>NC_138053.1:95698847-96380722 GCF_964194185.1 Rhinolophus hipposideros
AACATCATTTTTCCACTTACTCATTAAGGCAATATTATTTTGCTATATGATGTTATGTAATTGCATTAATGTAACATATACACCTTGATGGACAAAGACCAATTTCTTGTGCTTAATTAATAGGCAAAATAATATCTTGCAATATTTGTTATAATCATATCTATATTGTCTTTATTAATATGAAATTTAATCTTCAAAATGTTTAGTCATCTATGAGATAAAATGACAAGACAATTATTACTGTGCAAATTCCATAATAATTTCTCTCCACAGTTCATTAGGGAAAAATCATAGACATCTCAAATAACAAGGAATTTACCTTCTCTGTTGTTATGGAGGCCTAGTGACAAATTCAAATATGTGCCCATGACAGAAAATATGATCAGTGATGTTTTAGAGTAAAATTATTTAATTAAAACATTAATTGTATTTTTTATTTACTTAATATGTCATTCTCACTTGTAAATGTGGTATTTGTTCCAGGACCAAAACTAACACTGTTGTCATACAAATAGAAGAGCTGATTAGGGCCTGCTGTGGTAATGTGATGGAAACTACAGTCTATCCTGAGATATGACCTCTGTGACTGTAAGTCGCAATGGAAGGCACACTAGGGTACCTATTCTACCGGACGGTACATACCTAAGAGGGCTGGCTGCAAGACGTATCTGCTCTCAACGTCTGTACAGACACACACACTCATACACACACACTCATACACACGCACACTCATACACAGACACACACACACACACACACACACACCTCATGTTCTCCTTCTGAAGAATCTATTTCTATCACTACCTTTTATCCTAGGTTTTCTTTACAAAAACATGAAGTGGCAAGTTATCTGTGCTTCCTAATTTCCCATAAGCTGAGGTTGCCCCTGACACAACTATTCATGAATTCTGTATGTACCCCTTCTGTGTGGCATTCATTGTGAGTAACATTTCACAAGTTCGTGCTTGAAAACCCCACGTAGGAAAAGTTGCTTGGCAGAAATTAAATTAGGCTGGTTCTCAAAACCTTAAATTATACAGACATGTGTTTTTTATTATCTTGTTTGATTCACTTTGAAATCTACTTTGCCTACAATTTTTAGATAATACATCCACAAGGTGAGACCTTTTGTGCTAAGCTGATTTGAGAACAAGAAAATAGTTGGGAAATACATGATGTATAAAATATCTTTGTCAGAGCTATAATTATTGCCAAGTGTAGTGCAGCATTTCTGTTAATTGTTCTCAAATTTTAAATAAATTACAGATAATCCCTGAAGAAGCTATAATTCAGGCAGCTACTAATGATTAAATCTATTTAGGTAATAACTCAGATGACCTGGAGACAAGCTGTAAAACTTTTCTCATGCCTTTAAACAGTAATGCCTCTTTGGGGAAACACAATGTATCTATCTTTCTAACTTTTTTTCAGCAGTAAAAATGCATGTGACATTGCAAACTAAATATAGAGTAGGTGACTGGATATTATTAATGGCGTGAATTTCATTAGAACGTCAACAGCATAAGGGGACAGTGGCATAAGGGGAAGTAAATTGGTGTGATGGGAATGCATAATTGAGATATCTTTTTGCACAGAGAAATACTAGTATTTTCAGTTGAGAAGAAAGGGGCTGATCAAGCACATCTGACAGTAATTTCTACTCTTACGCACAAAAATTAATGTGGCAGATATTGTCAGGTGCAGGCAATAAAAATATCTGATTTTAAGAGCCTTGTATAGAGACTGAGCTGTAATCACATCGCATCAATAATTCACTGCATTCATTCCTTCAGAGACTATTCAATGAGATTTATTTAGGTGAATAAAATGTATAACATGATCCTACTTTAAAAAAAATTCCTCAAGTCTCCTTTCAGACTGAACTCAATAGAAGGTGCTTCGGAAAACATAAATGAGTTCATTTTGTTGTCGCTCACTAAAAGTTTCCAGTAGAAATTCAGGTAACTTCTAATTTTTTTTCACAATAATGAGCGCAAACCAAGACTGTATTTTCCAGTTAAAACAAGATTATGAAATGCATATATTTATAAAATTTCATATAACCATACCATGTGTGACTGAGTGAAACCCAGAAGGGTCTTCGCTATGTTTGCATAAAAATTGTATTTTGTCAGCAATGTGACACTTCCCTTCGGTACAAAAACCACTGTGGCTGTCAGTAGAGAAAAGTGGAAGTATTAGTTCAATACTTTCATACAGTAAAATTGGTGATGATTTTAGCACTAATATTTGTATCCTAGGAAAAACACTGGCATTTTTCAAACATTTTGGAAGTAATCATTCAATAATAAGAAACTCTGATTACAGTTTATGTTGATAAACTATTATTTCGTGTTACATAGTGCACCCAGTATTAATTTTTTCCATCGTAAAGATTGACTTTTACTCATTTATTTGTTAAGCTAACTCTTCACCCATGTAACTGTTCCTCCTTCCTTCAGATGGACAGGCTGAGACGCAGCCTGTCTTATAGTTGGATGGGACCACATGACTTGTTCCTGTCAGTGGCACGTGATGTCAGTGGCACGTGAGTGGAGGTGATGTGGAGGAAAGTGAGTGTGGAGTGGACGTGAAAGTATCGTCTCCATCCTCCCAACCAGCAGACCTCACACCACCAGGACTGCTCGCACCCCACTGCAGGTTGGGGGACTTTACATCCTTCTGTTGGCCACCACTGTGGACCACCCTGTGTCGTTGAAGCCGAGACTCCCCTCTCCCATCTGGGTTCAGGGTAGTTTGCCATAGAGAGCACATGCACAGGATTTGGGAGAGGATAGAAGAAGGGAGGGCATCATCCTCAGAGGCAGCTGCAGAGAGTCTCCGGGCCCATGAAGGGTTTTCACTGTGGCTCCCAATGAGATCCTAAGAAGTCCCCCCTCACTGCCACCAGCTGGCACAGCTGACGGGAGCCTCTTGGAGATTCCTGAGAATGTCTGTCACTTCCAGGTAAGTTTGAGTAACACCCACTTCACCACATGAGGCTGACTGAGATGGCGGCAGCTTCCCTAAACACAGACAGCACTTGCCTGGTCTTCAGAAGTCGTATAAGATGTTATTTCCGATGTTAAACCTTTTATACCTAAACTACTTGGTGTGATCTCTGTTATCCTGACTGACCCCTAAAATGCATGACCAAATGTCCATGGTAAGCAGTAGAAATTTTAGGGGTCTTGGTTATCCCATGTCGCATGAAACTAATAGACATCAGACTATTTTTAGAAAATGATAAAGACGATTTAGAAATGACATGAAAATATTTACCCTCAGAACACTTAGCTCATTTTCTTTATTTGAACGGTGTCCTTTTTAAATACTCAACATGAGATAGTACATATTTGAATTTGACTATTTCTCCAAGCCATGTACTTAAACTTCTTTTAATACAAATGATTTATTTTAAGCCTGAATCTTTAATTCATGAACAAGTAGTTTAAATTCTTAACGCACGCAAATCTACTTACTATGTTATGCTAAAAATCTCTTTTATTTTGGGATATTTATAAGAGAAAACATTATGCTAAATCTTAATACCTATGTGAAACCTCTCTCTTGAACAGTCTTAATTATTTTAAGAGAATTACCTTATAAATTCACGTGACACTCTTTTGAAGTAGAAAAGAACTAGGAAAGGATAAGGAGAAATTCTCAATGAGATTTAGAAAACCACACTTTTCTAATTGACATGGTGAAAATAAGAGGTAGAACCAGAATCCAGTGAATTTATAAAAATAATGGCTGCCAAAGGTTTCTCTGATTATTCTACAGGAAACTCTCAGCATGTGCATGTGAGGGAAATACCTATAGCTGAGGGAGGCCCCGGAAGTCATTAGAGCCATTCACACAGGGACAGAAATAGTGTGCCTTCCCAACACCAGACTGGAAAAACTTCATAATTCTTGGGTCATTGCATAGAATACTCAAAGGTCCTGCCTCTATGGCTCTTATCTTGCCTCCAAACCTTAGAAGCAAGACCCACAATCATCAACCAGTTTCCAAGTAACTTTCCAAGTGACAGTGTCCCAGCATGAAGCTCAAAAATATTTACAGGAATGAAATTGGTCTTTCTGAGAGTTTTCCAATGCAGTTCATTTCCTCCTGGCCTGAGTCAGCCAGTAAGAGCATTAGTGGCATACTTACAAAGCAAATAAAAAAACTTACAAAGAGTTCTATATGTTTTAGTTTCTTCCTAAAGGCTAACTTCCTAAATTAGTATGAAAAAGTATGACAATAAGATGTAATTCTAACTGAAAAAATATTATAAGAAGTGATATAATGCATACATTGGATAATCAAATACAATGATTTAGCACATCTAACACACTTATAAGAATACAACTGTGAGCAGATGGCACTCAGAGAAGTGGTTTACTAAGGTATATTTTATCGACTGTTCCTAAAATTTGACCTGCTGTTGATGCCTAAGCATGAATTATTTACCACATTAAATTACATCTTGTCATGTAGAGTGTTATGCAGGGTCTCTAGTCCCGCTCCCCACATAAGAACGCAGGACACGGTGAAGCCAAAAAGGAACACCCACGGAGCCATAGGTAGGGGAGTCAGACCACTATAGTCTCGCTGGCGGCTGCGTTGGAGACACAGGGAGCAGGAGCCACACAATCCGCAATCCACACTCTGCCACCTGCTAGCGTAGCCACAGCAGTTATATCAGTGGCTAATGGCTGACCGGTAACAGCTGATGGCCAACTAGTCACAGCTGACAGCCATCTACTACCCCAGCCAGCACCTTTCCACGTGAGGCCCAGAGCCTGGAAACTGCTCTCTTGGCTCTGTCCCCACACATCTCATCTGCTATGTAACGTTCACCCATGAAACCAGGAGGACCTATGATGCCCACTACACTTAGACTTTGATAAGCCGAAAAGGTTAAAGCGTGCGTCCTTACCCCATGTGTGGAGAGCAACACCGCAGGGCAGCGTGGGAGTTGGGTGAAAACCAACCCCGTGGTTTTGCTTTGCTGAGACACAGCCCTGAACACGGACAGGTCGGGCGTAGGACTTAAGTAAGAAGCAACCCTGGGAAAAACACAATCAGGGAGAAAGTCAGGAGCCACCATCTTCGCAGAAATTCAAGGAAATGAGAGACCAGTGGGACTGGAATTTCAAAGAAAGGCTGGGAAAAGAAGTGGGGCATGAAATTGAAGCACCAAGAAGTCAAGGAAGCCCAAAAAAGGCTGGATCCAAAGTTAGTGGGGGCAGGGGTGACCTGCAGGACAGCAGCAACGCGGGAATGTAAGTCCTTTGCTGGCACAGAGCCCCTTCGTCCTCTCAGCAGCCTTGGGAGACTGGAACTGCCACGTCCTGCAGACAGTTTGGTGAACTGCTTTGCCCAAGGCCACACGGATGTGCCTGGACCGGCCCCTACATCTGTGAGGAAAGGTAGCCCGTGACCATAGCAACACCCTGCACAGTTTTCAGGGTTGGGCAAAGGTGGGGGGCAGTGATAGTGAGGATGATGTGAGGGGACAGCTGGCAGAGCCTGTGGGACTGGAACAGTGGTTTCATGTCAACCCTGAGGAGGCCGGAGGGCAGAGTTGAAAGAAGAATTGACCAAAACTGCTCATCCGTAGTGAGGTCCCGTCACCATGTGAAGGGCTGCCCATTTGTGAAGCTATCCTAATTTGTGACATCTTGCATTTGTACACAAGGTGAGCACACAGCAGCATGTGTCGCCGTGTGAGTCCGGGAAAATGTTGAGAAGAGAAAGCAAAAGAATGGGGTGAACAGAGGACCTGGGACAGGCGGTGGAGGGTCTGTGAGGTCGTAAAGCTGGGAGCACAGACCTGCTTTCTCACCTTCCTCTCAGCTCATTCAAGAGCACCGATAGCGTCGTGATGAGCTGAGAACCCCATTAACTATTTTACCAGAGAATTTCTCTCAGCAGTGAAATGGAATCATCAGTGAGAAGTGTTTCTGACCACTGTGCTGCTTACATAGTTTATTTATTTATCCCAGCTGACTCTATCCTGAGGTAGTACCTCCATTTAACAAGGCGTTCTAAGCAAAACCTTTCTAGCAAAGTCCAGAGTGTAAAACTGATGTCACACAAGGAGCCCCGTTGCAAGCTGGATTAGGAATGAATGCTCTCAGTTTCTCACAGACAGCTGCTCCCTCGTTCTAGGATAACCTGCGAGGGTCAAGCACATAATTTAATGTCATTCCACAGGTTCATGGGTCTCCAGTTTTATTGATTGGAGTTTGGTTTTACAATGGAAAAAAGGTGGCATGGAGTATTCCATTTTCCTGTCTGCTTTGTTTGCACTCCATGCTTATTTATTTGGTTTCCAAGATTCTATCCAATAGGAAAGAGACTTTCTTGAGTCCACAGACGTGAAACGTAAAATTGCCAGACACAAGACCTTTGCAGGAATGGTCAGAAAAGTTAATTTCATCAGAAAGGGTCCAGCATTGCTTGCTGCCCTTAGGCTACCCTCCTCCTGACAACCGTGCTGCTTTCCTGGTACTGACCCATCATCATCCTCAGAGTGGTCAGTAAAATCCTCGACACAGAGGCAGGTCCAGATGGAAAGGTGTACAGGAAGCAGCTCAGGTGGCCCTGGGCCTGCCTCCAGCCCTGGAAAATATGTCATCTACATTTCCAGTTCCTAAGGGATGGCTCTAGACAATGCCACGGGGCCATAGAATGTTGATGTAATGGTATAATAAGAGTCCTCTTACCAGGTTGTCCTCGGTGGGTCTACAGCTCTCTGGATCTTCTCCACGTTGCTGTGAAGAGATGACAGGATTCTGGAATTGAAGAACTCTGTTACTATTTGCGTCATGCACTTTCATTCCCTTCCACCTCACATCCACTCTCTATGGACGTGCCCTGGGACAAAGGTGGACTCAGGTGTCCCCTGGCTAAGATGCGCTTTCTAGGAGCAAGGAGCTTGAAAGTCCCGCAGTATAATCCGAAGGCTCAAACAAATCCTCATGGGTAGTTCCGGAATTCACAGAGCCCATAATCAGTGTTTAGAATGCTTAATTCCCTGGGTCCTTTAATTTCAGGGGGCCCAGGATAACATGTGGTTTTGTGTTTATTATAGACACTTAAGGCTTTAAGTTATCTTACGAGAACTGAAGAAAGGAAAGGGAACAAATAAAATGCCAAATAAAGTTTCTAAAGTTTATTCAGAGCAAAATTGAAACTCTACATTCTGGTAACTTTGTTTGAAAATAGTTTAACTATTCACTTTTTGAGATAAAAAGTAGTGAAATTGAAATGCTGATAGCTTATCAGAACTTTACCTTGCTGTCTAGGTCCTCTTTCATCTCACAAATGATGCTCATATGCTCATATCTTTTCAGAGTAGCTTTGAAGGTGTGTTGGAGATTATCTGATCAGGAAAGCTGAAATTTAGACTATGGCAGCAGGAAGGCTAAGCACTCATGAGAAAGGCTAGAGTGAACCCAGGTTGTTTGAACTTTGCCAAGTGTCATCAGCCAGTGTCCCATCCAAGAGCCGTAATTCAAAACTTTAAAATTGCTCTTACTGATTTATGTTTTAGTCATTTGTATAACAGCTCTCATAGAGCAAGCTATGAGGAACAGTGGTGTACTGTGACATTTTTAATATCTCTAGGATAATTATCTAAATGATATCCATATTTAGATGTAATTAATAACATGAACAACCTAAATTAAAAATAATTACCTTTACTTGATATGTTAAGCACAGGGAAAAAACCGTGAGAAAAAAATAGTGAAATTAGGTCTATGTTGCTATTCTTAAGAAGCTGATTAATTTTGACCATTTTTTATTCAATCACAGAGATTGAGCTGATATTTACTTCAGTTACTTGGCTTTATTTGTAACAATCCTGTATGTGGGAAGGTAAACCTTTTTGTAATTAATATGATTTAGTTACTACAATAATGAGTAAAAAATGCATTATTATAATGTATTTTAAAATGTTAATCATTAGTAATCTATTGTTTGCAAAAACCACAATTATTTTTGCATCAACCTAATATTTATATAGGTAATTTTGCCCATAATTTAAAGTAGGTATAAGTAAAATATATTAATTTGCATCAACTTCAATCTCATTCGAAAGGATACAGGTATATTTGTATCTAAAACAGTTCAGTCCAGTTTATTGGCATATGCCATCTTCTGTAGAATTATGAGAAATGTTAAGGATGTCATACTATTAAATTTTTTATTAACATAATCCCATGAACTGTATGTATCAATTCAAATGACTTGCAGGGAAAGACAAAAATGTTTCAGTGTTTCTGCTTATTTACCAGTCATCATTGTACTGACCCAAACTAAACACAAAAAGAAATGAAAGTCTAAGTGAAGGATCATTATTCACAAAAAAGAAAGCAGAATTTAGGAATGACCATTCCAGTGAGAGGAAAGAGACAATTGAGGTTGCAGAAAAGTCCTAATACAAAGAGTTTTTGTAGAGTTAAAAAAATAATAATAAAGAAATAAGAACAGGTGAGCACTGATAATATTTATAATGTACTTCTACAAAAATATAATGAATGATAAATAGAAAATATGACAGTTTAAACGTCACTCTGGTTTATTACTCGCTGACTACTTTGTTGTCTGGCTCAGAAAATATTAGGTCAACAAAGGAGACTTCTTATCTGGAATAGCTACATTTTCTCCAATTCCTGTTAAAGCTCCTCCAAGACAATAAATAGGACACATTTTTTTGAAGCAGCTTTCAGAAATCTTCTTGACAGAGATCTTATCTGTTTTTGTTTCATCACATTTTGGCTGCAGGATATGTTCAATTGTTCTCCATATATCATCCAACAGTGTGGTATTGCCTTAGATCAGGGACAGGCAAACTAGGGCCCACGGGCCAAGTGTAGCCACTCCCCCTGCTTTTAGATACATCTTCTGTCACAGCTTCCATGTTGCTGTGACAGGGCTGAGGAGTTGCAACAACTCCCAAAGTCTGAAATATTTACTATGTAGCCCTTTTCAGAGAAGTGCGGCTGGCCCCACCTTAGAAATAAAATGGAAGCATCACCTTGCTACCACCATTAGCACCACCATTTCAAAGTAAATGAGGCAAGGGAGAGTGTTTATCTTTTCATTTTCATTTTAATTTGCACATACTGGAAGATCAATAAATATTTCTGATATCTAGCACACAAGTACACATAATGTAAGTTAGTTGAGCAATGAAAGTTAGATCATAGGAGGGGGCTACAGGGCTACTGGCTTCCTGGACTGTGGCGGGGGAACCATGAGGGTCAAGAGTGAACCGATACGATTAGTGCTCTAAGGGAACCCATATAACTGGTGCTCTAACTAAGGGAACCGATATAACTAGTATACAGCTAAGAAAGAGAGAAAGGAAAAATAAGGAAAGTCACAATAGGTCAATATTTTAAAGCCTTTGGTATTTCTAGGTCAAACTTTCAAGAATACTACGTTTTTACTTAGACTTTTTAAAACAATAACCATCTGATGTTCCTATGCATTTAACAATCACATGAATCGATATCAGAAAAATCATTTGGGATTCAAATTAATGATTACTTTAAAAATAATATTTTGCCCTCTTTGCAGTCACAAACATTAGCCAACCTTTTCAGATGCACAATATATTTGAAATTTGTACTATAAATTTATTTCCTGCAATAATCTTAATATAGTTTCTGTCAGATAGAATTAAAAGCAATTTAGTGGTGCAAGATCATGTGTGTCTGGGTGGGGAGGCATCTAATCAATTTTAAAACTTTATAGATAGTAGAGATAAAAAATAAGAATCCAAGGCATATCACTTTGCCATGAAAGTAAAAAGTAATTTCGTGGGAAAAATATAAAGTATAAGATTTTCTTAAAGTATGCAGTTTGTTTTTTGAGGAAATAGGGATGCTCTTTATAAGGAGAAAGTAATTCTGCCATAAAGTGAAGTACTTGTCATGCTATTTAAAAATTTACAAATCTCTATCCCTTCCTCTATATGCATCCTTAATTCCACCATGAAAAGTTATGGCTCTGGGTATGGAAGGAGATGTCTCCTCAAGCTACATGTCATGCACAAGTCTACCATTACTCACCCATTCATCATGGTCTCAGTGTTAAGTTTTCTGTCTCTAATTAGTTTCTGACCAATTCATCATTTTACTAAATGACCGCGGAAATTTGTTTCATTCCAATTACCATACTATGGCTGTAATACTTTGGGAAAAGTAATTTATTATATGTATACTAGAAAGTACACAAGAAAGTACAAGAAAGACATTCAGGTTTGAAGATAGATGTGCCAGTTGTGAAAGGTCTATTGTGGACTTTGTCTTAATTCTCCTGTGAAAGCCAGAGGAATGTAAGGACAGGCCCAAATAAATCATACGTTCATGAATTGCCATATATATGTTAATTTCCCCTACTCTCTATGAAAACTTAAAATTTACTTTGAGAAGATTGAAATGAATACAGGCTATCAGAAGATACTACCACATGTTCCCACTGCCTTGGAGCATTTCTTTTAGTGATTTCTTTTATTCCTCATTCCTGGGCTTTTTTCTCTACCTGAATAAACACCATATGTCATATTGTTTTTATTTAACAACAAAAAAATTTCTAATTAGTGAGTGTACATAAAGGTAGTTTTAATTTTTTCCTTACATTTCATATAAAATGCAACAACAACAACAACTTCCAATCTCTTTGAATTGCTCATGTAGGGAGAAGTCTACTCATATTGCTTCTTCCAGTTTTAATTTTACAGTGTTAATGAAAATCCAAGCTTATTTTGATGTACTTCTTAAATACTCTCAAAATAACTTGAGAAAACCTTGTGATTGCTATTCATATATGAGGGCAACAGTGTTGTTTTTTCCCCAAGATCTTGAAATGATGGAATATTCTACTTGCTAAAAAGTAGAAGCAAGTTGCTTATCAGATATATTAGATCAGTGCTGGGTTCCACTGGGGGAAGGCTGGATGAAACAGGTAAACTGTATCCCTTCATAAAGCACTGACCTTGTCATCTCCAGACTGAAAGCTAGGCCATCCTGAAATTGGCCACCGTCTAGTAGAATCCACCTGGCTCCATGTGTCTGTTGTCTGATCCTCTCAGGTCAAAGCCACGGTTGCTCATCCAGTTACTGGTGAGCCCAGGGTTTTTGCTTCTGCGTCTCTGGCACAGAGCAACAAAGTGCTGGTTACAGGTTCCTTCCTTCTGCGGAGTCACCTTGATCAACAGGAATGTCAGCAACAAAGGTAGATGTGAGTGAGAGGATGATGAAACATAGGAACACTGCTTCATGCAGGATTTGAGAATACGTGGCCCTTCTGTGTGAGGAGTCCTGGTTCAAAACCGCTGCATGATTTTTGGAGCCTGACCTAGGCAATTAGAAAGCTTGTGCCTGGCAAGTCACACTGGGGAAAGCTGCTCTCCCCAGTCCAGACGTGGTTCACAGTCAGTACCCTGCAGGCTCTGAGGGAGTGGTAATCAGGGGCTCTGGTGCCCCACCTGTCAAGGTCCTTCAAATATTTGCCTTCTAGCCCTGCCCTCCCTCCCTCTCTCATTATCTGCAGCCCTGGGCAGAGGTCCTTTTCTGGCACCCTGCTGAGACCTCCTGAAGGTGCGGAGGAATGGCCAAACTGGAACACACATTCCCTACAGGGACTCAGTACCTAGTACATTTCCACTCTGAGCACTTCGCCTGACCTCAGGGCCCATAAAACTTCTGGAGACTTTGTTCTGGGCTCCCTCAAAAGTAAAATGACTCCCAAATCTGCACTGACCCCCCTGGGGATGGACTTGGGATGGATTGGTGTGCCTTTCCACGGGGGAAGGGAACACGAGGAGCCACACTTTCTCTGGTTTTAGACACTTGCTTTACCATGACAGTAAGTGATTCCAGGCTTACCTCTTTCATTTTGGGCTTCTTGTTTTAATCAGCTACTCCCACATGTGACAGCTTGGTTCCTTCTCTCCCAGCTCAGCTGAGCTCCTGATGCTATGCTTGCATTTTACTCTGCCCTCGCCCCTGAGCTACACACACACACACACACACACACACACACACACAAACACACACCTGGGGTGCAAAAAAAATGTATACACATTTTAAGAGACGGTCAACGTCGCTCAAGTAGTAGTTTACCATAATCAGAAGCGTCTGGACACTGATGGTAACCACTTTGAGCACCTCTTGTAATTGCAGAAGTCAAACATGACTTTATTCATCCTTTATTTTTGGTATATATTGAGTATTACAATTTTAATACAGTTTTCTCCTTTTTTTAAATGTGCATACATTTTTTTGGCTCCGTGTGTGTGTGTGTGTGTGTGTGTGTTTCATATGTTTATCTGTTCATCCATAAATGACACTTGTTTCCATATCTGAACCAGGAGGCCATTATACTCAGTGAAATAAACCAGACACAGATAGACAAATACTTATGATTCCACTTGTATGCAGCATCTAAAAAGAGTCAATCTCAAAAGCAGAGAACCAAATGATCGTTGCTTGGTGGAAGGGTGGGGAAAATGGGGAGATGCTGGTCAAAGGGTACAAAGGTATGGTTATGTGGGATGAATACACTCTGGAGATTTAATGTACAGCATGGTGAGTATAAATTGATAACACTATACTGTACACGTGAAATTTGCCAAGAGAGATCTTAAGTGTTCTCACCACACGTGCAAAAAAATTGTAACTACGTGAGGCGATGGACATATTAATTAGCTTCAGTGATGCAATCATTTTAGAATGTATGTGTATAGCAAGCATCATGTTGTACACCTTAACTTTATGTTAGTTTGTGTTTGTCAAGCATATCTAGATAAAGCTGCAAACTTTTCAAATATTCAATTTATGTGTTTCAATATTCAATTTGATCAGTGTCTCCTGGTCCCTGGACCCTGGGGGAACCTGGCTGTCTGTCATATGGCAGCAATCACTGCATTGAGGAAATGTCTCACCATAACCAACAGACAAAGCAAACACACAAACAAAGGCAAAGGATAGTGGCCGTTCACTCTATTTAAAGTGAAGGCGGGGGTCCCCATTATTCTTAGGTTGCAAAAATCTGAGGGACAATTATCAAGGAAAAAAAGTGGTATGTGAAAGACCAAAGGTAATGGAGCAACTGATTGGTATAAGATCAAAACTGATTAAAACTATCTAGCATCTAGAAGAAAACATGAAAAAGTTGATTTTATCTCAAAATAGGCAACAATTTCTTTGATATGATACTACAAGCATGATCCATCAAACACTGATAATTAGCCTTCATCAAATTAGGACAAAAGATTTGCAAATCATTTATCAGGTAAACAACTCATAGCCAGAATATCTAAAGCATTGCTACAATTCAATAACAACAACAGAAAAAAAATAGTCAAGTTAAAAATGTGGAAAAGATTTGACAAAGGATTTCACCAAGGAATATATGAAAATAACTAATAAGCACTTGAAAAGATGTTCAACCTCATTAGTCATTAGGTAAATGGAAATTAAAACCCCCAAGAGACATCACTACATGTACCCTAGAGAGGCTGTAATCCAAATGATGGACAATACCAAATAATGGCAAGAGTTTATAAAGTGTATACTCTATTTTAAATCTGTACATATCTACTTACTTTAAAAAGAAGTTCTTCTGAATATTACAAAAAATATTATATGATGGTTTCACTTTAAATTTCTATTAAATAGTAGATTACCCATGTAGGTCAGAATATCAATTAAATAATACAGAAAATTAAGCCCAATTCGTACAATTTTCTGGATTTATTAAAGAGTGACTTGCCTATTTTTTGTACTCTCTGAAACACATTGAAATCTAAGATATTGACATCAAAATACTTGGGTTGTCCTTGTCAAAACTTTCTAAGAGAATTAAGGGCTCGCTATGACCCCTCGTCAGGGAGCTCCTGTTTCTTTTATGGTTATCAGAGGTCCTATCCGTATACAGCCAGAAAAATTCCTCTCACTCCAAAGTTAATTTCTGTTTTTTTAAAAATTGTTCTATTCATTATTCTACAAGTGTTTGCTGCTCTAATCCTTGTTTCACAGGCTGTGCTAGATACTGTGTGTGATCTCATATGCGTTTCATAATGTTAAAAAATGTCTTTTTCATTTAAAAAGAAGATACAATTTTGGAATAAATAAAAATATACCAGAATATTAAACCTACAGTGCAGATGGCAAATACACAGTCTTTAGCAATTTCCAGCCCCTCCCACATCTAATTTCTGAGTGATAACCAAACCCCTCTCTAATCTAAAAGGAACATCAGAAACCTACTCAACCAAAATGGAGACACCCACACCCACCCAATCAGATAGATAGATCAAGGTTGTCGGCAGAAACTGTTGGCTGGCCTCTGCCCAGTGTTACAGCTAAGAGGCCTGATGAATAAGATTCCTTGCTGGTACTAATCACAGAATAAAATTTAAATCAATAATCATACCACAATTATGGTACCATAATATGGTACCATAACAAAATAGTCTATGTTAAAGAAGATTGGGTAGGTTCTATGAACAGTACTGCTCATTTAAAAAACATGATAACATTTCTGAAATTCAACCTCCGTCACATTTCATTGTTTTCAAAACATGAAACTCTCTTTCAGATGCTTACTTTATGAACTCAGTGTGATTTTTCAGCCTTTTCTATGTACCTGCATTCACCTACATTTAACTCAGTGAGGAAAACTCATATGCTACCGAACAGCATACTTTAAATTCAAGGCTCACTATCAAATCACCCAATTTTCTTTTGCCAGGAGGTTGTTGAAAAAAGGTTTCAGCATTCTATAATGTTTACTTAACAAAATGTATTATTCTTTTATTATTACTTCCATTTGTCATAGCTATATGGCTAAAAATGCCTCTTTGTCATTTCTGGTATCTTTTTATTTACTAGTCCAAAATTGTACCTTCTTGTTCTTTTTAAATAAAGAAAATATTATTTTACCTTATGAAATGTATATGAGATCACAGAAGTGAAATGTCAGGATCATTCATTCTCTTACTTTTTTTTAATACTCTCAATACAATATATTGTAGATTTATTCCATTTCCACCACAGAAATAAATTATTGTATATACTGTGGCATTCTGCTTTAAACAATGAAAGATAGTATAGAAACATTAGCATAAACACCTTCAACTGAACCGCATATGAATCATTCACCTTATTTATCTGACTACAGGAAATGACTCCGCAGTATTTGCCCGGATATATCTGTATCGAAAAAGGAATAAAAGCATCTCGCCTCCATTACCCATATTTTATCTCACAGCTTATTTTTTTTATTTTTAATTTATGCTGACATGTTTTTTTCCCTGCGTATTAATGAATCTTGATGATGAAGGATGTGAGCCTAACCATTCAGGCATCAGGAATGCTGTGTGCCTGATTCGGGACAGTGATTGGACGGGCACAGGTGGCTCCGGGTGAGCCTAATGTGGGGCACCTGGGCTACCTGCAAGAAAGGATATATGTGTGTGTGTGCACATGGACACACACACACACACACACACACACACATCTTGCCACAGAAGGACGTGTTGCCTGCAGTGGATGCATGACACCCAGAAAATGCATTGTTTTTCTATTCGCATACAACAGTGGCATTGCGTATGTGACATGTGGTGAAACGGAGGGCAGAGTGGAAGAAGGTTATGGAAGTGTCTACCCTGGTAAAGAAAAAAGAAACATGGTTCTAACAAGAAGCAAAGTAGACATTAGAATTCATATAATCATCATCCCAGAAAGACTAAAGAAAATATTGTATCCAAGAGAGACACCTACAGATACATGGAAATTAAACATGTTAATAAAATAGAAATGTGATAGGCAGTTTAAATGGAAAATAGAAAATTAATGAGCTGGAAAGTGGATGTGGGGAATTTTCTCACAACACAGAGTCAGGATATAAACCTGGAAGAATGAAAGAAAAGTTAAGACATAAGGAAAGAATGGATATTCGAATATCTGTCTATCAAGAGTGCCAGGAGGAAATAAAATAATGAATGAAGAGAAGACAATAGCCAAACAAATAAAAGAGGAGGGTTTCTCAGAACTGAAGCCGCACAGCTGAGAGTTTGCTTAGAAAATCACTTCTCTCTATATTGGCCAGATTGATTTCAAATGTGGACTCATGAACAAAACTCAAAAAGACGCTTACCTGCTGACACAACCCCGTAATTCTTCCTCAGACCAGACATTGTCTGCTCTCCTTAAGTGTCAGATCTCTCAAAACATCAGCTGAATTAGTATTTCCTAGAGAACAGTTATCACAAATAAGAAAAATGTCCCCTCACTTCTAATTTGCATGGCCATCTTTCCTTGCTTGAGTACCTCACATAGAGCAGACAAATAGAGAGAAATAGATGTGACTCACCACACATAACATCTGGATGAGGCTCTCGACTGGATGGAAGCACCCCAGGCAGAGCATTTGATCTGGTGCATCAGAAACAGCCCCTGCTCTTGGGGGAGCCATACCTTTACCTACATTTCCAGGCACCCCGATTTTGGGTAGGGTCATGTGACTAATCTGGCCAGTGTGATACAATCAACAGTGACCATGTGTTTTCTGAGCCTCAACATTTAAGACCTACTGAGTGACACTCTCCTTCAACCTCTCTTCCCACCAATGATAGCCTCAGAGCCACACGTTGAGGTGGCAGTGGGGCAATATGAAGACTACCTGGCTCATTGGATCAACAAATGTCTTCGCGGATTGTCTGACCAGTGGTAGAACTTTACTATGCAAAGCCTTGAGATTCTGGATTAGTTATCACAGCAAAACCTGTTCAAATTTGTCCACGGCACCTCCCCTTTCAGTGTCTGCCTACCACTTTCTGCCATTCCATCTGAAACCCTGGGCCTCACACTGCACTCAGGTGGGTCATGTGATGTCCTGCTTAGGTCTGTGAGAGGACATTGTCCCTCTGGTTCCTTTGTTCCCTCCCACAAATTCTCAGATGGTGTCAATTCAGAAACATGAACATTATTTTCAGTTTGACCAATATGTGACTTCTTCCCAAGTATTAGCCTTCACCTAAAATCACACCTAATGCAAGAGAATGATGCAACAGATGGCTAACAAGATAATCCTTTTAGTAAAAGAATAGAATGGGGACCAGTGATTTTCATCCCTCCTAACCTCAAAACCAGCCATGCTATTCAGATGACTGCAAGAATACTTGTAGTTTGTGGACTAACAAAGGCAGAGGTTTGGATTGGTTAAGGCATCCAGATGGTAGGAGAAACTACAAGAATGAATGTGTACCTCTCAACCTAGCAACACTACGGAAGTATAATGTGCCTTTGATTGCCCATGGTTAACATGCGTTAGGAGACTATTATACAAACATCACTTTTTAAGAAAAGTCCAGGGTGTGTGTGTGTGTGTGTGTGTGTGTGTGTGTGTGCGTGCATGTGTGTGTGTGTCTCATATAGAAACATCTTTCCTCATGGTCTTGCTTTTCAAAAATGAGTAGAATTTTGTTGGGGGAACTTGTACCATAGGTTATCAAAAATTATTTTACATTCAGTTTTATGGGGAGATAAAATTGTACTGTCCCCTGTCATTTAGAAACAATTATTATGGGTGTAGAGCCATGAACTGCCTCTGTCAGGTGCTGAGGGTTGAGAGAAAAGGCCTTATTCATATACATAATTTCATAATAATGATGCTGACATTTCACTGCCTTGGGGATAAGAACTACAAAAAATGCACACACAAAAAAGTTAGAATGCCAAAGGAATCAAAATGAGCAATGTCCCTGACAATTAGGCGATAACAAATGTATCACCTTATCTATTAATTGTTTCGAATTTGTCTTCCCACATATTGTCATTAAATATCCTGTCATTTCTCTCCAACTTGGCCAACTAATGTATCAAAATAGGCAATTCCATAGGCACTGCAGGAGAAAAGAGAACAGAATAGGTCAGTTTCTACAAAACATAAGTCATTTTCTGGACAATACGTGTCTCTGAAGGCTTGAAAGGAATGCTTGGATTCTGTCATTCCATTCGTCATATGCTAAGGTGGTGTGTGAGCTGGTGTGTGAGCTGGTGTGGAAGGTGCTTTAACATCAGTTGAAGAAATTGTGCATCTCAAGAGAAATCAGTGAACTCCCGCTAATGGACAGTGGGACTTTGTAACCCAATTGCAATATGGAAGGATGCCAGCATGTTAGCGTGACAGGTGGTGCTCCAGGTGACTGATACAGCTAATGGACCATCAGGTGGATGTGCCAATGCATAGACATTGGAAATGAAGCACACGTGAATCCCTCAGATTCCCTGGGCCGACTGAATGCAGCAGCTTTGTTGTAAATGATGAAGGCATCCATTTGAGAAAGAATTACTGCAACATGTTGAAGAGGAAAAATTGGCTTGAAAAACAAAATATATAATAGTACTTAATTTTATGCAATCACTACTTTAGACGTGTGGTGGATAATGAATTAGATACAGTTTTTCCATCTTTAACAGGAAAATCCATGTAAATTATTGCAACAGAAGTGATCACAGGTTATTTAAAAATACCATTTTCAAAAGAATTGTATGCATTGTTTTCATGAAGTAATCTGTAAAACTTCAACTACTTTCCTTAGGAACAATCTTTTCCTGCGTAATTTCTTGACAGAATAAACTCAACACAGTTTTTATAATCTCCCTTCTTTTTAATAAGCATTGAAAATACTCAAGTCTTATTTTCCAATCACAAAATTGTTTTATTTCTAATTCATTTTTACTCTTTATTCAAATATTATAAGAAAAAATAGTACTATTATACTGGAATCAGGAACTACATTCCTATAAAATTCCAATCACATTCCTTAGCTCTGGGACAATTTTTAAAATCACTTTATTTTGAAATAGTTTAAGACTCATAACTGTTTGCAAAAATAGGGCAGAATTCCTCATGTCCATCACCCAGCTTCCCACAATGATAATCTCTTACATAACCACAGTTTGTGGTCAAAAACCATAAAATTGAGATGGGTATAATACAATCAGAACTGGTGTGGACCTTACTGAGATTTTTACCAGTTTTTTTTTACATGCTCTCATTTTGTTGGGTGGGAGATATATTGCTCTATGAGATTTAAGCATATGTATGTATGTATTTGATTATTCATCACCAAAATCAAGAGAGAGACCTAATACATCACCTCAAAGAAGCTCCCTTGCATTATTATTACCCCTTAACAGCCAAAAGCGTTCCACAGCTCTAACTCCTGGCAGCCACTGTCTGTTATCCATCTCTATAATTTTGTCACTTTAAAAATGATACATCAATAGAATCACACAGTATGTAAATCTCTGGCAGTGGGTTTTTTTTCCCCTTAGCCTAATTCCCTTGAGATTCATCCCAGTTACTGTGCGTATTTATGTGGTTTAACATTCCTATTTATTCAAAAAGTGGACATCTGTTTTCCAGCACTCATAAAACTACAACTGGAAGGAATCAGGTCTTGGTTTCACACAATACAATTATATTCAGAGGATCATACGGATTTAGGGAAATCAGTCATCACTGCGAGAGCCAGGAGATGGAGAAGAAATGGTCTGGAGTCATGGAACTCCCTCTTCTCAAGTTAAAAATTAGGGTCTTTCTCCTCAGATGGATGGAGACAGTTAAAGCAGGAGAGTGTCATCAGCTTTGCAAGTTAGCATCATGGATGGTCTGCAGAGAATTGTACGGAGAAAGGCCAGGGAAATTAGGAATGAGAGAAACACCCCCACTGACAAGGCAGGTAGGTTTCGTCTTCCCTGACAGAGCTGATGTGACGGACAGCGTCCAGGGCCCGCCTGATGTTGGTGGAAGACTGTGGGATTGGAGACGCTTGCCGTGGGCACACACATTTGCCATCTGTCACTCTCAGCCTAGGAATACCAGCATACTCTCTGATTGCGGGAGTCTCAGTTGAGTGCTAGTCACTGGAATTAATGATCATGCATAAGATGAATAAATATGACAAATGTCATGTCCTGAAGAATAAAATGCTATTCTTTAGTTATGCCTTACAGCAATTAGGAACAATTAATATTACAAAACAACAGAAAAAGCTTAAGCGATTAGAAGAATATTAGTGGCTAAGCTTATATTACTATTTAACTCAGATGCTACCTGTGTTTTGTTTTCTTTTTAATTTCCGTGTTGGACCCCTTTGGAATCTGATCGAGACCAATGGCTCCTGTCAGTGGAAAATGCTTGCACAGCCAGGGTCGGGTGTGGAGTGTCAGCGTGGGCTTGCTGTTCGTTCAGGAACACACTTTTGTGACCCATGGACTCAAGGTTGAGGCTCTCCTTATTACATGATAGAACTGGGAGTTTTCAGAGGGGATTCTTAGGCTGACATACTCATTATAAACACTGCACATTTTTTCCCTTATTTCTTCACAAGATATTCACTTTTAATTCTCAGATTCTTTAGAGGTTTCCTCACGTAGAGAAACTGAGCAGAGACTATGAATCCATCTAGATTTTCTCTCGGTGTGAGATACAGAGAGAACAAGGACAATTATAATTTTAAAACAGAGCAGCAAAAATGACCGTAAGCAAAGAAGTTCATTCTTCAAGTTGGGCTCAATTCATAACTGATAGTTCAAAAAGGATGATACCTGCATTTGGGCAGATACATAGCAAATACAGTTCTATTTGTATTTCTAAGTCTACTTTAAAAAAATATTCAATAATGAAGTTTATTAATAAATAAAAATGTACTTTAGTTTTATAATTATGTTTAAATTTTATGATTTTGCATTTTGAATCAGTTTCTTTTCTAAACGAGTTATGTGTTTATTGTTGTATTAACCAGGGCTCATGGACATGAGAAGAGAAATGTGAAGAGAGTATGAAATATAAGACGAAGCTAAAGGAATTTGTTTGCTTTAAACGTTGCCAAGGACAGCGATTCTTCCAAAGGAATAGGGGTGCAGGAGACGGGAGGATATTCCTCCCAGAGAACCACTAACAATGTCTGGAGGCTGTCAGAACTGGGGGGAGGGGATGCTACTGTCATCTACTGGGTGAAAGCCAGGAATGGAGAAATATCCTACAAGGCACAGAGTGCTCCCACAACAAAGAATGATCTGACCGGAAATGCCAATAGTACCAACATGGAGGAATCCTGTCTGATTTAGGATTTAGATTATCTACATGGTCAGTGATTGTATTAATCTCCTCAGGCTGCCATAACAAAAATACCATAGGCCAGGTGATGAAAACAACAGATATTTATTCTCACAGTTCTGGGGGCTGGAAGTTAGAAACCAGGGTGCCAGAATGGTTGGTTGCTGGTGAGAGCTCTCTTCCACATGGCTGCTTCTAGCTGTGTCCTCACATGGTGAAGAGAGAGAGGAAGCAAGCTCTCTGGTGTCTCTTCTTATGAGGGCACCAATCTCGTCATGGGGGCCCACCCTCATGACCTCAACAAAACCTAATTACTTCCCAAAGTCCCCATCTCCAAATTCCATCACACTGAGACTTAGAGTTTCAACATATGAATTTTAGGGGACACATCATTCAGTTTACATCAGTAATTAAAGAAAAAACAAACATTTAAATCCATAATAATATGATAACATTGAGCAAATCTGTAATAATAATACCTTGAAAATAAGAAATACATAATAAATATATGCACTTTAGTTCAGGCATAAATATGATACATATATAAACCCCTATAAAACCACATTACATTTTCAGACCTTGATATAATTGATTATTTAAGACAACAGAAAGCTTAATTCATCTGTGAAGAATGTCCTGAAAGGTAAAAAAAAAAAAAAGGTCCTGAAAATTATGGGTTATTTACCAATCCTAAATTTTCTATATAATTTAAGATTTTAAAACAAGCCATAAACTTGAATCTTTTATACACATAACTATTTCCTAGTGGACTTCTGGCTGCCAAGAGTGAACGTGTAGCAAAGGACACTTCTTTCCAGAATCCAGCTACCGTTTCGAAATCCGGCTTCCAGATTCCTATAACTAACTTGCTATATGATGGATATTCCTTTCTCACTATATATGTATCACTATTTGAGTTTCCTATACCACTAACATTAATATTTTATAAGCCACCGAACAAGTAAATTGAAAAGGGAAAAAGAACTGCAGAAAGTGATAAAATAGTAATTACATTAGGGAATATAGGAATTTTCAAGATGTTTCTGAAAAATGTCTTCTCTGAATGAACATCTTTCTGTCTCAGTTTATATCCTTTTGATTTGAGCCAGCTCAAGTGAAACAGAAATAGTAAGTAAATGGGATAACACTCTCTTATTACATAGAATGGCATATATCTGCTTCGACAGGAAGCTAATCGCTTCAATTCTGCTTGCTTAACCTCCTAAAAAATATTACCCCTGTTTTACATTTTTAAAACTTCCCTTCACTCTAACTTTCCCATTGCTACTGTCCTACTTGGCCTAATGTCCTCAATTAATCTGCATGAAAGAGCTGTCTACATCTCCTGTCTCTATTTGTACATTTTCTACTCCATCCTCAAGTCTTTACCACCTGGATTCTGCCCTCTTTCCCATGGAACCATTCTAATCAAGGTCACCCTTATTCCATCGCATCCTATGGACACTTCCTGTTTTTCTAACTCAGCTACTTTGCCCCTTCTTCCCACCCTTCTGTGGACCCTGTGCCGCTAGCCTTCCCTGGTCTCTGAGTTACTTTCCCCACCTCTTCATCCCTTGCTTCTCCCTTATCAATAAATGTGGAAATTCCAAACATTTTTCAGTCCCTACATACTATATCTAATCTCAGGATACTGGCTTCTATGGCCTTCTGAATGCCGGGATTTCTCAAACACACATATCCAGAGTAGCTGACACACACGCACTAGCATTCATGTCTGTTCACACTCAAACTGTTTAACACTAATCTCATTGTTTCTCCTCATCACTGCTTCCACTACACACCTATCCATCACAGACCCTGATTTTCCTCCTACCTTCCAGGAAGCGGCACTAGTTTTCATTTGCCCAAGACAGACCTTTTCACATTGGGCTCTCAGGTTCCGCCATGTTGCACAACTTAGTGAAGAGATGTCCACGTAGACTTAATCGCAATGACACCACAGGTTCTCAGCACAGCCTGAACAGCTGTGTGGGGTGTACTGGTATTCTCCATCTCCCCCATGCCAAAGTTCACACAGTCACCCAATATGGTTAGCTTTACTTTGGGAATATTCCTGGTATCGACCCATTTTCCCATCCAATTCTTGGTGGGATCTATAACCATCATTTTCCTGGACCCTGGATCCAGCTCCCTGACTTATCTTGGTTCCACCTCTCTAGTCCCTGTGCCCAGAGAGACCTTCATAAAGAGAATTACAGTACTTAAACTCTGCAATGGCCTCCCATCGCTCTGAAGATGAAATACAAACCATCTAGCTCTCTCAAGTGCCCAGACTGGCCCTTCCTCTCCAGGGTTCGTACGTACCTGCCGACTTTATCTCAGCTTTGTGGCATCCTCCCAAGGGATAGCCTTCCCTCTGGCCACCCTTCATCTACACCTCAGGGTCAGTTTAAATACGCCTTTATTAGGGCTCCCTCCTCTGATCTCCAGACCTGAGTCAGCCTGCTTAGATTCCTCTGTTCCCTTTACTTCCCCCATTATAATGGCATTGAGCTTTATAGTGAATACAGGTTTCACTGTGTCTCTCCCAAAAAGACAGATGTCTTGTTCACTGGCATGTCCCCAACATCCAGTGTAACAGTTGGCACATAGTAGGTACTTAACAAATCACTGCTGTTGATTGAATATGATCTATTATTTCCTTAGAATCTCAGATATGTATGAAACACACAGGGGAAAAAACTCAAAAGATTTTAGGATGTTGTAATTTCCAAGACATCATTCAGATGGCTTAAAGTGTCTTTTCTTAAGAAAGAATGAATTCTAGAAGAATACTTTAAAAAATTAAAGATAGATTAGTGTTTAAAAGTTAACATTTACAACCTGCAAACTCAAGTCTGTGGTAATATAAGTGTTTTTGCTCATGTAGAGAATCGCGTGACAGCTTTTCTGAAGGAGATAAAGTGGTATCCTTTTTTATTTCAAAATATGCTTCCTGTTAAAATCTGTGAGATTAACTATCCCGGAGGGAGGAAAAATCTAGATTAATAGGTGAAAAGACTCATCATTTACAAATGTTGTGTATTTTAACATATTTTTGCTTGACATTATGGTGACACATGTGGCATATTACCCCAGGGTTGTTTTGTTTTGTTTTTCCTGTCCAGGGGGAAATGGTTCATATTTTCTGACACCTTCTCTCTTTTACTTCTTTCATAAACCATGCTCAGAATCCATAAACGAGCAAATATAAGATTGCATCCTTGGTGAATATTGGATTTTAAAGGGAACATAATATGCCTGCCTTAAAATGTAATACAACATTTCTCAAATAAGAATGATTTTTTAATTTAAAAACTTTGGGTAATTATTTTGAGCTACAGATTTGCCAATGAAGACTGGAGCCTCCTTCACATGTTACCTAAAACAGGTGCATGTGTATTTGGCTGCTTCATTTGGATTATTTTATCTCATAAATTTGGATGAGAGTCTTGGTAGATCCCCAGGCAAGGTGGGATGCTTTTATTTCAGAGTCCTCCTGGCCACATTGCGCAGTGCAGACCTGCTAATACAGAAAGGGCCCCAACTCTGTGCTCAGAGCTGCTGGTACCCCAAAGGTGCAGGGATCCTGTCCTGTCCTTTTCTTGCTATGATCCAGCTACTCAGACAAGAAAGACCTAGATGTCCCATTAGAAACTGTACAGACTGAAAAAATACATGACCTGGAACTTGGCTGCATTGGGGTAACTGTAAATGTTCTAGAAATTCAGGAAAAGGGGAGATGATTGGGGTTGGAAAAGAAAAGGCTTTTGAAAGAAGGAGAATCTCCAGTCTTTCATGTTTGCCTTAGCTTGTCAGGAGCAGTGGGAGTACACTTTCAAGTACCTCGTTTAGGGTATGACAGTGGCTAGAATATTGGCCAAGAAGTGATCCAACCTCAGCTTGGAAGGTGGACAGGGTCCCTGGAAGAAGCTGGAGATAAGACAGGGGAACTAGACAGTCCCTCAAAATCACTCATGTGTTATTCTACTTAGCACTCCTAACAATATCTTAAAAGAGGCCACTTTGTGTGAAAGTTCTTTTAAATTGGTAGGAAGTAAAAGTACTCAAGTCTCTATTCCAAATTCATTTTCCAGAGTGGATTTTGGAAGAGAAATCAAAACACTGTTTTTTGTTTCCTTGTTTGTTTTTAATAAAACAAAGCAAATTAATGAGACTTTTTGCAAAGTATTTAAACAAAAATAGATGCAATAAAAATTAAACTAAATCGTTTAAACCTGACAGAGGAGAGCAGTAGTCTTGAGGTTAATTCTGGGAAGAACCTCAGCCTCGCATCTGCAGGACTGGGTCCTGATGGTTTCTGAGCTCCTTATGCTATTGTTGGCCCCTTAATTTGGTGTTGAGCTAATTTTATTGAGGTATACCAAAATTTTCTTAAAAGTTCAATATCTCAATAGGATCACAAATGGGCTGCTGATAATGAATGAATGAATTTAGGCAAATATATTAATTATCCATAGAAGTGTTAGTTTACTGTGGCTTTTGAAATTACTGTCCTTGCTCCTATAGGAGCCATGGGTGACCCTAATAGTAGTGATATTTGGGTACAGGATAATGTCAGTTTGGAGGAATCAGGATCTTGTATGTTCTTTTCATATCCCCCAAAGCACTGGAACAACAAACCTGCCATGGAACTCAAAAGTCGATGGAAATCGTGTAATGACATAGGATAAAAGGCTCACTCCCAAACCATTCAGGCAAATTTAACCATCTAGTTGCAAAGTTGAAAATAGTTAGCTTTCACCTCTCTCTTCTGCATAGATATGTATTATTAATATCTACATGAAAGAGGAAAAAGTATGTTTAATGCCACGTATTCCTAGAACGTAGATATTTGTGACTTCCAATTTCTATGAGATCACCATTAACCATTCCACCCACTTTCACTTTTTTCTCCTGTAAGAAATTCTATATATTAACATATTTCTTAAAACTGACAAAGTTACCTCCTCATCACCAAACTGAATAATCTACATTTCTTTTTATAGAAATTAAAAAATGTGTGAGTATAAAGATTTACTTATATTCCCTACACCTAGAATCAACATTTTGCCATATTAGCTTTCATTTTTCTTTTTTTAATGTAATCAATAGTTGGAGTGATCTATAGAGCATTCACCTTCCATAGTTGTAATTTCCTGAGCTTTGTAAACGTTCTGTAAATTTAGTGTTAATGCTAATTTGATTTCTGCTCTTTTTAAAATATCATGTGAATATATGTTAGCCATTTGTAAATGAATTTATTATTCAACTTTTTATAGTTTCCCAATCTCTAAGGCATTTATTTTGGTTTATTCCTAATTGGAAGAATTTCATTGTTAAGTTAGTTTTGTTTTCAAGGGCCTCTAGAGTAATGTTCCTAGAGCTATTTCAGGGTTGGCTATGCAGGGTATCCTGAAGTCACATACACCCAGAACTTTCTGGACATTGCCCCTAGGCCAATATTCTAATCTAGACAATTAGACCAGTCTGACTTTCTCCCTGGATGCCTCAAGAATTTTTCCTTGGAGTTTAATCATTTAACTAGAATATGTGCTGGTATTTAGTACTCGGAATCAAAATACCATGGAATATGATGTTATCAATTGACAAGTTGATTCAGTGTTTTATAATTTCTGGAGAAATTTTAATGTCTCTTTAAGAATATCTGTTCATTTGCTGAAATCTATAATTTAGGAATAAAATTACCTATGTCTTCCATATCTATACACATTTTCTAATTTATTTGTTGTTTTTTATATATTCTATTATCTCAAATCTTTCCTTTATGTTAGTGATTTTATATGTAATAGGACTAATCCGTTCCTTGATTTAATGCATTATTTTCACTTATAATCATGGCGTTTTAATTCTAATTTTATTTCTCTCATTGGAAATCTCCCTTCACATTTCATTTTCCTATTAAGTTATATCTAATTTCCTCTTCGTGTGAATATTTTTTTTTGAGTTTCATATCATGAAACAATTACGAGCATTTTCCTTTTATTGTGAGTTGTTTTCTTCCAGTTGCTTCTGTTGTCTCCTGTCCCCTAGGATGCCTTTTTTCCTGAGTCCTATGTTTGCATATTCAGCATTCTATCTTGTTTGTGATGATCCCATCTGGGCAGACATCTTGTTGGTTCTCTGGAGGTCATATACCAACTTCCTGACCCTCTTCTCATCCTATAGGCTAGTGCTTATTTTCTCTTCAGAAATGCAGGCACTTGAGGGAAGGAGTGGGGTGCTGAAGATGTAGGATCCTATGGTACTGGTCTCCTCTTTACTTAGATCATCCCTTGGCCACGGTTTTCTCCTTTGAGTTTGTTAAATAACTTAGATCAGTATCATTACCACATATTGTGCTGTGTTCATGAGGGGATGTGTGTGTGTACTCGCATACGTTCCCAATGGGTAATACCCTAAGATTTCAGTTTATTTCTCCATTCACAGGGAGCTATGGACTCTCAAGTCAGAGGAAAGTCTTGTCTACTTTCTTTAACTTCATCCATTTTCACCCAGTCAGAAGAGGAAAAAGTTAATTATGAACATTCCATTCGATTAGTTCTAAGTATGACGTATTAGTGAGCACTGCTGGCGTTTGATGAACTCAGAGTACAGCTCTGTGACATGACAGGCCGAGGTTAGGGAAAACCCGTCTTGCATTATCTGCGCGCCCCCAGATGGCCTTTCCCTTTCCTTGGCCATATTTTAAAAAATTGTTAGTATCAACATGAGGTTTTGTCCTTTCCCTGGTTCAACTGCTGTGGGTGATATCTGTTTTTTCACTAACCTTATCTCAGTTTAGTGACATCCTTCATAAGCAGCTCAAAGTAAGCAGGAACATAAACCCCGTCTAAGGATTAACAACCCAGACTCTGACATAAGGCAAGGCTCAGTAAAGCAAATGAGTCTGTAGAGAGATTCATGCCCATTAGAATGCCTTTCTTGTACAATCACATGAAAGCTTTCGTCAATGAGTTTTCATGCCTCAATATCTCCAATATCATTTTAGGTGAAAATTTCTATTTCAGTAGCTAAACGTGCACAGTCTCATGTAGGTGCTGTAAGCCGAGAGTGTGAAATCATAATGATATACGTTCTTAACTGGTGGCTAAAGAGAACAGAATCTCTTGCCAAGATAAGCAGCCTGATAGGAGTTTTGCCACAGTTCAGTAGTTAGCAAAAATGCTGTTTTTGTTTTGTTTTGTTTTGTTTTGTTTTCTGACTTCCTTGCCATTATGTACATACGAAAGGGACGCAGAATCTGCACAGGTGATCCACACAGTACACATTTTAATATACGGGCATAATTCATGAACTGCAAGGCACAGGTTGTATTCATGGGTACATACTGGTGTGTTCGCTAATGACAAATAATATCAGTGGCAGGTGGGGTACTTGGGACAATGACAAGAATAACACCTCTCACACTTCAGCCATTCGGCTGACTTCCGAGGGAGCAGGGAAAAGCTGCCGTGGCTCACCACCCAGCCTGGGAAGTCACCCACTGAAGCTTCGAAGGGAAGCACTGAAGACTTCATGTCACAAGAGAGGGGAATTACAAGGAAGGAAAACCTACATTCAGGATAGTGTTCTTAAAGATTGGATGTGCTGGCTATGCCGGGGTGTGAGGCCTTTCCAATCCTGGGTGGTGAGTTCAGAGGGGGTGGTTATAAACCATTACTCTCCATTCGCACACGTAGTGTTTCATCAGTGATTCTGCGGTTTCAGCTCTTTTGTTCCCTATATTTACTGTTCCCTACTCCAGTGGTTGGGCATCTCCAACATTTAACACTGAAGATACTCAGAATTCTGAGCTGAGTCTCAAATAGAAGCTAACGTCATGAATGAATGTTTTCCACTTGTTCTTTCATTCAACTTAGGTCGTTATGCTTCAGTGGAGTAACTATGTACCATTTAGAGTGTGGGCTCTGGACACAGATGTACTGGGTTCAAACCCCAGCTCCGCTTGTTATCAGCAGACATTCTCTGCAGGAGACCTGTCTGCTCATAGATCCTTCTCCTGTGTAACAGAACAATGGTCACATCTACCGCACAGGCTTGAACGGGCTATGTGATCTAATGTGACACTCTCTGAGCCATGTCTCATTCACAATCTAAGCATTCACATATATAAGCATTCACATACATCAACTCTTCTGTTTCCTCACTTGCCAGGACCCATTCTAGGCAATAGGAATATATTAATAAACAAAAGAGCCCTTTTCTCCAAGAAATGTAATTCTAGTGGATGAAGGAGACCATGAATAACATTAAAAAGTAAACAAAATAATTATGATTGCAAAAATAAATAAACAAATAAAAGGAAAACATAGTATGAAAAAAAGGTACATCCAGGTCACATGATAGCAACCTCGATGTGGGAAAGGGGCTGAGGGTCCTGCCTGAGATTAGATGATGAGGGAAGACCTCTCTTCAAAGGCATGTGGCCTGAGAACCAAATGGCATGCCAGAATCTGCCACGTAAGCTCTGGAGAGGCGAACCCCAGGCAGCGGAACGACACCGTAACTGCTACGTAGGAAGATGCCTGTGGCCTGGAACATGGTAACATCAACAGAGAGCAAAGTGGACCAATGTTGGCATGACAGACCGGGCCATTTGATACAGACCCGTAAATGGTAAGGAGTTTGTAGTTCCTTCCAAGTGTGATCAGAAGCCATGAGAAACTTTTAAGCAGTAGAATTATATGATCTGATTAACATTTTTAAAATGTCATTCTGGATACTGCATGGAGGAGAGACTGCAGGGGCACCACACAAGGAAGCAGAGACTATTTCCAGTCGGAAGTCTGGATTCGAGATAAGGGACCAGACAGATAGCAGCGAGAATGTAGGAAGATGGTCTGTTCAGGGACTTACTAATTGATGGGACATGCGGAGGGGTTAGAAGTGGGTGGTTATGAAAGATAGACCAAGCTTGCGATCTTGCAACAGGGTGGATTGTTGTGTTACTTCTTAAGATCGGGAAAGCAGAGGAGTAAGTCGAGAGACCTTCGGGAGCTCTGTGTGGGCTGTGTTGAAGGTGATGCACTTACCTGACGTACATGGAGAGCTATCGGGTATACAGCTGTTTGTAAAGGATTCGGGCTGCACGGACAGTTAGCACTGTAGATACAGATTTGAGCATCACAAGCCTATGATGGATTTAAACCATGCCACTTTCTCAAGCATACAGAGAAGGGAGGAGAGATTAGAAAATGGAGGCCCCAGGCAGGTTGCAAGAGGAAAAAAAGCCAGTGAGTGAGAATGGGGAGAAACAGATACAGACAAAACAGGAGGGTGTCATGTGACAGAACCGAAAGGAGGAAATTGTTCAAGAAAGAGATCTACTGCGTCAAAAGTGAAGAAGATGAGGACAGGAAAGTAACTACTGAATGTGGAAAGATGGAGATAATTTTAAATGTTGACAAGCGTTGTGCTACATGGAAGCAAGCATGAGCCTTTGGTGATCACCAGATCACCATGTTATTTTATCATAAATGAATCATGGTAAGCGTACCACATTTAAGGAGTTCTTCATTTTATATTCATTTTACCTTTATCAAGTTCTTAATTGCTACAGATGTCACAAATATTATTGGATATATCATCGTCTAAATGGGACAGACTCTTGCCGGTGTGCTAGAATTCAAGTGGCATTATTTCCACCACTTATTATTTAAAGTATACACTAAATTAAAATAAAGTCAATTTTAAGGTCCCGCAAATTCAATCTTGCTAGATTATTTATAGTAGCTTATTTTTATCCATACCTTAATGTATGCTCTCTTCCACTCAGATTCGTGCAATGATCCATTTTTCACACTGCTGGATTTTTTAATTCATATATTAAAATCTGCTTGTCCTCACTGGTATAGACTTGAATTTATACCATCACTTGTATTTCTCAGTTTGGGACACATAGTCATCTATCAATCTATGGACAGCCTTGTTTTTTTGTCCCTTTCATCTGCATCTTAATTTTATTATACTTTCTGTGTGGACAGTAACTCAAACATGTAATTCTAATGGACTTCAGTGTGCTATAGACTTATAGGTCAACAACTACTGTTAATGTAATTAACTGTTAACCTAAAAACCCTTTAGAAAAGAAACTTACCGTAAATGAAGGTATATCGATTAATTCACTCCATTCTAGGCACTCAATGTTTTCCCCCACCCAATTCACATGTTGAAGCCTTAACCCACAGGTGGCCACTGGCTGTCAGGAGGTAATTAAGGTTAAATGAGTTCATAATGGTAGGGTCCTAATCCAATAGAATTGGTGTCCTTATACAAAGAGGTCGAGAGAGATCTCACCCTCTGTCTCCAAGCATGCACACTGAAGACAGGTCGTAGAGCACACAGCAACGCAGCAACTGTCTACAAGCCAGGAGGTGCCCTCATTAGAACCTGAGCCTGCAGACACCTTGATCTTGAACTTCCAACCTCTACAACTGTGAGAAAATACGTTTCTGTTGTTTAAGCCCCCCAGTCTATGGTATTTTGTTATGGAAACCCATCCAGACAAAGACACTATGTATATGTAAACAGTGAGCAAATAGTGTTGGTTTTGATTTATACGTTTTATGTAAATATATAATCCATATATAAAATATCACATTTTCATTCCAAATTTGCATTGGAGACAAATCTATATTGATATGTACATAACATGTACTACTTTGGACTGTTCTGTGATATCTGAAGATATTTACACACCAGGTGTTATTTGTTCACTAATTTATTGATAGATCTAGACTTTTCTATTTTTCATTATTACAAACAATGATGAGATTAGCGTTCTTTAGATGTCTTTTGAACTTTCAGGTTTCCATGGGGAGAATAACCAGATAGCCAGGCTTTACTGGCGCGGTCACGGTTTATGCCTGCTATAGAATAGATATTATTTTTAGCCCCTCTTTCATTCCACTATGGACAATGAATTATCCGCTCAGAGCTCCTTTTGAGTATATACCTTGGTGATAGAACCACTGAGTTTTAAGTTAAACATATACCTCAGTTAAATACTTGAATTTTTCTTCCTTCAAAATTTCTGTGAGTTCAGGATCCCACTAAAACTTTGTTTCCATATGTCCTTGACAAAATTTTTGTCTCTAACTTTATTAAACTTTAGCAATAGGGAGATATAAAGTGTTATTTCAATTTTCAATATACTGTTGTCTCATTATTAATAAGCATATGAGGAGATGCTCAAACTTATTGGTTATTATGATTAGTTATGATTTTCCTTTGCAGATTTACTAACTACTTGATCATGTTTCTTTATCCATGTTGATTTAAATTACTAGGATATTTTAGATAAGTCGTTGGTCAATTATATAAAAAACAAATATAAATTCCGGGTTGATCACTTGCGTCTTGTTTCTTTTTTCTTTTTTTTTAATTATAATGTACGGAATCTATAAAGATTTCCATTTTAGATACTTTTATGCAACACCATTGTGAAAAGAAAAATAAATAAGCACCGTAAGGAACAGGAGAACAAAGCAAATGCCATTATCTGCAGGGGATATTTAAATATGCATATAAAACTCAGAAGAATCAGCAAAGACTAATGATGAAATGTGAGTACAAAGTGGCTGCAAAGAGCAAAACAAATCGAAGGCAATGCAGAAAATGGAATTAGAAAATGCAAGAAGACGATGTTTATATAAACACTAGATTATCACCTCGCCAGGAATTACCCGAGGTATATTGGCTCTTTAGAGAGTAAGTTTTAAGTCAGTTAAATAAAAGAGGAAATAAATGGTGCACAGACAAACAGTGTTATGATATCCATCCTTCCCAAACCAAACAACAGAAAAAGTAATGTGACTCTGATGGAAACCAAAAATATTTTGGGGTAGATTGGACAGTTTTCAATTTATGACAGTATAAATATCTTTAGATTTATAGGCCAATTCTGAAAAAGAAAAAAGAGAGAACTTATTCTACTATACAGAAGATGCTACAAAGCCAAAGTCTGGCACTCTGGAAGATGCAGATAAATAGACAAGTATGAAAGATGGAAGGCGTCTAGTTTGCAAACCACAGTTGTCTGGCATCCAGACACCATGAATCAAGATTTCTAGGCTGGGTAAAAGTGCTCACCGTATAAAGGAAATAAAATTAGATCAGTACCCCAGGTGAAAGTGGTTAGAAAAACCTCCAGATGGAATATGTTGTATGAATGTTAAAGACAAAACTATAGAACACTTGCAAAAAAATATAGGACAATATTTTTTAAGAAATCTTCTCCATCTTAGAGTCATAAACAAGTTGCAAAGGAGAACGTAGAGAAATTGCCCGAAAATGTTGTTTATCTTGTCGCTTCAGTGAGAAGGCTCTCGAAGTATCTCATTTCATACCAGGTTAAGTTAAAAAAATTAGCCTATTTCTCCCGAATAAACCAATGTTCCAGACTTGACCCCTACCTCAGAAGGAATGAGCTCACTGTGGTTGTGACACTGAGATCAGAAGCATCATTTCCACACCAAGCCAGCTAGTTTTCTTAGTCCCTGAACCATATGCTCATTTCTTAGCTGAAATAACCTGTGAGTGGTTGTCAAGAACTAAGATTTGCTAAATGTGTGTAGTTTTGCTTTTCTCTTAGCTCAAATTAGAAACATATGTTCATCACCTTTGCCTAAGAATCGTTCAGCATGAACTGTTTTCATTTTAGTCAGAGCAGATCAGTCAGTTATCGTTTTAAAGTTGATTTGCAAAAATACAACATGCACAACTTATTGTACGCATATTGATTGTGTTTCTGTATAAACCAGCAGACGACGTCCCTCAGTTGAGCGGTGGCCTTTTGTCTTAATGGCATCATCGTCACCCTGCTTTCTGCAGGCAGAAGATGCTAACGGCATCACTGAGCTCTGGGAGCCCCACGGAGAGACTTCCAGTCCCAGAGCTCCTGTTTGAAGTAGGGACCAGTGATGGGATGCAGGACTTCTCATCTCTGGAGTCCTGTCTGTAGTGGGGCCATGGCTTCCGTGAGAATAATTATTATCTGAAGACGGCTCCCGGCACGGGCTGAGGAGGTCTGGAGCAGCAGACAGGAAAATGGCTCCTGGGTCAGCCCAGTGAGCTTTGGGCTTTGAGCGTAGTGTGGAAACGGGAGCTTCTCTGCAAGGCTAGGGGATCGGGAGCAATGGCAGTTATCAGAAGGTCAGGTGTCATCTAGGGCCTTTTGGACATCCTGGTCCAAAAAGGATGCTATGGGTGGAGTAGTCTTTTAAAAAGCTGGGACTCAAATGACCAAAGATTTAGGCAATCCACTAGCATTATCCAGGAGCTGAGAAGAAAGGAGAGGTAAATCAAATTTATCGGTCATGAACCAAGCACTCGTGCCCCCTCTTCTCATCCCTCTCATGCTCTCATCCATATGCAATTTTAGCAGTGCTCACAGAAACCCTTTGAGGTAAGTATTTTTAAATCTTCATTTTACACCATATGCCTCACCAGGAATACTTGTTCTCATTATCTCTGCCTTGGGTTATGCATTCAAATGAAGGGATTTTCTTCTTCATTTGATTTCTACTTTGGAAATCAAGTATCTGCTTAAATAGACCTCCATTCCCTGACCAGGGCTGAGCTTAGAGGAAGATGTCCCATGGAAGTTCATGCTATGGCCCCTGCTCTCCAGCAACATGTCCGTCACTCAGGCAGCTACTAATACTGAGCACCCAGCCTGGGGAGGGCATCGCTGGGTGCTGGGGACGCTGCATGGAAAGTACCCGTGCTGCCTTCGGGAAGCATCTACTCCCCTGGGCCTATTTCTAGCTATTTCAGCACAGCCAGTTCTCTCATGTGTCATAATTGGTGAACACATCAAGTTCAGCAGCTTCTAGCACTTTCAGGACCTGTGGTGAAGTCGTCCATGTCAGAAACTGAGGTGACAGGAGACCCTTTGAGGAGGCCACTGCTGAAACATCACGCAAAATTACCTGCTCTCTTCACTGCCATACTGTCTTGGGTTGTGATCTATTCAGAAGGCTGTTTCTTAGGAAAAGCTATGGACACAATGGCGCATCTTTATGGAATGCTCAGGTACTCTGTAAATTATTTTTTCTCCTTTTTGGATGTAGTGGAGAGCTCTTCATATTTCTCCCAATAGCGTGGGGATATCTGAAAATGCTCAGGACTCCGAGTCTGACTGCTGCTCCAAGTCCTAAGAGCAAGAGCAACAAAGATACTAAGTCAAAATAAGCATAACTGAAAGTCACATATGAGGCATCTTGGCAAAGCACGGAGAAGACAGAGACTTTATCACCGCTGAAACAACATCTATTTAGATGTCTTTCCCCTCCGTTTTATTTCATATGTTACACCTTGTCAATGTTTATCATTTATTTAAATAAAAGAATGAATGCATTAAAATGACTAAATTACTGTATTCTGTTGTGGCTTCAGGTTTATAGTGCACCTTCATTAAAATAACTAGATTAATTATATAGAAATAATGCCAATTTCCAACAAAAAGCTTAACAATTAAAAATACATGCATGTGAGTGTAAGTATCTTAAGTCCATTTTCCACTCTTTTCAGATTAATTTGGGGTAAATTAATTAACCCAGCATCTTGCTGGGCAGAGTCCTGTCCTCATTACTCTGTTTTGCCCTCTCCACTTCCTATTGTCACTGAAAGACCTTGAGACTTAAAATAAATACCAATTATTTTCCACCGTTAGTGCTCACTGTTCAACACAGTGCGTGATGTTTTCACAGTGACACCCATTAACACAGAGCTCATTAAATCCACCCAGAATGAATGAACCTGTGGAAAACACAAAAAGATGGCTTTTAAAATATTGCTGAGAAAATGCAGAAGGACAGTGGTAGAAAAGAAAGCTACAGGTCAACCTCTTTCTTAAATTCAAATACAAACATTCTAAACATAATATCAACAAACTAAGTTACCAAGTGAAAAGAAAAAAGGAAAATGCACGTCATTAATTTGGGTTTATCCCAGGAACTCAAGTTTGGATTAATGATTAAAAAATAATCTACACAGACACAAGCACACATACGTACATGCATACATGCTTGCACACACACACCCTGTACCTACAGTCAATTAGTATTTTTTAAAACAAGTTAATACAAATAAGGGAGAAACTATGGGTTATTATGGGCATATCTCCACAACCTATGAATAACCCCCAAAATACAAACTACAAAACAATACATGTAGCTAGTAAAATGTCTTGTATTTAGAAAACCATATACCAAGCAAAATTACCATTTGCATATATTTGTTTATATTCATATACTTATACTATATATGTACAAATTTATATATATGCATACACATATATTGTGTATGCAAATATTTGTACATATACATATTTACAATGTAAATATTGTAAATATTTAGCAATTTTTAAAAATTGCTTTGTAATATGTACATATATTCATATGTACACATAATTTCCAAATAAAAGTCTGGAAATGCTATATTTAAAGTTCAAGGGAGACAGACACCACACTGTAGCTAGTGTGAGGAGTCTAGAATTGGTGAGGGGTTGACCAAGGGGAGAACGTGCTGCAGTACTTCATAATACAGATAGTATAACCCTTCCCCTGAAGAGGAATGTCAAGGTGTTTCCTCTCATATTTTAACATCAAGTACAAAGGTATGACAAAAAGTTCTATCAGTGTGCTTTTTCCCCATATGAGCATGTTTTTAGATTTGATACCACGAAGAGAAAATGGTCAAAAGGGAAGCATGCTGATCGTATCAATAAATACTTGCGTTGTCCTTTGAAGATTGACCAAATGCATCACTCAGTGGATGACAATAGCTATTTCCCTACATCGTCCACAGAATTAGATGGCGTCATTCTTATAGTCCTCAATTTTGCAAATCTTGTGGGAGAAAAATTATATCTCAATGTTATTTCCACACATCCAACTCTCAAAGGGTTGGACCCGGGGCTTCTTTGTGGATCCTTTGGGTTTCTTCTCTTCTGAATTCCCTTTCTCCAATCTGGGCTGCAAGGTCTATTGGATTTTCCTGTTTCTTGAATATTGATAGATTTTTAAAAATACAGTCTAAATGTTAGTCCTTTATCCTTATACATGCTGCAGACATTTATTACATCTTTAGCTCATAGTTTAATTTTATAGTGACTTTGTCATATTCAAGCACATTTTTTATGTCAAATTTATCTTTGTTTCCTTATGGTTTTTGCCATAAAGAGAAATACTCTCATTTGTGATTTGCTTGCAAAGTTATTTCCCATCCTAATGTTAAAAATGAATTCCTTTTATTTTCTTATAATACATTTATAGCTTTGCTTTGTTTATGTTTACTACTTGGATGCTTCTGTAATTTATTTTCATGATTCCCTTACTATAACTGATTTGAAATATCTCCTTTATGATAAATTGCTTCCATATATATACATATATATGCTTTTTTTTTCTACTCTGTTTTAATGATTGACTTATGTATTTTTACATCAATATCATAACATTTTATTTACTCTGGACATGTAATGTGCCTTGGCACTTGGTAAGGCAAGTGCCCTTTTTGTTTTACATGTCTTTGATTATTCTTTGGGATTTTTTCCAATTAAATTACCTGGTAAATTAATTATATTATTTAGTTAAATAACATTAAATTATCAAGGTAAATAAAAAAAAACTCCTGGGGAATTTTTTGTCAAAATTTGCCGATTTGATATAATCGTGGCAGGATTGCTCTCTTTTCCATTTGGAGTCTGCCCCAATTGGAAGACTACATCTGTCTCACATATTCAGGGTGCAGAGAGCTTTTACATAGTTTAATATTTTTTAACAAATGGTTCTCAACATTCCTAGCTCTGGATGCCTTTAGGTATTTTGTAGGCTTTTTTGGTAGTTTTTGTTTGCAGGACCGTTCTCCTCTTATTATAATATCTAAATAGTTACTCTTTTACAAGACCTTGCTTTGCCTTCCACTCCAAACCCATGCCAACCCATCCAGGTTGAGAGTCTTAGTGGGTGGTTTTGAAGGTCACTGCTGTAGGTCACAGGGGCTTGATTGCACCAGGACCTCCTGAGGAATCTACAGACGCGCCTGTTATCATTCCCATAAGTGACAGCAGGCTGACTTTACCTCGATGTGGCCATACTCAAAGAGGCCGGAGGGGAGACAATTTGGGCACCAAACGCATTTCATTTCTTCCAAGAGTAAACTTCAAAAACACTGCATTGTCCGGCTACGTACAAGGTCTGACAATTAAGTTCACAAACTCATCCTAGAAAAAGTGCTGCCTATCTCATTGTCAAATATCACTAACCGTCACCTTCAAAGTACTCCCCTTGGGAAGCTATGCACCGACACCAGCGCCTAGTTCACCTTTCCAAGCAGTTTTAGAACTCTTTTTCTGGAATGGCCATCAGAGCTGTCGTCGTATTACACTTGATGTCCTGAATGTCATCAAAATGTCTTCCTTTCAATATTCCCTTTCTCTTTGGATAAAGAAAGAAGTCACTGGGAGCCACATCAGGTGAGTAGGGAGGGTGTTCCAATACAGTTATTTGTTTACTGGCTAAAAACTCCCTCACCAACAGTGCCCTGTGAGCTGGTGCATTGTCGTGATGCAAGAGCCATGAATTGTTGGCGAAAAGTTCAGGTCATTGAACTTTTTCTCACAGCCTTTTCATGGCTTCCAACTAGTAAAGTTGGTTAATTGTTTGTCCAGTTGGTACAAATTCATAATGAATAATCCCTCTGATAGCAAAAGAGAAACGTTAGCAACAGCGTTGCAACAACTTCACAAACTTAATTGTTAGACCTTGTATACGTGTAGGCCTAAGAGAATATCATTTCACCATTTAGTTTAATTTCATCGCAAAGCTATTATAACATATGTTGTCTTCCTATACTTGCTTTTCTTTTTCTTTTTTTTGTTTTTGTTGTTTTTTACTTGCTTTTCTTTTCTCAACATTGTCACAACATTTAATTCACATGTTTGCTTGTAGCTATAGTAAATTTCTTTTCAGGACTGTTTCATTTTGGAGCCCAACCGTTTAGCTTTTGCACTAAACTAGTCTGAGGTTACAAGTTGTGCATGGGTGGATTTCCCTGTTTGCTCTCTTTGAAAATCAAATTTCAAATACCAAAGAAAAAAAATGAAAAGAAGTACTTAATGATAAAACGCAAACATAAAAAGTGAACTAATTGTGGATATACACAAGGCGAGAAAAAACTCTGATGACTCAAACAATTTCAAAGTAGTGACTGACAACTCTCTGCAGTGGCTCTTCAGAGTATGAATTTTCCTCAGTTAAAGATGGGGTGGCAGAGAAAGGCCCATGTCACAGTGGAGTGACAGATGTGCTGGCAGCAGCAGGCAGCATGGGTGCCTCTAAAGGGTGGGGAAGTGTTTACGGACTCCATTCACAGGGCTCATAGGGGGTTTAATTACTGCGGCCTCTTCTTTTTACCTTTCCCTGAATTAGACCTTGAGTTTCAGCAACCGTTTTCAGGCCTTCTACAATTCTCTGGAGGGAAACACAGCCAAGAAAATTTCTGTGTCTAGCATAAAAATATACCTAGAGAATACCTGAGTCATCTAAGGGTTTATGTATGATAAATACTTAGGTATTTTTTTTAAAAAGAGCATCATATTCTTTAAATAAAGGTGATGTAATTACATTATAAATCTTTCTGGTGAGCTGTACACCCACATAATGAGGTCTGAAGAGGAATGAGGTATCAGGTATATTAGTAACTGAATCTTCACCTAATGGCTGAAGATAATAAACATCAGAGATTCTCTTGGTTAATTAATATGATAGAGAATGGAAGTATTGTTATTATCAAACAGAAAAAGAAGCACATGTGCAATGAACAGTACACACACACACACACACACACACACACAGCAGATTCTCAGATAATCATCTTGGATCTAAACTATACCTTCCTCTCACGGAATGAAGATCTTTGTCATTTTATGTTGGACAACCAGGGATGGAGAGAGTTGAAATCAGTGGAACAGAAGGTGAGAAGGTGAGAGAGCGACGGAGATGGAGATGGAGAGGGTGGGGGAGAAAGGGCGCTTGGTTTGCTTGTTAATTTTTGACGGTTTCATTACTGACTTTGTAAGAGCTTCATAATCTCTATGTGAACAAAATTTCTCAGGAACTTAGGACCTAGAAAAGGTGTCCCCATGGTTGTGCACCAGGCCACCCCACGTGCGGACATTGTGCAGTGTCTGGAGACACCAGGACTTGGGTCTGTCAGACAAATCCCTTCCTCCTTGGCTCTCTGTCCGCCTGACCATGCAGCCAGCAGACCCGCTCTGAGGCTCAGCTGGTGCAGAACAAACCCTTAGTGGGGCAGCCACGTGCAAGATTTGGGGTCCTGAGGCTGGGACTCAGGGACACAAGTGGAGGTCAGAAGTTACACTGGAGCAGGGAGGCTGAGACAGGCCTGAGGGTGAACTGTGGGCAGCCAAGGAAGAGAGGGACCAAAGTGCAGTAAACTAAAAAGTCCACATTGAAAGTTCCAGCAGACACCTTGCCCTCTCTGTCCTCAGAGTGTCCTGGGCCTCCGGTCCCCGGCCCCCCTGGCCTCTGCGGGGACCAGGCAGCCAACTCAGGTGAGGTCATGGGTAGATGCATCTCCATTGGGCTGGGGCCTCAGGCCCAGGGTCATAGGGCTCAGGCAATGGGTCCTGATTGGTGTGTGGTTACGGGCACCTGGTCTGCAGAGTGGCAGGAAAAGGACAAGCCAAGCCAGACCACGGATGTGACACTCAGGGATGGTCAGGTCGGATCTGCGACACCTGAGGGGCACCCCACAAGCTTCCTAGCCATCCTGAGAGGGACCCCTGGACAGTGCCATTCAGGAATAAGAAGCGTCCAGGCTCCTACAATACCCACCTGCCACAAGTGCAGGAGGAAGAAAGGGGGCACCTCAGTCCCAGAGCAGGGCGGCCACCAGCCTCTTCCCCATTGAGTGCTGTCCTCTGCCCTCCCCTCTGTCCTCTCCAGCACTTTGTTCTCTGTTTTTCCCCTTGGGGAACAAGAAAAAACCGTGAAGGAGAAAGCTTTTCTCCCAGTGTCACAATGTCTCAAATCCTGGCAGACGCGTCGGGGGAAAGGAGGCCCCCTCCCCACACATGCCACACACATGCATCCGAACAATTCAGAGACTAGAATAGAGTTGGGTTTATGTTCATCTGGGAGCTTGTAAGTAGGAGTTTTACCCTTGTTTTTGTTTTGTTTTTCAATAGTCATCTAAGTATTTGACGGAAATATCCTTAAATGCCTTGAACCAGTAGGTCTCCCCACCTTTGCTGAGGGTCTCTGGTGCCTGTTGGGGCTTTGATTGTGCCAGTGGCAGGTCACAGGTCAGCCTTGCCCTTCAGTTCCTACCTGTGCAGAGCCTCGCGGCTGCAGGTGACAGATGAGTGCCTCCCCAGGCCTTTCCTGCAGATCCTGTACATGTAGATACTGTCCACACGCACGTAGTTCCCCAAAGTCCAGAAGACCTTTTCAAAGTCCCTCTGGGCCTCTCATTCCAGTGCTTCCTTTTGGATCTTTGGGTGGCTTCTTGTGTCTCCCAAGTGGAGCACCTCAGGCGGCTGCAATGTTAAAAAACGATTACAGATTGTTTTCTAATAAACAAAACAAAACAATGACATCCCAGGGGAAAGGCTGTTCTTACCGACTGAACGACTGATTGCTCCGTCAGGGGATGTCAAGATTGGGGTGTACAGGGAACTGACAGGCAGGTCAAATAACAACAGTTTTCTGGGGTGGGGTTTCGGGGAACTCCAACCTTCTAGAAAGCACATACTACCGTGCTTTCTAGGCCATGAGTTCCCAAGGCTGTCATGATATTAAACAGGGCGACAGGTAGGCGGCCAGTTACATCATTACACGTCTTACTGTTGTTACCAATATTTATCTATTTTCTACCATAAATGATCCTCGAGTTTTTAAAAGATTTTAGTGAATTTACCTAGCTTTGAATGTGTTGGTTTTGACCATTTTGCCAGTGTTCGTTCTTGTTGCTTTTATGGAGGAGCAGGTTTGGGGAAGTCATTACCAAAAGAGGCTCTTAATAGCTGACTTTTGGTTTTTTTTTTTTAATTAGCTAGTTGACTCTTTAAAAGCAAGTGCATTAAACTGCTTTAATTCCACTTTTTTTACAGATCTCCAGCCCGAGGTGAATAGAGAAAAATCACTTGATGGCCGATTGCACATAACGTTCCCCTTCTGACCAGCAGCAATTGAAACGTCTGTGGCCCGCATTTGCAGGGGTGCTGTCAGCTTTGCAAAACCTTGAAAATTTGAAAACACATACTGTTCAATATTCTTCTTCACTTCCCTCTGTCAAATTAAAATGCTCCGCAACCACTGTCCCAATGTCCATTTTCTTTTCTCCTTATCTGTGAAAAGAAGTTTCTCAAAAAATATTGTGAAATCTCTGAATTCTGCAGAAAGGAAGGTGCCTTGTAATATTTTTATAAAATGTACAGAAAGCAGAGGTAACCTTTAGATCTACAGAGACACAGTTGCATTCTCATAAGGAAAATTTTAAAATAACATGAGCCATTATTCGTTTTCAGGTCAGCAATTCGAAAAATACTGAGTAGATATGACTTTCTGTTCCACAAAATATGCACTGTTTAGAAAGGTTTAAATATGTTTTTGATCAAAATTATAGTTACTATTTTATTTTTCTAACATGTAATTTATGACAATTCTTGGTGAGTAAAACTCTTCCTGAAATAAATTATTACAGGGCTATCAAATAGTTAACACTAAAATCAAGTCGGAAAAATCTAGTTACTTTCATATTTGCATCTACATTTTAAAACTTGGTTTTTATCCCACTCCATTCACTGCATCAGCCCAAAGAATGTCAGTGTGTGTGTGTCCCTGTCATCTAGATAAATGCACATTATTTCAGTTTTCCTGCCCAAATTTACAGAAAAGGGTGCAGCTCATTCTAAGCTGAAGGGCGGCTCATTCATCTTCCTGGGAACTCATTGTCTTTTATCTTTGCCAGGAAGTTCAAAAGACTTGCCTGCAAGACTTTGAAAAACAAAACATTAAATGTGTTGGTGTTTGTTATTTCAACTTAGTCTACCGCCTAGGCTAGAACACCTGGTACTTTCTGTGTGAGGGGCGTGTCTTAAGCGTAGTGAGGGACAGTCCAAAAAGCAGGACCTCAGGAGGCAACCTTCCCAAAAAAGTCATATGAGCGTGAGGTGTCTTGCTATTGACTGCTTATTTTTGCTTGTTTGCTTCTTTTTAAATGTACTTTGATAGAAAAGATGAACTGGGGGGAAGAGATGCCAGACGAGACTGAAGAACAGAGGGCATGAGGAGAGGAAGTTCTGCGGCCAGTGGGAGCAAGTTTTTGAAAGTGAATCTGATTTCCACACAGTCCAACGTTTACAAGCCGGGCAGCCACACACGCCGGATTCATCCTGCCTTTTCAAATTGTACTTTGCTTACTAAGTCTCCATGATGAAGCTGGTTAAGAGGCAAAACACCCCATTTTCCACCCTGCTCAGGCATCCTGGAAGCAAGTGCGCCTGGAACAGTGGAAGAGTTTCGAAGTTCAGTGCAGGTACCTGTTCTTAATGCACTACCTTTACTGGGTTGGCAAATAGTAACCTCGGCACATTTTCCAGCAGAAGTCATGCTGGTAACATCACTCACCGGGAAACTTGTCACGTCACATCATATCAGGTGTTTGCTGGGCTGCCTGTCATGTAAGATGGCCTAGTTGTGCTATGTTTTGACGCTTAACGTGGAACAAAATGCCAGGGTAGTATCTTTATTATTCCAACTGAAGGAAATGGATTCAAATTCATGCACGACTTTTTGCTATTTTTGCCACCGTCACCTTACCTGGGAACCACTGTCTACTCTGCATGATTTATATGGCGAACACTTAGCTCTGAATATGAAAGTGATACTCCATGCTTTGACAGCACTGGTAGGTTTCAGAGAAGTGAATACTTGGTAAAGTAAAAGAGAATGTCCTGGAAGGAAGTCTTAGATTGCCAGGATGGGATGGGAGGCCTGCTACGAGGAAGCTGGTCTGCTGGAGAGGAAGAGGACTGCGCTCAGTGTCCCCACATCAGCGTTTGCCCAAATTACAAAGCTCCTGCTTTCTTCCTGGGTCCTGGTCTCCTCCCGTAACTTTCCTATGTACAGAATTAAACTGCACACTCAGACGCATTCTCCCCTGCCTGAGACACCTGTCTGCCCCTGAGACCTCCCTCGATGCCCATCCTGCCCCTGGCCAGCCGGGTCTTTGTGCTAAATCACAGCCATCTCTGCCCGTGGGAGTGACAAATCTGCAGCTAAGAACAAAGCTCATTAAGACAAGGGGGGCGGGGGGCAGCTCTGTGAATAGGTCTGGGGGGTGGCGGGTGGGGGCAGCATAGCTAAGAAAGAAGGGGAAAATATTGATGCTAAAGACAGAAGGTTCTCCAGGGCAACAGGTTGCCTTCCATGTTTGGAAGAGCAGTAATTCAGCTGCACAAGAAAAAGAAAAAAACATCCAGGAAAACTGATTGAAAAACAAGGAAAATCGTTGGTACCTATGACAGATTTTTTTTTTTTTTAAATCTGGGTGGAATAGAAGAAAGAACTTTCTAGAAGGAAAGAAGATGCAATGACAATTGAGATCCTCCCGAGCTGACTTTGTGAAGCCCAGGTCCCTACACTACAGATGGAGGCAGGTCTGGTCCTTCAACTTCCAGGAAATATCCTGTTGTGCGCAGGTCTGGTTCAAACTATAATAATCCAAGTGTAATTTGTATGCAGCTTCTTAAAAAGTGCTGGCACCCCCTGCTCTGGATGCAGTGAGGGAGGATGAACAAAAGACGGGCTTCTGTGTCTGGTGAGCCATCACACCTGAGAGTTCCCTGAGAACCCGCCTTTGTCCTACCCGTCCCCAGGCATGGCTGCCTTGTGGTGGAGGGGACTGAAAAGCTCCTGCTAGCCAGACCCTGCAGTGGTGTTTACAGCTCTCAGGACGTTCCCAGGTCCGTGCTGCAGACATCCTCAAAGGAAAAACAAAGCAACAACAACAAAAACAAAACAGGAATGACCTTCATGGGTCCCAGGCTTCCTTCAGGAATCTAAACTCAGAGTTAGTCAATATGTCATTTACCATAATATTCTATTTAGTGAAACAAAATCTTTGCCAGTTCTTTGTCTTAACACAGAGAACTTTATTTTCAAAAGCTTCTTAACATTCAGACAAAATGTGTTCTCCAATATTTCCCCAACTCCGACTACCCTAACATAAAAGGACACCTTGAAATCCAAAGGGATGCCGCTGATGTGTCTTCCCGCCACAGGGCAAGTTACTTCTAGCCGAGCTCTTACATACCAGACGCTTAAAAATTTAAAACTCTTACTTTTATGACTAAAACCTGCATGCGCTCTGGTGGAAGCCCGGGTACAGAAATGTGTGCTATAACATAAACACCTGCATTATTGTTTAGCCTATTTTTGTTCTGAGTCTGCTTAACAAAAAATTCTGCATGTGTCTGGTCCCTGAGACAAATATCCTGGCTAGAAGGAGGACTTGGCCAAGTTCATAGAAATATTCACAAGAGACAGCAATTTTCAAAAAGAACACATCCCAACGTTATGGAATGCTACTGTTTTCCTCTGCAGGCAACAGGACATTCTATTTGGCAGAGTTTGTATTTATGGGGTTGTTAAAACATATACGAGCATTTAAACATTGTGCTTAGGTCCAATTTATGGCCCAAACAAGAAAACACATCCTACAATGTGGCTGATATTTGAAGCTCGTCAAACCTATACTTCAGCACAGGCCAGCTACACAGGATTTTGGACAAAGAGATTATAAGATTTAAATAATGATAATCCATGGGTGCTTTTGTAGAAAGAAATAGGTTCAAAGTCTTATAGTTAGAGAATCTAATTGGTTTGTAAAAAGGCAAGTGTTTCTCCAACCAGAAGTTTGACAATTTATTGCAGGCTGAGCCATGAGGCAGAGCCAGCTCACCACATGTCCCCTGGGCTGGCATGCCTAAGAAATGGGCTTATCACAAACCTAAATTTGAAATTATTTTTGTTATTGTTTTAACCAAGTTGGAATTTTAGATGCCACCAACTGATTTCCTATGAACCATGAGTACCTTCCCCCTGCGCTCTGGCCGTCTAATCAGTGGATTCAATTAATCCAGGACTTCAGTGAAAATTTCTTCTACTGTGTTTCTGAATCATTTTTCTGTGCCTCGAGGGAACATATTTTTTCATGCAGCCTTCCTTATACCTTCTCTCTAAGTCTCTTCTCTTTGATTCGCTTGAACTCTGGTTTTTGGCTGTTTTCCTGTTTGCATTCACTGTGCTTGTCTCAGGACATTCTCTGGCTGAGGGCCCCAGAGTGTGGCATTTTCTTTGCCTCCTGTCCCCCATCCCTGCTCAATGCCAGCCGGCTCATTTGTCAGCACTGTGTGGGTCCAACGCCTCTGCAGAGCACCCCTGTCTGTACCCCTTTCTTGAACTACGCCAGCTGCCTTTAGCCTGTCTGCTTTTGTTCAAGTCCTACTATGCATAGCCCCTGCCTCCTGGCAAACAGCAGGCCACCTATGTACTCACTGATGGTCCACACCCAGGGTCACGGTCCCAAAAGGCCGGTCTTCTAGCCACTCACCTCAGGCTTCTGTGGTCAAATCCACCAAACAATTCTTGAAGACCACTTTTCTAATATTGACTTAGGCAAATTTCCAAAATCAAAAACACCTGCACACTCACTCAAGTTCAAAGCCAAATTTCCTTCCCTGCTCTCAACAGGAATCTCAGTCACTGCACAGGATGGTCAGTGGCACGTGGATCGCAGGTTTGACCACAAAGACCACAAGCTTAGCCTGGGTCCCGTGGCTATTATTCAATGGAGGATTATTTTGTAATGGTCATAATAAAATGAGATAAGTTAGGTTTGTGAGATAGCCGTGGTATACACCCATAGACATGACACAGAACACTCACTGTACACGGGGCTAAATCTGAGAGGCCATCAGAAACCAACTCCATCTTGGACTTGTAATTCTCCCTCATAAGTAGTAGAATTCCAATTCGAAGCTGTGTTTTAATCAGTAGTTTTTTTCTGGGCACCAAACAGCTACAGCCTTAAGGACTTCTTAGAAAGATTCCCCCTAGAAAGAAATCAAGCAAAGGTAAACTAAATACCTATGGCAAATTTACTTTTGACAATTCAATTTCATTTAATTTTTCTGAAAATGTTGAGGGAGAAACACACATGGAAACTCTTTCAGTTTCAGGACCATGAACCACTCATCTTTTTTGTGGCCAGCACCTGGCAAAATGCCCAACTCATATGGCACATTCAATAGAAATGCTTTAATGCAAAGTGCATTTCCTGATGGCTACTATGTTTCCCCCAAAATAAGACCTAGCTGGACAATCAGCTTTAATGCGTCTTTTGGAGCAAACATTAATATGAGACCTGGTATTATGTTATATTATATTATATTATATTATATTATATTATATTATATTATATTATACCCGTTCTTATATTATAGTAAAATAAGACCAGGTCTTATATTAAGTTTTGCTCCAAAAGACACATTAGAGCTAATTGTCTGGCTAGGTCTTATTTTCAGGGAAACAGCAGTCAGACTGAGCATTTTTAAGACACCTTTTGGATATTTGCATGTCTTCTCTGAAGAAATGTTTATTCAAATCCTTAGCCCATGTTTACAATCACGTTATTAGATTTTTTTTTTTTCACTACCTAGTTGCAGGAGTTCCTTATATATTTTGGAGACTTACCTCATATAAGGTTTTTGGTTAGCAAATATTTTCTCCCATTCTGTAGATTCCCTCTTCACTCTGTTATTGTTTCCTTTGCTGCGCAAACCTTTTTAGTTTGACATAGTTTCCCAAAGTTTTTGCCCGTGCTTTTGGTGTCATATCCATGAAATCACCGCTAAAACCAGCGTCAGGAAGTTTCTCCCCTCTGTTTTCTTCTAGGAAATTTACAGTTTCAGGTCTTGAACAATGATATTTGACCTCACTTCTGTCAGGAATGGCTAGTACAAAAAAAAAAAAAGAAGAAGAAGACAACAAGTTCTAGTAACGATGAGAAGAAACTGGAATGCTTGTACACTGTGCGTAGGGATGTCACATTCTGAGATACCGAGGGTTAGGACTTCAATACATGCATTTGGGGTGAGGGTAGAGACCCAATCATCCCATAATATCTAGTAACATAATAATTTCTAAAATTCTCAGTACATTTATTTTCTTTGTATCACTGATTACATAGATATCCGAAAAATAAATCCACTCATTTGAGTATGACTGAAATAGAACTCAACATCTCAGTAAATTACTATAATTTTTTCCCCACCCCGAATTACAATCTGCTGGGATGGGGTATGCATATTTCTTACTCATTTTCATAGGATAATAGCAAGTGTTTAAGGATAGAACCTGTTTTTGAAATTTTCATGAAACTGGTTTTTCAAGGCATGTTGTGTTTCATCAGTATTTATAAGCACAGTATCATATTCCTTATTTATACCTTTTTAGTTCAGGCAAGGGGTAGGCAAGAGTAGCATGACCTACCGGTGGCACTCCCTAAAAGTACCACAAATACACAGCAGTGTTTCCAGAATATGGAATGTATACGAACGGAGCACATCAGGGAACTACTCTATATAATTATATACATTTATTGTTTGAAGTAGTTGATTTATCACCTGTATTTTATGTTACACAGATGATTACATTTATTTTGTTTATTTCTTCTGGGTTTATATTTTTTAAAGAGATTGAAAAGATATATGTCACTGAAAAGATGTCTGCAGTTCTATATACATTTCCATGTATAGTTAAAAAGGAAAAGAACAATCCTTAAAGCTAAGAAGAAAATACAGTACAGATTTTTATTAAAAATATATGCACTGACCAGTACCTATCATAAGTACTAATTAACATATTCAACAAGCAAATAAAGTCAGAAAGAACCAGATTATGTGAAGTAATTGAACTTTGGTAAAGTGAGTGGGGTGGAGGGAAACCCAAGGAAGAAATGGAGAAGTGGACACAGTGGAATAAAGAGCTTTTCCAACTCTTTCTCCCTCTGTCTCTCTCTGCGTCTCTGTCTCTCTGTCTCTCTCTGAGATCCGAGATTATCCTTTAAGCATGGGAAGAAGTATATTAGGTTTAAGTGGAAAATTGTACTTGGGAGGACAAATGAAATATGTGTACACAATGGATAAGGGCAGAGCAGGAACAATAAGGCAAAACAAATTTCCCAGATACAAAATATAGCAAGTCAAAATTAGTTTTACGTAATTTTTCAAACCTCCTTTGATATAAATAGAAAATTAGAGCTCAGAAGCAACAGCGGAAATCCAAGTTTACGTATGATTTTTAATTACTAAATGCATTTAGAAGCACTGTTACTTATTTCATTAGGAGAAGAATACATAAGGAAGTTGGAAGTGGCTGTCTTGCTTCCTCTGACTTTCCTTTCACTCTAATCACCCAATGACTGTTTCTTTAAAATAAAAATTAAACAATATAAAGCAAAAGAAAGTTTCTCGATGAAAGGAATGAATTCATTGTGAGTAAGTGCAGCCTTTCCCTTAAAAGTAACCCTTTAGAGTCACTGTCGCTTCTCCTCAGGTCCCAGGAGGCATGACACTGGAACTCCATGTGCACAAGCAAGCCCGTCATGGTCCAGCCCTGATGGCCTCACCTGGCTCCCCTGAAGACGTTAGACATCAGCCTATTACGGGTTAGCGACAGCATTGGGACGACAAACCTCGCTCCAGGCTGGAGAGAGCTGTTTTGACCTGAAGTCAGAAGTCCTGCATCCCCTCACACAGGCTCACAACCTCGTTTCCTCATCTGAAACTTGGGATAATAGTAAGATCTGCTTTTCATCCGTGCCTGGAGTCAAGTGAGACAATACACGTAGGAAAAAGAGGGCGATGCTCTATTGGGGTTCTCCAGAGAAACAGATCCAATAGGGTATACTTAGAGCAATGGAAGGGGAGATTGAAGAAATGGGGTCACGGAGCCAGGGAGGCCGGGAAGTCCCACCATCGGCTATTTGCAAGCTGGAGAACTAGGAAAGCAGGTGGTGCTTCACCCAAGTTCAGAGGCCTGAGAACTAGTGAAAGACTTCGTGTAAGTCCCGCCAGAGCCCAGAGGCCTGACAATCAAGGGCCCCATGTGTAAGGCCTGGTCGGAGCGTGAAGGCTGAAGAAGGAAGAGCACCGATGTCTGAGGGCAGGAGAAGATGGATGTCCAGCTGGACAGGGAGGTGAATCATCCGCCTTTCTGTTCTAGACAGGGTCTGAGCACACGAGATGGTGCCCACCCACACTGCTGAGGACCATCTCTTCACCCAATCTACTGAGCCAATCACTCACTAGTCTCTTCCGGAAACACTCTCACAAACACACCCAGAAAGAACCAGCCATCTGGGCATCCTTTCCCCTGTCAAGTTGACGCATGCAATTAACCGTCACAGAGGCAAGCCCTTACACAAATATATTGCTCATCTGAAAATGGCAGCCATCTTCTGTCGTGCGATACAACCTGTAGGGGCATCAGTGCAGCCCACCTCAGCACTGCCGTCCTGTCTGTGTGCAACAGCGGGCAGCTTTCTTAATGCGTCCTAACTTTAAACAAGAAAGATTCTCCAAGAAGGGAATGATCCCTCCCACCCTCTGGTTTCAACCCCACCCCACCCCCACCCCGCCTGCCAGCAGCATTTACTGTTCCCTAATTATCCAAAAATCAACTTTATGCGTTCTGGCTCTGGGAGAAAACCTGAAGAACAATAAGAAGAAACTGATACTTTTAAACAAGAGCAGGGCTAACGATGCACTACGGCATCGTTAAATATATTTTTTCTAAACATTAAACACTTTGCAGGTAATTAGTCGCTGTGAAAATGTGAAAAATGTCAACACACGCCACATGATACTAAAAAGAGACTGCATACACACATAAAAATCATGATTTCTGCTCCGCGGCACTAATTTAAGGAAATATGAGAATGCATGCATAATTACCTACCTAGAAATTCCTTTCCCTTCAAGTCCCTAAACCATAATAATATGATTTATTTTTCATTTTTCTTGCTGCCTAAACACCTTTAAAAATTTAATCTCTGTGGGTTTTTCAGAAGATGGATTGCTTGGGCAGTGGATTTGGACCAGGAAAATGAGCCCTTCACTTTTCCTGGCTATATTTCATTTCCACCTGGATTGCCACTGACACTTGCCCCTTTCAATAACCATTGAAAATTAATTACTGAGTCCCCAAAATCACAGGTCTGAGTTTCCAGTCTGGGCCTATAGTAATTCGTTAAAGGGATGCCAGTGTCCCTTGAACATCAACCATACCCAGGGGAAAGTGATTTCTTTTTCATCCTCCTCCCACATCACCCTTCAAATGTTGCCTTCAGGAATCAATCCAAACTCTAGCTCAGAGCTGCGTGCCAAAATGCCAAAACTGACAATCCTGCTCGGCTCCATAGTCAATGGTTTGGGAATTAAAAGGAAATAATGCAATATAAAAACAAACTTGGGAGGGAGTTCAAGTTTGGGTCTAAATCTCTAGTTAGCATTCAATTTCCTTCTTTCAGATCCTCATAGCACATGTTTTTGAACATCACTGTGCTCTGACCTGAGCCCTTTGTTGTTTCTGATTTTTTTTCCAACCACAGCTTATCACGGTGTGCCGCGCTGGTGGGAATTAGGGGAGTGTGGGGTACCTGAAATAGTGTTTTCCACGGAGAGGAGCTCATCGTGGGCCTGATGAAGCCAAGTGTTGGAAGAGCAGTGGGTCAGATGGGGAGATGGAGCTGTCCCAACTGGGAGAGATACCTGCCTCACAAGGAGAGTGGAACTTTGGATCCATCTTCACGAGCCCATGCTGACCTTACCCAAGGTTTGTACTCACCATCCTCTGTCGTGTATGTGGAAACGGACACAGTGGGGATGTCAAATGAAGAAGCTGTCCACCAGCCATCAACCAACAGATATTTTGCCATAATTAGGTGAATCGTTGACAGGAAAACTGGTGCCTTATTTGTTCTTTGTTCGATGGTTCTTGGAAAGTACAGTCTTGGCAACCATGAATGTTAAAACAAAATGACTCCAAATGTAACACATGCTTGTACCACAGTCATGACGGAGCCCCAAAGAGGACACCTGACAGCTGTGCTGAGCAAGAAGTCAAAGCTAGAAACACAGATGCTGGCTGGTCCCCGAGTCCCCCAGCTTTGAAGCCTACAAATACAGTTCATCTTTCTGCATCAAAGAGAGAATGCAGCCCCCCCTCCACCCCCAAGAACTGGCCATTTGGTCAAAGCTTTAGTGTGAAGAGGCTGGTGGTGAAGGTATTATCACGTAGAAGGAGTTAGGGCTTTTCATTTAATGTTCCATTTTCAAACCCATTTGACACATTTATGTTCCTGTCTCTGTTTTCTCCAGAGTCAGATGCTTATTGGAATTTGGGGTTCAATGTGGAATCAGATGTCAGCACCTATGAACAGAATGGGAAGGTGGCAGGACTGGGCAGAGGGAAGAGCTGAACTGCCTGGCAGATCAACAAAACCTTTGTCACCCTACAGAGGAACTCTGAAACGAACGGGACTCATCAGGCCAAAACAGTGGGGCCATGACACAGCTGCCCTGTTCAGTTTCCAGTGCAGCTCAGAAGGGTGAACATACACAAGGTCACAGCATCTGAGCCAGATCCTGTGGCATCTGACTCCAGGTCCCTCACTACCCACACACCTTGAAGCGGGGCAGCGAGTCCTTCTCTGAAGGGGGATGTAGGAAGTTGTATTAGTCAGGGTTATAGATCATTAATCTGGACACACACACACACACACACCCCACTCAGGAGCCCATTGCCAACATGTATTGGTCAGGATATATATCTCCCACTGGTTCTGTTTCTCTGGAGAAGACACAGATGATACAGACACAGATATAGATAGAGCAGATATACCTGTATAACTATATCTCTTTATTTTATCCATATATTTATATATGCACAAGCACATATAGGCTGGGAAGTTCCAAATCTGGACTTTGGCCTGGCAGACTAGAGGCCCAGGAGAACCCATGGTGCAGATGAAGTCTGGAGATGCCACTCTCTTTGTGTCTATTCCGGCTTTCCACTGATTGGGTGAGGCCACTCACGTTACAAAGGGCATTCTGCTTTACGGCAAATTCACCAAATTATAATCTCATCCAGACACCATCCAAGTTGACACATAGAATTAACCATCACAATGGCATAGCTCTATGTTGAGCTCATTCTCCCCAGACTCTCCTTCTAAACGCCCACATCTCATCCTCCTCTTACCCTCTGGCCTCACAGAGTGCACAGTTATGCTCACTCAATTCTTTTCGCATACAGAAAAACACCACTCTTCTTCAAATGTGGGGTAGATGGTGATTGGCTCCTATGGGGCCATACTTGAATATTCCCTTTGGGGTCTCATGCCCACACTCCAGCTGGCTTATTGAAACAATGTTTGGAAACACACGCACTACCCTGACAGTTCTGATAAATATAATACTTCCCATTGTCATGCAATTCATGTGGGATAAAAAAGAAAGGCTGGGAGCAAAACAAAGAATTTCCCTTGATGAGTGGAGCAAAAGCCCAACTCAGACATCCCAGTCAATAAGCATGTGAAAAGACACTCAGCTAACTGATTTTTGGAAAAATACAATTTAAAACCACAATGAAGGGTGGCCAGATGGCTCAGTTGGTGAGAGCACGAGCTCTCAACAACAAGGTTGCTGGTTCAATTCCTGCATGGATGGCGGGCTGCACCTCCTTCAACTAAAGAATGTAAACAGCAACTGGACTTGGAGCTGAGCTGCGCCCTCCACAACTAGATTGAAGGACAACGACTTGGAGCTGATGGGCCCTGGAGAAACACTCTGTTCCGCAATATTCCCCAATTTTTAAAAAAGAAATACCACTCTATACCCCACTGAATAGCTACAATTAGGACTGGCCACTCCAAGTGTTGGTGGGTGTGAGGACAGCTGGGACTCTCATGCACGGCTGCTGGGAATGCACAATGACACAGACAGTTTGGAATAACAGTTTGGAAGCTTTTTACAAAGTTAAACATGTTCTTTCCATAGGATTAGGGGACCCAAACATCCCACTCCTCCATGTTTACCCAGGGGAAATGAAAATAGGTAGCCACAATGAGACCTGTATGTGCATATTCATGTCTTTACTAGAGTCAAAACCCAGACACAACTCTAATGTCCACCAAATAGTAAGTACATTAGAAACACTGCCATATATTCATACAATGCCATAGTACTCAGAAATAAAAAAGAACACCTGCTACAGACACACATAAAAACATGGATGAAGCTCACCATCGCTATGTTAATACTTGGAGAATATTCCACAAAATGACTTGCGTTTACTAACAATACTCCAGACTGAAAATTGATGAACACATTGTAATATGTCAAGTCAATAAGTTACTACTGAACAATTGGAAAAAAAAATTCTGATATGCAAAATAGCATGGATAAATCTCATAGAAAAAAGCTGAGTAAAAATGGCAGACACAAAAATGTCCACATTATAGGGTTTTTGCCACATAGAGCTCATCTAAATGAAAATAAACAAAGAAAGAAAGAATGGCAGTTGCCTCTGGGTCAAGGTCAAGACTGACTGGGAAGAAACAGATGGGGAATTTCTGAGAAGGCAGGATGTTTTCTATCAGGGTAGGAATGTGCATTACGTGTCTGCATCCACTTATCAAACTGCCGTTCAGACGTGTGCATTTCAATGTATAAAGTTTTCACCACAAAAAAAAGTAGTATAAAAAATAATAATCAAATTGCGAGAGTTGGAAGATGAAAAAAGAAATACTGCTGCTGTTTAAGGATGAAAGCTCAGTGAGACCTGTAGTAGCATGTGTGAAGCCATTGAAACTACGTATATGGTACTTGAGAATCTTCTCGTGTACTCACCTTCCATATTACCTACAATGGAGTGAACCCAACACATTCCCACTTTTCTGCCTCTGTCTCTGCTCATTTGCCCCAAATGCCTGTTGAAATCCACCTCAACATCAAGGCCTGTCTCAAATATCACCTCTCCCAGAAGACTTAGGGGCTTCTCATCCCTGTGAGTTCTGAAACAAGTATTGTTACCCCTTCTGCAGCATGTCTTACTTTGCCTTTGGAGAAGCTATTTGGACCCATCATGTTTCCCCCTCCTTCGCTCTGAGTCTGCACATTCTCTGGAATCAGCAACAAATCTGTCTGCTCTCTGCATCCCTCACAGTGCCTAACCGGGCCTCACACTGCTGATAACTGACACAAACATTTCCTGAATGAACCAAATACATGGATTACTCAGGTCTGCTCTTTTGCCTTGACTATTTATTCATCACGAAACACTTCTGTCGGCGTGATGATCTTTGCAGGTCACTTTGCATCTGCTTTATCTGTTCATTCCCGTCCCTGAGTCTAGAGACCGATTCCTGCTCAAACACGTGATTCTCCTCCAGGTGTCTCTTGTTTGTTATGTCCCCTCTCTCTATCACCTCTCAGACCTGCTTGCCTGCTGAAATTCATCAACAGATTAATATTCTGATCAGGGACTCGTCCTTGGAAAGAGACTGCCAGCTGGGTGTACAAATCACAAATAAATGAATTTCCCACATTACATCTAAGAGCAGAATGTGGCTCTGGATGGTTGCCCAAAGGAAGATACCAGTACCTCTCATTTGCCACCTCACAAAATTCCATGATTACTCCCTTGGATCTCAAGAAACACAAAGTGTGCATTTCAACACTTGGGTATTTCTGTCCGCCCAAAAACAGTTACAAATAGTCTGTCTTATAAAAGACAGGAGCACAGATTCCAAATGATGATGTATGTGAGTCAGGATTGTGACATTTTTCACAAACTTGTATCTGTGACTTAATAAGAGTCTAGGATGCACATGCTCGTGTTCTCTTTGATCCCATCCTTGAAGGTGGGATCCCACCTCAGGGAGGTCAACGTTAGGTCACTTCCACATCTCACTGCACGTCACACTGCACAGGCCCAGGAAAGCTTCAGCCAGTGCTGCAGTGTCTCCTCTCAAGACACAGCTCACAGAAACACAGACACAAGCCAGCCAGCCACAAGCACCATCAAGACTTGGGCCAATTATTTTACCAAAATGCCAAACGTGTGAGCTTCAGTGTGTCCATGACACAGACAAGGCACGTTGACACAACAGCTAACAAAATGGCCAAGACCTACTATTCCTAAATTCAGGGGGGAAATCACTTAATTACATACGTAATGGGATTAAGAATTTAAGATGATGGGGGAATGTAAATTGGAACTCACAAACCAATCTTTTTGTTTCATCTTGCTAGAAATGAAATAAGTCTGCTTTTCACTGACAAAAACTGAGATTTAATGTTGTTTTGAATTAAAACATTATCAGTAAAATTCATCAGTTTCTCAAAGGGAAGAGGAAATTTGTCTGCTACCCTTTCAATCTCTCGGTAAATGCAGCATTTTCTCTTGGCCACCAACAGGACAAAGATGAATGATAATCTCTCTTCAGAGAAACACTTCACCAGGGCAATGTTTTACAACCAGAAGTCTGTGGTCTTTGATTTCAGTTTGCAAAGACTCAAACTGGGGGCCGAGTTGTGAAACTTGCAGTTTGTGACATACGTGCCAGACCCCATTTCTGTGCCCTGTGGAGGTTCCATGCTCTTAACTCTTAGAGACTGAATACACAGCAGACAACATCCAGACCATATGTCAAGATAGAACCCTGAGCCTTGATCTGCAGTAACTAGCCCACGAAATCAACCCATTATCTCTGTAACCAGCCCAGGAAATCAACCCATTACCTCTGTAACCAACATAGGAAACCAATCCTTTATCTCCATAACCTGCCCAGGAAACCAGCCTGCTCTTTCTAAGTCAGACATGTGGGGAGTCAGACCATCTCTAGTGACAATGCAGGAAGCTAAGCAATAACCACTGTAACAATCAGCCCCAAAGGGACAGGACTTGATTAATAACTGACAGCTTCCCTGACTTTTGTCCCCACTTCCATCTTAGGACCAATCAGAGGAAGCCAAATGTGCTCCCCTAACCAACCACATGGGATACCCCCTTCTAGTTAGCCCTCTCCATCCTCCCCAAGCCAACAGCCTCTGGTCAGTGCCCCCCCCCGAGCCTGCCGTGTCCCCCACTATAGGACATTTCTGCCAAATAGTAATGGTGCCCAACTCCCTGGCTACAGCAGGCTCTGAACAGCCAGTCTTTGCTGCACTCATGCGTCTTTATTTTAACAGCTCAATCTTTGGCTGCCCAGAGCTCCCTGATTCATTCAGGAGAATAGACTTAACTTGTCATTTTGTAACCTATGAACACCCCTTCCCCCATGTCTGGCCTATTCAAGCCTGCCTGTGCTCATGTCCAACCTCTCGGGAGTTGAACGAGAACCAAATATACTGTCTCATTTATGACAAATAGGAGATAACTGTCTCCTTAGATAAATTACGAAGACCACAGCCAAGAACCAAAAAATCAAAGAGCTGGCCACGGACTGACCCCAGAGCAGATGTGCTGATGGAGGGTGTGAGAGAAGAGGCACCCTCAGGTCAGCCCCTTCACCCACACTTGTCACTTTCTGCACACTTGACCTAAACAGAGCCTACATCTATAGAAGGTGCATTGTTGACTCCTCCACGTATCAACTGTTTTTCACATTTTTTACTTTGTCTCACCACTGAAGAAGCACAGTGCTCTAAAGATTTAATTAAATTCATCCAAGTAATACAGTTACTAAAAAAACACATGAGAAAATAATCAACTCAAAATTTAAGGACTAAAACAGTTTTGCTTATAAATATAGAAAACATTAAAATATGGATCACATTAGTGGCAGTGGAGTAAAAGGGAAACGCACTTTTATTTGTTATAAAAACTTGAACGTCATTGGGCATATTCCAGGGGCTTAAATTCTTTTTCACATTTTTGGAGCCAGTAATTTTGTTCTGAAAGTAAATCTTTCGGAGAATCTATTTTTGAAAAATTTAGGAGATTTACACAAAGATGTTGATAGAAGGGCAATTTGTAACAAGGCTGTGAAAATGCATGTGCTAAGTGAAAACTATTTTACAGAGGCATTTATGTACCACACAGAGACCCATTCTTTGGCCGATGACAATCCTAGCCACACTGGATTGCGTTTAGCTCATTGACTCCTCACGATAACCCAACACGATAGGTATTATACCATCCCTATTTTATGCACTCAGGTAAGTGAGATAACTCATTCAACTTAGGCACTAACATATGTTCACTAATATTGCCTACATTCACATATATTGATTTATTTTAGACTGTTATTTAAAATAAAATTTAATACTAATAAATTAAAATCTCTTAAAACTACTTCACTTAATTGTAGTTGCAATGCATTCAGACTGGTTTAACTAGCAACAATTCCATAGTTATTTAATTTCATAATCAACACTACTTTTCTTCCTAACAAGATTTCTTGAGGACTCATACATAAAAGAAATCCCCCAAGTAAGTATTCACCCCTACGTTATCTTAGTGAACGAGCAGTCCTATTATTTGGTGTCTGCTCTGATATTTATTTCCATTTACCAAACAACCATTTTGTATATTTTAGATCAGGTTAGGTCCTTTTGTTTTGACTAAGATACAAATTCCTCTTTCTTTTCATTTTTTTTATACCTTATGTGGATCTCATTTAACTTAGTGATTTATAAAATAATTGACACAAAGCAAAGCGAAAGTCTGCAAAATGTTGATATATTATATATATATATATATATATATATATATATATATATATATGTGTGTGTGTATATATACATACACATATATGTATATATATGCTTTTCATTAGCAGTCACAAAAATAAATTCAAAGAGTTAAATGCTGCGACCTTTAAAAGTGGTTTTGTAATTACTGCAAAGGAGCATGACATAATCAAATGATGATGCTGGTGAACAGTGAGCCCTGGAGGTGTCATGGCCCCCATGTTTCTGCAAAATGTGGAAAGAAGGATATTAGGAAGCTTGAAAAGTCATGTTCAGGGCTGGGAACAAACAAACAATGATGAGCTCCGCGTGTCTCTGATGGCAACAGGTGACAAATTGCTATTGTGCTTGAATTGTAGATTGAAAAAAATGAGAATAAACGATGACTCCAACCTCACTGCCTGAGTGAGCCACAGATGCCATCGGGGACCAGCCAGGATTTAACCAACCCAGTCCCTGTGCTGGGGGCAGATGGTGCTGCAGCGGAATTAGGGGCAGCAGCGTCACCACGTTCAGTAGGTCTGGCCCAGCAGCTTTCTCACTCCCAGTTGGGAATTGTGTGTAGTGCAGCCTTAGACTCTCTCAGATTTTGTGCAAAAGTAGGCTTGGTGCTTAGAAAACTAATGATACTGCTGATTTGATACTATCTGGTCAATGTCAAACACTATTTGCTTTTTAAAAAGGACAGCTTTAATTATAGACATAAGACTATTCGTCAAACCACAACTTATTTCTTTTCAGTGTTTTCAAAATTGATTTTTTTTTTTTTTTACTATTGGTCTCTAGGAAACTAAATATCACATTCTCAAGTTTCAGTATACGATATGTTATGGGATACCCCAAATAAATATCAAGGGATATTTAAAAACAACACTCAGTTTAAATAAATACACACACACACACACACACACACACACACAAACTCACACCTATTTCTATAATCATAAAAAAGTCACTTTAATTACTCTGGGCCTCATGTTACTCTTTTCTAATGGAAAGAATGGAACAAGATAATATCTAAGTCCTTATTTGAAGTTTTTCAGATCTGGCTCTGTGAAAGAAAGAAAAAGTGAAAGGGCAGGGAGGGGTCAAGAAAGGAAAAAAGAAAGAAGAACAAAAAAGGAAGGAAGGAAGGAAGGAGGATATTAGTTTAATACCTGGTAGTTACAGAATATCTCTAATTATTAAGTTTTAATTAGCTCAGTGAAAGAGATAGTGGCACCACAACCTTCCTAATATTTTCAGAGCTCTTAATTGAAAGCATTTGAATAAAATGAGGTGAAAAATGCTGTCTCTCTCTCACTTGTAATATTCCTCAAGGAAACTTTATGGTTAGATTAGAAGACCCCGGAACAGATGTTAATATTAAATAGTGAGAACATTCGTTGAAAGATTGCTTCACTGTGATCTACTTGTCATAGCACCATTGTAAGGTTTTAAAAAAAGGAACTATATAATAATTTTAAAGCAAAACTCCTAATAATGATAGAATCTCTTAAGCCTTACACAGTTTGACTTCTCCTCAAATTCTCGTTCCAATTAAACATGCTGCTAGTTGGAACTAAATAAAACAGGACATGCTTTAGCCTTTAACATATTTTAAATGCAGACATCCCCGATTTACCAGTTACCACTGGTACTTTCATAAGATTGAACACGTCATACATCTGACAGAAAGAGACGTAAGTCTGAAGCTGCTATGCAAGACTCCAGGGCAATTAACAACAAGAAGCAGAGACGAGACAGCAAAGTGCACAGAAGATTTCTCTCTTTGGGGACCTGCAGGGGAATTCAAAAGAGCAATGATTTATGATTCTCCTTTAATCTGCTAGCCTACAGAAATTGTTCCTTATTTATTTATTTATTATTTTTGACCCTGCTGATATCCATTCTTCCTTTGTTTGGTAATAACACCTAAATTATTTCTGTGATGCGTATTCACTGCTTTTGCCATCCTAACCTTAATCTTGACTTTGGTAATGACATCTCGGTTTTCCGATGAGGAACAAGCGCTCCTTAGAATGAACGACTACTCCCACTCTTCATGGGACAGAGGAGGTTCCCAAGATGCCAGACTTTAAAACTAGGTAATTACCAGTCAAATTGGGAAGAACTGGTAACCTCATCCCTCAGATCATGCACAGTGAGAATATTTATCAAACTGCCCTCCCCAACTCCACCCCAACCCCACTGCAGGAGGTAGCATGTGACCCAAGCCAGGCCAATCAGAATCTCTCATTCCTGGAAACTGAATCTTGATTGGGAGATAGAATCAATAATAAACAAAGATATTTGAAACTCTGCACCCTGAAGGGATTGTCTATTGGTTCTCACTTCCCAGGACCCCTACAGTCTCTGGGTCTTGTTCTAAGGACTGATCATTTAGCCACCCCGACTCACTTTCACTATTTTCCTCTTTGCTTGAATTCACCAGAGTGGGAGTATGTCACTTGTCACCAGACAACTCTAACTGGTCCAGAGGATAGCTGTGGGACTGACGGAGGCAAGGTTAAGTGGAGATAGCAAAAGTTACTTTTCATCCCATACTTATCCTAAGGACAGAACGGGAAAACCTGCTAAGGGACAGCACAGCACTTTATGGTATCGTTTTCTGCTGTGACTTGGGACACACACCAAGTGCCTATGGTGGCTGAACTTTAAAGGACTTGGTAGCAAAATGTTACCATGGAGGAAGTAAATCAGTAAAGGAGGAAAATACAGCTCTGCTGTGAGAGGACCTTTCCCCTAGGACCAGCCATCCAGGATTCTGGGGTGATGACCATTGAGACCACAATATTTCATGTTGGAAAATCCCAACTCCCCACTCTTAAATGAAAATTGGTGCCAACAGAGGTATAGGGACAGGACATATGTAACCCAGCTACATTTCCAGCTCTAGCTATCTTCTCTTCCCCTTTCCAGGGTGACCAAGGTCAGACACCAAGGTTGGTGACGGTTTGCTCATAAACCTTTCCTAGTGGGGGATGGTCATTTCCTCTCAGTCCCCTGAAGCTTCTGGAGAGATCTTTGGTGTGGTTTCAATGACAAGGCTCCGACAGGAATCAGTTAGCAGACAATGTAAATCAACTATAAAACAATACAAGATAACTCACTGATAAACTCTGTGGATGAGAGCAAAGTCAGAGGATTTTAGAACCATCAAGAGTCAGTGTAGGTGAGACCATCTGCAAGGCCACACGCATCAGGCAAAGTCATGAAGTTCATTAGTATCAGCGTCTAAAAGATGCATGGATGCATTTCAAGTTCATGGATTGTGGACGCACTCTGGACTGAGTGGAAATGGGAAGCATCCCTCATCCATGTTGTAGGAATGCTTCGGCTAGTGGGCCTTGTGTTATTGTGGCTGCTATTTTCTTTAGGTACAAAAATGGCTCTGTTTGTTTGCAGACAGAATGGGAGAAAAGTCTGTCCAAGTCTCTGGAGACGGTCGCTCTTTCACTCCTTACACCTTGCTCTTCCAGAAAACACAATCAAATCACAACCATCATCTTATAAAATATGAATAATAGCTAAGGACTACCCACTACGCTGTGCACACAGAGTTGCCAACAGGAAATTTAGGGCCGATTCCCAATCTGGTAAGTCCAGGAAAGGGGCCATGATGGTACCTTACAAAACTCCCAGATTAGGCAGAGGACCTGAATTCCCTCTTAGCTCTGCCACTGGATGAGGCAGAGTGTTCCTTCTTTCTCTTAGGGCTTCATATGCTCCCCTATAAAATAAGAATTGCAATACCTGGTGAATATAGACACAGTACAAGTAAACACTCGTACAATCATCCAAATAAATGGTTGTATTTCTATGCAAATGTAGAAACTGATGCTCAGAGAAATTAAAGGACGTGCAGGAGGCCCTGGGGCTGGGACCAGGCCGCCTGGGCCCTGCGCTACCTGAGCCACAGTCAGGGCTGCCCCCTCCCGCTGCTGTGACCATAATGGAAGAGCAGAGAGGGGGCTGCTCTGCAGGGCCGAGGCCCTGAGTCCGCGCGCCCACTGCCATTGGACAGTTCAGTCAACGGGGCCACCTACATGTTAGGAGGCTGCAGCCTGATCAAACCCCATGTGACTCTAAAGTATGTGCAGCTCTATGCTGAGAGCTGCTCTGTGCTGAGTGAGGGAGGAAAATCGAAAGTATCTGCAGTGAAGGGCAGATTTTAACCCCATCTGAACGTCTGCGGCTGGCTCCTTTTTACTCCTGCAGCTTTGATCTGTATTCCAGAGCTTTACTTGCTTTCAAATGGCTACAGTAAATTTATTGAAATGTTTGAGCTAGAAATGTCTTTGAAGAAGAACATTTACGTGTAAAAAAAGGAGACTTAGTTACATACTATGGAAGCTCAGTAAGCTATTGCAAGAGTTCTAAAGATCAAAATTCTCACCATGCAGCAGAGCAGAAATTGTTCTCTTGGGCTGACCCCCCGATGCTTCCTGTCCTGGGGGTGACGCTACAGGAGTGACTAGGGCTGGGCCTTTGATGATCTGCCTGGGTAGACAAGTGACCCAGGCGCAAACCAGGCTCTGGTCACAGTGACTGAGAATAGGGGAGGCCATCTGTGGATTTACCCCAGAGCCTGTTCCACAGAAGAAAGGTAGAGCACTATGTCTGTCCATCAGGGATCATACGTGTTCCCCAGACCCAGGCGGCTTGCACGGGTCAGCACCAGAAGAACGCTGCACAAGGAGACCCCTCAGGACGAGGATGGACCAAAGACCAAGAGGAGAGACGGTGGCTTGGTGGTGGCATCCACTTTGCTAAGGGACTGTACCACAGACTTTACCTGCATTATATCATTTAGTCATATTTAACTGTCACGATCCTACTGTTTAGGTGCTACAGGCAGAACCCTATGCCGCCTCCAACGTTCCCACTCCATCGTGCACATGGCATTATCCTCTCCTTTTGACTGAGTGCAGAACAGGCAAGGACGATGAGAAATCACGTCCATTGAATGGCGAAGGTGAAGACATTTTGCACATGGAATTATGGCCCTGAAGCAGGTGACTTGGAGTTAATCGAAAGGGAGATGCCTCTGGGTCGGCCTGGCCTGATGGGTTGAACACTTCAAACGCTGGTCTGGAAGTCAGAGGCAAGAATCAGCAGTGGATTCTATCTACCCTGGTCGCCTTAAAGAAGGAAAGTCCCATTTTATGAAAGTGCCACGTGGCAGGGCAGGGGCTGGGAGCAGCCTGTAGGAGACAGGGCCTCGGTGCTACAACCGCAAGGCGCTGAATTCTGCCATCAGCCACACGAGCCTGGAAGAGGCCCCTGGGAGTCAGGTGCGATGCCAACCCTGACTGATACCGTGACTGTGTTCTGGAGAACAGTGGAACCAGCCTGGCTCCTGCATGACCCATGGAAATGGTTAGATAAGAAGGGTGTTGTGTTAAGTTGCTAAGTGTTTGGCAGTTTGCTACACAATAAAAGAAAATCAACACAGTTGGAATTATCAGCTCCATTTTGTAAATGACAAAATTGATGCTCAGAGTTTAAGTAAGTTTCCCAAAGTTAAATAGCTCTGAAAAAAAAGAAAGATTTAGAACAAAAACAGTAAGACAGATCAAAGCAATACGGCAAGAAAACATTTCAAAAAAATGCAATACAGTGTTTTCTGTAATGAATTCGAAAATCTCCAGGAAATAAATTTTATAAGAATATATTTGCTGTCTATTATCTATCTATCTATCTATCTATCTATCTATCTATCTATCTATCATCTATCTATCTATCCATCTGTCATCTCTTGATCTCCATATATGCATGTCCCTTTGTACACATATATACTCAATTGTGTCAAAATCTAGAAGGCTACTATTTAGTAGCCATGGAAGGAATTAAAAATATTATCAAAGATCTTTTGGTTTGGGTTTCTACAAAGCTTTTAAGAAACAAATAATTATTAATTTAATTAAATTACTCCTCTGTTGGGAGGATGAATAAAAATTTATAAAATAATTTTATGAAGCTAGCAGGTACAATCTGATCTCTAAACCTGAAAGAGAAGTTCCAAAAGGTAAAGTAACAGATCATTACCAATTATGCACGAAGTTTTCAAATTTGAAAATAACATATTAGCAGATCCAATTTAAGAGTAAAATAAATGAATTAAGACACGATAATTAAGTCAAAATTGTGTTTGTATATTAAGAAGTCCAGCTCAGCTTTTGATGTTTGGCTGCTGACAACTGAGATTTGCCTTCCCTCTAATCCACACCTAGGCAAGCTGGTAAGACAGTCTGGGTGCTCCTTCTTTTGTGCCAGCCAGTGGGATGTTCAAATCATGCAAACCCCTGCCCATGATAAGGAAACTTCTCCCTGATCCCATACTTTAACCATAGTAAAAGCCCCAGGACGGTCCCTTTTCCTTGGCCTCTCAAGTCATTTCAGCTTATTTGGTAAGCCTGCCCTTTTGTCTTCATAAAAGCCTCAATTATTTAAGCAACACACTTTCTCATACCCTCGCGTGTATGTGTATATGTGTGTATTTGTGTGTGTACACGTGTATGTATGTGTATATGTATATGTGTGTATGTGTATATGTATGTGTATATGTGTGTGAATGTGTATGTATGTATGTGTATACGTATGTGTGTGTGTGTGTGTGTAATATGTGTGTGTGTGTGTGTGTGTGTGAGATCATCAATCTCGACATCCAAACCAAATTGTGGGTGTGGGTCATCCTGGCTGTGTTAAGTGATTGGGGCAATCTGTAAGACAGATATTTCAATATTGGGAACTCTACTGACATAATTCATTTAAGTAATAGTTTCTTTCCAATCATTCCTTATGGGGACATTTGTACAAAAAAAGCATTAACATCAAATTTATGGGCAGATGTTATTACTGTTTTACTACAACAACATTTGCTTATACTTTTATGAAATCACTCACAGCCTCCAAAGAATTGAAGTTCTCCAAAGGATCAAAAGAGTTTAATGATTCTTATTTCTCAAGGCCAAACTCAACCTCACTATGCCTCCAGAACTTCTGGCAATTGAATTTTCCCAATAGTATACAGTACATTTGGCATGTCTTCCTTAATTCTGAACATCATAAAGAGGATGAAAAACTACCCCAATTCCATTTCCCACAGATAAACTCAATATTTTTCTAGGCATAATCACACTTACATTTGTTTAAGTAAGATTATGTTGGACATGCTTGTTTCTCCATCTAACACTATGTCCTGTTGATACCAATCAACATAAAAGTGTACCTCTATTTAATAGTTTCAGTGTTTTGATATCCATTCCCAGTATTAAACTGATTAAATGATATGCAGACTGTGTCTGTACATAAATGAATCCCCTTAGGATATACATTCTTTGTTGAAACAAATCGTGTTACAGGCATAGGCTAGAAAGCAAAGACTTAGTAGCTACTGACGAATCACATCAGGCTGATAGATGATATATTTTGGAACACATAAGGCAAAGCAGGAACACAGAATGAAAACCCATGTATTAGGCAGTGGACTGCTGCTATACATACATTATGCATTTTAATGAGAGTGGGCAACGTATGCCAGACATAAAAGTTGTACCATACTATAAAATAGAAGTGTTATGGGCTGTCATCAGAGCACCTGTGGGGGATTCTGGCAGATTCGGGTTTTAAACTTCATTCTGGAGAAGCAGGAGTTCAAGTCATTTTCCCCAGATGTTGAAAAAGAATGAGTAAGACACACATTAACAATGGAGACACAGTCCACAACACATTTCACGCGAACGAGACACTTGGTAGATGGTGGGTGAAGCCAACACTGACTGCTGTCCGAGATCTGTATCTAACAATACCGTAGAGACGGAAGGGAAGAGATGCCAGCTATAAAGGATTTTTCATAGAAGTTCAATCTGATGTCCATGACCATGAATAGCCTCAGTACTGACCATAATATTGTAAGTAATAAAGGGCATGCAATAACGGTATTTTCAAATGTAGTAAGAACTGAAAACACTACTTAGAAACAATTATTGTGACCCCATTTAGTTTTACCCTTATTGACAGAGAATTTAGCAAGCTTCTCAGTACATCGTTTTTAATTAAGATTTTATTTTTTAGAGCAGTTAAGTTTCACAGAAAAATGGGGGGGAGTACAGTGCTTTCCCATGTACCCCACCCTCACACATGCATAGATTCCCCCATTAGAAATATTCCTCACCAGAGTGTACATTTATTACAACTGATGAACCTACATAGACACATTCTAATCAATCATATTCCACTGTTTCCATTAGAGTTCACTCTTGGGGTTTTGACAAATATCTAATGACATGTATATGTCATAATTGTATTACACAGAGTATTTTCACTGCCTTAAAAATCCTCCATGCTGTACTTACTTATCCCTCTCTCTCTCTCCCAACCCCGGAAACTACTGACTTTTGTCTGTCTCCATAATTTCACCTCTTCCAGAATGTCACATAGTTGGAATCATACAATAAGTAGCCTTTTCCAATTGGCTTCTTTCACTTAGTCATATATTTTTAAAGTTTCTCCATGTCTTTTCATGGCTTGATAGCTCATTTCTTCTTAGTGCTGAATAGTATCCCATTGTCTGGATGGACCACAGGTTAGTTATCCATCACCTACTGAAGGGCATATTGGTTGCTTCTAAGTTTAGGCAATTATGAATAAAGCTACTATAAATAGCCAAGTATAGGTGTTTTCAGCTCCTTTGGGTAAATACCAAGAAGGATGACTGCTGGATCATATGATAATAATGTTTAGTTTTGTAAGAACCTATGAGCTGTTTTCCAAAATACTTGTACCATTTTGTGCTCCAATCAACAATGAAATGATGACATATGATGTGGAGCATCTTTTCAGAGGCTTATCTGCTCTCTGTATATATACTTTGGTGAGGTGTCTGTAAAGGTCTTGGGCCCATTTTTTTAAATTGAGTTGTTTATTTTGGATAGTTCTTTCCCAGATATGTCTCTTACAAATGTTTGTTCCCAGTCTGTGGCTTGTCTTCTTATTGTGTTTCTTAGAGCAGTAAGTTTTTAATTTTAATGAACTCCAGCTTATCAATTATTTCTTTCATGACTCATGCTTTTGTTGTTACATCTAAAAAGTCATTGCCATACCCAAGGTCATCTAGGTTGTCACCTATGTCAACTTCTTGGTGTTTTATAGTTTTTCATTTTACATTTAAATCTGTGATCCATTTTGAGTTAATTTTTGTCATGGGTGTAAGGGCTGGGTCTGGAGTCTTTCCTTTTTTTTTTTTTGCATGTGGATGTTCGTTCTTCCAGCACCATTTGTTGAAAAAAAGACTATCTTTGGTGCCCTGTATTGCTTTGCTACTTTGTCAAAGATCAGTTAACTACATTTATGTGGGACTGTCTATTTTGCTCCCTTGAGTTATTTGTCTATTCTTTCATCAGTTCCACGGTGTCTTGATTATTATTACAGCTTTATAGTAAGTCTTGAAGTTGGGTATTGTCAATGCTCCCACTTTGTTTTCCTTCAACATTGGGTTGTCTGTTCTGGGTCTTTTGTCTCTCCCGTTATACCTCAGAATCTGTTTGTTGATATCCACAAGCAATTTGCTGAGATTTTGTTTGGGATTGGATTGGGTCTAGAGATTATTTGGGAAGAACTGACATCTTGACAATGCTCAGTCTTCCTATCCATGAACATAGAACATCTCTCCATTTATTTCTGTGATTTTGTTCATCAGAGTTATGTAGTTTTCCTCATAAAGATCTCATATATATTTTGTTAGATTTTTACGAAAGCATTTCAATTGGGGGAGATTATAACAACATAATTCAAACATTTTGACATACCAGTTAGAAACTGCAAGTCTCCTAATTTGCTACATGTGGTCATTTAGAGAATGACCACAGTGAACTTGATGGATTTTCTATGAATTTGGTATATATTCCAGTACGCATTATAGCCCTTTTAAACCACAGCCTTTATGAATGCAATTCTGATATTTTATAAAGCAAAGTTCTTTCTACAGTAGATATTGCTGGTGCATTAGTTTATGATGTAAATAGAAGTTGTTTCTTCTACTCAATGTAGAAGTATTTTCCTAAATTTTTTGTTACAGCTTTTTGAGGTATAATTTAGATATTAAAAATGCCTCCATATATTTAATGCATACAATTTGAAGAGTTTGGGCATATGCATATGCCTATGATGCATTTATTACTTTGATATGGGGATGGTTTTGTGGGTGGATGTGTCTGTCCAATCTCATCACACTGTACACATGAGCCAGTTTTCTGACTAGTTGTTGATCCAGCACGTTTTCTAATCCAGAACCTTTCTAAACTTGCCATTTTAACAGCTCGACCCTATCTGCATGGACTGTTTCCATTCTCAGCCTGCTTATTTACCTGTTCAATGGCTTCAGAGCCTCAGGGCAGTGGCTGTGTTCAGCCAATATGACTCCTGTCCCTTTGTCTGGCAAAAGCATTTAAAAATGTCTACTTTGATTTATTTTAATGCCCTTAGTGGTAGTCCTTTGGGACTTCTTTTACCCTTCATGGCTGCTGCCTCCTTCTTTCAAAGTACTCATGGGTCATTGGTCATCGTCTGAACAGGGGGCATGCAAGATAGACAAGCCGTACTCAGGTGTGACCCAAGTGCTCATGCTGCCTTCCTGGAAGCTGGTAATAAGAAAGTGGAAGACATTCACCTAAGGAAAACTCAGTAGAAATGTGTGGGAAAATACTGATGCAATAATGTGTGATTCATGGGTGAAGGTCTGTCAGATTATTGCAGCAATAGCTATAAAAATAAACTGCTTGATATTTGGCACCAAAGATAACAAGCATTGACTATTTAGAAAGCTTATGGAAAAATGATCGTCCTTCAACTTAAGAACATCAAAAATGTCATATTTTATTCATAGGGGGAGGTCAAGAGGAACCAGGGAATTCAGTGAAACTTCAGAGTTGATAATCATTTCGAACAGTCTCTCTGTGCATAGCAAGCTCAGATGTGGGTTTTGCTGGTCCCTCATGATGTGTGCCTGGTGCCTAAACAACCTCTGAAGGGGTTTTCATTCCTGTACTCAGCAGATACTTGCCAAGGCTCACAGGAGCTAAGCACTATTTGAAGAGCTGTGTTCCAGCAGAAATCTCCTTTTGTGTTGCCTATGTTCCATGAAAGAAGGGTGGGGAAAAGAAAATAATCAAGTAGGTAAACAGGAAAACAACAGAGCGCTCTAAAGATTGAGAGTTAACATTGTATTTTGCAGTTAACCTGATATAGCTAATTATTTTACTTATTTTTGAAAACTAACTTTTTGAAAGATATAAATACCTATTAATAAGCTGGTTGAATTCATTTTAACTAGAGTGGAAAAGTTATTCTCTCTCATTAATTAGCAGAAGCGTAGTGATTAAAATGAACTCCAAGACAAACAGCTTATAAATTTAGGAGAACAAACACACTTCTCTATGACCAAGATTTTGACAAGCTTGCTCAATAACCTTGATGTTACAAGTCAACAATCCTAGTCTTTAGAACAGCTTTTTTTGAAATACCAAAACTAAGCTTATAATATTATGAAAGTTTTCTGTACCTTTTTAGTAACAAATCTAGAGTGAAATGCAAATTATAATAACAAGATAGATGGATAAATGGATAGGGAAAATGTGATACACACTCACACACTAGGACATTATTCAACCATAAAAATAATGAAACTTGGGTCGGCCCAGTGTCACAGGTGTTTGAAGCTCCGTGTTCCTAATACCAGTTTGATTCCCACAAGGGCCAGTGGGCTCTCAACCACAAGGTTGCCTGCTCGACTCCCATAAGGGATGGTGGGCTGCACTCCCTGCAACTAACAACGGCAACTGGACCAGGAGCTGAACTGCGCCCGCCACAACGATTGAAAGGACAACAACTTGACTTGGAATAAATCCTGCAAGTACACACAGTTCCCCAATAAAGTCCTTTTCCCCTTCCCTAATAAGATCTTTAAAAAAAATTTATAAAGTAATGAAACTTACCATTTGTGACAACATGGATGTATCTTGAGGGCATTATGCGAAATGAAATAAGTCAAACCAAGAAAGACAAATATCCTATGGTCTAAACCTAATATCTATCTATCTATCTATCTATCTATCTATCTATCTATCTATTTATCTATCTATATTATAAACCATATATATATATATACATGTATATATACATATATATGTACATGTATGTATATACAATTTTTTAAAACAAAGCTCATAGATACAGAGTACAAACTGGTGGTCGGCAAAGATGGGGGTGGGGACAGGGGGTGGGTAAAATGGGTGAAGCAGGTACAAAGTTCCACTTATGCAATAAATGCATCATGGAGATGTAATGTATAGCGTGGTGCCTGTACACAGTTACTAATATTGTATTGTATATTGGAAAGTGTGTAGTCACTATATTTCCTTATCCATCTATACAAATTCAATGGTTAATTCAACATTTGTATTCCAAAACTTCTTATATTGGTTTCTCATCTTCCAGTCCCCATTTTCATTACAAAATGCTTCATAAATACAAACAATTTGTGTAAATTACATACACAACAAACACAACGACACACCAAAGGCTCCCATAGCATCCACTCCACCTGCTACGTGGAAAACCCCCACCTCAGACGCGCTCTGTGCTCCTTCCTTTCCTGCCTCAGGAGGGAGCCACCATCCTGAATTTTCCATTTCTCACTCTATTGAAAAACAAATTAGTCAGTACAGAGTCATCACACAGTATTACGTGTGTAGATTTATATAGCGAAACAAAATGTGTTGATGGTTGTTTAACTTCACATACCCATTCTTCTGGATTTCCTTTATTCACTTGATACTACATTTGTGAGACTATTCATGTTGATGTGCATACCTGTAACCACTACGTAGACTTTAATGTGTGAAGAAATAAACCCAATTTATTTTTCCTGTTTTACTGCTAATAATTTTGGTGGTTTCCTGCTTTTGTTTTGTTTCCCCAATGCCAGCAGGAATGTGCTGAGCTTGTGCCCTGCTGCAGGGGCGCAAAGTCTCCCAGAGTGTCTAGTTAGGAGCAAGACGCCTGGGTTGTAGGCTTTGCTCCTCTGCAACCGGACAGGATGACACCCAACAATTAAAGATGTGGTTGTACTCACAATACTTACGATTCTGCAAAACCTGCGTTGGGGTTCTTCACCTCCCACTCCTTCACTGGAAGTTACTGGATCTTTAATTTGTCTCCAGTTATTGGTGATGAGATGAAATCTTCTTATAAAATGATTTTAATTCATCTTTAATGAAGTTTAGCATTCATTCAGATACTTAATATATTTGGTCCACTATGTTTCTTGAAACTAACTCTTGATAGCTTCTACTCATAGTTTCTCTCAAGATTTGTTTTTCACTAACTGCTACCTGTTTCCAGTCTCAACTAGAATTTTAACCAAGGTTGGATGAAAGATACTGAGGTCTTATAACTTATTTGTGGAATGCTAAGAACAGTGAAGGAAATTGGGTGATGTGGCCGCGAACATCAGGCGTCTACCTTATGTGGAGAAGTGGGAGGCCACCTCTCTGAGGAGTCACATTCAATTTGAGAGCCAAATTAGGAAGAGCTGACCTTCTCACCTTGGGTTGTTGGGGAAGCACCCTGGGACTGAGACACTCAGAGCAAATGCCTTAAGAAAGCTGTTAGCTTGCGGTTTTCAGGTGTTTAGTGGAGACTACTGTGTCAGAGGCTTCGTAGGCAAAAAAGAAAGTGGGTGGAGTTTGAGAAACATTTTTATTCTTCAGATTTCTGTTCCAATGTCACCACCTCAGAGTTAAGACCCACCTAAACCAGGGCTTCCTCAGTTGGCCTTTTTTCCCGCACTTTGCCTGCTTCCTTCAGAAAACTGCCATCTACAATTACATCGTTTGGTATTTACTGACTCCTTGACCATCTGCTTCCCCCACCCCTACTGGGCCCCGGCTGTGCTGGACACGCTCACCACTCTGCCCATCCCCAGAGCCTGGTTCAGCACCTGGCCCACAGTAGCTGCTCAGAATGTTCCCGGAATGGAGGAATGTGACGAGAGCCTGTTGTCTTATTTCTCTCAGGTGTTCAACCATGGAAAGTTTTGGGTGAGTTCCTACAAGGGCACTAGATTTTCACAAGATGGATGTGGTTCTGTAGTCATCAGTGGGGGCTCAGCATGACACTCCCATGAGCTTCCTGTTGGAAGGATTACTGGGATTGGGGATGAGCTGCAAGGACCTGAAGCACAGGAAGTGTCAACCTGGGGTGACAGTAGAATGAGCTGAGCCTGGGGCATCATGGAGGAGGTCAGCCCCAAGCCCCACGGCTGATGAGAACCATTCTTGGGGCCACTGCTCATAGCCATCTGAGGTCCCAGAGTTGTCCCCCATGGTGTCCCCCTCAGGGGGTCGAGGTCTGCTCTGGTTATCTGTTTGGCAGGGACAGACAGTCAGGTCAACCATAAAGAGGCAGCCAAGGAAAAGAAACTTACACTAATTAGTCAAAGCTACTGAGTTCTACACATGAGTAAGTCATTTATGGACACTTGGCCTCAGGGCTCTTATCTGGTAAATGAGGCCATGGACAGATTTTGTAGGTCTCTTTCCATTTGAGCATTCTAGAACTGAAGGGAAGTATCCTAAATGGAACTCTGGTACGCTAAAAAGCCAATGTATCTGCTTTCAGGTACTAATAAAGGATTTGAGTGGAAAGTTGTCTCTGGGCTGTTGGCAGAAGGAGGCCCAGCAGTTAGTTCCAAGTGGTAGAAAGAGGGAGCTGTGTGGTCTGGTTCATTGATTTTTATGCTAAAGAATCATAGACAAATGTAGGACACAAACTAGAATCTAACATACACAAGTGGGTGACTGATAAAAAGAGCACTTTTCTTCTGTTTTTCAAGACAAAGAAAATGTTTTGTGGTAGAGATTTGACATATTTTTATAATGGAAATTCAGTTGCTTCTGACCAGGAAGTTTATTTTCTATATATCTAATGTGATTTTACATTATCAGATAATGAATTTAAATTACATACTGCACTTTGCTGAGAAAGAAAATCTATTTGCCTGTCAGTGATATACATTCTCGGTATTTGCCAGACAGCTTCTCGCGGATAAATGATAATAGGTTCAGACAGGCAAAATCACATTAAATAATTCCACCACTAATTGCAATGAATTTATGGTAGATTAGAATCAAGAAGCACATTAGCAGAAACATTAAATTCTGATGCAAGCTCCATTTTACTTAATACTCATTTGGAAAAAAAACATTCAGTTGTAGAGATCTGAAAATAACATCAGCTTGGCTGGTTTGGGGATAAATAGAAATAATGAATGTGCCTGTTCTTGTTCTTTCCACTAAAGTGTATATTAGATAAAATTCCCATTTGACCTACTCTGTTAGTAAATGCATAAATCTGGGGATATCTCTCACGAGGAGCCATTAAGTTGGATTATTTTCTGTGAAGTGTAGATTTGAGGAAAAGAGGGAAAGAAAGGAAAGAGCGTATCAGTGTTTGGCCCTCAAAGGGGCTGAAGGATAAATGTAAGAGCATCCCAGGTGCGACTGACCTCCCAAGTGCATGTCCAGTAGTGTTCAAGCTAGGACAAAGGGGTCACACCAGACGTCATTGTAGGCTGTCCTGTTGTGTTGTTGTCATATTTGCAGTTATATTGTTGATAGGCTTTATAGTTTCTCATCATAACCTTCACTTAGTAGTCCTTCACCACATAAGAGCACAGGTTTACGTATGTGGATGTACAGCGAAGCTTTCCAACTGAGAGTGTGTACGTTGGGGGTGGGGTTTGGAATTGTGTACATAAGACTATATTGCGTGGCTATGTGGGTTTCCCATGTATTTAAAATTTCCATCATAACCTCTGTGCAATCATGTATTTTTATTTTTAACTGTAAATTTTACTTCCAAGTGCCTTGCTCTTTGCAGAAAACATAGCTTCAAAAGCAAATGCGACTCAGCCACTGGGGCACCTTAGACTGCTCTGGTGGGATGCCACTCATTTGCAAATTTTCATAGCGGATTATGAACTGATTTTTGTTCAAATGTAGTTATTAAAAATCATAATCAGCCCATTTTACTCTTCCATGATAATAAATTAGTCACACCAATGAATGCTAAAGATATAGCCATAGGAGCTGGAAAGAAGCCACAGTGGGAAGCCTTTGTAAACTGGAAAACAAATATTGATATACCTTATTTTAAAATATATTCCCCAAAAATCTGTTTACCATCATTGGCCATTCTATACCAGAAAAACAAATAATAACGAATATGTTTAAAGACTGGTTTTGAGTAATGCAGACCAATGAGCTTGGCTTCATTGGCTGGGAAGAAGTAGTGATTATCTTACCCTCCCTCCATTCGGTGTCCAATGGGATTTCATCCTGGGAAGTCAGAGTTCAGTACACTGGATGGATAGACCCACGGTGAACCTGGAGACCAACAGGAGGACAAAAGGGACAGTTTCTAGTTCTGTGTCTGACAAGTTGAGGGAGGTTAGGAGGCAAGTCATTGCCTGTTTTCTCATCTGGTAAATGGAGGTAATTATGTCAACTTTTCTAGAGTTTGCATTGATCAGATGAGTAACAACTCTGTGTGTGTGTGTGTGTGTGTGTGTGTGTGTGTGTGTGTGTGTGTATGTGTTGGGGGAGCAGACTGGCAGGTAAAGCCTGCAATAAGGGTGAGGATCACAGAGCAGCAGACCTCAACATAAGGCAAGAGGTGGTAGCCCGAGGATGATGGGCCGTGGGTAGGCAAGACTGAGAAACCTCTGGGAGGAAGAGAAAGACTTACATATACGAGATCCCACCTCCTCCCAGACCCACCCCAGACACCATGCACTCTTGTAGGTGATGGTGCAGGTAGACTGACCCAACCAGGTGTAGTCAGTACTTGTCTGAGCATTAAAGTAGTGGCCAGGCTCTTGAAAGGTTGCCATCGATTTGCAACCGATTCTACTGCAAGAAAATGGGACTGCTTCACGACAAAGTTTCCTTGCAGAATACTAAATTTTACAATGATGTGCTCACTTAAATTAAGCATATGTGATTGATATAAAAGAAACTGAAGACAAAGTAAAGTGAACTTCACTTAGATCACTAACTCCTTCTCACACACAGAGTCTGGAAATTTTCTAACTCAAAGGGGACTGGGACGTTTTTGCATCCCTGGTTCTGGAGAAGGGCCGGGTTCTTCCAGGCTGCAGTGTGGTTCTTCTGTTACCTTTCTCGATGAAGCAGCCAATATGCTGATTGCCCTGGAGGTGTCGGGCTCTACACATGCCCCTGGGGATGCCCGCAGTATCTGGTTGTTTCCCGGATGCGAGCCCCTTTGTCGCATCCTCTTGTCTTCTTGTTTTTCTGTGCAGCTCTTCCGATGAAACATTTAATGCAGGTCTGGGATACACAGAGTAAGAAGGTACATTTTTAAAGGCAAATGAAATGGGGTTTATGCCTTCAAGTTGGTGAATCAACTAAGGCAGACAGACCAACAAACAGGTTTTCAGACCATGTGATAACAGACTCGTGCCCCACATAAAGGGTTCTCTCAGTGGTCGCACTGGGGGCCTTCGGAGTCCCCAGCTGGCTGGGTGGCCGAGTACCTTGCAGGCTGCTGGGAACTCTGTGCAGGGCTGGCCACTGCAGAGGGCGCACAGTGATGGCATTTGGACACTAGGCAACCCCCACCCCCACACACTGTGACCAGACAAATGGAGATACTAACTGGAGCAGTGCAAGGCGAGAATGCCAAGGAGAATAGTGGAGGCAGGACGTAAAACTGGACCCTCTGCCCACATTCCTTTCCACAGTCTGCAGGAAGCAGGGGGTGGGGGAGAGAAGCGGCAGGGAGACCCTTCCCAGAGAACATGCGTGCTGAGGAGTCTGCAGACACAATCCGGGGCCCGCTTATATGCAGGGAAGGCCAGACCATCAGCTTATTAATTAATCCCTGAGAACATAATTACTGCAAATCTTATTCCTGGGAACAAGGTATCTGAACTGAGATTTACATCTGCAAAGAAACCCATATTAAGTGGGAGGTTTCTGAGATAATTAGGGTCCCAAACTTCAGGAAGAAACTTAGTGGTAAGTCCCTATCTAGACCCCAAATCCCCAGGCCCTCAGGGATGAAACAGTGACTATAAAAGTGACAGAATTGGGAGAATGAACAGCACTAGGTAACAATGGAGTTTGGGCTGGGAAGTGTGGGAAACAGAACTTGATTTTCTCCTCCCTCTCCCTCTCCCCTCCATCCTCTCCCTCCTTCCCCTTCTTTCACTCATTCCCTCTCCCTCCCTCTTCTCTCCCCCACCCTCTCTCTTCCTCTATCCCTCTCCCCACCACCCTCATCCTCTCTCTTCCCCACTCCCCCTCCCCTCTCTCTTCCAGCCACCCTCCCTCTCTCTGCCTCCCCTTTCTCCCTCTCAGTCTCTCTCTTACCACCCAATGATGCCGACAAGCTCATCTGTGGTTTCACAGAGGCTACAAACACACTGGGACATGACTGCAAAGGCCTGGTTAATGGAACAGACAGTCCTGTGCAGTCAGAAGAGGAGGATGGGGGAGGGCTGGAAAATCCAGGGCTGTGTGTGAATGTCAGGTTAAAAAATAATAGGGCAGAAAGACACTGCCAACTAGAGAGCAGAACAAACCGAAAACACCCAGAATATTTTAAGGTCCACCAATGAATCTGTGAGCTGAAGCCGAGCTCTGGTGGGAGGGGTAGAGAAGGTGGAAACAGTGCTGGAGAGGTAACTGGAAATGGTCCTAAATCTCTTGAATCCCTTGACATTTGGAACCTGGGTAACACGTGGTGATTGAAGTGGATGAAGTTGGCTGCAGCTGGTTGGATCGATGTGAATTAGTGAATCAGAGACAGGGAGGAAGAGGGGTGGGAGTAGAGGCAGGCAGAGGGAAGCTGGAGGAATCATGGTGAAGTTGGGGGTTAGCTGTGGGCCACTGGCAGTGATGGGGTATCAGGGTGAGTATCTGGGAGGAGCAGAAATTACCGAAGGAAAAGAGAACATGAAGAAGTCTCTGGATGTGGAGATGTGGAATGCAGGGAAATGCTGAAACCGAAGTGGCCCCAGTGAAGGCAAACCCAGGTCATGTGCAAATCCTGACACTGACAGAGGAAATGAGAACAGTGACAGATGAGGGACTGGTGGGAGAAGCCAAGCTCAGCTTCAGACATGTGATGTGAGGAAGGAGAGAGGGTCTGACCTGGTGAGCTCTGCAGGGCTGAGCAGCTCCACACCGGGTCAGGGCCTGTTGGCCCCAGGGGAAATAAAGAAACAAGTGGGCAGCCTTATCTCTACTGCATATCACAGTGTTCATAAATATTTGTAGAAAGGTCATGTCGATGCAATTATTCCTAAATCCAAAGTCTTTCAATGTATCAAGTTTGAATAAGCCTGTATTGATTGGGACTATTGGGTTTCCCCTTCATGCAGTTACGGTAATCAACACTCTTAGGAGCAGTCATGTCATTTGCAATTTTTAATACACAATTTTCAAGTGACATCAGTACTTATGGTGTGAAGTAACACCTTCCATTTGTGTGTTCTTCAACCCAGAAGCCCAGGGATTAGCGACAGGCCTGGCGCAGGGAGCAGCCTGACCCCTGCGCTGTTCAAACCGTCTCACACAACCAAGCGGGCTTTGACCATGGTCATTTCTCGGGGACATGCAAGGCAATTTTCCAAAAAGATATGAGGAAAAACAAGTAGGCCATTAAAAAGAAAAAAATCTGTTTAAAACTTGAAACTGAAATGGAATTTGACAAGTGAGCTTTATAGAAAAAAATGAATTATCTGGTGAAGATAATACCTGCAAAGGTTGATTCAGCTAAAATCCTTGGTCCAAATGGCAGTTAATAAGGCTGTGATATTGAAAATAAACTGGGTGCAGTGGGTGCCCTTTGTGAATGGTGTAAAGCAGAGACAAAGCCCTGAGAGCCTGAGGTTCGGCCTGATCCAGCCAAGCTCTTACCTTTCCCAGATCCCAGGTGAAGGGGCCGCCCCACCCTGGAGGCAGCTTGGCCTGTGGGCGAGAACTGTGGGGTCCGGAGACCCTGTGAGCCGTGGGCATCCAGAGCCCAGGGGAGAGGGATCAGTGGGGCGTGGGGACGAAACCAGGTGAGTCAAGAGACACAAGGGACCCTCTTGCAGTTTTCTCCACTTAATTAAACTGCACCAAGTAACTCAGGGTAGCCATTCCGATACCCGGACGCCTTACAAGCTCACTTTCCACCCCCAGTCCTGGGGACACGTTTTTTAGAGGCGGGGGTTCTGCATCTGCAGCCGAGTCAGAGAGAGACCAGCAGCAAAGGTCTCATCCGGCCCAGGTACGAAGAAACTGCGAGTCTATGAGATTGACATCGAACTCTGCGAAAGCCCGCAAATGGTAACAAGTATACAGTTTCTGAACAAGTAACACAGCCTCCTACTGTGTTTCCCCGAAAATAAGACCTCACTAGAAAAGAAGCCCTCGCATGATTTTTCAGGACGACGTCCCCTGAACATAAGCCCTAATGCATCTTTTGGAGCAAACCTTAATGTAAGACCCAGTCTTGTATTTGGGGAAACACGGTATATATCTGCTCTCCTCCTGGGCCAGTTAAGGTCCAGTGTATTTCAAGCCAATGAAGACACTTAAGGCTCCTGCTCAGAGCTGGAGGCCTGTGTTCACAGCACCAAGTACACCCACCAGAGCACAGCCTCGGGCTGGTTCAAGGAACGTGTGACCCCAAAGTTACCCAAAGGGGGTGCTGTTCTCTAGGAGTCGCACTAGAATTTCACAACTGGGCATCTTATTCTTTTTATTATAAGCATCAACATTTTACCTTTAGACATCTATATGCTTCTTTGGTCATATTAAAACAAAAGAAAAGACACATTTTTTGAGTGATTACTAATTCAAGTAAACCAACTAGTGATTTATAATTCAGCTAATGAGATGAGCCATAAGAATGTTGACAAGAAAATAATCAGTTGAGATGACAACTCAACAAAAACCCCAGTTTTACAGCCCTCCCCACCGGAGAGGGAGGGACTGTGCCCTGTTACTCTATTGATTAAGAACAACTGTCAGCCACTAGCTGTGCTGCAGCTTGCTCCTGGGCAGGATGCAGGGCACCTGGAGAACAATCTTCTGCCGGACAGAAGACTGGGCCTCCTCATCCTGAACTCTGGCAACAGGTAGAACTCCCCACCTGGTCAGGTGCGCAGCTGGGCCTCATGGTGTGGGCTGGAGAGGAAGACGTCGTCCCCGAAGCATTTCACCCAGGAGCCTTGGCTTAGGAGTACCTGCCACTAACACCTCGTGGGCCACCGGTGTCTATGCGGGTCTCTGGTGGGCGAATCCCTCTGTCCTTGCAGTTTCAAGTCAAGTGAGAGCTAGCACCCCCTCCCTTGCGTATGGCCACCCTCAAGACATACTCTTCTTCTGACACCCAAGGGCCATTTTGGTTTTACTGACAGTGAGTGACCTACCCTCTGCTCCAACCAGCTTGGCTCCACAGCTTTGTTGCAGCCTGCGAGCCTTGGGTCTGACCCAGACACACACAGACAGAAGCTGTGGGGACCCCTTCAAATAAAATATCATGTAGCCTATGGCTTTAGGTCTTTTTCCCAGAGGCTGTACACTAACATGGCCAAAAGGCCTACATGGCCTGGTCCCCTTTGGACTCCAGTTGCACACATGGGTGACACTGAGGGATACACGGGAACATGTAGACATTTTGGTTGATATGATGCCTGGTGGGGCACGATGTACCACCACAGGGAGGGGCAAAGTCCTGTAATGGAACAGTAGTCTCCAAAGGAGGATCTACCTCCCCACCCGCCAACAGCACTCCCACTGGTTGTCACGGTATCCTAACACCCTACACGCTGAAATCCCCCTCCCCTGGAAAAGCTGCAGCTCCCTCCCTTAGCACTTCTCCCACTGGGTCTCATACAAGGGCAGCCTTTCCTAGCCAGTAACATAAAACAGTTCCCACAATGACCTGCTAGCCTCTCGGCATAGAGAACAAGGAACACTCAAGGCTGAGCAGCTCATGATCGCAGCAGCTCCCAAAGGAGAAAACAACTGAATTGGTTGCCCACATACTCGTGATGCATTTATGAAACCCCCCACGCTAAATTCAATCCTATGGCATCAGAGCTGATGCTGTTTCAGGCTGAAATGGGAGGGATAATCAAACCAGCAAGGAAATCCCTGCTTAGGAAAGTTTAAAAAGATAAAGTAAGTTTTTTTTTTAAGAAAACTCCCAAATAATTGAAACATCAGGAGTCCAGGACTGGAGAACAAACCTTGTATCCTTTATAATCTCCAAGTATTATAGAGGGACTTTATCTACGTGTTTTTAATTCTGCAGTTAGGGGCAAGTCTTTTGCATGTACTTAGAGTAAAACCTCTTACTTCATTCATTGCTTGTTTCCCATTAGATTAATGGCATGGCATTTCACACAGACCGTAATTACTATCAGTTTGCTCTTTCATCTTACTTGATCTTCATGTCAGTTCTGACCAAAGGTTGGTAATACTTGCTCTACCGAATTGCTCATTAAGAATTGTATCAAGTATTAGCTTTAGCAGAATCCGAGGACAATGTATCCAAATGAGAAGAGCATTTCCCAATCACTTCAAAATCCAAATTTAAGACGAAAATACTTCCGTTTCTTACCATCCACAGCCTGCTGGCAGCTCTGGACTCGCCTGAAATGACATCTAGAACCACTGAGCAAACAGAACGCCAAACGTCAGTCCAAATGTCCAAAGCCCTCATCACAGGAAGATGTGACCACAGGAGAATGTGCCAAGTGACCAAGGAGAACCGAGGGCATCCTTAGTCTTTCCACAAGAGTAATGCTGAGAAGGAAGTGCAACCCCTATCTGATGAGAAGATCGTCTTTTGAACTAATTTATGAGCAGATGTCACCTGTTTTTCCTCAAGAAGCTCTAGAAAGCATCCAGAACTAGCTATCAGGTAAATTTTCAAAGATGAGAAATTGTACCCTGGTACTTCCTGTGCTGAGTTTTTTTCCCCCTGACTCACTGCACTCTCTCTGACAAACCCTCATTCAAGGTATGGTCACACTCCAGCTCTGGTGTTATTGATTAAAAAATGCAATCTTAGAGGGATGGGCAATACTCAAAAAAAGTAAAATTCACTAAAAATTCCCATTTCCAAGCCCAAGCTATGGAAATAATCCACACAACAGTGGCCACTGTTATATTATAAGATGACAAAGCTGAATCAGTAATGGAATCAGGGAATCCAGACACCAAAGGTTTGGGGGAAGGCAACTCAGCCACCTCCACCTCGGGAACCTGAAATCACACTGAGGAGGTGGCCACTTGGCAAGAGGCAGGAGTATGACATTCCTTAGAAGCTCAATCCCATCCTTCAGCCTCCACATCTGAAACAACCAATGGGACAAAGCAAGAAATGGATTCCACGTGATCTCATTCAGAATGGATTAGGGGGTTCAGCCTGAGGGTTCCTTCACTCTGAGATCGGTGATGGGTGTCATTCTTGGCAGTCACAGGGGGTAAAAGCAATTCTGAATTCCTGCAAAATGTATCACTGCAGTTCAAGAAAGGAAAGGAAATAGAAACCCTGAGCCCGTGGAGTATTTATATTTGAATTTGTAAGTTTAAGTCTCCTAGACCTAGATCTGTAATACTTTTATTTTCATCAAGCCGGAAGGCTCCCGGTTTTATATAACCTAGCCCTCAGTGTCTTAGGAGAACAGTATTTGTTTAGCTTAGTGTTAAATTCCCAATTTCAGAAAGATTAGAGTCAATCTTAACTGCAATTTATAATTTATTTGGTGTGTGTATTCAAGCACCCTAGGGGATGTGTGAAATGCTCTAAATGTCACACATATTATGCATACACACTGTCTCTCCCTCTGTTTCTTTTTCTCTCTCCCACAACATCCAATGTGAGAAATTGTTTATGTTAGAGGGAGAGAATCTGATATAAATATGTAAGAATATATAAATATGTCAACATAAAACATGAATTATTCTGTGATGATTGAAGTTACAATGCTAGTCATCTGCAGAATTGAGACACTAAAGCCAGTTTAAAGTAACCACCTGCAGAGACGATGGGAGCTTGGGGGCAGGGGGACCTCCAGATGGTTGCCACATGGACAAATACTTTTTAATTTAGATTCTGATGCATGGTTTCAATTTTTATATATTAAACATATGTTTTGTTTTGTTTTGATTTTTTAATGTCAGGGTATTTTTACTAGAAGGGTTTGACTTTTTGTAAGCATATTTTTGCAACTGTCATTTTGAATGTCCCCAAGCTATGTCAAAGCCCTAATTGGGTAAAGTTTTCTCACTTAACTTAATTGTCTGACATTTTATGATGACTGAAGTCAGAAGGTTGCCTGGGTTTTAATGTTAATATTCAAATTCTATGGCTTCCCAGTTTTTCGATTTCTATTTCTGCGTGCATTGATTTCCTGGGAAACGATCATTGCCGGTCATATCTCTTTGCCTTTTTAGAACATTAGTCTATCAAGATAAATTGTACTTTTTGGCAAATCACCTAATAACACTCGCTCTGGAAATTTTACTCAAAAAATAGAATTCTTTCATTTCCCACAAAAGTCAGCAGACTCTAAGCCCCAGGCTTCTGCTGGGAAACTCTCAGGGCTTTGTGTTTGCAATTTATTTAAAAACAGACGATGGAGGCTATGCCAAACGCAGCAGCACGTGCCAGGGACAGACAGGGCCACTTCCCTCCCCCATCCATCGGCTGCCTATACGACCCGTGTCCCCTGCACAGGACATCCCACCTTCTTCTTGCTCAGCTAAGTGTTTCAGCTACTCCCACCAAAGGTGAGAGCTCATTCATAGACAGAAAGAGAACGGTCTTCATGCTACCTGGTTGTCCGCCTCGTCAGGCCATTAGTTGAACTATATTGTTTCCCGCTCTGTTTGGCTCCAGCACACAGCAAAAAGGAGAATTTAGATGAGGAGAGGAATGTGGGCTTCTGCTCTGCCCATAATATACCATGTTTCCCCAAAGTAAGACCTAGCCAGACCATGAGCTCTAATACGTCTTTTGGAGCAAAAATTAATGTAAGACCCGGTCTTATTTTACTATAAGACTGGATCAAATCTAAGCTAATCTAATCTGATCTGATCTGATCTGATCTGATCTGATCTGATCTAATACCTGGTCTTATATTACTTTTTGCTCCCAAAGACGCATTAGAGCTGATGTCCAGCTAGGTCTTATTTTCGGGGAAAAGGGGTATCTACTTTTATAATAGGAAATGGCTGAGTCAAGAAGTGGGAAGACTGACTGATTTGGCTTTCAACATCTGCTGGAAGAAGTAAAGGCAACCCCGGTGAAGAAGGGACAAATAGTGTGAGTGCAGACAATGACCCCACCTGAACCGGAAGGCCCTCTGCTGGCCCATCCTATGGCTGTCTGATCTGCTATTACAGAGTCCCCTTCCCCTCCCCCACACAGGCCATGAGCCATGGAGGTCTGCCTGTCATTACAGAGCCCCGCTCCTCTCCCCACACAGGCTCTCGTCATGACATTCTGTGTCAGGTGTTCTTCTGAGAAGGCTGGGCCCTGTCAGTCCCTTGAGGCTCTGGAAGCCCCCTCAGAAGCCCATTCACTGCCACAGACCCTCTGCACATGGGGACTGCTCCCCGGGGTCGTTTCCTTGAGGAGCCTTTGCCTTACTGTTCCACAGAAAACTACTGCCCGAGCTGCTTCCCAAAGGAGTCTGGGGTCCAGAGAGTCTGGGAACCAGGAACATTGTGGGATGCCTCTCAGCAGTTCACAGTTTATTAGCTGATTCAATCTTCTGACTAAACTCATCACAGATAACTTATTTTAACGATTTCCCAAATGTGCTAAAAAATTTGGAAGGTCATAATACTTCTGAATGCCCTGAGTAGGATTTTATAGAGATGATGTGGTTGCTAGCCCCCAGCTTCACAGACAGCTGCCTCTCCAATAAACACACTGCCAGACGCAGGTGAGGTAAACAGCCAGGCCCGGGGCCACACCCCAGCCCACGCTATGTTAGAGATCCTGGCTGATTTCTACACCTGACCATTTGAGCTGCTTGTTGTTTCTCACCCTGTGCTTTAATTCCACTTGTATGGTTTAAATTTACCAGTAAAGAGTGAGTCTGGGAAACCCTCAGGCCCCGCCCTGGACCCCAGGCCGGCTCTTGCTCTCTCTTTACTCGTGACCTCATTGTGTGGCCCCTGATGTGCCCTGGCATGTCCAGGACCTGTAAGTAAACGAAACCCTTGTTTTGTTCAAAGTTTCCTGATGGTTATTGCTGAGGGCATCTTGTAATCACAGAAAGAACCACAAGGGCTGGTCCAGGCATCACCGGTTAGCCACAGGCTGAGAGCTGCACACACCAGCATTACTGTGGAAATCTCACAGAGGACTTCTTCATTCACTACCAAGAACCACTGGGAGGAAAGAGTCCCAGAAGTAAGCACCAGCAATAGATGTGTTTCTACTAAAGAAATTATCTTTCTTTCTTATGGCCACTTTGCATTATAGAACTAATTTTATTTCCCAGTCTGTTTAAGCTACTAAGAAGTTCACCATAATATCCCCAATCGACTTTCAATAAATTGTTTGTGTATTAACTTTATATCAGGGCTTAATCCTGTTTATCCTTTCCCTATTTTTGCATTTTTGTTTTTGTTTTTTTTTTTTAATTTTTCCTTTAAACGACACAAAACTTCCTTAGGAATGATTTACTAATGTACCAACAAAGGAAAAGAGAGAGAGAGTAAAACAGAGACTCTTGGAAAGCTACTATGAGGGCTGTATTGTACCTCATGGATAGTTATACTTCGAGCAATTTCCTCCAGCTCATTCTCTCTTCTCCACCCACACTCAACTAGGAATGACAATCCGGGTCTCCTCCAAAGAGGTTTAAATTTCACCCCACCATAGAAAGGGCAACAAGGTAGGGGAAATTTCCCAGTACCATTTTGGTGGGGGCATAATGCCACACGGTGGAATATTCAAGAATTTCAAAAGTGTCACATTGGGATTAGATCCGTGTATTCTCACAGCATCTCTATGCACACCGAGTCTGAAAGTTGTCGCTAAATGAAATGAGTGTGCTGCGATCTCTGGGAAGTGAAGAATGTTAGAAACTGCTGTGGACAATCAGACTTTGCTTTCTGAATAAGCCAGCTACCCATATGTTGCTGATAAAACTACAAATTGGCACAACTTCTATGGAAGGCAATTTAGGAATACACACATCAGGCTTAGAAGTGTACATAGACCTTGCTATAGGAATCTGATATATAAGAATATATGGCCAATATTCTTGCACACATGTAAAATAACGTATGGACAGTTTCTCACTGAGCATTGTTTGTGGCAGTAAAACACGGGAACCAACCTAAATATTCTCAATAGGGACTACTTAAGTAAACATATTATATCCATTAAATACAAAGAAAAATTTTAGAGTATACCATATTTCCCTGAAAATAAGACCTAGCCAGACCATCAGATCTAAAGCGTCTTTTGGAGCATAAATTAATATAAGACCCGGTATGATAACATAATATAATATAATATAATATAATATAATATAATATAATATAATACTGGGTCTTATATTAATTTTCATTCCAAAAGACGCATTAGAGCTGATTGTCTGGCTAGGTCTTATTTTTGGTACAACACGGTATGTATTTCTATTGGGTGAGTTTTGAATCATGCGAATATACCACCCATACAAAAAGGAAATATAATGTAATGAGGCAGTGTCTCCCAAAAATCAGAAAAAGAAGAATACCTACTATGTAACCAAAGCCCCTCAAACATTTGACTTCAAAACATTTGAGATAGAAAGGAAAATACTTTTTTGAAACAACATTTCTGGTTGGATTAAACAAAACATGAGTGGTGACTACACTGAGACTTCCTGGGTTACAATTCCAACAATTCTTTCCTATTTCATTTTCCTCCTTTTTGCTATGAAGAGTAACTTTAGTACTTTTCTTCTACCTCAATATAAATTAAAAATATACCTTTACCAACTATTGATTTGGAGTAACTTTAAGCCAGAGGACAATTAAAAATACATATGAGCACTCAGAAGCTTAGAGTATGAAGTTATGCAAATACTAAAATTTCCAGCATAAGAATTGAATGGGAAATTTAAGTCTGAGGCATAACTTTAATGACATTTTCAAAGTCTGCAATGCCACTGGGAAGAATATAAATAGGACTATGTATCTTACATTTCTAGGAGGAAATACTAAAAAAAAAATGATAAGTATTAAAAATTTTACCCTATATGTATCTTTAGGAAGTAGTATTCAAATAATATCCAACTGTAATCAAACAGTTCTGAGAAAATAGGAGTAAAATTAAAGATAGAATTTTTGAACACACGTGTGTTTTCACAATAATGAGGTTATTAAGGATGATTGGAATATCCATGCTCTAAAAATAAATTAGGTATGAAGAAACCTAAACCTGGATCTGGAGAGAACAGGGTGGTAGTTTGCAGGAGGAGTTGCTGTGATCATTTCATTATCCATGAAGAAAGAATAGAGAGAAAGCCAGGATGAAGCCCCACTATTAAAATGGAGAAGGAGAAGGTCGCAAAGAAGATTGAGAGAGAGCATTCAGAGAAAACAAAATGCAAGATCAGGAGAAGACAGAATCCTCATCATCTGGATGCTCAGGGACAAAAGTGTTCAGGAAAGAAAATTAGGTCATTGGAGTCCAATTCTGCAGTGGGCGCAGGACAAATACGTGATGTCATCCAATGGCATCTGACAGTGTAGTCGTTCTAGTGTCCCTGGCAAGATGAGCTTCCTGGGGGTAACGGGGCAGATGCTTTACTGTCAGGGCTGAAGAGGGAATGGTTATAAGGAAAGTGAAACAATGCATGTAGGTCCCAGTATCCGAAAACTGAAGGAAAGGCTGTGGTCAGTGCGTGAAAGTGGGGAGAAGGGCTGTAGGAAAGCTCTTCTAAGGCAGGAAACGTACACAGACCTACAGACAGGTGAAAGCTGAGCAGACTGATACACAGCTGGGAACATTAATGGGGTGAGGTCCCCAAGGAGGAAGGAGCATGCGGCACAAGTGTAACATGGGTGATGGTCCACAGTCCAAAGCAGCGCCATCTTCACTGGGCAGGAGAAATGATAAGAGCAGGTGCCAGAACCTGTGGAATTAAGGGGGTAGGTGCAGCTATGGAAGAAGTCTGGGACATTCTTGGTAAGTCTCATTTTCCCTGAGTGAAGCTGATGAGGTAGTTTTCTGAATGGGGTTGGCGGTAGATATGATAGTAAGTAAAGTGTGAAGTAGTGACCACATCTTAGAATGGTGGGCAAGGTGGAGGGCACGATGAGGGATACACAGGACCATTGCCAGGTAGCCTTGAGGAAGCTCTGTGGTTGGAGAGCTAACCCCTGTGGGTTTGTGTAACATTCTCTGGCATGCTCACCAGTCTGAGAATGGGCAGGGGTGGGATTTGTAAACCTGACTTATCCAGAGATGGTGTTTTCCGTTGAGGGACAGTGAAAACCATGGACGGCAGAGAGTTTGATAGAGTGAGCCCTGAATGAGCAGCCATGAACCACATGGCCCAGGTGAGTAGAGAATTAAGTAAAGCCAGGAGGAGACTGATTGGAGAAGGGAAAGAGGGACTGGACATTTCAGTAAGGTCTGAGATGAATGTGGCGGGAGAGTAGGAGAGGAGAGCTGGTAGAATGGACACTTCAAGAGTGAGGTATAAACTTTCAAACTCTACAACTAAATGTAATGTACTTTCCTGGACTGAATCCTGGAACGGAAAAAGGTCATTAATGGAAAAACTTGTGAAATCCAAATAAAGTCTGGGTTTTAATGAACAGTAATGCACCAATGTTAATTTCTTTAGTGTTGGCAAATGCGCCATGGTTACCTAAGATGTTAATATTGGGGAAAATTGGGAGAAAGGTATACTGGAACTGTCTGTACGATTTCCACAACTTTTCTGTAAATCTGAAATTATTCCAAAATAAAAAGCTTATTTAACAAAATTTAAATTGCACATTTAAAAAATAACTGAAAACACAGATGGACACACATATCCCTATCTGATATCGTGATTTCCATGAGTCTCTCACACCTTTCAGAGTCTGACCATAGTGCTCTGAGACAATGCCGAGCACTGAATGGTTTGTTCTCATCACTGGCTTCTTCACAGGTCACTAGCACTCTGCTAAACCTCTAGCGTCACAACGGCAGTGGTGGCAGTGGGCCTCAGAAGTCCTCCAGGGTTCCTTGTTTATTTAATGTATGTCCAAGCTCACACAGAATCAGAGCTGGTCCTGTGCGATGTCAGAAGCTCTACGAACGTGTGTCTAGGTCATAACAGGTACTGAAGGATTTAAATCACATGCTTTCAGAAATCACGTGCTCTGGGGGAAACCAGACACTGCTCTGGAAGGCCATTCAAGCTGCCCCATGAAAGGAAATGTGGGGGGAGCATGGGGGATCCCCGGCCAACAGAGAGCAGCTATTTCACAACAATGTCAGGGAGACATCTCGGAAGAGGGTCCTCCAGCCCCAGTCAAGCCTTCAAATAACTTCCACCCCAGCGGCATCTCACTAGAAATACTTCGAGTCACAATTACTCTACCAAGTGCTCCTGAATTCTTGACCAACAGGAGCTGTGAGATAATGAATAATTACTGTTATTTTAAGATGGGAATTTTGGGAGGTTCATTGTACAAAAGTAGATAATGAATACAGAGTTTGGTACAAACAAAGAAAGTGCTGAAATAAATATTCTAATATAAGTGAGATCGGTGGTGAGACCCCGCAATGGCAGAAGACAGAAGTGCCTTGGGAAGGGTATCGTTGAAATCCACAAGGGCTGGGAAAAGACGCTGCAGAGCCTAATGACCTTTCAGAGGGTTATCAGTGAGTGTTTAGCATAATTTGGGGAAAATGGAGGAAAGGGGTCCCATTCATAAAATGGCAGAAGTTTAGCAAAATTATTCTCTATGTAAGCTGTAGAACAAGCAGACGAAAAGTACATAATTAACTTGATCTACCTAAGGAAAATTCCAGGCAATGCATTGAACGTGTTCCTGGCTTCTGTCAGTGACCAACAGCAAAATGTAAGAGAGGAGAGAAAGGTGATGGAAAAATAAAGCTGTTAAATGTAAAGGAAGCAGGGCTTGTTCGGTTCAGATATAAAACTGTTTCTCATCACTAGGCTCCCAGATGGTAAAAGATCTTAAAATAAAGCCTTCCAGGCAAAGATCAAATCCAGAACACTGTTAGTGAAACACGGTTCACTGATAAAGTCAAGGGTATGAATGTGAAGGCTTTGTAACAATCTCAGAAATATGTAAGACAGAGCCTCAAACCGACAAAAGCCCTCTGAGGATGTAAAAGGCATGCATCACAAGTATTGTCACTGAAAATCACCAACTTCTAAGACTTATAAGGGCATTGTCCTCCAGCAGTATTACAGGAAGCAAAAGGGAAGAAAGAGCTCATCTCGATGACGTGTGTATCCAGCCAATGGAGTGACTCCTTGAAAAAATCCATAAGACCCTCAGATTTTTCATACAATTGCACTAGATGAAACCCACCCAGGCTGGACTAAAAGAAACAGAGTCTGTAGAAAAGGCAAAGAGGTCTTGGACCCCTCCATTGTGATGAGCAGGAAGCAAGCTGAAAAAACTACTGCAGGGCGAACACCAGCCATTTGTTATCTAAAAGGAAGGAGGACTCAGAAGTCAGCACCCAGAGAAGGCCCAGAGATGGGAGCCAAAACCTCAGGCAGCAGTCCTGAGCCCTGAGCAAGGAACGATTAGTATTATATGCCCAAGAGGATTTTTCTAGGTTGAATTTATCATGGAGAAATTCTCACATGTGCCCAAGGTTCCCTCTTTGTGAAGAAGATGGGGTGTGGCTGTTACTCTACACCTGTCCCAGCACTGCATGTTGAGTAAAGGGAGAGATACCTGCCTCTCCTGTTCACAGGTCTTCGGATTGAGAAGAACGAAACCCTATTGAGCTTGAGAAGAACGAAACTCTATTGAGAAGAACGGAGCTACCTATCCTTACAGACCTGGATCTGAGGCAGCACATTCACACCTGGCCTTGATCTGAATAAGATCTGAGCTTCCAGCTGATGCTGTAATGGGATACGAATGAGGTGAGGCTTGCCTTACACAGGTAACGGGTTAGCTTGCCACAGCTTCGTGGATGCTGGTAGAAGGCACGAGATGCCCTGGGGAAAGAAAAGGAACTTGATTACTCAAGGCCTGGAAAGAACCATGATCATGGCATAGCTGTGGCAGCTGCCCTGGCCCCCAGGTAGCATGAGGACAGTGCAGTTAGGCCCAGCTGGACGCCTCACAGCGTGAACTGAACTGGAGGAGAGGGACACTGAGCTAAGGAAACCCTTTCTCTTTTTCTTTTTTTTTTTGGTAAAAGACAGAAAGCTTGGCTGTCCTTGGTCTAGAGGAAGACATTATCTTTATCTTACTGCATAATAAACAAGCCTCTACTTTGCTTCAGAGGGAAATACTATATTTTCAGGCTATACACCAATCTGCCTTTTCTTCTAGGGAAAGAAATTGTATCTTCCATGGCTGTTCATTACACAAACACCTTTGAAAAGAGAGTCTAAAACAAAGGGCAATCAGTGTGTCCGCTCACAAGACGCACAGAAATATCAGAGACCTATGACACACGGCCTCTCAACAGAACGTAAGTGTCCTCGGCAAGTGAGACAGACAGGAAACACTGAGGTGGAAGGTAAACTACAGGAGCTAGTCTCCAACATATCTCCCATTGAGTGTTGCCTCCTAATATTTATGCTACTGTGCGGTTCCCGGCACTTTTATGACAGCGCCCGTATGTGCCTTTTCAGGCCAACTGAAAGAAGGGCCTGCAGCTTCTGCTTTGGTCTTTTGGATGCTCAATTGGGGGGTGAAGACCATCCCACGAGTACACTCAGCAAGCCCACACTGAGGGGAACGGGGTCTCCTGGCCAATAGCCAGCACCCACTGGCTGGCCATGCAAGAGAGCCCCCTTGAAATTGGACCCTCCACCCTATTTAAGCCTTTAGATCACTGCAACTCGAGGTGCCATCTGACAGCAATGTCACGAGATTTTTGAACCTGGACTGTCTCATGGATAACTAATACAACAATAGTCGAGGATGAATTTGGGCTGTGATTGCTAACTAGGAGAGGAACTTATTACTATGGCCTACATTTGGAAACTTGAAGGCAGGGGTGCTGTCAGACGTCCTCTATCAAACTTCCTGCTTCATATGAGGTTTTCATCTTACCGTGACCATCAGGACTGTACTCCCATGATCAGGAAGTCACTGTGTCATAAGCCAGCTCACCTCATTGGGATCATTCGGGTCATTAGAAAACCTCTCTTTTTATTGAATCTACATGTAATTCTACATAATCTTTGGTGACTTGGTCCCAGTGTTTTCAAAATCCACAAAAATAAATCTGATTTTTCTAAACATTAAAATTAAGTCAATTGCTTTGTGCCTGAGGGAGTTCATCTCAAGAATATATTGGGTTTGTTTTTGTTTTTGTTTTTACACCATGAATTAGGTTATATACCCATAATATCATTGGACTTTCTTGCTTTCTTATATTATAGCAATGATTTTCTGGCACTGTATTTACTGTTTACGAACTTAGATACATGAGACAATTCAAATAAAATCAGGTAGTCTAGTTTATCCAATTTGAATCTACTTAGCATACACTTTGCTAAGTAAGGATATTCTCTTAAATCTAGAAGAATTGTAGAAACTTGGGGAATCACAAGGTCTATCATCAGCCAAGGTTTGTGTTTCCTTGGTGTATTTAGAAGAGGTCACTTTAATAATTTAAATGTTTTCCTGTACATGTCACGTCCTAGGAGAAAACAAGTGAGGCACTTGAGTGTGTGGCTTACTTCCTACTAGAATCAAGCCCATCATTTTCTTAGTTTTTAGTTATGAAGCAACCTACTCACAGGACTGGGCAGAGCACTCAAAGTGGGCAGAAGTAAATAGTCCTGGCGATAAATGCAACTTTACCATAAGGGTGGTGACAGCAATGCTTAACTGGATAAGAATCATGCAGACAATTTCCATCAATAATTAGCATGTTGTTGGTCAATAAAATAGCTGGATTGTGATCAATATTACATCATAAGAAAGAAATTGCTTAGCATTTCAATACCATTTTTAAAAAATCAGATATGGATTACAATCTTTTATTTCCCTAAGTAGCCAAGTCAGCATTTTATCAAAGGGATGAAGTTGAACTTGGAAATGCTTAGAGTTTTGAGCAGGACCCCAGGGAAACTTCACAACAAAACTGGGAGTACAACTCTCATTTTCTTGAATGTAGTCAGGTATTCAGTCAAGAGTCACACTTTTCAAGTTTAGTTAGATTCCCGACTCTATCATCTATGTCACGCTCTGGAGGGGCTGAAAAATGTCTTATAGGAAGTGATGAAACCAGTAGGAAAGAAGGAGACTCCCCATGGTTTTGACTAGCCAATGCTTCTATCATCACTTGAAAAACTGAGTTTTCTTTCCCAGGTAATACTCTTGAGAATACAATAGAGTCCAGGTCTTTTCAAGTATTCAGTCAACAAGCTGGTGTGTTCTCTTCTCTCACTCCCTCTCAGGTTGCAATAGAACTTAAAGCAAAATATATGAAACACATAGTCACACAATGTGTTTAGCTAAAATCAATTTTGCAAAGAAAAATGGCAATTTTATCAGTCAATAATAGGCTGGGGGATTCAAGTGTGGGAACATGAAAAAAGTACCACTTCGTTGAGGCGTGAAGGATGAGTAGGAGTTAACTAGTGAAACATGGCAGAGGAACAATCCAGGTTGAGGGCAGGTATGAAGTTCCTGAGAGATGAGGGGTGATGTTGGATTGTCATGAAATAGAAGATGCAGGTACCCCTGGGGTAGAACCAGCAAACCTTTGAGTGGTTTGGAAGGAACTAAGATTTTCTTCATCAGATAAATGGAAAAACAAAGTGTGGTACAACCAAATCATGGGATAATATCCAGTGATTAAAAAGGATACGTTTCCATTTCATGAAATGATGTAGATGTATCTTAATGCACGTTGCAAATTAAAAAAAGAAAAAAAAACCAGCCAATTTGAAAGACCTCCATACTATACAATTCCAGTTAAGTGACATTCTGGAAAAGGCAAAACTATGGAGATGCTAAACAGGTCAGTGATTGCCAGGAATTTGGGGCTGGGGAAGGGTGATTAGATAACGTCCAAAGGATTTTTAGTACTGTGAAACTTTTTCTGCATTATGTTTTAATGCTGAATACATGACACTATGCATTAGTCCAAACCCATAGAGCTTTATAGTAAGAATAAACCTTAATGTAGGTAGATTAAAACAAAAGCAACCTACCTTAGGAGGTCAGGGGCTCCCAGGCTGGAATGTAGGCTGCGACAAAAGAATCTACTGTGTACAAATGCACGGTACAACCTCCCTGATTGGGGGGGTGTCGAAGGTGCTGATCTTCATGATGCTGGGGAGGAATGGCATCCATAAGACTAAAAGGCAAAGAAGCCTGCACATGAGCACTGTACTCTAGTAGATAAAATTGCTCCCTTCAGGTGAAAAACTGTGGGACCAGTATACATATGCCCTGGAATTGAACAATTAGTATTAAACAAGTAAATAAAGGGAAGATGGTGGGAGCCAGGTCTCTAACTGTTGGAGTAGAAGGTTACAATCAAAGGGAAAAGGCATGAACGACCCACATGGCAGTGGACTAGAGTGGGAGACATCAGTGTGAACTCACGTCCAGAGTGTGTACGCATATGAATGTATACATATAAATGGATACACACGGATACAGAGATATGTGCAGTGGGCATATCCACACGTTAGTATACACACATATATTTCCTTGTTCTGTTTGCTGACGGCACCCAGAAGCGGTGACTCCGAGCTGCAACAAGCACACCTGTCCCCCAGATCTTCCTTTCCAATACCATTCTCCAATAAACAGAACCAGGGATACTTGAGAAAACTGCTGATTTTCTAACCGGACAGACAATATACTAGATAATCCTGGAGCATGTCATAGTGCCAGCCGTAAGGAACTGCTTTAAAAAACCCACAGTGATGAGATTATGTTGGAGACACTGGAGGCGGCCGACAGAGCTCCCACCTGCTAGAACTGGAACAATGTAGGCAACACAATTAATAAAGAAGTGTGGTATTATAACCCATCTATAAACTAAATACCCATGAGTCCATGCTGATATAAATCAACAAATGAAAAACTCAAAATTGGAGAATAGATTTCCTTTCTGAAGAATCTTAGGTAATTGACGTAGACACATCAACCTCAAGAGGTGAAGCATATATGACTCCCCAGTCCCTAAGTGTGGGTTGAGATTAGCGCCCTCCTTTGGCTAGGATATGGAAGTGGGAAGGGGGCAAGTTTACAGCAGACAAGCTGTACAAACACTACCTCAGGCAGGTAGGTCATCCAGAGTTCCATCAACAGTAGTAAGCGGAGACAGTATCAGCAGCCCAGATACGCTGTGAGGCGAATGACGGAGGCATTGCCGCGGCCATCAGGAACCTGTCGTATCCTGGGCTAGAAAAAGGACATTAGGTAAAAACAAGAAATTCCAATCAAGTGTGGCCTTTAGTTAACATAAAATGATCAATACTGATTAATTAATTATGACAACTGTAGATTACTAGTATAAGATGTTAACAGGAAAAACTGGGTGTGGGGCAAATGGAAACTGCGTTATTTTCACAAATTTTCTGGAAATCCAAATCTACAAGTATTTTAAAATAATAAAAGATAGGCTTAGAATTAGAATCTTTCTACTTAGGCCGTTCAAACTGATGACTTTAATTGGAACAGACAAACATACAAAACATACTGGGTAAAAAATATTGGACAATTTCCAGATTGTATATAATTGTATCTTTCACTCTTGGAATTATTTAATCTTATTTGAACCTCTTTCTTTTGATTTTGTCAATTTCTAAATTGCATGGGGTAGTCAGATAAAGACCTGAAGTATAATGTTTTCACTAGCACTGTGAAGATGAAGTTCTCTTCAGCAGGGACCCATCGGTGCCTGCTCTCTACAGGGCTCGGAGCTGCACGCTGCAAGAAATGCGGAGAACAACATGAATGCTGATCTGTAGTGTCGGATGGAGAAAGTCGTGTACTCAAGCACAATATAACACTTTCTACAATCTTGAAATTATAAGAAATGTTGCATATATTGGAACAACAGCCGGGGAAATCAATACAATTTAAAACTTCCACTGATAATGTCAACTACTTAACCATCCAGAGCAATTTTATTCAGTTGGTTGGGAGCTTATTCCAGTTTGGCAGCTCTAGAGAATGTAGACAAAATGTCCTCCTTTTGAGATGGGTGAATTCTGGTTTCTCAGTATCTCAGAGGATGTGGACAGGTACAGACAGAAAGCAACAGGCATGAGATGGAACAAATCATTTTTACAGGTGTCGGTTTATAAACAATTGTGTTCACAAAGTGTTGAACACACATGGTTCATCCCGAAATTGCAAAATCTCAAAATTGGAAGGGATCTTATTGCATTCCCATTTAATCAAATCAGTGACAACCAGTGCAATGCCGAGACACACCTCTCAAAAGGACACACAGAATTTTGGATTTGGGTTTTGATTTTTAAGACACAGAATCATTTTTGTAGTGATTAACACGTTAAGCATTTCAGTTTCCTTCCTCCAATTGCTCTCCAAACCCCAGTGGGAAGGAGGACGATACATGTATGTAATAGCACAGGGAACAGAGCTCTTGGGCTGGGATAAGGGCTGTAGATTTATCCTCGTGCTTAAACTGTGGCTTTTCTGGAAAAGCCTATAGAGAAAGGGAAAGGCAAGAACACCTTTCTGCACAAATACCTAGCTAGGCCAGGCTCTAGATCTGCTTCTCAGATGTCAGTTTTTTTCTCAGTGGTGTTTGCCTTTTGTAATCAGAGCTTCATCTCCCATCGTAGAGCAGATTACCTTTGCAAAGGCATACTGTGCCGGAATTATGGATTGATTGTCTAATGTCCCTTATTTGCCTCCTCCAGCATCCATTTTGTTTATTATGTAGTCCTCTAGTAATGGGGGCTTGCGTGAATCTTAAAGTTTCAGTTACTTATTATAACGTCTTATCTGGTTATGTTACCTGGTTAATTTACATAACAATTCTCCTAAATTATACTCGTTGATGTAAAATACGTGGAAAAGCAAGCTGACAGTAATTATTTCAACTACATAACCATGAGCTGGAAATAGGAATTTATTCCAAGAGCAATGGTTGAGAAAATAACTAAGGTTTCAAATTAGCAACAGAGGCCACTAAACTATATGCTTTAGAAACCAGGGGCTATGTTTTGTTCATTTTCATGTTGCCCGGCATTCTATGTAGTAGATGTTTAATACCTATGTGTTTAATTGCATAGCTCGCTGAGGTCATGCCCATTTTCCCATTTGGATGCTATAAAACTACAAAGCATCTTTAAGGATGATCTCATTTTATAAAATAGAAATTAGGTGCAAAGAGAACAGGCGACCTACAACAGTTGTATTCAGACCACATATCAGACATGTAGGTTTCCAGTACCCAGTGAGCAGCTAGAGTTTCTTCATAGCTTAACTGTGGAACCAAATCAAGAGTCAGAAATGTTCTTCCAGGCGTCATTTGGACCACAATTTGTTGCTTTGCTCTGCTTGGCTTCAAAGCCTAATCCTAATATCTATCTGTGATAAGATTCTGAGCTGGTACTAGCTGTTGGCTAAACCTTCAGGAGCTCAGAAAAACCCAAAATAATCTATGGGAATAGAACTAGTATGTATTTTCCAATCCTGTAAATTTTAATATTTCTTTTCTTTCTATATAGTGTTTCTTTACTCAGTTCTTAAAATTGTAAGTTCTTTCTGTCTTTCTGTTTTTTTTAAAGATTTTATTGGGGAAGGGGAACAGGACTTTATCAAGGAACAGTGTGTATTTCCAGGACTTTATTGGGGAACAGTGTGTTTTTTCTCAGGACTCATCAGCTCCAGGTCAAGTTGTTGTCCTTTCAATGTTAGTTGCGGAGGGTGTAGCTCAGCTTCAAGTCCAGTCACCATTCTCAGTCTTTAGTTGCAGGGGGCGCAGCCCACCATCCCATGCAGGAGTTGGACCAACACCCTTGTTCTTGAGAGCACGCGCTCTAAACAACTGAACCATCCAGCCGCCCACTAAAATTTGAGATTCTTTATGGCAGAGACAAATAGTAAAGTCCCCCATTCACATGGCATATGCAAGTTGGCAGTTGAGAATGATGTGATATTGTCATTACTGACCCCATTGAGAAGTTTTGTTTTCTTGGTGGGACAGAGATGGCAACTGAAATAAGAGAACTTCCTATTTTCACAGGAATTGGTACAGAATATTCTAATGACTGTTAAAGTTTTTTCAAAGTATCAAAATATTTCAATACATCAGTGAAAAAAAAATTGCAGGATTTAAGAATTGCTTACAAAAGTTGTCGCTGAAAAATTGTTTATAAAAGGTTTTGCAAAAACGTAATTTTGTACATTTTTACTATCATGACATCAAGTTGTACTTTGATCCCTCCCCCTCACCCCTCCCCAAACTGAAAGCCTAATTATGCTCTGAATCTATTCAAGTGGAACCTTCTGGCTGACTAAATGAGAAAGAGATTTGATTGAGAACTATCTCAAAGCTTTCTGTCCTAGAATCATTACTAAGATTCAAAGTTTGGATTATGATCCCTTGTCACTTTCATTCTCAAGGCAGAAGCAGAAAGAGATGCCAGAATGGAAAGATTTCTATTTTGGAAAGGGAATTTCTATTTTGGAAAGATTTCTATTTTGGATTACTATAATGGAAGGATTATTCTATTTTGTCCCTGAAGGTGATGATACTAATTTCCAATCTGAAAAGGCCCCCATGAGTCGAATTTAGAGCCAAGTTTCAGGATTTTTGTTTTTTGTTTTGGGTCCTTAGAACTCTTAAAAAAGACTTGGTTCTTTTTGTTTTAACTGTGGTATATGACGTATTATTTGCCAAGAATTCCTAGGGGTTCATAATATTAAATTTGTTTATTATAAACAACACCAAAAGCAAAACTCTTCAATACCAGCACAAATTTACAACCCTGAAAATTCCTAGGGCAAGGTAAAAGTCTCATTACATAATATGACTGATCTTTTGGGAACAAGTAGAATTATTTTGAGGTAGTTCTCACCAGGAACATGAATTAAGAAACTACCCGATGACTTTTACTTTGAAGACTTAATTTCAATGGCAATTAGCCAAAAACAAATTTTCTCATCCAAAGGTAATATCTACTAATTCTATCATTCTATGTGCCTCTGTTGTACTGAGCACTGTACACATATTATCTCATTTATATTCACATTATGTAAATTAGGTACCATGTTCCCCTTTCTACAGGTGAGGACAGTGAAATTATTTAACTAACTGCCTTGCCCACACTTACACTTTTGACGCATGACTTACAATGGGCTCTGCCCTTGGTTGTCTTAGTTATTGTTTTTTAATCATTAACTCCAAAAAGTAGAAGTGTCATATAACATAAGGAGCAAAAGCATAATGATAGACGTAAAAATGGCTATTCCTATTCAGGTCAGTTTAGAAACAATTTGGCTAATAAACAGTAATAAATAACCTATTTTTATTACCAAGACCATGGCAAAGAAAAGGTTCTTTAGTTTTCAGGTACCCAAAATAAAACTATTCCACCTTAGCCTGAAAGAAATGAACCATTCAATTTAATTCTATCCTTCTATTCTGATTGCAAGTCACCAATACTCTTCTCATTATCAAGAATCCCACCCACCTGATAACCCTCACCAATTATCCGTTAACATCATCATAATAATTAATACAATAGTGATGCTTTTTGGTTCCTACATTGTGCATGTGAAGATTTAGGTAAGTTTACTGTGAACCTCACTTCTTCCATTTTGAAAAGAGGGCAGGTATTTATTACCTACCCTGCAGTTTCCCCAAGCAGAATTTCAGGTGACTTCTGTGAAACATCTAGAAGAGTTCCCAGCACATGAAGGAAATTCATACACAGAGGTGGCCATTACTACTACCCCATCTCTGGGATCATTCTTGCCATCAGCATTTTGTATTTCATCCATCTAGCTTCTGTTCCTATGGAGCCTTTAAAGCTAAATGCAATAAATGTTTACTAATGGGGGCCCAATACATATTCATTACTGAATTAATTGATTGTCGAGAACAGAGGCTGAAGAACAAACATCACCAGAAGCTCTGGCAGAAGCTGCTCTCTCGATTCCATCTAATAAACTCTTCTGTCTTGGGTTGACACTTGTGCCTCCTTGAAAGTGGCACATGGCCTATTCTGCCCAGCAAGAGCAATTACAGGATTTTCTGCACCAGAGAAAGCTTGAACTATCAGACTCCAAAGACATAAAGCAAAACCTGAATTTAGATGATTACTTAGAGATGTGTGACATTTCGACTATCATATTATCATAAGCAATGTGAGATTAAATTAAAACTGTTCCGAAGCACAACCTATTTTAGGACTGGTGACTCAAGATCAGTGTTCTGAAAGAGAAAGGGGGAGAGTACACGCCAGGAGGGGTGAGGATCCTGCTTCCTGGGAATTCTCCTGCACTGTGCCAACCCTTTTTGTGGAAGGTCCAGAAGCACGTATTCTAAGGCAGGTGGTCATTGAAATTAGCTCTTCCATTTGTTTCCTGGAGTTTTCATTTAACTATAACTTACTGCAGGTGGGGAATTTCAAGTTCTTTGTGAGGGGTGGTTTAGGACATTCTATCATGTCACTTAATAAAATAAGAAAATAATATTTTCTGGCTTCACTCTGTGCCTACTTTCCCCTCTGACCTTCAAACAGTTATCTTGATTAAACCAATATTGCATTATTAGAGTTAGTTATGTTATCATATCAAGATTTGAGTTCTACCTCAAAACTCAGAAAATCCATGCATCATATAAAGTCTTTCCTGGTGTTTTGATTTTGACTGTTAACTTCTCCTAGCCTTAGGGAAAAAAGTTATTGTTTTCATTAAAAATGGACACAAATGTTAATAATCATATTTATTCAGAAACGGGTCACTTGTTAATACAGTATATTGGAGAGTGTTCGATCTTTTAATACATATGATACCTTAGCAACACAGATGAAGTGCAAAAATCAGAGAACACTTTCATGATGTTCTTAAATTCTTAAACAAAACACTTGTGCAAAAATACTGCTTAATTTCTGTTCTTTCTGGATTGTTTACCCTCTGGAATGTTTCTCTTGATGAGGGAAAGAGAAAATTCTAAACAGGGACTAAGGGAGGAGAGATTCACCCTTGACCCAGGTGAAATTTAGTTAGCAGAACTAAAAGGAGAAGATTGGAAGGAAGGAAGGTGACAAAGGAAGTGTAACCAGCAGGCTGAAAAACAGTAATTGCAAAAGGAAAGGTTCAGTCTGATACGCCAGGCCAGCCTGGTTTCCAGAGCTTCCCCCAGTGAGGATGGAAGATAGAACTGGTAAGGGTGTATGGAGTTCATGGCTAATGATTTTGCTCACCTCTGGGAGGCTAAGCTAAAATGGAGCTGTTAACTTTGCATTGCAATGATTTGCATTTCTGGCTGGGGAATCCAAGGCCAGAGAAAGCTCAGTGTAGATGGGGAGTATTGGGTCAGAAACCAAGATCTCCGAGTCACAAAAGCAGAAACCGGAGTCTTGGGAGTCAGGCAGTGCCCAGTGAGGATAAAGAGACTGAGCCCCATTCCCTGAGACCTGAAATGCCCATGAATTCCAGAGGGGACCTACTATGTGCAGCAACAACAGGGAAGGAGTGGAAAAGCTTTGCGGAGCATTTCCAAAGCTAACAGGTCAGGACTGCCATCACTTCCTAGGTGATAGGATGAGGAGAAGCATTATGACCCCTGTTCTTACAGGGACAACAGAAGCAGGACAGAGAAAAACACTCCACTTGTGTCTTAAAAATATGTAGTTCTAAAGCCAGACCCTGTCACTGTGGTCTCCTTCAGGTATCCATCCACCTGTATGCCAACTGCCTTCATTCATTACAGCCTAGAAACAGTTCTATGTTGGGAAGTGTTTCTATTGCTAAAAGGCCTCAGCGAGAGACCATTATCTTACTAGAAGAATATGGGCTCTAGATCAGCACGAACAGAAAAGCCATGAAGATCATGTTATTGCATGAGCAAGGTCCTGCAGACAATGATGCTGGAGAAGAAACCGCACTGGCCACTTCAGGCAGAGCCACCCAATGAACAAACTTTATGTGGGTCTCTATGGGAAACAGCCCCTCCCTGGTTGATCAAGCATGGAGAGAGTTTCTCAACAAAATTCTAAGATGGCGAGAAATCAGAGTTCAGTCATTCACAACAGGGTGAGAGGGATGGTATTAGTGATTGTCTCAGAACACTCTCATGTGATTCATCCAGGACACCAAAATGTAACATACAGGGTTGTCTAGTGAGCAGAGGTAGAATGGAGGGAAGTGACCTTCTTAAGGATATGTCCGGTAACCCAGGAAAATACAACCAGCATTTCTCTCTCCAGATAGCCAGTAAAATTTGCTAGTCAAATCCTCATTTCTCTGGGGTAGATGATCCGGTAAATCTGAAAGGTTCCTCAATCCAATTCACCACATAAGTTACAGCAGATATGGTAAATTATCAAGAATTGCGGCAGACACACTCTAAGTTGACCCTCAGGCAGCATGCCCTCAGATAAACCCCTCATCTTGAGTGTGGCAGAAACTGCGAGTTGGTTCTAACCAATGGAATAGGACAAATGTGATAGATGTCACTCTTTGATTAGACTACATTATCTGGAAAAATAGTTTTCACTCACCTCATTAAGTTATATTCCTAAGGAAAAGTGATGGGATTTTGCAGATAATCAAGATCACAAATTAGCTGTTATTTTGTTTGTTTGTTTGTTTTTTGAGTTAAACAAAAGGGAGAATATCTTGTCAGTCTTACTTGATCAGGTGAAAGTCCTTAAATGAAAACTGAGAACTTACAAGGAAACAGACACTTCCTTCCTGGCCTGGAAGAAGGAAACTGCCATTTCACGACTTTCAATGGAGGGCCATGTGGCAGACAACTGTGGGTGGCCTCTAGGACCTGGGGGAAGCCTCCACTCAACAACCAGTAGGAAGCCAGGGCCCTCAGTCACATGGTCCGAGGAGATGAGTTCTGCCAACCTGAATGCAATGAACAGGGAATGCAATTCCCCAGTCAAGCCTCTGATGACAATGTTACCCAGCAGACATCATAACTGGAGCCTGGAGAGACCCTGAGCAGAGGATCCAGGTAAACCATGAGAACTTTGCAGTAACTGGTTACATGTCATTAGAAAACCATACAAGAATGCTATCAATTTGTAAAACCATCTTTTTTCCCCGAATTATAAGTCACCTTAGTTTCATCAGCAGAAGTGAAAATTATCTCTCAGGGAAGTTTCTTCTACCTCTGGCCGATCTCCTTCAACAAGTGTTGAATTCTACGGGGTTCAGTTGCAGAGATGAGTTTTCCACACCCCTAAGTCCCCCAAATCTAGGATCACCTTTTGAATATCAGGTCTATGCTAAATTTAGGATAAATTTCGCTAAAAGTCTATCGACATTTTTCAGAGTAAAAACAGCTTAATAGCACAGCAACAAGTGTTAATCAAGACCATTCCACAATTCATCAAAAGCCTATCTCATGACCCATCCTTGCTCAGGGTCCCTGTTATTTCTTTTTCCTCTTAGCTTTCTGCTCAGTTGCAGTGCTGCCATCATTTTGCATTTAGATGAGGCATGAATTAATTCTGAAATTCTGGGATGAACAAAATGACTATCTCTAAGTAGCAGAGTAGTTCCATGGCGGGATGATGTACACGTTGCCACACACAGTTGAACCCAGCAATTACCCGTCCACAGATAGCAGGTCCTTCATCGGCGATTTCTGCTAGGAACTCTGACAGCAGGAAGGATCGACAGGCAACACTGCCACATGTTATCCAGAAAGAATCACTAGCTCGTGCTTCCTTTTCCAACACTAACTAGCCATAGGGGCATCCTGAGGGCTTTCCTGGGATGGAGGTAAATTATACCTCCTGTGTAAATAAACCTGAGAGAAACTAAGCAATTGGAGATCTAATTAATCTTGACCAATAGAGACAACTGTAGTCTTCAGTGGTAGATGGGCTGTGGGGTTCAACTGACTATATTAACCAAAAAACACACATTTGGCTATTCCATGACCCCCAGTAAATAGCACCCCTCTACTCACCTCTCCCTGTCCTGAACATATTGAGAAATTAAAAAAAAATCAAGATAGTGGTTAAAATATAACCCATATTATTGATAAGGGCTAATCTGGAGGACCTAGTTTATGTGAAAGCTCCCTGAATTCCAGAATCATACATCTGTCCCCATCTAGTGTCAGCATTTGAGCAGGCCTGTTCCCAAGGCAGAGAAGGACAGTGCTGAGCATGGTCCCAAAAGGACCAATCACAGGAGTCACCCCACTACGTGGAGGCAGGATGCTGAAAAGGTGCTTACAGGCCCATAGCATGTATATCCTTCACAGGAAGAAAACTAATCCCTAGCAATCCACATCTGTTTAGATCACATCAAATAAACTTTCTCTTTAAAAACTGAGCCTTAAACTTATTACTAAATGGAAAGACTCCCTATCAGTTTAGAGAGATGAGTAAAAGATGTTGTCGTCCGTCTCATATGATAAATCAAAACTAAGGGAGACAATATGGGATGGTCTGAGAGATTTGTCACAAAGAAATTGTGTATGGTGAGTAGTCAAAGGAAGGCATTGGCACTTCTTATCTAAAAAGCTGAAGTTAATCATCCAATGCAGAGAACAGAGTGGCAGTTATGTTGTTAGAGAATACAGAAAATTGTGAGCAGACTGCTAAATCATGACTGGGAGAAAGACAAGCCTCACGCTGAGGAAACACTCTAGGTCATGTCAAGACCTCAGTCTCTGTTGAATTGCCAGGGGCACCAGGTCACCATGCTATGAGCACATTTCCTCCTCTGGACCTGGCTCCAGAACCTTCCACATAACAGAACACTAGAGACCACCACTCCTCCCAGAGAATAGCAACATCTGCTTCTATCCCTCCTGTCAGTCCTCGACCCCATGGAAGGTTCTAGAGTTTCTGTATAGGAAGAGCTTAGGGCAGAAATCTGCATGGCAAGAGAAGCCAGGGTTACTTTTCTGAAAACATCCTCTGCTTTTTATTTTTTTTATATAATATGTAAAAATCCTCTGGGCTCCAGCTATTCACCCTTTCCCCCCTCCAACCTCTGGAAGCCACTGATCTTTTCACCATCTCTATAGTTCTGCCTTTTCCAGAATGTCACAGAGTTGAACTGCTACAGTAAGGCGGCCTTTTCAGGCTGGCTTCTTTCCTTTAGTAATAAGCATTTAAGGTTCCTCCATGTGTTTTCATGGCTTCATGAATCATTTCTATGTAGCACTGAATAATATGCCACTGTCTGGATGGGCCACAGTTGTTTTATCCATTCACCTCCCCAAAGACATTTTGGTTGCTTCCAAGTTTTAGCAATTGTGAATAAAGACGCGATAAACATCCATGTGTCTGTTGTGTGGGCTGATTTAATTTTAAATGTAAATTTACATGATTGTGTTTTAATGTTTCCTCTGACATTTTCTGTACCTTGTGGATGTGGTACAAAAGCCCCAAAGTGGATTTGTGATTTGTACACAATTCAAAACACCTGTTCCTGCAATCACTGTATCTTTGATGACATGACAATTAATTTTAAAATTATCTCCCTCCCCCATTACAGGTTCATCCAAAGCTGTATATGAAAATAATTGTCTTTGCCATCAAGTATGACAATCTTCAACTTTCATTTCTCTTTTTAAGTTTGTATGTCTCCTTCAACATTTCTAATACCTCCCTAACAAGCTTTATGGCGCTGTTCCTTTGTATGTTTTCATTTTGTGACAATTCAGTGACAAAATCTCCTGCAGTTCCTAACTCAAGCTAGCGAGGTAACATTTGTGTAGACACTGCAGATGGGGCTCCACTGTCGGTCTCAGCCCTGCCCCCACAAGGGGCCCCCTTCTCTCCCGCAGCAGTGGCCTCTGCCACCAAGGCCACTGCTTCTGCTGTCACTTTCCAGGCATGTGCACATAGCTCTCCTGCTCTTGTCTCTTTGCTCAGCTACTGTTGCTCTCTCCCCTCTCATCTTTGTCTAGGCAGTATGAGCTGGCGGAACTGTCTCGGTATGCCTTCTGCTCCAGTGCCCCCAAAATGCAAGGTGGTTTCTCATTCTCTCAGCAGGGAAATGGGGGGTCTGGGGACTCTGACTGCGCTAGACAATTTATTTTTAACCTCAGCGCTGCTGCCTCTGTCCCTGTGGAAGCTCAATCCATAACCCACTTCCCTCTCCTCCCCTCTGAATCTCTGGCCGGCGGTGGTTGCCCCAGCACCAGTGTTTACATCTTGTTCTCATACTTTCTCTCCCAGGAGGATGTGCCGCGCTGCTTATTCAAGATGCTCAGGTGTGTGGGTCCCCACGTCCTCGCCCGCTTCTTAGGGTGTGCAGCTGCTGCTCCCGGCACACACGGGTTCCACCACTTCTTAACCAAACGCTGCTCTGGGCACCTCTGTGTGCTGCCCACACTGGTCCACTTGCCTGGAGGCCTTTGCCACTTCTCACTCAGATGGACTCCCCCCATATCTGTTTTTAGTCCTCTTCTCTTTTTTTTTTACCCATATCTTCACATTTGAAGTGAGTTTCTCATAGGCAGCATATAGTTGGGTCATTAGTTTGTTTAATTCATTCTGACAATTTATTTTTAACATGATTGTTAGCACAGGCTTTTGCAGTGCTCTATGTACTGGGCTAGCATTTAGGTCTGCTATTTTATTATTTGTTGGGATCATTGGCTTTTAATTAGATTTTGCTGGTATACATAGAACCTATACTAACAAAATTAAAGTGTGTGAAAATACTGAATGAATAACATCATCTTTCACAAATCTTAAAATACATACTTTAGAAATGGAACAAAAGCGTACAGTAATGAGTACAATTTGAATAAAATATTAAGAGAAACTGGTAAACTGTTAATGAATACGTGGTTTGTGAGATGTACCCATTTTGGTGTATGTAGCTGTAATTCAGTCATTTCCACTGATGTAAGGCATGTTGTATGAAAAAACATCAAAATTTATACATTCATACAACTGCTGATGGGCATTTTAGACGCTTCTAATTTGAGAGATGTTGCTATCCTCCCCAATTTGTCTTCCCTTAAGGTTCTTGATGGACTTAGGCCAGAAGCTGTGCTCAGTTCCTGGTCAGGTCGTCCGTGCCATCAGCAGGATCATACAAGAAGAGTTAGACAGACGCCATCAAGACAGGTCAACGCCTTTTACAACCTAATTTTGAAAGCGACACCCTAAGGCTTTTGCAGCGCTCTGTGTGCTGGCTCCGGTCCACATCAAGGGGAGTGAATAACAGGGTGCATGGCGACCAGGAGGTGGCGCTCTCTGGGAGCCATGCCAAGAGGTGCTCGCCGCATGCTCTGAAGGCTGTAAGTCAAAGAATGGAAGAGGCCCCAGGTGTGACATGTACCAGTTTATGTACCACTAAAAAGCAAAACTGCCCCCAACCATAGTTTAAGACACAATTGAGCACCTTAATTTGAAATGTTAAAATGTGAAGAAAATATGCCTTTTAGAGTCAATAAAATATGCTACTTGGGTATTTTAGTGATAATCTTGGCAGCTTGCTATGAAGGTTTAATTTCCTTGTATCATCAATGGCGGCACTTTCATCATGTATGCCAGGGATGTCAGTATGAAATCCTTCTGATGTGGCGATCAGTTCAAAGAATTACTTATGAAGACACCACCCCATACAACTGGACGTTCCGTATTGATGTTTAGAACATTACTTACACAGGGAAGCTCAGCTAGATTAACATTTTCCTGATCGATTACAGAATTGGCCAAAGCACCAAGATTTCTAATTTCCTGTGACAATAAGCCTGATTCCCATCTGCTGGGGTATTGATCCCTCATGTAAAGGACATGGAAAACGTGTCTGTGTGTGTGCGTGCGTGTGTGCATGTGTGTATATGTGTGTATGTGTGCGTGCGTGTGTGCGTGTGCGTGTGTATATGTGTGTGTATGCATGTGTGTGTGTGTGCATGTATGAGTGTGTGTGTGCGTATGCGTGTGTGTTTGTGTATGTGTGTGCATGTGTGTGCATGCATGTGTGCATGTGTATGCATGTGCGTGCCATCTTTAAAAAATGAAGCATATAATCATTGTAATAATTTGATATGGGAAATAAAAATGATATTCAAAGAGTATTATAGTAATATATACGTGTGAAAACATGTTCTAAACCAGACACTTACCAGGGACTCATTATTATTGTGTTACATTTTCAATAAGGGATTAACGTATAATTTTTGTCTATGGTTTACACTTCTGAAAGCTGTAATCTAAATATAAGAAATGTATATAGAAAAGTAAGGAACTGCTTAAATAAATTGTTCTATACCCATATAATGGAATACTATGCAGTCATTTAAAATACTGTTGCAAAATAATGTTTGACAGTATAGAAAAAAAGTGTGTCATATTATATACATTATATGTGTATAATGTATGCACATAACTTGTATTCATCTTTTGCTATCAGTATATATTGAGTATTACAATATTAATAGTTTTTTTCCTTTCTTAAAATGTGTATACACTTTTTGGCACCCTCTGCATATTGAGTGGAAAAAGTGGCAAAATAGCCTGTACATAATATTCACATTTAAATATAAGGCATTTATATATACATAAAGAGATAAATGAAAATATCTAAAAAATATCAATGGTTTTTCTACTCTGGGATATTGTGATTAACTGTTCTTTATTTTGAATATAGAAAAAATGTAATACATATTTTATGTTTATAACTTTAAAAAATTAATTAACATTACTAACAAGACTCATTAGCAATGTTCCATAAATGATGAAGACATAACTAATAAGATTAACATGTAAAAAGAAAATCAATGTTGATGACATGTTTTCCAGTTTAATCTAAAAAAGAGTAGGATTCTCAATTTAAAATAGTAATATGATATAAAAATTATTATGAATAAATTTTATTTAAATATATCTCTAGAATCCAGATATTCCTTTACTAATTTAGAATCCTAGTATGCATAAATCATATTTCCTGTGCAGTTTAGATTTATGTTTGTTTGTCTTTATATCTGAGGTATGCATTTTATCACATCCAGAAATTAAGTGTGGTTTAGAACTGAGTAAATGAATAGGTAATTCACAGAAAACTTTCATGTCTAATTAACATATGTGAAGATCTCCAACTTTAATAGTCATTAAAGACATAACTCAATTAAGAAACAATTTCTCACCCATCATTTTGGCAAAATCTTAGAGGTCTGACTATATCAAGCATTGCTGAGGACTTAGTAAAATGTAGGAGTAGTGTGAAGTGGTATACTGCTGAGGAAAACAAGCCATGACATTCGGGAACGTTTCTGTATGCACGTTCCATATCCCAGTCTCCACTCTGCAGAAAATCTGCAAGGGGCACAGGAACACATGCACAAAGACATTTATTGTGGCGTCGTTTTAAAGCTCAAAAGAGAAACAATCTAAATGTCTATTAACATATTATTAAGATTATATTTATACAGCGCAATGTTATACTGTAGTTAAATTAACCAGTGCTAAAGGTATCACCAAATTAGATCTCAAAACTATTGTTAGGAATGAAACAGAATTATAGGTTTTCAATTAAAGACAGCTGAATGAATAGAGGAAAACAGGAAAAATTTATCAGTAGAACACTTAAAAAACTGCTCAGACTTGAAAACTACGTTTCCAAATTTAAGTGCACCACTCTTTATGCCACACAACGGATGAAAACAGAACCATAGCAAGGTATAACACTGTGAATTTTCAGAAAACTGAATATAAAGGAGAGATGATTGAACAAGCTTCCTAGGAGGAAAACAGTTTTCTTAAAAAAAAAAGATTAAGCAAGAAACTAAAAGATACTGAAAGAATGCTTTCCAGATTCTGAGGAAAGATTATTCTTATGTTAGAATTCTACAGCAGGTCAAACTATAAATCAAGTACCAGGACAGAATGAAGATGTTTCTGACAGGTAAGTTCTTCAAAACTATGTCCCTTGCACCCCATCCCAGGAAGCTGCTAGAAAATATGCTCCACAAATTCCAGGGAGTAATCTAAGAACAAAGAAATAATGGACACGGCAATTCAGGAAACAGGGTGGCCACCATTGAAGAGGTAAAGGGGATCCTCAGGATGAAAGTGACGGGGGATCCCAGGATGGGACTGGGGAGCATGCCTGCAGAGCAAGCCATCCTCACAGATCAGAGCCTGTCAGAGCTGACGATGAGGCTAATGGCCCCACCCAACATACTGAGAACAGATTTACACCACAGGAGAAGAGTCTGGGGGTGAGATGGTGACACATGCATGAGGGAGACAGGAGAACAAAATCATATGCAAGAAAGGATAATTCATTATAATGTACCACACAAACACCTATAAATAGTATGCATGTAGTAATAGTCATGGAGATATTAAATATTGACCTAAGCATAATTACCACAAAAGCATATTTGGAAGATTCGAGGAAGGACAAAATGTGCGGGAAAGGAGAGCTAAGTGTGACAGGATGCTATACTCGTCTTTTACAGTGCGAAGTCAACAGATTACGGCTACAGATGAAGAATAAAGCAGCAGCAATATAAGCATAGTTCTTAGTGCTATGGAAATAAACACCAAAATGATCAGCTAAAAGAGTTGAATGTATTTGCCTCTGGGGAGTCAGGAATGGGGGTATATCGTGGAGAGGAGCTCCCAGCGTTTGTAACAAACTTTTAAAGAATTTTTGGGCCCTCTAAACGTTGTGCAGTATAGCCATTTTGAGTATTAAAAGTAACTTAACATGTTAAAGAGAAATTTCAATAAAATTGAAAGCATTTTAAATATTAAAATACATTGAAAACAAATACAAGGAAAATTAAAAATAAATGTCAAGGTTTTCATTTTTAACTAGTAATAATACATCATAAAAATAACCCCGCCTGCAAGGCCACACACCTGGACGTTCCCGGACGCAGAGGCATGAACACCGCAAGGGGCGGGGCGCACCAGCTCTCCGAGAGCCGCGGGCTCTGGGTGGAAGGGGAGCAGCGCTGCAGGGAGGAGAGCAACTGCATGTTTTTACCACCTGAGCTGGGTTTTCAAACTGTCTTCTTGATCAGAGAGTGGTAAAATCAGAGGGATGGGAGCAGTCTCTGGACGCCCCAAGTGGCCTGTGACCCATCTGGACTCAATGGTTGAGGAGGATCCAATGCTTTCTAGAACAGAGATCTCCTTTAGCCCTCCGTCCTGGCCACCAGGGAACGCCATGAGCCAAGTACATGCTGATGGGCCATCTCCTGCTGCCACTCTGTGATACAGGCCCTTTCCAGATACCCTTTCTCCCTTAACCACGGGACTCACCAGACTCTAACATAAACTGCATATGAAAAGTGTACACAAAGTGTTTGTGAATGTCTGTGAACAAACCTGATTGCTCTTATAACTGAAAGTGTGGTACATGTGGCCAAAATATCAAAATATTACCAGTTTTGTATCCCTTTTATGCATAGTTAATTGTCACGGTCATCCAAAGGAACCATCCTTTCCCAGGACCTTTTTCAGCACATCCCTGGGCGCTCTACTCACCTGCCCTCCTGCAGGGCAGGTAGCTGCACAGGTGAGGGGTAGCCTCCACCTCCTCAGGAGGGGTGAGGCCGTCTCCACCTGGTCAGGTGCCAAGGCACTAGGCCACATGCCTCCCACTTCCCAAACCGTACCTGGGGAAAGTGTTCTCAAGGATCTGTAGTCCATTTGAACCTGACCTTTGGGAACATAGGGACGTACAAGCAGTTGGGGCATTTTCCATGACAGATCACCACTCAGCTAAGAACACCTGGATCCCCATTTACTGAGCACAAAAGGGCAATCAGACAGCAGGTGTTCTGAGAAGCTGTCACCCTGGACTGAGCCAAATTGGTGACGTGCAGAGGAAATAACATCCATTCACTAACCTTCTTGGCACTGTGGCTTGTCTTTTCCTTAAAGCACAAATTTAACTTAGAATGGGCACATTGCTGTTCTCCTGAAATCCAAGCCAAATGTACTTTGGGGACCCTCGTTGCCTTGGTAGTTTTATAAGCTTTTTGAATTTCAGTTCAGATTAAAGAAAATGGATTTACAAATGGATTTACTAGAAATGATTTACAAGTAGCAACTCACCTCAACTTTCATGGTTTGTAAAAAACAAAGGCAAAGCTATGTATACATATGTAAGAAAATACATTCCCTACACTCAAATAATTTTGTCTTTACAACACACACACACACACACACATACACACACACACTATAACTGAAAAAAGCAAATAGGAAAATTCTGAAAAAATTCTGAAAAGTAGAACTACCTAGACAAATCCCACTGATTAATCAGAGAACATACTGACAAATATTAGATGAACTTAACCTGTTTCTCTTCTAGGTGGGGGTTACGCCTGTGAACAGGAGCCAGGGTCCTGAATTCTAAGAAAGGCTTCCTCTCCTTTACCTTACCCACTAGAAGTCAAGGTCAGCCAAAGACCAGTGTAATTACAACCCAGCCTTTATTCCATTTCACCTCCAGCTTCTCATCCGTGGAGGTCAGAATTAGATGTCTACACTGGTTATATATTTTGTCTTCAATTCAAATTATAGTCTCTGATTTTGTGTATACACAATTTTGTTACCACTATCAACAAATTAAGCTTTTCTGCTGATTATAATATAACATGAGAGTATTTAAAATATAACTGGAATGAGAAGCAACACGTAAGTTGTTTTTTAATTAACAACAACAAAAAAGCATATTAAAAAGACAATAGAATTCAATAAATATCTAAGGAAAAAGCAGCCATACCAGGATCAATATGAACAGGATTGGATGATTTACCAAGCCAAAAAATTGTAATTAGATAGAAGTGATGGGATGTTGCATGCTTTTTAAATTCTATTTTTATTGCATCTATTAAGGAAACATATGGACAATCCAACTGCGGAATGCAATTTTTTTTTTAATTTCATAAGGTTGCAAATCAAAATGATGTATTCAATAAAGTTTCCTATTAAATTTTCAGTTTTTCAAAGGCCTCTTTCTTTTGTAATACAGCTATTGTTCATTAATTAATTAAACTGTAGCAGAAAATCAAAATAACTTTTTCATGATTAATGAAAAACACCATGATGCCACAGCAGGTTGCACAGAGACTCAGCCTCCCCATTTTAGCATCCAACACAGCTACTCTTGTCTGGTGGGCCCTGAGTTTGACATATTGGGGTACTTCTTATGTCAATACATAACTGAATTTCTCAGGTGCGCTCGAGCTCTTATGTAGGTACTCAGTGGGATAGCTGAGGTTAATTTCTTAGCAATTGTCCAATGCAAAGAGGTCTTGTTCTTTCCTCAAATTCAGTGAATTTTAAAACTTAAGAAATAAATCAGATCAAAAGTTCCTGACATAGTAAATTCAAAATGGCACAAAACAGCACATAATGTAACAGGATAAATTATTTTACACTTCTCATAGAACACGCCCTAATTCTGAGCCCAGCCTTGTGGAAAAGCTATTTAGTTCTAATACAAACGTCCTATATCACTTGAGATGTCAATTAGAAGTCACTTTTAATATTTCTTAAAAATTTAAAAATAACAATTACATCTATTTTAGGTGTAAAACACGATTACTTGACACGTACACACAAAATGAAATCATTACTACAGTCAAGCAAAGTAACATATCACCTCCTCACATAGCTCCTCACATGCGTGTGAGTGTGTGTGTGTGTGTGTGTGTGTGTGTGGTGAGAGCACTGGAAATCGACTTTGCTAGTGGGTTAATACCGGGCTCCTTTGACAATGTATGGCAGCTCCTATGTAATTAGACATCACCATGTATGGTGGCGGTGTGGCATTGTAGCCTGCCCTTCTCAAATCTGAGTTTTTTCCTCATGTCGTTTGCAATCTTTATTACATCAGTTAGGGATGGTTCCTGCAAACATCCTGCAGATACAGGTCATTTTGCATGTCCCACTAAGTGATGTTCGTATATTCAAACTGGCCACATCTGGCCATCCATTGTCCCGCTTCATGTTTATGGTCACTTCCTGCTTCATAGCACTGGGTGCACTGTCTGAATGGAGATGAAGTTAATCACACTTCATGGTGCCATTGGGTGCTCATGTATTCAGACTAAATAAAACACTATATTCAAACTTGAGAGTGCTATTCTAGTAGCTAGAGAAGCAGAAAAGGCCTGGAAAAAAAACAAACAAAAAGCAAAGTAATGTTAAACAAGATATATTATAAACCTATCACTGTTGGCAGCTACCAGAGGCCTAGCTCAGAGGCAGCGGGAGCACAAGACTGACCTTAAAAGTAACATTTGTATTTCAGTGATGATTGAAGATTCCAGGATTTCATGACAGACTCTCACAACTGCAAAAAACAATGTGAGTAAAATGACAACTAATGTTTTCTTGTGTTGTAAAGCTAAAGGTTAAACTATAATTCAGTGCCATGGACTTTCAGTAACTATCTTCTACTTCTACTTCTACAAAATTCATCATATCCAGTTATGAAGAAAATGACACCTCTACACTTACATATTTAAATCTGTTATTGCCTGGGCTTCAAACTTTAAATTTTCATAATATAACTTTTTTCATCGGAAATTTGACAATTTGTAAATAATGTTAATAAAAACGTATTTATTTTCTGAGTTATCTTTCTGAGTTGTCTATATTTCCCTTTCTTGTGAGTTCAAAAAATATATTTAAAAATTTAGAGCTAGAGAGAAATATTTTTCTTGAGTCAATCTTTTTTCCTTCTAATTGAAAACTGAGCTTTTATAAAATATTGTTTCCTTGGATTGAGAGAATAATGTAAGTCTGTCATTGGTGTCTTTCGTCATAGAGTGCCAATAATTAATACATCATTCAGGATAGAGAAGTCAATCACAGAAAAGGGGCGGGGCTAAGGGAACATGAGGATCTGCTTACATTTCCTAAAAGTTCCGCTTATACTCCCTACTAGCTAGTCCACAGATGACCCTCCAGAAAGCTTCACCTCACCGTGCCCCCCCAGCCAGCACAGCACAGAGAACATGGTAGAAGCTCCGTAACATGCAATGGACATGCAAATAAATAAATGAGGGGACAAATAAATGAACGAACACTAATGGTAATTCTTGGATCTCAAGTGAACAACTTTCAGTTAGTTCATAGAAAGAAGGGCCCTCTTCTAAAACAAAAATCACATAGCGAAATACATCTTCAAACAGAACTTTATGTCAGTTATGTCTTAAAATCTGGGAGTATTTGGGAGTAATTGATGGCATCTGGCTCCTATATTAATATATTCTACATAAATATATTTAAGTTTTAACCCCACCAAGTATCTCATGCTACTTTCATTCTTTATCATATCTTTATCACATGGAAATTGCCCTTAATCCTGCCATCATCCACATAATAACAGTCCCTGTTACTACAGTCCCAGCCCCTTGAAACTGTTCTGATTTGGACTAAAGCCTCAGGTCCCTGGGGTGACGGCAGGACCTCAGTGTCTCCCTCCCTGCAATAGAGAAGCCTTTGAACTAAAGCCTCAGGTCCCTGGGGTGGCCGCAGGACCTCAGTGTCTCCCTCCCTGCAATAGAGAATAGGCACAGTACAAAGTCCTCATGTAACCCAAACAAAGCAGAGTCGGCACCCAGCCTGGTTTTGGAACAAGGGTTTGTATGCGAAGTGTGCAGGCTCTCCCTCAATCCCCAGGCCTCGGACGTCTGGGGTGACCCTGCAGCTTGGTGTACTGATCAAACCACTTGAAGTAATTGCTCTCACTTATGCCTCAGAGACCAGGCAGCAAAGTCTGCCCTGGTTTTTCTCTCTCTACATTCATTTAGATTGGAAATACCCCCACCCCGCACGCCACCCACCCCGGCTCTGCGTTTTATCAAAATGGTTCTCCTCTCTGCTTCAGTTTCCCAGGTAGGTGGTGGTATTGGACAACATCTGGCTGAGTATCCTCGAGGAGTATTTGGGAAATGCTCTGTTTTGACTATGTTTGCACGATTCCTTCAAGTGGTTTTCCTCGTCTCGATTTAGAGAAGGGGTCCCAAATCCATTACATAGGATCTAAGTTGATAATAATTTGGTCAGATGGCACCTGACAGAATCACAGATCTGAACTCAGCGATGGAAGCCTGGACCCACAGCACCGCTTTCCACAAAGATGTGGTGTGTGGGGGGAGCAGGAAGAAGAGACAACTGGTCTCCCTTCCTCATGCTGCAGACCCAACTCTTGTGCCTCATGCAGTTGCCTTCCCAAGCAGCTTTGCTTCTTGGTGGCCTTCTTGTCTAATAGATAAGAACTAGACAATAACCAATACCTGGAAGAAAGTGGGAAGTTTTTTTTTTTTTTGTTTTTTTTTTAATTAATTTTATTGGGGTGACAATTGTTAGTAAATTTACATAGATTTCAGGTGTACAATTCTGTATTACATCGTCTATAAATCCCATTGTGTGTTCACCACCCAGAGTCAGTTCTCCTTCCATCACCATATATTTGATCCCCTTTAGCCTCATCACCCCCCCACCCCCTTACCTCTGGTAACCACTAAATTATTGTCTGTGTCTATGAGTTTTTGTTTCTCATTTGTTTGTCTTGTTCTTTTTGGTTTATATACCACATATCAGTGAAATCATAGGGTTCTCTGCTTTTTCTGTCTGACTTATTTCACTTAGCATTATTCTCTCGAGATTCATCCATGTTGTCACAAATGCTCCTATATCATCTTTCCTTAACGCCGAATAGTATTCCATTGTGTATATGTACCACAACTTCTTTATCCATTCATCTATCGAAGGACATTTTGGTTGTTTCCATGTCTTGGCCACCGTAAACAAAGCTGCAATGAACATTGGCGTACACGTGTCTCTATAGAGAAATGCTTTTATATTTTTGGGGTAGATACCCAGGAGAGCGATTGCTGGGTCATATGGTAATTCTATTCGTAATTTCTTGAGGAACCTCCACACTGCCTTCCATAGCGGCTGCACCAGTCTGCATTCGAAAGTGGGAAGTTTAAGGTCTCTGTACTTTGGTTCCTGTGAAGCTTAGAAGATTGGCATTTTTCTAAATCTTGGAGAATCTCTATCAAAAGAAGAGTAAAAATCATGCCCAACAGTTCACATAACCAGCTTGGAATTTCTATGCTCAAGTAGCACAGGGAGTAAGAAACAAAGTGTAACTGAAGTTACTGTCTGGGTGAGGTTCTTATGCTTTCAGAAGTGTGTCCTCTGTGTCCTCTGAGTCTCCCCAAGAAGCTGTCATGATGGACCTGATGGGCTCCATTCTCTGAAGAGTCTTTAAGAGGACTGTCAAGAAAGGCAGTGTGTCTCGCGGAAATGAAAGAGAAGGAAACTGTTTATCAGTTCTAGCATTAGGCAGCAGTGACGGTAGCTTCCCGAATGACTTCAGGAATGCAATAAAATCCACTGAATTGTATTCTTTAGAAGGCAAATTTTACGGCATATGAGATATATCTCAATTTTAAAAGGATATTAAATTAAATTGCTCACACAAAGTACAAAAGAACCTTTTAAAAACTTTAAACCGAAACATGTTAGAACATTAAGGGAAAACGAGGAAGACAGGGAATGTCCAGAAATAGCAAACTCTTAGCACACAGGAAATTAAAGGAAGCCTCATTAAGAGTCATATAGAAGAAAGAGACTAGTGAATGCACCCCATGTCACCGCGGTGAATGTTAGCCCACAAGCTACTTTCCAATCACAGCCCTGACAATCAGAAGGCTCAAATGCTCTTTGAATTCATGTCAGTTTGGTCTGTGCTCGATTAAAATTATCTCTCTCATGTCCCGTTTCTCAGTGAAGAGGATGATCCCCAGAGAAAAGCCCTGAAAAATCCTCTTGATTCTGGACAATGGGACAGTTTTCAGGGATAGAAGTCCCTCTGACTTTTCTCTATGCCTTGACACGTCTCCCAGGACATCACTGCACAAATGCCAATATTTCCGTAGTGAGGAGGGGATCAGTGTGACCCTCTGCTCCCAACACACTAGGAAAGCAGAAAATCTCTGGCAGCGTCAATTATAAAGGCATCAAGTCTTGTAGTAGTTTCCACCTCACACAAACTCCAGAAAGGTTTAAAAATAGAATATGTACAAGATTTAGGGTAGTGGTTCCCTAACTTTAGCAGATAACAGACACTCAGATGGAGTTTCTGGTTCAGTAGGCCTGGGGTGGGGGCACAGTTTGTAGGTGATGTTGTAGTTTGAGGACCACTGATTTCTAGAACGAAGGATATAAAAGTACATGCTCTTCCTTTCAAGGGACATGGAGGAGGATTGCCTGCTCTTCATTAAGTAAAGGGCATATCATGCTCCTCTCTTCACAATTTTTTCATTAGTGCCAGGGCTTACAGAGGTTTTGAAACCCCTAATGCTAAGAGTGTCATTTGCTCGCTATTCCAGTTTCTCCTTCTGGATCCTAGCTAGGAAGAAGGCAACGTTTAGGGATCCCCTTCTCCCTTCTACTTTGGAATAGTTTCACCTTTATCTTTCAATGAAACTGCTCCATCACCACCTGGAGAGGCAACATGAGAAACTTAACGATCATGGGACTGCTCAGTATCTTGACGGCAGTACTGATGATACACAAATTACATGCGACACATTGCATAGAACTAAAGGCACGTGCACAGACACACAAACACACAAGTAACACTAAGGAAACCTGAATAAGCTCAATGATATGTATAAGTAAGTGCTAATCCCTTGCTTGTGATTGCTCACGTGACCAAGTTGACAAGACGTGTACCATTGAGAGAAGCCGGGCAGAGTTCGTGGGATATCCATCTGTTATTTCTTTCAATCGTATGTGAATCTACAGTGATCTAAATAAAAATTGCAATTTGAAAAAAAAAATGACAGTTCTTAAGAGCTCTGGGTACATTTTCTCAATCACGTAAACTTTTGCCTATCCTTTTTAGGGCTCCCAATACATTATTATAACTCCCTGAAACTTTGGTTTTTGTAAAGCTTTATTTGTTTTTAATTCAGAAAGTAATATTATTACTGAAGTTTCAATCATTTTTGGCTAGTCTATCTGGTAAACAAAAATACATAGGTTTCCGTTAAAAATGAAAATGAATGGAAGGATTAAAAATTAAGAACCACAGAATTTTAATCTTTTAAAATTCCCTGCACTTTATTCACTGGGTTTCTACACTGTCGGGGTTCATTTATGCGTGGTTCAAGCATAATGAAGAATACAGCAGCCCCTGCACATGGGCTCTGGGCAGACAATCACCGCTGGGAAGAATATCCACTGCAGTGGCCTGAGCAATATGTTTCCTCCCTGGAAGTCAGAGAGCCCGTTCATTACTAGTATTGATTTCTGTCTGGAAATGGGAGCCACTAAATTTAATCACTATGTGACACATGGCTTTTTGCAAATCAGAGCTGCCTTTCTTTGGGTCCACTTCCCTGAGAATGTATAGAACCATTATACACACATGCATGACATACGTTACTTTAGCTTATATAGGAAGAGTGCTCCTTACTTAGACGTCCACACTGGTCTATTTGCCTGGCTTGCCAGGCTCAAAACACATCCTATCTCATCCATGCGAACAAAGATCAAAACTAGAAGGAATTGGCTTTGTCCCCCTGGAGAGCAGTCCTGGACAGGGAAAGCCATGAGCAGTCTCAGCTTCCCAACACAGGGAACTGAGGTCTGTCCGAGTGCACAATTCTTTGTGGACAGATGACAGAATTCTAAAGGAAATAATGGCGATGGAGTCGTGACCATTTCCTGAAAACGTGAGCTGAGAGGCTACCGTGGCGTTCCATGAGCCACTGGGAGACAAGGCCAGCCTCATCCCAATCTGAGACAGTGGCTGCAGGGATAGCTGGGGAGCTGCGAGGAGCCCTTCAGATAGAGATCTTAGATACCTATCCATGGCCTCTCTCACTCTTCCGTGGCAATGAGTGAGACTGACATACTTTGGCGCAGCAAGCGCCCAGCTGACAGCCTGCAAAATTCGCAGCATCCTTTGAGACTGAGTGACAAAAAGGAATTTTTGGAACACGTAAACATCATGAAACCAGGCCTTTTTCTGCCTGTCTCCTGGGGTACATGCTCAAAATCAGAGTCCAGTGCATGGTACTGCTTCCCCATAGCCAACATCCACGATTCTGAGAATCAAGGGGTGGGAATCGGAGTGGCTCCTCTATTACCCCTAGTGAACCAATAGCTTTTTGTTTGATTGTTTCTTTGCTGTGAATTCAGGCTCTGAAGATCCAGAGATCTTAGGTCCAACAGAAAGAATTCTTTCACCAGAGGACAGAAAGATATGGTTCCATTGAACTGTCACCTGGGCACTTGGGGCTCCTCCAGTCTGGGTCAGCTGGTCAGCAAGGAGGTGTCTGTGCAGTCTGGGTGCAGGGTCCTGACCATGCAGGAAAGTGGCTGCTGGTACCTAACACAGGTAAGGTGGGGGTGTCTGGAATGTGGACCAACAGGGCGTCTTTTCTTCACTCTCCTCAACTGTGATTGAAATCAACGGAAAGTATTAAGTCCAATTCAGAAACGAGGTTAGTGTCACCCCATCAGGCAAGGAATCATGCCAAGGTGAGGTCCTTAGGGAGGGAATATAGAATGTCCCCAAAATGCTCTAAATGGTTCCAAAAAATAAAAATAATTGTAAGTATATACATACGAGAGAGAGAAAGTAAATGGGGCAAAACAAACAATTCTTGAATTTAGGTAAAGGGTATATGCAAGTGCCTTGTACTAATTTTGCCTTTTTCCCCATAAATTTGAAATTATAACAAAATGAAAAAGTTGCAAAAATAAAATGATAAAATCAGTGGTTTTCAAGGGAGTTAGGGGAGCATTTGAAACTCACGGAAACAAAGGGTTTTCTGTGGGAAATCACCTGAATGTTTTTAGTATCTATACCTGTGTAACCGTAAAACCTAATGTTACCATGAAACCTAACTGTTACTGCGCACATGCAGGCTGTCATTGAATCCAGCCTTCACGGGATGAAGAGCTTTGTGGCCTTTCCGTCTTCATCACTGCAGAACTAGTGTTTCTTCTCCTCTTTCACTTTGCAGTTTGGGGATCTAGCCAGCGGCCTCTCACAAAAAGCAGCTGAAGTGCACTCACAAGTTTTATTTAAGCCCATTAGCTAAATGCTCCCTCTTCTTTCCAGTCACACTATAACCAGCATGAAATCGGGCTGCAATCAGGGCCATTAAGCAATGGTTCTCACCTTCGTTTTATTCTTTTCATCCACGCTGTGGAATGCCCTCAGGTACAGATTACACTGGTTCAGGTTCGTTAAAAAGAAAACCTCACTGGTAACTCTAAATGAGAGCAAGGCTAGACATAAAATGTGTAACTACGAGAAACTGGGGGAAAGGCAACTTCAGCAAGAGTCGTCAGGACAGGCCTCTCTGAGAAGGATAGTATAAAGGGAAGACTGAGTGTGGGGCCTGAGACCGTGATTTGGGAGAAGAATCTTCCAGGCAGAAGGAACTGGGAGGGCAACACCCTAATTGGGGCTGATAAGCAAAGAGAAAGCCCACAAAGCCGTTGCAGATGAAGAGGGAGCCCGTGGATGGAGATGAGGCCTGAGGGATGGAAAAGCCAGACCAAGTGCATCTCATTCTGAGTGAGTTGGGGAGTCCTGGTACATTTTAGGAATGGATCGAGATGACGCTGACATCCTGAACTAAGTTCCTCCATGCTCTGCAGGCCGTCTGCACAACGGGCCAATGATTCCAAGAAACTGTTTATGCCATTTTGTGTGGGTTTCCAAGAGGAGTAGGCATGAGGTCCAGGTTGCTCGATTCCTCATAGATTCTAGATGACCTCCACTACCACTGACCCCCAGCATGTCTCCTAACTCTCTCCTTTGTTGTGAGTAATCCAAGGTTAGACCCAGTCCCTGGCAACCAGAAGAAACTTTTCACTTTCTCTGCTTCTATCCCTTAACTGGTTTACATGTAAAAGAGACATATTTTTAAACTACAGTTTTTGATGAATCAAGTTTTAATATCTGTTCATTTCAGTTGTAGAAGTTTACCGTTTGCAAATCTCTCATAAGTTTTACTAACTTGATTGTGTCTATACTGGCCTACGTCCCTCATTATTTTCATCGTTTACATCACAGCTGTGTTGATATAAGGGTGAAGGCTCAGGTAAGAATGTGGGAAATGTCTGTCACCCAGAGAGTATAAAATGGATGAGTTATTCAGCTCAACACAACATGCAGTTTCTCCCACTCCTTTAGACACAGAGCTTTGACTGTGTCCGGAACTCCTTTATAAAAACAGCCCTTGCCTATTTTCAGTCCATGTGCTCCAGGAGGGGATGACTCTGAACTTCTGTTCCATTAGCACTTCTCAGTTACATCATTATCAGGAGGTAAATAATTTCTCTTTGTCCCACTTTCAGTGATACCGCAATTAATACAGCTGGGTGCTGTCTGCCTGGGATACTCACTACACAGATCACCATCCACTGTTCACTATTAGCTGCTATTAGCTATAATAGCACGGATGGTGACCAGAGGCTTAACTGTTGTTTTATTAGGGGGTTCAGAACGATGGCCTCCTACCTTTCCCCCATGCTTACTTAGCTCCATCTTTTGGGTATCAGCCAGCTAACTTCTTTGAATAAGCTTAGCTTATTCCAACTGATGATGCTAATTTTTAGTTTTTCAAGATTCAATATATGACTATGATCTCAGTCATTACTCTCTAATAAGTTCCCAGAATATATCCAGTGGAAACCACAGGAAAAGTAACTTCTGGGAAGTGTGACATATACTAAATTGTTGTTTCTTTTCACAATTGAAAATAAAACAGAATGTGGACACTTAAGCTGTAAAAGACACATCATTCTCTGTTATGTTTAATTTTGTTTTGAAAGCTAACATGAAAAAATAATTTGCCCTGATCCTATTAGAAATTCATAGGTGGAAGATCATTATGACACAGGATGGCTGGGCCAATCAATAACTGGATTTCATTAGGCTCAATAATGTTAGAAAACTAGTGAGCAAATAATGCCAAGCATTTGTCATGTGTTAGTTTCTTTGCCTCCTTTAGTTCTCAGTGGACTTAGGTGAAAATTCCAGGATACAAGCAAATAGCTCATCTTGGAGGGCTGATTCCAACCACCTTGACATTGCAAATTAAAAAAGGAAAAAATAGAGGTTACTGGAAACATGAAGTAAATGTACTGGAACTTTTATGCTCTTGGCATTCGTTGTCTGTATACTGAGGCTGTCTTTACAAAGGTCAGTAAACAATCATTTGATACTACTGGGATTTGATTACCAGAAGTTTCTAGCGTTAACTGATTTGGCTCCACATAGTAGTTTCTTTGATGTTACCAAAGCCTCATGTTGGAATCACTCTATCTTCTGTGGATAGCATTATTAGCATTCAGTGGATCATGAACTAGGATCTCAGTACTTCATGTGGGTTAGAGTATTTTTATATGATATTGAGAGCAGCACACATGACTAGACATACAAAGGATGTAAGCTGACTTTAGGGTGAAATAACTCTACAAACCACATGATGTTTGGAATTTTCTTCTATCTGCAACATTGTGTATAACCTTAGATATAATAACTTAATGTTTGCTGAAAAAAAAATTGAGTTTATTTGGATCCTCTTCATTACTGAAAACTTTAGAATTTTTATTTCGAAGTCAGTGTTTTTGTTAATAAGTACTAATATTAGGAATCCCACAGAAACACAGGGGCAAAACTATGGAATGAGCTTCACCAAACGTTCCAACAATTATCTAGTCAAAGGTGAAGGTTAGCATTTGAAAATAGGAAACAGAAGTAATATCTTTAAGCAGACTACTAAAACATTATGGTATTATGTCGTTTTAGAAATGTACTAAAGAAAGTCTTTTGTCTAAGAACTTAGAAGACTATTCATGTTGCTATGATAATATAATTTAATTTTGGTAAAGAAATATCAGCCTTCTATACTCATTTTATTAAGTATTTTAATCATAAATGGATGTTGTATCACGGTGACCCAGACATGGAAACAACCAAAATGTCCTTCGATAGATGAATGGATAGAGAAGTTGTGCTATATATACACAATGGAATACTATTCGACGGTAAGAAAAGATAAAATAGTACCATTTGCGACATGGTGGATGGATCTTGAGATTATAATATTAAGCAAAATAAGTCAGACAGAAAAAGTTGAGAACCATATGATTTCACTGACATGTAGGATATAAAACTGAAAGGAACAAGACAAACAAATGAAGAAACAAAAACTCATAGACACAGATAATAGTTTAGTGGTTACCAGAGGGTAGGGGGTCAGGAGGATTGTTGATGAGGGTAAATGGAGTCAAATATTTGATGATGGAAGGAGAACTGACTCCGGGTAGTGAACACAATGTGATATATGGGTGATATATTACAGAATTATACACTTGAAGCCTGTGTAACTTTTCTAACCACTGTCACCCCAATAAACTTTAATTTAAAAGAAAAAAGAAATATCAGGCAAAATTATTATTTTCTAAAAACCTTATTTAGATACAATTCACGTGTCATAAAGTTCACCCATCTGATATATACAATTCAATGATTTTTAGTAAATTTACTGAGTTGGGTGACCGTCATCATAGCCCAGCTTTAGATTATTTTGATCACTCTAATAAGATCCCTCATGGCAATTTATAGTTAATACCATTTCTGTCTTTCGTCCTAGGCAGACACTAATCTGCTTTCTGTCTCTATAGAGCTGTCTTTTCTAAACATTTAATATAAATGGAATCATGAAACATGTTATCTTTTGTGTCTGGCTTCTTTCATTTAACATTATGTTTTTAAGGTCCATCTATGTGGGTAGTAGACATCAGCATTTTATTCTTTTTGATTGCTAAGTAGTATTCCATTTTATGGATATACCATATTTGTTTACACATTCTAGTATTTATGGGCATTTGAGATGTTTACACTTTGGGGCTCTTATGACTAAAATATGTTCATATAACAAACATATAATACATTGATGCAAGACAGGCTTGAGCATTATTTCTTTATTCTAGAGTATCTTGTGTGGTTAGAGGTCACATATAGGGTGATACCCTGAGTGCCCATGTACCCTAGTTGTTGGTACAGTCCCACTGATGTCTACTGTGGAAATGTAATTATTCATGGTACCCCCATTCACTCTCCAAAGTGTCCAGGTTTAAAAGGAAAGTATACGGTGATTCTAAAATAAAGAGACTTTTGTCATCCTGACAAGGATACACCATGAAAGACTCATGAAAGTTTGATTAAAAATGGATAATTTGATCAGGAGGTGGTTGGGCTGGGAGTCTGCCAGGATCACCAGCGGGAGAAGCCACAATCACACACTTGATGAAGGTCAGAAATCTCACCCTTGATTGCTTACATAAAGATCGGGCACCTTACAATACTCCCCCTCAAACAAGTGTGTGCTGTTCTGTTAAATCCCAAAGTCTGGGAGGTGGATAACTCTAAAATATTTTATTGATAATATGTTCTGGTCATAGCTCTAAAATCGTCTCACCTGCCTTAAAACCCCCGTTTTGCAGCTTCTTCCGCTGTGTGACCTTAAACAATACCATATTACCATAACCTCTCTGAGACATTTCCTCCCATTGTCTTTCAAACACAGTCAAGTCTAAATGAGCCAAACACTCACTTTCCCAACATCCCTGGCACTGTGTTGTCAGATGTAGCCAATACAAATGCAAGATGCCCTGCTAAACTAGAATGTCAGACAAAACAACAATGAATTTTGCAAGGAACAGAATTAGAGTAAAAAAGAAAGTATTCATTGATTTTCTGAAATTTCAATTTAATTGAATATCCCTGCATTTATCCTGCAATCTTACCACAGGCATGTGACCCAATCCTGGCTAGTGGGAGCAGAGGAAGGAGATCTCTTCTGGGGGCTTCTAGAAAAGGTTTCCCTCCCTGATCATGATAGACATGCTAGTCATTCAATGCCCTCCTTTCATATAATAAGGTGTTTAGCTGGCCCACGGCCCCCATAATAGGCACTACACTTCCTATACTCCCATCTATGGATGATACCACTGAGTTTCTGGACAATTATAACTAAGCAAAGAATCAGTGGAAGAACCTAGAAATCTTCAAAAGACAGCATGCACAGACCTTTTTCTCTTCTTGTTTCTTTTCTTCTCTCTGCTTGTATAAAAGCAGGTTTAACTACTGGGTCTCCAATGCTCACCAAGGACCATGCAGTTTAGGGAAAACCATAGGGACAGCACAGCATCATAACAGAAGAAACTGGGACGGCGATACAGTGATGAAAGTGTGATCCCTGCTTCCATCACTGGTAATTTTTTACCTTGTGTATTTAAGCTACTGTGACATTTAGTTCTTAGATGCATATAGCTGAACCTAACCCTTGTTAACCTGCTAATAAAGAGAGCCTAATAGGTCAAGTCCCTTCTCTTCCTGACTTTTAATGTAGGTGCATGAGGACATGAGGCCAAGAGATGTGGCAGCCATGTTGCCACCATGAGGAGCCATGTCTGAGATGGAAGAATCCTCACTGACATGGATAAATGAGACATAGCAACAAACAGCAAATGCTAGCTTATCAGAGGTGCCCCCAAAAAACATTTTATGCCATCTGTTGTAGTCTCAGGAACACAAACCACGTGTCGAACATGGTAATATCTGTGAAGTTGAAGGTTATTTAAAGATCACTTATAAGTCTTAGCCCACCTTGCAATTGTGCAGGGCGTTGGAGCGAGTACTGGGCAGTCAGGTTTGAGCCTGAGTGTCCTGCCTCCTCATTGCTGCCCCACTGGTGCAGTAAGGTCCTGCTGGCTCCAGGCTCATCTCTCTCCCTCTGCCACTGGGATGACAATGTCGTATGGTCCAGGTGGCAGAACCTCCTCTGTGAGGGACAAAGCCTCCCGCCAGTCTACACAGAATACAATCTGTGACTGAGAAATTCACTTTTGTAACATGGATGCCCTGAGATGTTAGGGCTATTCCAGCATAACCTACAGCTGGGTGTATACATTAGGTAACCCATACTGAGATGACCTAAAATGTAACCATTGCTAAAGACTACAAATTCAAACATTTAGGAAACTATAACGGATACAGCAAAATCTCCTGGTCTCTTCATAACACTAACTACTACTAAGTGTCTAATGTCTTCTTCCAAAAGAAAAACATTTTATGCAAATACGAATCTATGTATTTTCCTTTCTTTTTCAAAATTGCTAACAACAACAACAACAACAGAAGAATCAAACTCTGTAGACCTTTGCTTCTTTGCTTTTTACAAGACTCATGTATCTTGGCCATACGGCTATATCTCACTTGTAAAAACAATGCATCCCAAATATAAGACATTGCTAAGCAGGAAACTGTCGGAATTTTAAGATAAGGCAGGATTAATCTCCACAGCAGCCCGGGAAAACCTTTGGGTGCAGGTTTCGACTGCCCTTTGTCACACGTCTCACTGGGATGGTAACCTCCACCTGTTCAGGACCAATCCGCAGCTTCAGAGAAGTGGCCAAATGTCTGTCGGAGACTCTGGCCCCGAAATTAATGTCTTTACAGGATTTTGAATCAATCATTTTAAATTATTTTTCTTAGCTCCTGGCAAATGTTTAAACAGGTTCTTACATTAATCTTGAGCATTAAAAATTAATCATTATAAATGGAGGACTCATTACTGGAGCTGAGGTGGACTCTTTTATCATAAAGTAGACAATTTAAAATGATTATACAGGGTTTTTAACATCAAAAAAAGAAGGTGGAGTTTCTCATCCCCCCACTCCATATTTCAATGTGCGCATGGAAACAGCATGTCTCCACTTAGAATCTTATAATATGATCCTGCAAAATGCACATTATTTGGTTCAGAGTTCCTTTAATAAACCAGTGACACAATCCGGATTAGGGGACACGTCCTCCTGGGTTAAGATGAACAGCTCAGAACTAGAAACCAGACTAGAACCGGGGCACGTCCTCAAAGCCTGTGCTGAAAGAAAAGGACGTCTTGGCCAAGATGCACTAACCACGCGGATATGTTAGATGAAGCAGATTTAAATCATTTTTAGTTCCAGATGGGAGTTCTGAGGCAAGGGTGCCCCCAAAAGGAATCTGAGCCGCTGGGAGTCCTGAGCGCTTTTATAGGATGTCTGTACAGACGTGAGACAGTCCAACAGAACATTGCAGCCAGGCTCCCAGGGCCACGCGAGAGAACAGGTGAAGGTGGTCAGCAGGCACGTCCTCCTGCCGCAGAAGATGCTCTTACCCCAACAGTGATTCCACAGATGGGGATCCCGGAGACAGAGCTGGGAGGAAGGAGGCACAGAGAGGGTGACTTCAGGGAAAGGAGAAATAAGAGAGCGAACAGGGTGAGTCTCAAAGCGGAGAAGTGACACTGGCACTGTTCTTCTGGTCCCTCCCCAAGATGTGCGGCTGCCGACCCGCTTCCCTCACTCGGCAGTACAGTCTGAAGGTGGAACATTGTATTTGTTCATTTAAACTAGTCCCGGGGCTCACGAAACATGTCTGTGGGATTGAGCATGGGGGTAAGAAGAAGAGGGATAAGGAGGAGAGAATAAACACAGTGAGGGAGCAGTTTGCACAGAGTGGGGGTACTTGCAAAGTGTCCTTATCACTTACCGCTGGGGCCCACAAATGGTTCTCTAGACAAAGTATCACACAATTCGTGTGGGGCATCTGGAATTCTAGAAGTAGCCATCACTAGTCACCATTCTTCCCAGGCTAAGGCGTCATACAGTAGGGGTGGGTAACACTTTAGCCAGCAAGCAAGCCCGTTCCGGAGATTATTCTGTCCAACCCTCCCAGCTCATTGCCACCCAAAGGAGGCAGAAATCTCAATTAAGCAAGACACGAGTCCCAGACAGAAAGCCATTGCAAAATTTAAAGATTCCAATAAGTCACTGTGGAAAAAACAATTGGACTCACTCTAAGCCTTCTTCCAGAGGTTACCTAGGCCTCGATTCCCAGCAGAACTGGCTACAGAATTTGTAGGGGGCAGTGCAAAATGAACCCATGGAGCCCCTTCTTTAAACATTGCTAAAACTCAACAAGAGCAGAGCATTAACCATGCCAGGGTCCCTCTGAGCACGAGGCCCTGGTGGCAGGCTCAGGAGACTGGCCCCGACCTGAAGACACACCTGTGAAGAGTCAAGGGGAGCTCGGAATGCTAACATACAGGGGACAGGTGCACTTTGGAGAAACACAGAAACAAGAGAAAGCCTCCGAAGTCACTCTAATGCTCTATGTAGACCCAGCAGAGGCTCCCCACCATCTGTAGCACCGCATTTTCTACCTCGATCGATGTAAAAGGTGACCCGAGATGAAACCACACAAAGGTGGGAGAGTTGCTCCTTGCAATAATGGTCATCTCTAAGGGAAAGGCACCTCATTAACCTAAGGAGGCTGAACTACAGGGGCACAGGAGGAAAGGTGCAGGGCAATTCAAAAATTAAGTAACTCTATCTAATAGCATCTGGACCTTAATGAGCCACCGAGGGGTGCACGAGCCCTTTTACAGGCTACATATACTGGAGGCAAGGGGTTCTCAACCAGCCCAACACCCCAAAGAAAAAACTGAATCCCCTGAAGAACATTTAAAGGAAACAATACAAAACCGTGGCCAATAGATTATTTCCAAATGGAAAGAGTCAAATGTTACAGTTACGTAATTCAGTCGTCTGGGCGTCTCCCAGTGTAACTCTGTCACCTACTCTCCATCCACTACTGGCAAGTCCAGAGTTCTCCAGGCCCATGGCTTACCATGGTATGGGGTACACACATCCCTTACTTACACGTATTCACTTTGTGTGGGGGTCTGGAATGGGACCCGCAATGCCGCCGAGGTCTGCCTGTTCTGAATTTCTCGGGGCCTCATCCTCAGTTAAACCTGGAGCCACATGGGAGAGCATATTGACTCAGTGCCTTGCCAATAGTGTGATCCTGTCCCTTTCTGTAAAATGGATCTGTCCACACTTACGTAGCTGAACTATTGTGAACATAAAGCGTGTGGGAGATGCCTAGAAAGCTGTCCACCATATGGGAAAAACAAAACTGGTATCACGTCAGAAATAACTGGATTCTTGAACGAGGCCTTTCTCCTCGTGAACAACACGGGGCCCAGCCCTCACCATCTCTCACTCGTGCACTGCACCAGCTGCCTCCTCAGGCTCATGATCAACGGGGCCGTTCCTCTTCTAAATTGTTCCAAAAGTTAACTTTCCCGAAAAATCTAATCAAGCTCTGATTCTTAGTCAATCATGAAAACATTACTGGAGTCCATTAAAATCATAGTCTTCTAGATGACCACAAAACACCTCCACGGTTTAGTTCAGTTTCCTTCATCACACACCCACCCATTCCACCCTACTCTCCATGACAGTGAGGGTCAGCCTCCTCTGCCAGAAGAGAGAACCCAAATTAAATGGCTTTAAAAAGACACCTATTTCTCTCATCAATGTCCCAAAGCAGATGATCCTGGTCTGGTAGAGCAATTCTGCTCTATGTCATCATGTTCCTTCAGGCTTGGGACTCTGCCTCACGCAGGTTTGGAGCCAAGCCTCATGGCCCAGGATGGCTGCAATAGCCCCGGCCTTGTTGTCTGCCTTCCATGCGGTGGGGTGGTTGGCAGGCCATTGCTTTGGAGAGGAGTTGTCTTCCTGACAGTGATGTCAGAAAGACTATTTCCCAGGATATGAATGCCCATACATGGGGCAAAGCAATATGACTGCAAAACAAATAACAGACTTTCTGCTCTCAAGAGATTTCAGCTTGGTGACACGAAATCAGATATTTTGAGAACAGCAGGACAAGTGTTGTGATGAACCAAGTGCTGAAGACTCATCAAGGGTGAGTCACGTCGAATCCAAGTGAAGTGCTGGGTCCATGATCCACGGCGACTTCCTTCACCTCTTCAAGCCTGAGTTCTGACATCTGTAAAATGCTGACAAGAGCACTCACAGTCACTTTATGAGGTTCTGTGGCCATGACACCCAGCCCTTGTCAAAGGAATACAAGGGGAATACAAGTAGAAGTGAGTGTGGGAGCCTAGAGCAGCCTGCTCTGGCGTTTCTGTCTGTCTGCTTTGCCCTGGATGCCACCCCCTTTCTCCTCCTCTGTGTGCCGTCCTTCTGGTCCACTCTTCCACACTGTGGGTGGCTGAATAATGGTCGCCAAAGATATTCAGGCCCTAACATCTGAACCTGTGACTGTTAACTTCTCTGTTAAACGCAGTTTTGCAGAGGTGATTAAGTTAAGGATCTTGAGATGGAGATTCGTTTAGATTATCCAGGTGACCCAACATCGTCACAGCTCCTTGTAAAAGCAAGACGGAGATGTGATGATGGTAGCAGGAGTTCAGAGTGATCTGAAGAAGGGGTCAGGAGACAAAGAATGCAGAGAGCCACCAGAAGCTAGAATCGTCAAGGAAATAATTTTGCCCTGAAGCCTCTACAAGAAAGCAGCCTGTCGCACGCTGACGTTAGCCTGGTGAAACTAAGTTCAGACTTCTGGCCCACCGCACTGCAAGAGAACAAATGTATTGTTTTAAGACATTGTTTTTGGTCCTTTGTTACAGCAGCTATAAACACACTAATACACATGGTACATTCAGGAGATGAATAAGCGTGTGAGGAAATCTATCAAAGCACACGAGTCCTGGCAAAGGTCTCCTCATTAATCCTTCCACAAGGGCTCCTGACCACGGCCTGGGAACCGGGTGCTCTGGTACAGAAATGACTGTGACAATCACATCCTTGTCAGGAATCACTAATCAAGTGCACAAATAACTGCTTTGTGAGGAAGAAAAAGCGGCCACACAGAGAACAACAGTCCAGAGTAGAAAAGCACATCCGTTCCAAACAATGAGGAAAGCCCTCAAAGACAGGACCCAGGACTCAGCCTGTGAAATGGGGATGAAAACCTTCGCTTACAGGAAACAGTTTCCCTGGCTAAAGTAACACACAGGAAGTGGGTGAAACAGCTCAGAGAATGGGGGTATGACAGCCCTGCTCAGAAGCGCAGTTAGGAGGTGTCCAGGGGCTGAGATCAGGCATTGGCAGTGAGAGGAAAATCAATAGAGTCTTATCAGGGTGCTGCCACAGGCTGAGTCACCTCCGTGGGTGTACCTGGTTTGTCCCTGGTGCTACCTGCTTATCAGGCACCTGGGAGAGTCCACAGGTCGGCCCTGGGTCCCATGCCCACCTGTTACCGGGGTAGATGTCTCAGCTTGATCAATCACCAAAACTTGTAAACAGCTGGCACTTACTAGTCCCCAAACCAGAATTAAGATGATATTCTCTGAAAAGTGACACAGAATAATGGCAGCGTCCCACTTGTGACGGGCAGGGCTTTCCCATATAGTGATGGCTCTTATTCCAGGAACCACAAATGAAACACACAAAGAAATAGGTGGGCAACCACAGGTGAGAGGAAGGGAATGCTGAGGAGACTGGCTTGGCTGGAATGGGATGGGAGAGGGACTTGAAATTGCATATTGGAGCCATGTGTGGGAAAAAAAAAATAGTGCCAGAAAAGAAGGTTGGATTTTATCTTATGGATGGGAGGCTATTAGTGATATTTGGTAATCACGGCTCTTACGTTCTTTTAGTTGGTCTTTGCAATATAGTTTGAAGGCAGGTAGCATGGAGGAGGGGATCAGTAAGAGGCTGTTACAATTATCTAAGAAACAGGTGAAGTCCTAAAGTAAGTAAGTCTGTGGAAGCAGAAGTGAACGCACTAAAAATAAATACCTTCACTAAGGAAGAATTTAAAAGTTTTCTCTTCCCAGATGAGGCACCTTATCTGTTGTCCAAATTCAGGCCAAACAGCCCAGCCTCCTGGCTCTGCACATCCGGACGTACGTGCTCAGCACTGCCCCTGGACCCTCGGCCCAGGCACATGGGTAGGCGTGCGGTCCTACTGCACGAGACCTCATCCATGTACCATGGAAGTTTCTTCAACAAGCACTAAAAGAAACCAAGAAATGGTAGAGGCTGACAAAAATCACCAAACTTGCAGAAAACAAAAGGATTTTGTTTTCTGAGAGTGACAGATGAGGACAGACAGAAGCAGCTGCAGAAAGATGGAATCAGAATCACTCGGCACGTGTAATGTAACAGTTCAGGTAATCCAGCTGTTGTCCTTCACACCACAGTGGTGTGTCTCGCCTTTTCCCAGAACGCACTTCCTTCCAGAAGGCTCCATAACACACATTGTAGGAATGGCTGCCACCAAGCCCTCCAACCCCTCCTGCCTATCTTTACTCACAAAGGCCAGGCAGGCTCACATTCCATCCTCCAAGCTTAGCTTTATTTCATGGGAATCGTGGGGAAGGCAGCTGGGCACTTCTGGAAAGAATGGTGAGTCTAATCACCGGGAGGGACCCCTCACTGCCCAAGCACTGCTTTCTGCTGGACATGTGGTCAGGTGAGAAACGATGCCCAGAATGGTGGCAGCGCTTTGGAACTCGGGGGAAGAGCCCAAGAGTCACAGCCATGCCGCCCCCAGTCCCAGTCCCGAGACCCTTATCCTTGTGGAAAGGTTGGTGCCTTAGGAGCTACAGGCCTTCAGTTTGGGGCTAAGCGACAAAGTGTCCTTAGGTTTAAGGCACTGCTTGTTGGGCTTGCTGTTCCTTGCAGCTGACGGAATCCTAACTGTTAGAGTTCCAGTTGAGAGAATTACCAACATATCCTTTTAGCACTAGACTCTGGTAGGTATTCCACTGAGGCAGTGAGGGAGGGACCATCACTGACCGGTCCTCCCCCGTGACTTCCAGGGGACACGGAAGCACTGACAGAGTACAGCCATATTATACTGAATTTTCAACATCTCAACAAATCGTTCTTCTCCCACTTGACTTCAGACAGCGACTCCAATGAAGTCTCATTGTAACAAAGCCAACATAAATTGATCAATGGTTATTTATTCACACATTATTCTTTCATTATTCCAAGAGGCAGAAGCCCTCAAATGAAATGACTGATGTTGCCCGATTGTGACTCAGTCTGAGGAAACGCTTTTTCAAAAAGGCAAAATTAAAAACGAGTTGGGTTTTCTCTCTTAAATATACAAATAGCAAGTTTCTTACATTTGGTTTATATCAAAAGAAAGAAATTCATGTCTACGCAGTGTTTGTAATATTTCTGTGCACATCGTAAGAGCAGACAGGTAAATTGACTCCATACTAATATAGATGTGAGGGTTAAAATTATATATTTCTGTATTACACATATAGTGTCTTAAATTGATAGAAATTTTAAAATATCACCATGCATTATCAACTGTAAACAGGGCATATTACCAAAGTGAATATACGTATTCTATGAGACCTGTGAAGTGAACCTGCGTCATCCGAGCGTACAGGTTTGGAAGGTCATATCACAGTTCTCCTCTCCGGCCTTTCCCTCCTTCTCCCCCATGGTCACCAGCCCTTACGCAGCCCGTTTCCTTGCTGGGGAGTGTCTTGCTCCCCGCCTCTCCACATCTGCTCCCCTTTGCCTGGTAAGTCCTCTGTATCCTTCTCATTGCCTGTCCCCCCCCTCCCTGACCCTAGGTAGTTCCTCTGGGCACCCTTCCTGGGGTCCCACAGCATTCTGCTTCTCTGTTCTCTACTAGACTATCAAGGTCAAAGATTCACGCCATCTCTGTGTTCCCACCCCCTGGACTAGGGCAAAACGTAGCGCCCAAGTTCCTAGTTAGTTGGGGAAGGGACACATGAATTCACAGCTGTTGATCAAGGGACATGTTGCTCTTCAAATGTGACGAAGTTTCCAGCACACTAGGGCAGAGGGCCTTGTGAGGAATAGAGACAGGAGTACCGGAAGTTCATCCTCTTCCCTTTTCATTAGGACAGAACGCAGTCGGGACCCTGGCAACACAACTTATTTTGAACTGGTAGTTACAAGGTTTGAATTAAACCTCGTCATTTCATCAGAAATTATCTCTGATAAATGTACTGCACAATGAAATCACAACACCAAATCTGGACAGATTTGTAGGAAATGTTGCTGAGAAGTTATTTTTGAGCTGGAATGAGTATGTAACCATCTTTCTATTACTTTTAAGAGACTGATGCCCCTGATAACATCTCTGAAAAGTCTGAGTAAGCAGAGTTGCTCAGATTTGCTGTACTAGTCAGACTTCTTTTTCTACAGAAACTCAATGGGCAAATCGGAACCAGATGGCTTCGTGAAGGTAGGAAGGTTCCGACCAGCCTTATTCTTCTAGGAGTGCGTACACTAGGATTTATGATGACTGTGGCATTTAAAAAAGCCAAAGTATCATACTAAGAGTCTCTGGATAAAGCATTTCATTGGAAATGTTCCTACCTGACCACTCAATTCAGAACAACCCTGATCTGTGAATTGATGACTTAGGAAACTTGAGCCTAAGAAAAATATATGATTTTAATTTAGTATTTTCACAGTGCACGTTGGTGGCTCGTGCCAGACACTGCTCCAGAAATTTTCGTCTCTGGAGGAACCCAGCTCACCACGGGGTTTTCCCTGGATGGCCTCATAGAGAAGTCAACAGCTGCTTGAATAATCACGCCTGACTTAAAACGTGTAAAAGCAGACACAAGCTCTTTGAAATGGAATCCAAAAGAGGAACTATCAAGGTTATTGACTTCTGTGCAAAGAAACAGAAAGGAAACAAATGTATTCTGTACAGAACAAAGGAAACCGGTTGCTAGCTGTTGTTTAATGACTGTGCTTGCATTTCCAACATTTCCTAAGATTTTCTTCCCTTCCATTCTTAATGAGACAAAGACTCTGGCTTGAGCACATCCCACCTGACACACCCAGGTTACTGGCAGGGAACAATGTCATTTGCATTTAAAGATCTGGAATCACCCCTATTCCTTAATGTATCACAAAATAGTTTGTTGGGATTTCACAAGAAATAGATGTTAAGAGGGGACATATTTGCCAAAATAACTGTTGGGAAGAAAATACATTTGGGTTTCTCTGTTCTTTTACTATAAATACTATTGGGAAGAGGTGGGAACATTATATTATATGGAAGGAAAAAGGTCAACAAATTTAAGAAAACCAGCAACATAAAATCACACATATTTAACTCATTCTTCACGGTGCTGGGTAGCTATGCTCCCTGTTAGGGTTCCAGAAAAGGAGAGAAGGAACAATTCACACCACCGCAGTCCAGTAAATGTTCTGCATACATCACAGCCACATGTGCATATTCTCAGTGATGGATGCACGTTTTTACCAATTGTCCCTATCTCCCTCCCTGTCGTATGGGCACGGGAGATAATAAGAGTTACCTCTGCAGTGTTTAGGGACCCAGTACTTGAGTTCCTGCATCCCTACCTCCCCAGGTTTGTTATAGGCTATTTATGTAGGAATTGTGTGAACTGTATGTGAAAAGTAGGGGCATGGAGATTAATGGTAGAAGTATTATTGTCAACGTTGGGGAAGTATAATTAAAAACAAAATCTTCTCTCCACCCAGAAAACCTCTTCATAAAGGTAGTAGAGAAAGAAAACAGTTTTATTATTGAATCAGCATTAAACCAAAATGTCATGCACGTCACAGGCCATCTGCTAAGAGATTGCAGAAAAAGTAAGAAAGAAATTCCACCCTTTTATAGAACTAAGCAGATATAACCCATTGCATCATGTTCTCAAGATGAGCAACGGCTAGTCCTCAAGTTGACAGCACTATTTGTCACACAGAGCTCATTCTAAATACACTTGGTAATGGGGGTGACCATTTGTGCTACTTAGCTGGCTTTCTCCAAAGGAAAAATAAACTTGTATCTTCATGACAGGGGCTAATTTTGCATCTCGGAGCCAGGTGCCTATCAAAGTTAGGTTCCTACCCTCGCACTGACCCTGGGAGGTAGTGACATATCTCCCTACATGACTGAATTTCAGAAATGGCACCGCGTCCTTGAGAAAGACATTTCAGAGTGGAAAGCTGGCAAGAGGCTTATTTAGCTTGTAGAAAGATTTATATACACTTCAAAAAGACAGAGAGAGAAGTTACAGTTGCACATTCTCTTAAGTAAATTCTCTAGGAAAAGAGAGAAAGATGTCTCCTTATTTTTAACAAGGAGAATTAAGTCTCTTAATTTTAATTGATATTGCCCTTACATTGAGAGAGTGGTAAGAATCTGTTCAACAAAGATATTTTAAAGATGTTTAGAAGATAAATTGGGATTAAATCTTTTATACATGTGATATATTTAATATCTATCATTTGCTCTTGTAGAAGTTTCAAAATAAATAGCATAAAACTTATTTGTTTCCAGAGGCTGAAAATGATTATAATGAAAAGCACAAGAGTAGAGAAGAGCTTGAACAAACTCTTGTCCTTTTTGTTGGGGCCATTCATTGAACCAACCATTAATACGTGACCAATAAAATGTTATACTATAAAAGTCACTTAAAACAACCCTTAAACGATTCCTCCATCAACAAATACAAAAGACCCCTACAATTCAAGCTCAAAACCATGATACAGAATTCAGATAGGGCGAGGGTAAGAGTTAGGTAAACTTCCAAGTTTAGGTGATCCATGAATGCGTCTGAAAAATTGAGAGAATTCAGAAAGTCACATCCCTACTATTCAGGTTTTGAGTGAATATACTTATTTCCTGCTGGCCTTTGAGATGCACTGCGAGAAAGATATGATTAATTATTCAGAAAGCCAGAATTGCCCCCTTGCCTGTTATCTTTATGAAATGCAAATCACAGATTCAGAAAAATAGAATGGTGACAGAAAAGAAAGCATAGAAAATGGTTATTGTTAATGGAAATACCTTAAAAGTCAGGACATTCAAGAAGATTAGGGAGGGGAGGACTTTTTCTTTTAAACTTTCTCAACGCTAAGCCCCTTATGAAACTTTTTTCTTCATTTGAAGGAATAATTTCTTAATCTATAATACTTGCATGAAAGCAGCTTTGAGCTTTCAGAAGAGAACAGAACTGGTTCAAAGCAGGGCCTGCTCCTCAGAAATACAATATTGCCTCATTAAAATGAGAGTCCCCAGCTGGGCAGGGCCATAGGCCAAGGTCAAAAAGAAGAGTGAGCATTCATTAAGATTTTCTCACTAAAAACCCACTTTTCAATCATTCTCTTTAAAATCTTATCTAAAATGTAAAGCCATGATCATCTTCTCTTCATAAGCTAAATGGTCTACTTCACTGTATCTTGTCTCAGCCTGAACTAAAAATGCCAATACTTTTTCTCTCCCAACGTGATGGGATGGGAGGGGGGACACTTTCAGAAATCAGTTCAGAGGTCTTGAGGTTGCATAGGGTCTGGGTGGAAACCATGGAGTTCAATTTATTTGTCATGAGGTTTTTTGTTTTTTGTTTTTTTTTTTTAATTGCAAATCTCAGTGCATATATTTAAGAAATTTTCATGGAATAAAATTCATGTATTGTAACTTCTGTACTATTTATAGTTGCATAAACATATGTTCAACAGTACACAGCAAAATATATATTTTTTTCTGGAATAAAAGTATGTTTTAAAATGATTCTTCTATATTCACTGCTCTGAGAAGTATCAGCACAAATTAATTAGCCTTCAGGAAACAAGATGTTTCAGAGCCTATGGAACAGGTAATGAACAGAATGGACACTGTTCATTCTACACTGTGAAATCTCTGGTTAATTCCACCGAGCAGGTGTTCAAACACCACTTTCCTCCAAAATACTTTGAAAACAAATTCATGACTATGTGTCAAAATATACCAAATGCTTAAAAATGTGTCTCTTCACTCAAAGCAATTTAAAAAGTTAGTGTTGTACTGGATTCTGTTTCCCAAGAACTAGAAACAAGTTGTCTCACTTTCTGCCTTAAGTCTTTGTAAAAACTAAATAAATGTTTTAAAATGTATCACCACAGTGGGTAGAGCAGTGCCTGGCATATTGCAACTGCTCAGTGCTTCCACCTGTGGTAACCCTGAGGGAGTAAGGATTTTGTGGAATATCTTCCTTGGTCTATAAAATATAGACCAAATACATATTGAATAAATGCAAGTTCCCAATGCTGAGAGGCTCAACACATATTATTCAAAATTTTTAATCTTCCTTCTGGCTATTTTATTACTCATTAGCTCTTCTTCCTACTGTAACGAAGAAAGAACATTCTAATGATCTTTTTTCTACCCTTATAATTTTAGTAACATGTGGTTTTGAGTCACTGTAACCATACAACAAAACAGAGGTGATTTTTTTTTCTGCCCCCTCAGTCATTTTCCTATTTATAATTTTCCTTTTTATTTATTTATTTGTTTGTGATAATGGGTAGTAAGTTTCCATGGACAAAATGCATGAGGTTTTCAGGGTGCCGTGAACAAGCTGCCCTCTGTCATCTGCCATGCTGACAATGCTCTTCCCGAAGACCCCCCATGGTGTGACTGGTTTCTCACGTATCCCTCAATGATGTGCTCAAATGGTTTTCGGAAGGAAGTGACCGATTGTAAGAGGACAACTGAGTCACTGAGTGAGGCAGCTTCCATCGGGGAAAGCTGGCCGTTAAGTTAGAGGTGCTGCAATAGTGGCTAGAGATTAATTTCACGAATGAGATAACTGAATTTGGGAGAAGAAAAACAAATAAACAAACAAACAAAAAGAAAACAACCTCTTGTCCAATGTTGCAGAAAGCACAAGGATTTATGAGTCAGGATTCGAACACAGGTCCTGTGATTCAAGTGTGGTGCTCTTTTACCATTACATGCAACTGAATTAAGCTTTTCTAATGTTATCGAAATCTTAATCACTATCAATACTTCTATCATTGGCCATTACTGAGAGTTGTCAAGGTGGGTAAGGAAAAGGAGACCTATTTTTAACTTAAATATTCTCTATTTTAACTTAAAAGGAAGTGGAATTAGGTCTCCATTTTAACTTAAATTTTAACTTAACTTAAATGTAGCAATTTACTTGATAAGAATGTTCTGGACTATATAAATATATTCATGCCAAATGAGTTTATTGTGTACTCAAAAATCCATATAAAGTGAGCGGTGAGAATACCACGGCAACCCCGCAACAATAGGTAAGAGGAGAAACTATGGCTTCTGAGGCATAACAGTCACATGTTAACTATGTGGTCACATAAAAATGATGGTGGTGGTGGTGGCGGTGATAAAAATCATCCCCCCAAATGCAAACACGGGCAAGAAAGAAATATTTTAAGAAAACATTTTTAATAGGAAATAAAAAAGAAAAACCCTGGAATTTCACAAAACGGATTGAGACAGTAGCTGGCAGAAATAAAAGAAAGTTGAAGAAAATGGTATGGCCTTAAGGAAATATTAAAAAAAAAAAAATCTTCACAGAGGGGTACTAAAAATGAAAAGAGAATTCCGATATTTTGTCCCTGAATCTAATCCTCTGGAACACATTAGCCCCATAAGGCAGGAGAATTCCTGAAAAAGGAAGCTTTTTTCCTAAAGCCTCATGTTGTACAGACAAACCTGAGAAGCTGTGCTTACCCAAGCCCCCTTCCTGCTACCACTGTGTTTTCTCTAAGTTCGGCAACCTCCACTGACAAATTCTTCTGGGCAGACGTTTCCTGCCCATCTACCCTAAGAGTGATGGAGACACACAGTAATGTCACCAAAATACTATTCTCCCAAGCCAAAATCTCTCTCAAGTGTGTCTCTGTTTTACTTTAACATTCTAAAATGTATCCGTAACAGATGTGTCAGCCAGCCCTGAACTCTACAGAGAGCAGGCATGAGAGAGAAAAGCCAATAGAAGGGCGATAGATGCCTGTAATGAGTGCTATGTGACCGGAGTTCTGTCTAATAGTGAGAGGAAATAGCCAAATCATAAGTTTTCATAGTAGATGCATCATAGAGTGGTTGTAAGAGTGGTGAATTCACAATGTGACATAATTCCACACACAGAAAAAATGTTTACAGAGGACCTGGAGGGAAAATTTGTGTGAATGTGCACTTTTTTTTTTCTGGCGTTAGTTTTATACTTTGAATAAAAAGGGGCAGAAAGTGTTCAAATCATGCCTCTAATAGGATGATAATATCCTGCTGAGACTCATGGAGGCTTGCAAAACCCCACCAGCAGTCACAGGTAGGACCGGAAGTGGCAGTGACCTAAGAAGAACAGTGTGCAACAGTCAGCGGCCTCAAAACTGGTAGAGACAGAATACACAGTCATGGTCTATGCAACAAAGGTTCAAAAATCTCTGTAATTGTGAATATCATCTGAGGCGAGGAGGCAGTGTATAACACAGAGGATGTGTGAAATGCTCTCCCAGACGTTGTGTACTTTACTCTCTTACTCTACTTTTTGCTCAAATCGCATCTACTCTGAGAATTCTTCCCTAATATCACTGCTTAAATAAACTCCAAACTCACCACCCCCGACTCTCTCATCCATTTTTATATCACACACACACACACACACACACACGCGCGTTTACTTGTTAACATGTTTTTCTCCCTGACTAAAACAAACTTCCAAAAGCTGGGGAGCCTGTGTTCTTCCTCTCCCCTATTCCCACTGCATTTACCGCAGCGGGCAGGATCTCGTGGGTGGATGAATGAATGAAGGAGAATCGTGGCTACAACTAGCACAGACCCTGAAAGTAGCCTCGGTTTATATCCCATCCCTGCCATTAGCTGCTCCATAACCCAAGGCCATGGGATAAGGTTAGCTCCAGTCTCTAAGAGTTACTTTGGAGATTGGGTTAGTCCATGAAATGTCATTAGCATAGAGCCCAGCATGGGGCAAATGCTCAGTTAATGACAGTTATTATGGCCCAGGGGAGAATTAGGTCATGCTTCCGTTTCTCAATCAGTCTCCGGCTGAGGTAGCAACATTAGAAAAGCACATGCTCCCAAGAATAGTCTCTCCATGGAGTCACACAGAGCACACTTCAGTCCTCTAGAATGAGTGGTGATAACACCTCTAAGTGTCATGCACAGCACCTCAGCAGAGACCCAGTACCCAGGGATCTCACTGGGTTCTGGTCCTGTATGGTCCTGTAGGCACTCTCTGTCTAGCATATACCAAAATTCCCACAAGGAAAGCAGGCATTTAGCTTAAAATGCATTGTTTCTACAGACAGCTTGGGCACAATGAGCCACTCTAAACAGTTTGGGGAATGGCGGAAACTCTCCAAAATCTATGTCCCCTGAGGCCAGCCAAGGGCCAATCTCGCAAGCAAGCCTTTGTAAAGACAGGAAGCACAGACCTGCTATGTTAACACTTTCACTCAATTACATACCATAACTAGTTCAAAAAGAAATACTGGAACACGTGAATAGCTATGTAACCATAGAAAAAAACAGAATTGGTGGTTCCAAGTATTTCCATAAATAAATTACCAGGCCAAGATAATTTTATGGTGAGTTCTACCGAAATGTCAAAGAATACGTCATTCATATCTCATACAAACTTTTCAAAAAATTTCAATAAGTGGTTAGTTTCCCCAAAATCAGCTCATATGTTAGGCAATCGACTTGATACTTGGCAACAACAGTATAAGAGGAAAAAAATATAGGTCAATCTCATTCTTGAATACTGATGTAAACATTCAACATAAAAAAAATTATCAAAATGAGTCCTGTAGTATATTAAAAAAATAACTGAACAGAGTTTTTTACTTGCAATGCAAATTTAGAACTAGAAACATCTACAGGTATACATAGTTTCAAAGAACTTCTCCACAAAATACTTATTAATTACAAAGGAAAACAGAGTAACTTCCTAGTGGAGAAGCCTGATCCCTTGATCATCTCTTAATCAAGGGATCAAAATGAACACCAACAGTACTGGAACAGCTGAAATCACTCACTACCTGATGGAACGCAGTGAGAATACAGTAATCATTTTGTGACATTCCTGTCAGAGATATATAACTTGGACTTAATCTTGAGAAAATACCAGACAGACTGAAATTGAGGACGCGCTACAAAATAACTGGTCCTGAATCTTCAAAAAGGTCATCATGAAAGTCAAGGAAAGACTATGGAACTATGCCAGCCTGAGAAAGACAAGAGACACAACTAAATGCAATGTATGATTCTGAACTGATCCCTTTTACTATAAAGGATTTTATTAGAACAATGTGTAAAGATTAAGATGGAGGATTTGAAGGGTAATATATCAACATGAATTTCAAGATTTTGATGTTTACATTGCAGCTAGGCAGGGTTCTTATTTGTAGGAAACACACCTAAAGTTTTTGGGTCATGGGACATCATGATGGTACATGGTTTCGAAAAAAGTTCTTTGTATTGTACTTGCCATTTTCCTGTAAAGGTACATTCCCACCAACAGTGTACGAGGTCTCCTTTTCTACACATCCTCTCCATCACTTGTTATTTCTTGTCTTGTTGAGGATAGCTATTCTAACAGGTGTGAGGTGATGTCTCATTGTAGTTTTGATTTGCATTTCCCTAATAATTAGTGATGTTGAACATCTTTTCACAAGCCTTTTGGACATCTGTATGTCTTCTTTGTAGAAAATGTCTATTCAGATCCTCTGCCCATTTTTTAATTGGGTTGTTTTCTTGTTGTTGAATTATATGTGTTAATATATTTTTGATATAAATCCCTTATTGGATATATGATTTTAAATACCTTCTCCCATTCAGTTGGTTGTTTTGTTTTAACGATGATTTCCTTTGCTATAAAGAAGACTTTTAGATCAATGTAGCCCCATTAGTTTATTTTTGCTTTTGTTTCCCTTGCCTTTGGAGTCAGATGAATGAAATAATGTTGTTAAGACCAATACACTCAAACATTTATGCTTTTCCACTGATTATCAAGAGTAATATAAAAGTTATTCATAGAATTTTCATACTCAGTACACAGCGTCAAACGCTTGGGGAATTGTCAGGAAAGATTGGTAAAGAAAGATTTAAACTGAAACCCAGATCAAAATTTCGGTTTTTGGATTGTGAGAAAGAGTTAAAATTAATCTTAAACCTGAAACTAATATAAAATATTGACTGTCAACTGTAACTGGAAAAAATAAACTAAAAAAAGAAGAAGTTTATGTTGCTCTGGGCAATTATAGCTAACAGCAAATGAAGCCTTAAAGAAATTGGTAGAATAATCACATTAGACAACACATTAAAAAGGAAATTCACGGACTGTGTCTATTTCAACTCTATCCCTAGGCGTGAATACAGCACCCAGCAAACAACAGGTACATGTATCTGTTTAATGGAAGAATGGCACTCTAGTTCGTAAAATGGAAACTAAGAAAGGCAATCAACGGTGAGGCATCACTCAGTATTGTAACAATGTCAGGGTGAAAACATTCTTATCGGAGCTAACCATTTATATCACTTCCTAGGAGCCGCGCACGGGGGGCCTCGAGCCTCGGAGAAGGGGCCCCCACTCTCACCACCGCGTGGAGGCCCCCCCGCGCCCACGTCCCCCCCAGGCGGGTCCCCCCCAGGCGGGTCCCCCCCAGGCGGGTCCCCGCACCGCAGGCCGAGGCCCGGGAAGCAGCGCGGGAGCGGGCGCCCCCTCCGGCCGGGCCGCGCGGATGGCTCCCGCGTGTCCAGCGCACCCCCCGAGCCCCCACGAGTGCCCGCGCCCCGAGGGGCTTTCCGCCCCCGCCTAGGAAAGCGTTCGGCACCGAGACGCCGGCGGACGGGCCCCCAGCGACCCGCGGGAGCAGCACCGCGGGGGCAAACGCCGCAGCACGGCCGGGCCCCCGCAGGGACGAGCCCCCGCGCAGCGCGTCCCCCGCCCGCGCCGTCTGCAGCCCCGCGGGACCGGCTCCTGACAGACGGAGGCTGGTCCCTTCGCCCCCCCGGGCCGCCTCCCACTCGGGCAGCGCTGCGCGGGGGCGCCGCCAGGGAACGACCGTCGCCAAGTCCTCCCCCGCCCGCGCTCCGCGGGCAGCGCTCGGGGCTCCGCCAACCCTGCGCGCAGGGCCGGAACACGCATGCTCTGCGCCTCGACCAATAGGAAGCTCGCCCGCGTGTGGGCGGGGTCGGCCCTGGGACCACACCTGTGAGACGGACGCTCGGTGCGGGAGGGGCGCGAGCACAGGTGTCCTGGGTCGCTGGGCCGTGGGACGTGAGGGACACGGCTGCGGGGGCTCCCCTCCCCTTGGGACTCCTGACCCTTTCGCCAGATCCCCCAGCCGACTCTCTGCCCCACTCTGCCCTTGTTTTGAACTTTCTTTTTCTTTCTTTCTTTCTTTCTTTCTTTCTTTCTTTCTTTCTTTCTTTCTTTCTTTCTTTCTTTCTTTCTTTCTTTCTTTCTCTCTTTCTCTCTTTCTCTCTTTCTCTCTTTCTCTCTTTCTCTCTTTCTCTCTTTCTCTCTTTCTCTCTTTCTCTCTTTCTCTCTTTCTCTCTTTCTCTCTTTCTCTCTTTCTCTCTTTCTCTCTTTCTCTCTTTCTCTCTTTCTCTCTTTCTCTCTTTCTCTCTTTCTCTCTTTCTCTCTCTCTCTCTCTCCCTCTCCCTCTCTCTCTCCGTCCCTTCCTCTCTTTTTTCCTATTTACTAAAGCAGACTTTTTTTTTTTCTTTAACTCGGGCATGACCCCTAATTTCATGTTGTGAATGTACAAAAGTTAGTATCGTTATTAGGCATCAGGCACTTTTTCTAGGCTTCCGGATATTGGGATCTAAATCGCTGGTATCTTGTCCAGGCGCTTATAATTTAGTGCACTTCGATACTTTTTTTCAGATACACACCTTTATTTTCATAAACAGTGATAATTTTTGTTGAGTGAGGCATGTTCTCAAATGAGAATCTTTTCCAGTATTTAACCATACTGTATTCTTTTTTTTTTCTTTTTTTTTTTTTTAAAGTTATGTACTGTTCTAGGGAAAGTGAGAATGTCATGATTGTAGAGCAATCTCTTTCATTCACTGATCTTGCCACATGTCACCCTCTGGCTGCTCAGAAAAAATCATCTCTGAATCATGTTTAGAGGGCACGCCGGAGTCCGTGGTTCTTTAATTTACACCTAACATCTTCAGGCTCCAGTCCTTCATACCTGCTAGGAAAAGTTCCAGTGCAGAAAAGGGAAATGAGATTATCTAATTAGTATGCTCCTGTTTTCACAAGTACACAAAGGGTAGAGTGAACAAAAGAACGTAAATGTAGATCAATCAATGTTTTACAGTCGGCTAAGAAACAATAAGTTCATAAGAGGAATTGTGACATTCCGCAGCAGGAGATTTGAAATACATTTTTGAAATGGAAGAAAAAGAAGTGCTGGAGAATAACATCTTTAGTACTTTATAATCTCATTTTGAATCCTAAAAACTGGTTTGGTGACTGTAAGCTCTGACTCTGTTGCATGTGGACCTGTGAAATAACTTGTTAATGAGCTTGATGATGGAAGAATGACGAAATTGGCTTAAAAAGATTCATGGATATTCACAATCTTTGTATTGGAGATAGTATGATTAAACTACCAAGGTCCTGCTAGTGCAGCACTGGAAACACGGGGTGAAAACTTGCAAGATTTATTACAAAGGACACTGTTTCATTTTATAGAACATTCTGGGAGGTAGAATCAACTTTTTAAAATAAAAACATCTCTCAAAAACATCTCCCTCCCCCAAAAACATCTCTCAGTTGATAGTTTCTAACCGAGTCCTAAATTAATAAGCAGTGTCCTAGTTGCTCTTGATCAGACACTAACTCTGATTATAAAAATGTGTAAATGTGCTTTAAAGCACATCCCTCATTTTTTCAATTAAAGAACTAAAAGTCTTAGAGGCTTTCAGAAACTTTGGGCACAATAATCATTTCTTGCGAAGTCCTAGAGCAACACATTGCTGTACATACTTTGTGAGCAGAATTATGTGACGCTCCAGTAGAAAACTCATGCCTCCAGGATTACGTTGTTTAATCCATCCTGTTTGTGGTACTTTGTTAGGCAGCTCTAGAAAAAGTACTCAGTAGGATTAATTGATTTTTTAAATAAACATAGTGAAGAAATATTGTAAAATACCTCATTATTCAACTAATCTCAGAACTATATGAACTGTTTTCTGTTTATTATTTTGAAATTAATATTCAGCTATTAGAAATAAATAATGATGATAATGATGATAGCCTGTTCTTAGAGAACATTTATTATTTGCCAGGCATTGTTTTAAATGCTTTAAGTATAATAACTCATAAATAATGCTCTTAGCCCCATTTTGCAAAAGAAAAACAGAAGCACAGGAAAGTAAGTCACTTCAGTGTACATTAAGTAAGTGGTAGATGTAAGGCATAAACTCAAACAATTTGGTTTTCAGTTTTTGATTCTCACCACAATGCATGTTACCTACCTGTTGGTGACATAACTAATAAAGATTTTTCTGTGCTCCCCTCCCCCAAAGAGCTTTCCAAGTTCAATGACTGATTGCATTTGAGATACTGGATTCACACAGGTATCTACATGACACCAGGCTATCCACCATATTTAAGTTACATGGAGCTAAATATCCTTATATTCTTGCATATAACAGATTATTTGGGACTATTTACTGTATTTGAGATTAATGTTAACAGAAAAGAATATATACTTCTCCTTTATTTTGGTCTTTATTTCTGTTAATATTTATGTCAGCTTCTTTATTACAGAAGAAAAACCTATAATGATCATTTATGCATTTGTAATAAAAAAGTATATATAATAATCTTATTTCAGTGAATGGCATTAACTTCATAATTTGTGAATATCAGGCAGTATAATGGCATGGAATTCAGTAACTATAACACACACACACACACACACACACACACACACACACACACACTCATTGTCTATCCATGACTTTAAGCAGTTATCTCCATCGATGTCAGAGCATAAAACATCTTTTATTTATTTTATTTAACAATCTCTGGAGAGCGTATAGTAAAGGCTTCACTTAAGATGCTGGTAGACCAAAGCTATTAACACCTCCATTCCATGGAGGAATCAATTTTTGATCTCATCCTATTCTGCAGACGATCATCTTGACGGATGCCGAGGACAATTCCATGACCCTCCCCAGGTTGAGCAGGAGCTCAGCTTCAAAGGCCCTGCACTTCTGGATATCGTCCTGCCTTTTCCGAAAGTCTGGACAACTTACTTCTTTGCTGTGCAGTACAACTTCCAATGGCTCGGAGGTAAGGCATTTGCAGTTACCCATCTTAATTTTCTATAATGCCAGGTCTTTAGAGCTTAGAGGCAGCTTTTCAAATTTCTACAGAAATAAAATCTAAAGAAATCAAAATGTTACATATGTAATAATGAGAAGTTACATTCAGAAGGGCACCAAGTAGTTCTTTTGTAGAAGGAATACAAACTACCTCCAACATCACAGAACTGAGGACATTGGAAATTGTACCGGGTTAAAGTGTAACTGTCAGTTATTCATAGATTTAAGTTCTTTTCTGTGGAGGCCTTACCTTTTAAACTCTGACATACTACATACACTGCTTTGCAATGTATGAAATTGGGTGATGTGCCAAGGATATACATCATCTGTTTATCTATATCCCTCTTTTTTACATCTCAGGGAAGGAAAATAAACATTTTAAATTAAATTTCCAGATACTGTCATATCAGTTAAAATGTTTATGGCTGTGGGTGACTCAAAATTGCTTAAAAAGTAAAAGCACAATTATTTCAATGTCTGGAAGTTCACAGTGTCTCTTAATTTACTGGCTCAAGAGGGAAGGACCCTGAGTCCTTCACGTTTTCCACTTCCCCATCCTCAGTTTGGTCCATGGACTAGTTCCTTGGATGGATGCAAAATGGCTACGTAGTTTCAGATATCACATGCATCCAGTCAAGAGGCACTGTTTTTCTTGTGGGTCTCTCTTTTTATAAAGAAACCTTTCCCAGAAACCCCAGCAGACCATCCTTCACATCTCCTTGGCTGGAATCATTACAAGCCTTCCCAGCAAAATAATGAAGGCAAGGGCTAAGTAGTACACACTCAATCACAAGAAAATCTGTAGCACAAAACATGAAGCCCATGTAAGTAGCACACAACTGAGTCATGCCTCATCGTACAAAACTTTAATGTATTGAATGGAAATGTACTATCAGTGATGTACCATCTCAGCGGAATGGTTAAATGCAGATTGTTTAAAGGTTAAGTCTAAGAATACGTCCTGGTTTGTGTTTTTAATTGTCCTGGCATTATTACAACATCTTGTTTCCGTCTTGAAAGTGTTCCCGTTTAGAACACTTATATTGTCACCCTATTTATAAAACGCCCAGATCTAGGTATTTCAGTAAATTTGCTCCACATTATTTCAGTATTTTTTCTAGTAAACATCATGAACCATTCAGCACAGTATTTTGTGGAATTATCTCTGGATGCTTTTAACTTCTCTTTATTCTGGCCTGGATGAACCCCTTAGTTTCTCAAAACTAGACTCTTCCTTAAAGAGCTAAAATTAAGGCCGAAGCAATGAAATGAGTCATTTTCTTGTTGAATGCTAATGAGGGCATTTGATGAAAGTCACATAGTAAATTAAGACCAGATCTTATATTAATTTTTGCTCCAAAAGACATATTAGAGCTGATTGTCCAGCTAGGTCTTATTTTCGGGGAAACACGGTATAAACAAAAACATTCATTTATAATTTAAAAAATAAAATCTGAAACCTTAGGTCATACTAAGTAAAATGATTTTATAGAATATTCATTAACACATGCTGTGAAGGAACTTACATATATAACCAGGCAGTAAGTAATACTGGATTCTCTTCCATTCTTTTTGTGTTTGTTCATCTTCTCAATGCCAAATGTTATATAAATTTGGGATCTTTTCTCAGTAATTGCAGGGACCTTATTTTATAAAACAATTTTGGAAACAAAGTTGTAAAACAAAATTCTTAAATTACATATAATTCCTTCCCTGTGCATGAATGCTTATAGGAAACTGTAACACGTGTGAATTTGCTGCCCAAGTGCATGTGATGAGAGCTGCGTGTCTGTGCATACATCCAGGCACACATACAAGCACGTGCAGTCATCATGTAGGCTGACATGTTTTCAAGCCAATTTTCAGCCTTACTTAGTGCATCCATTCATGTGTAGCCATAATTTTATGTACAAAGTCCCCTCAGATCTCTTTCACTCACATTCATTGTAAATTAGGTGATGTCTCTTTTATGATTTCTTTGATTAACTCAGAAATGACACAAATTAGATTTGTGGTAATTTGCATTCTAGCAAGAAACAGACATCAAATATTTAAAGGGAGGAAAACAATTTGTATCCTCTCATCCTTCCTGGTGAGATTCAAGTGCTCCCCACCCCACCTTCAGCTCCCATCCCCCCCCAATTCTATCCATCAACGCAGGCCTATGGATATAGATATTTGCTATCTGAAGGCTCCACATGCAGTGGAAGGTTTCAGTGTAATTTCTCTTCCTTTTTGTCTTTGAGAAAGGATAAGTTGCTGCTGGTTTAGTTCCAGGAAGCGCTGCTTTCTAAGAAAGGGTCACACATAGCGGGTCACACAGAGGCCACTCATTATCCTGAAAGGCCCCACTGCAGGGGAGCACAGGTGTTCCCAAATATTGTTTGGCTCCTTGACTAACGTGGCCTGTACATACTAAAATGTGCTCTATTCTAATTTACTTAGTAGTTAAAATTTATCTGAGCATTTCTATTAAAAACATACTTGGTTACAACACCACAAAAGTAATTTGTGGAGGCAGGTTTGGAACAATCAGAGAAGGCATTTCTGTGGAAGGAGAAGGATGGGGGGCAAACCTCCCTGAGAAATCTGAGTGGGAGCCAGCTTGATATAGTGGATGACAAATAGACACACGAAGTGCTTGTCACCCCAAGGTCATGGTGGGGGCCATTTGAAACACCGTGTCTGATGCTCTCCAACAACATTCTTATTTAATAAGCTCCTCAGTCATTGCACCGTCTCCCTGCTGCTATTTTATGGCTTTCCCAGGAGCCCTGAGAGCAGTGAAGTTCAGTTCCATCTGGTCAGTTTTCTCCCTCTGCAGTCGGTTCTACAGCTCTTCTTAGTCAATCTCTATAAAAACCTGCTCGCCACCCCTCATACAATGGAGGTGTAACTAGGAACTTGCCAATGAGGAGTCTCAAGCCACTGTAGAGAAATGCAAATGGTTATCGTGTCCAGCACTAGGAGGGTTGTGGGGAGGGAGAAGGGTGGTACAGGGTTAAGAAAAGACAGTAGCCATGAATAGAATGCAAGCACAGGCCAAGGGGAACAGTCTCCGGGACTGAACCCTGAATCGGCCAACGCGTAGCTTTTATTGGTAAACTTCTAAAGAGGTAATGATTGTTAACCTCAAGCTCTGTGTGTTAGTAGCCCGCTGGCTGTCTTTCTGAAAGCTCCCATTGTGTTCCAGCTGAACTTTGCCTTCACACACATGCACATCTCCAAGGAATCCATTGAAGGGGAGGGACCCATATAATTCCATTGGGTCTCAGTTTGCTGAGACTTCCCCTCAGAGGAACTTTTCTGATATCTCTCCATCGCGCCTCAGTTTGCTGAGGCACTCCCTTGTGAAATCCTGGGAAGAGTGCTGGCGAACAAACGGTTTGGCAGCTTTAAGGCAACAAATGGTGTTCTTGAGTACTGTTGGCATATTTGAGGTCCTCTTGGCTGATCATGCTTTTCTGAGTACTTTAGATGCAGGTGCTTTGGTTCAGATGGCATGGGTTCAGGCGGTGAAGTCCAGTTCTATATTTTAGTCTAGGTGAGTATTTATGAGTATCTTACTCTAACATTACCGGCGCTTTTTGCCGTCCACTGTTTTAATTGTTCTGTTAATGTAATTGGTACAATTCAGTTCAACCTACCAGAGCATATGGCCAATTCATTTGCCCCAACAGATATCTAATTATCCTTGAAAATGTGTTCTAAGAGATATAATTGTTATTTGCACCTTTTTAGTCACTTTGAATACCAAAGGTTGTTGCTATAATTACCTAATTGCACTGTAAAATTTAGTCACTTATTAGATGGAAAACTCTTAGAAATGGAGAAAACAATAAGAATCAAATCTAGTTGTTAGAATTAAAAAAAAAAATCTAAGAGACAACTGTGTTTGGAAAGGCATTGATAGGTTCAGTGCACATACCATCCAACAGAATGTTACGCAAATAGCATTTGAGAAAGGAAAAAAGAGAGAGAAAGCAGCTCCTGACCTTTGGAAGCTGGCCTAGAGCTCACAGGGAGGCTATGCCTTTCACCTGTTGGATATAAACAGTCTCATCGGAATCTGACTTACCCTGAGGCTATGACAAAAGGAGACAAAACAAGGCCACTTTAAAAATTTTCTTAAACACAGGCAAAAACAAGGTCCCTGCTGTGTATTAAATGCTGTGCCTCTCCCCTCTTCCTCAATTCATATATTGAAATCCTAACCCACAGTGCCAGGGTACCAGGAGGTGGGTCTTTGGGAAGTTTTCACTTCCAGGAGATAGAGCACTCATGAGTACAATGAGAGCCCTTAGAAGTAGACCCCAGGGAGCTCTTACATTCTCTTTCTGAGAATGAGAGGATGCAAAAAGTCAGCTGTCCGCACCCCAGAAGAGGGCTCTCACCAGATCCCAATCATGCTGGCCTTGATCTTGGACTTCCCAGCCTCCAGAACTGTGGAAATATGTTTTTGTTGTTAAAAATCCATCTGGCCTGTGTATTTATTCTGTTATAACAGCCGGGACTGACAAAGTCACAAACGTCACTCTTCCTTCTTGCTAAATGAGTTACTTCTGTACTTAATCATAGGTTCACCCCAGCTTTAAATAGCATTCAGCCTACAGCAAACCCCTTAGACCCTGCCCGGAATCACCTAACCAAAATCCAAATACCGTAATAGCTCAATTTTGACACATTCTTACTGAGACACCCACCATTCTCCATGGTATCTGTCCACATTTGCTGCAACAATAATAAATCCAATTTATTCAACTGCAGATGTGTTCCTGGTGATCTTTGGTTTTGTGTAAATGTTAAAAATAAAAGTTAATTGTAAGTCTACACAATTCCCATATTTCCCTTGAGTTTGTTGAATGAAGGTCAAAACTTGGCACGATTTTATCTGCTCTTTCTTCACACTTTTGGGAAGAAACTTCTGGCTGCTTTCAAGATGTTTCTTTTGTCTTTAGTTTTCAGAAGTTTAATTATGGTGTGTCGTGGTGTAGATTTCTTTCTTTTTTTTTCTTTTCCCCTATTTGGAGTTTCTCAACTTCTTGAATCTGTATATCTTTTGCTATATTTGAGAAATTGTCAGCCATTATTTCTCCAAATACCCTCAGTCTTACCTTCTTTCTCCTTTTCTTCTGGGATTCTGAAAAGAAATTTGTTGGGTCATTTGTTGTTCAGATTAGATAAATTCTATTGATCTCTCTGCAAGTCCATCATCCTCTGTCATATCCATTTGTGAGGACAGAGCCAGAAGAGCAGTTTCCAGGCTCTCGGCCTCAGGTGGAAAGGTGCTGGCTCAGGTAGTAGATGGCTATGAGCTGTAACTAGTTGGCCATCAGCTGTAACCAATTAGCCATTGCCCACTGATATAATTGCTGTGGCTGAGCTAGCAAGCGTGGATTGCAGTTAGCAAGTGAGGTTGGTTGGTAGAGAAGTGGATGGTGGATTGCGCGTCATGTGGCTCCTGCTTCCTGTGTCTCCCACCCAGCTGCCAGCGAGACTGTAGTGGTAGGAAGCCCCCATCCGTGCCTCCGTTGTTGTTCCTTTTTGGCCTCACCATGTCCTGCGTTCTGGTGCGGGGAGCGGGACCAGAGTCCCTGCATTAGACCATTCTACTTTTGACCACATCCAGTGTTGTGAGTTCTTTTTGTTGTGCTTTTGTTTGTTTGTTTGTTTAAATTTCTGTTTGACAGGGTTCTCAAACCCAATTCCAATGAGTGTGTGGAGGAGACTTCCCACCGACAACCGATTCTCGGACACCCACAGGGTGCCTGAGAATTCCACTCAGCTCTGACACCATCTACCCAGAGATAGAATTGGATTCCACCAGGAAAGGGGACTGTCCCCCAAGATCGCCTTCCACTTCAGGTGCCAGCTGCAAGCTCAGATTGTTACCTGTGCTTCTGACTGGAGGTTCTGGCTACAGACTGGAGGTTCCAACGCCTCCCTGTAACTCAGGCTGCCAATCACAAATCCAGGTTGTTACCTGTATCCCTGCCTATAAATTGGAGGTTCCCAAGACCCCCTCCTTGGGTGTGATTAATTGCACAGAACTCAGGAAAACCTGTTTACTCACTATATTACCAGTTTATTACACAGTTTATTAAAGGATATTAATCCACAGCCAGATAAACAGACCCATAGGGTGAGGTCCCAAACAGAGGTGCTCCTGGAGCTTGGGGCCTGGCATGGTGGCGTGTGGGAGTGTTCCAGGTCCCATCACTGGAGGTCTCTGAGAAATGGACGGGCTGTCTTGGGGGGTTGATGCAGTCATTACAAAGTCATGATTAACCAGGTCCTTGGCCATTGGTGATGCATGCCACCTCAGGATTCTCTCCCCTCTTTGGAAATTGGGGAGTGACAAAGTTTCCATTCTCTAACCACAAGCTTAGCTCCTATTGACAATCACCCCCCCTTGGGAGGGGTCCTAAAGTCACCTCATTGTCATAACAGGAGATACCATTATTGCTCCCATCACTTAGGAAATTGCAAAGGGCTCTGGAGCGCTGAGCCAGGCACTGTGAATGAAGACCAAATATGTCTGAAAAATATATTTTGGTCACCTGAGTGACCAACTATGTTAATGTTTCTTATAGATCACAATATCTCACTGTGGCTGCATTTTTCAGATCTATAATTTCCATTTGGTTCCTTTTTGTGACATCTATTTTAGATGAAATGTTCCATCTTTTTATTTGTTTCCAGGAAATACGTAATAGATTGTGGAAGGATTGTCATGATTGCTGCTTTACAATCCTCGGATGATTCCAACGTGATTTATCTTAGTGTTGTTGTCAGCTGATTGAGTTTTTTCCATTCAAGTTGTAATTTTCTTGATTCTGGTATAACAAGTGAATTTTTATTGTATCCTAGACATTTTGCCTATTATGTTAAGAGACTTGTATTATTTAGATTTTTTCATTTTTATTTTAGTGGGGAGTTACTCTGTTTAGGTTTAGCATGCAGGTCCTGGACTACTTTTGAGGGCTGTGGTTCCAGTGGTAGCTTTTTATTGCATTAATGGCATTACTTTTCACCTGTGTGGTTTATGTAATGCCATTTGGTCCCCTGTAGTTCCTGCTGGGACTGCCTAACTGAGTGAAAGGGTTTCCCCAAACAAGATATAGAGTGTCTCTCTATGAGGAGGAGGTGTCTCTCTTTGGCAGATACATGCAAAAGTAATATTAGGTAACTGTCATACAACCCAGCAATTGCATGCTTGGGCATTTATCCCATGCATACGACTCTGCAACATAAAGGCACAAACTGCTGTTACATTCAACATGGATTTAAAGAGAATTCTTTGAGTGAAACAAAACAAAATAAAACAAAACAATCCCAAAGGTTATGTACTACATGATTTTTTTGATATAATATTTTTCAAATGACAAAATATAGAAATAGAGAGCAGATTAGTGTTGCCAGGCATTAGGGCCGGAGTGGGGAGAGATAGGTGTGGATATAAAAGGTCAACAGGATGGCCCCTTGTGGCGATGGAACTGTTTTGTGACTAGAGTGTATTAGTGTGAATATTCTGGTTGGGACATTGTGCTATAATTTTTCAAGATGGTAACACTGGTAAAAGGTGCATGGAATGTCTGTATTATTTCTTAGGACTGCATGTTCAACAACAATAAAAATAAAAAAGTTTAATTAAAAAAGCAAGGACACATTATCACCTCAATTACTGATAAGAGATTTGTTATGATGGATTTTACATCAGCTGTTGGTAAGAAAATTCGCATAAAATATCTGTCTCTTCTTAGGTTTACCATTACGAGCTAATTCTGCTACCGTATATGCTCACTTACATTCATGACACCGTTTTGACTGGGATGCAGTAGTGATGAGTTCTAATCTAAGGATCCCTCCATCAGAAATGTGTAATGTGCTTGTTTTGGCGATAATCAGCATTAATACGTGATTATATCTGTCTTTTTCTTATTGTTGCTTTTTTTTCAGATGATATCTGTTTATCAGCATCTGAAAATGTATGTAGTATTTATATACTACAATTTCCAAACTGATTGGAAAAGTAAAAAAGGGATTCAGGTGCAGAAAACAAGTGGTGGTTAGGAGAGAGCCTTTGCCACGTTTCATTATGTAAGTACGGATACCTCCAACGACCATGAGCTATTCCCTCTGTGTATTAGTTACAAGTTAGGGCTTATTGTATAAAACACCTTAAAATTGTGCCCAATTTGACACCGCAGCAATACAACAGTCATATAAGCTCTGAGCTTCATTGTAAAATATATAGAACCATTTCTTAAAAAAATATTCAGGCCCCGCCATTATATGTCTGCCTGTGCGATATTCTGCACAGTTCCGGTTTTCACACATCCTAGCGGATGGAGTTAAAATGTGCAAGAGGACAACTGAACCCAGTGAGCACATAGATGAGTGGGCTGTTGTTGGAGGACTAACAGAAGGCATTTGGCCTTTTTCATCAGGTCTGAATGCATGAGGCAAGATGGGAGGAAAGAAGGAAGCCAAGTGCATTAAGGATGTGATTAAAATCCATTCGTCCTGAAGTATGTGGCTGGGCAATCCTGGGCTTGTTCAGCGGACCCTAGACTTGACCAAATCTAGCAAAGCTGGGCCAGGATGCATCTTATGCATGTAGAAGCGACTCAGTGAACACAGGAGAAGTCGTATCTTTCTCATTAAAATCTGGAGCTCAAAATATAGCTTGAAGGGATGTTCTCACAACAACCGTTATGAATTCTAAGCCACCTGGGAGTAGTTGCTGTGGTTTTCTATTTGTTTGTCCTCTTGCTTAGGACTTAATCCCTGAGACATGACCCAGCACCTAGTACCGTGTTTCCCTGAAATCAGACCTAGCCGGATACTCAGCTCTAATGCGTCTTTTGGAGCAAAAATTAATATAAGACCTGGTATATATATTATAATATAATACATACTGGGTCTTATAGTAAAATAAGACCGGGTCTTATATTAATTTTTGCTCCAAGCTGACGCTTAGAGCTGATTGTCCAGCTAGGTCTTATTTTCAGGGAAACACGGTATATGACCTGTAGTTTGGTGATGAGCCACCAGAACGAGATACAGGATGGGACCCTACACCTGACCTCATGAAGTCCCTTCATCTGACTGGTGGATGCCATAGAAGGATTTTGACATTAACCAAGTTTTGGACCTGGCAAGTAAAGTCCATTTAGCTCCAACACTGTAAAATCTTCAGTATTTCCTCTCATTTTGTAGCATGCTGGACATTATATCAAATGCTGCACATATATTTTCACTTTTAAAAAGCATTGTACTTGTATACCTGTAATCGTATTAAAAGTAGTTTCATTTTATTATAGAGAAGGAAATTGCATTCTATCAAACCAACTTACATGAAATTCTGATGAGTATCAGTCATTATTTGTACCAGGATTCAGAGATTATGAAAATACATGTTAAAAGGCTTGTGGTTTCCTAATTCAGTTCTCTGCTCCCGGAAAGCTTAACCTTATTTCCTGTATCATTTTAATTCCTCTGCCAGAATTCATCATACATGGTATACTCCCAGCCTCGTAGCAACACAGCTCTGAATAAATTCTCTGCAATTTCCAGGTCTTTATTTCCCTTGTTGATACTATTTCCCTACTCATGCTTTTACTTGAAAATCTATTTTTCTTCCTTAATTCCTCTTTATCCCCTCTTCCTTCTCTTTTCCCTTTCTTATTTCCCCCTTCCATTCTCCTTCTCATTATGCAAAATTTGGCATGATATTGCTAAGATTTTTATTAAATTTATTATTTCCCATAACTTAGGATAATAGTATAAGGCAATAAGGCAAGCACAGACTTTTTTATAGCCCATGTGATGGTGTCACCAGAAAATATTACATGTTCTTCAGATGAAACTGGCATGATCCTCTCTTTATGGCCTTAAAGGCTGACGGCTCCAGTAAGAAAGTGATGACTCTGTATCATATTCTTGATTGCTGCATCTTCAGTCTGGATACCTGACTTATCAGATGGACATAATAATATGCATTTAGACAGACAGTGCCCAAGGGACTCAACAGATGCTGAGGAGTTTTTATGCATTCTCTATTCAAGTTAAAGTAGGCAAGGACTTGCACTGTATGTTTTTCACTTCTGATCACCCATTTATGATGGAGTTGGGAAATGCCCCAAATATAAGTTCAGATCTAAATTGGGAGGGGCTCCACGGATGCGGCCTTTGAGGGGAGAGGAGAAGCAGGCAGGTGTGCACATGGCAGCGCTCCAGGTGACAGGCCAGCGTCCAGCTGGGGGGGCTGGCTCCAGTCATGGCCTGCTTTCCCTTACAGTGCGGCACGGTGGACCAGGGCCTGTACGTGCACCTGACAGAGCGGAACCTGCAGGACGCGCAGAGGTTCATTCTGATGCATGAGGTGGTGCAGCCGGTGACTGCGGTGCCGGCCTTTATGGAGGACAACAGCCGCTTCACCCACGTGGCCGTGGACGTGGTGCAGGCCAGGGACGTGCTCGTCCACACCGTCTACTTGGCCACAGGTAGGAGCTGGCCCCTCTCTGCGTCATTTTCTACCATCGCCTGACTTCCTGTTTTGAATTCTAAATGTGCAATTTCAGTGTCAAGCTTTGGATCTGTGTGCTTTCCTCACAAGCAGCAAAACACGATGCTCCCTTATCTCCCGTTCTCATCCTCTGTGCTTCCTGTGGGAAATCTTAATTTGTTTTCTCTCTTTTTTTCATGGTTTTGTTCACTTTAATTGGAAAGACAATACTTAGTACCTTCGTGGTTGTTTTTTCTTATAACATAAGCCACTTCTTATTTTTTGTGATATGAAAATAGCAGTGATTTTTTTTCTTGGTGACAAAGTCACTGCTGATGCCTTATATTATTACCTACATTTATAATTGAGGGTAATCACTAGATTTCAGAAGTTAGCAAAAAATAAGTGTAATGTTTTTTTCCCATCCATCTTCAGAGATGCCCATTCATTCTTTCCAGGTTACTCTATAGCGTGCATTCTTCTTTCAAAATTAAATTTATTGGGTGACATTGATTAATACAATTATATAGTTTTCAAGTGTATAGTTCTATAATACGTCATCTGTATATCACACTGTGTGTTCACCACCCAAAGTGAAATCTCTTTCTGTCACCATATATTTGACCCCCTTTACCCTTTTTTATTTCCCCTCTCCCCTCTCCCTCCTTTCCCTTTGGTAACCACTAAACTGTTGTCTGTGTCTATGAGTTTTTGTTTTGATTGTCTTGTTCAGTTGTTGCTTTCAGTTTTATATCCCACATATGAATGAACAAGACCATTTTAATTTGGTTAATTTATGACAATACAAGATGTGTTAGGTAACATTTTAAAGTGAAATATAAACCTGTGCTTGTGATGGTAATTTCTGATTGGTTCAGAGATAATATAGCAAAATATTTTGTTGTAGGATGGTACATGGAAGCATTCTTGCAACTGCTTCCTTAGGGATAAATAACAGCATTTTATGAAAACTCTAGTGCAAAATTCTCATTAAGTATGACAACTACAGCTGTTCAATTTCCAAAGTAAGGTAATACAGTAGTGCATTCAGTAACGTAGGAATGTTCCATCTCTTTGTTAATTACACCTACAGCTCAGGGTACATGAGGCCAGGTCCAGGGGCCTCCTTTCAGTTCTGCACGCTTGTCCGGCTTTCTTCTGCCTTGGTCCTCCCGTATTGGACTCCCTTGGCCTGGAATTACACCCACTCCCTCCCTGTCCCCACCAATTCTTTGTCCAGTGAACAACCTGTTCACCTTTGAGTTTCAGTATAATTGGCAACTTCTTAGGAAACGATTAGTTTATCTTAATAATTTATATGCCTTGATAAAACATCTCATTTTATAATTACACATTTATCTGTTTGTTTTATTCATTTAGTCACTAAGGTTTATTGAATTTTTACTACTTTGTGGTTCATCTGTGCATTGATGAGTAAGATGGTGAACTTACTGGCAGCATCTTACTGTCTTGGCATTTGGCCAAATGTTGGGTAACATGTCAGTGCACACAATAGTGGGGTCAGTCAACTGCCCCCCAGTTAAAATTACTAAGTGAAGAGAAAAATAAAACTAACTATCTATGTGTCTAAGAAAACCTCTGCTGCTTTTTCAATTGGAACTTATAGGCATAGAAATGCTCCACGCTATACCAGCTCAACCAGCGGAGAGTGACAACTTGCCCGTGAAATGGTCCATGCAAGCTGGGACTGTGTCATTACCACCTGTAGCTGGTACCAAAGCAGCAAGTGTTGTTGGAGATATTGCATTAAAAAACAATGGGCTCAGTGCTTTGAATCAAAGAGGGCCTGTTCTTATAAATTATTCCTTGAACGTTGGAAGGAATAGAAAAAGAGCATAGTCAGCAATTTTGAATAGAGATATAGCACTTAACCTGGGGAAAACTGATTATTATTATTATTATTATTATTATTATTATTATTATTATTATTAACTAGATTGAATATACCTATAAAAGGCTATAACCTTAACAAATCAATTACTCATTTCTTGGCCTTGATGTTTTAAAATTGCAGAGTCTATGTTTAGTCTGTTACCTGCCTCTTATTAGCGTCTTTACCTTGAGCAAGTTACATAAGCTCCCTGAACCTTTATCTATAAGATAGTAGTTAACAATAATAGTATCAACATCATAGAGTAAGTACGGGAATTTTATGAATAACTACAAGCAAAAGTAAATACGTGGGACCACATCAAACTAAAAAGCTTCTGCACAGCCAAGGAAACCATCAACAAAATGAAAAGGCAACCTACTGAAAGAGAGAAAATATTTGCATATCATATATCTGATAAGGGGTTAAGGTCCAAAATAAATAAAGAACTCATACAACTTGATAGCAAAGAACCCAAACAATCCAATTAATAAATGGGCAGGAGATCTGAATAGACACTTTTCTCCCAAAGAGGACATACACATAGCCAACAGGTGTATGAAAAGATGCTCAACATCACTAATCATCAGGGAAATGCACATCAAAACCACAATGCGTTACCACTTCACTCCTGTCAGAATGGCTACTATCAAAAAGATAAGAAATAGCAAGTGTTGGCGAAGATGTGGAGAAAGGAGAGAAAAAAAGAGGTGTGTGTTAATAGTGTCTGACATAAACGGCACACACACACACAAAATAAACTACTGAATTATTATTAGTTGTAGGTACTTTTAAAAGACCAAATTTAAGTGTAAGCTTCAATGTTATACTGAACCAAATTCCAGTCTCAAACAATACACTTGAGGGATTTGACAATTGCCATGAGTAGTAATAGCTCACTGATTTAAAGGTCACCATGACAATCTATCAGCATTTCTTCTGAAATAATAACTATTGTCCACTTTAGTGACTCTCATATGCTAAAATGCCTTAACCAAAGGACAACAATTACGTTAAACATGGGCTTTCCTCTAGAACAGGGGTGTCCAAACTGGGGCCCGCGGGCCAACTGTGGCCCACGATCCATTGTTAATTGGCCCGCAGCAAATTCCAAAAATATATTTAGTTTACTTAAATAAACCAGGTGAGGCAATATGTAACTCACCTCGAGTGAGTGGCCCGGCTGTTTGTGTATTTTACCGCATATGGTCCTTGGTGAAAAACGTTGAGAAAAGTTTGGACACCCCTGCTCTAGAAGGTGGTACACATCAGAAATCAGTGAAAAAAGAAAAGAAAAACTTCTATCACTTTTTAAAACTGCTTTATTGAAATATAATTTAGATGACATAAAATTCCCCCATTTAAAGTGCACAATTCAATGTTTTTAGTATATTCACAGGGTTGTGCCGCTATCACCACAATCATTTTAGAACATTTATTGGACTCCAGAGAAACCCCCACAGCCTTTAGCAATAGTCTGCATTTCTTCCTAACCTCCTCTCCCAAGCCGTAGGCAACTGTTAATCTACTTTCTATCTCTGAAGATCTGCCTGTTCTGGACATTTCTCATAAATGAAATCAAACAAGTCCCTTATTAGATATATGATCTGTAAATATTTTTTCCCTTTTGTGGGCTGTCTTTTCACTTTCTTAATGGTGCCTTCTGAAGTGCACATGTTTTAATATTGATGAGGTCTAATGTACCTCATTTTAATTTGGTTGTTTGTGATTCAAAGACATGAAAATTGATACTTGTTTTCTTCTAAGTGTTTTATAGTTTTAGCTCTTACATTTAGGTGGATGATCCATTTTAAGTGAATTTTTGAATATGATGTGAGGTAGTGATCCAACTTCATTTTTTTGCATATGACTATCTAACAGTCCCAGTATTAATTGTTAAAACAGTTACTCTTCCTCCCTTGAATTGTCTTAGCATCTTTATTGAAAATCAATTGCCTGTAAATGTGAGGGTTTATAATGACACTCTCAATTCTATCCTTTGATGTCTACGAGTATGTCTATTCTTAGCCAATATCAGTGTCTTGATTGCTATGGCTTTATAGTTAGTTTTTAAATTGGAAAGTGTGAGTCCTCCGACTCTTTTCATTTTTTGCAAGATTGTTTGGCTATCTAGGGTCCTTTGCATTTCCATATGAATTTTAAGATCAGCTTGTCAATTTCCACAAAACTGTCCAGCTGGAATTTTGGTAGGGATTGCACTGAATCTGTACATCAATTTGGGAAATACTGCCATCTTAACATTATTAAGGCTTCTAATCCATGAACATGGGCTGTCTTTCCATTTACTTAGGTCTTCTTTGTTTTCTTTCAACAATATTTTATAGTTTTCAGAATATAAGTTTTGCACATCTTTTGTTAAATTTGTTCCTAAGAATTTTATTCTGTGTGATGCTATTATAAATGGAATTTTTTCTCAGTTTCACATCATTCATTGCAAGTGTATAGAAATACAATTTTGAGCTTTTATCCTGCAGTCATGCTGAACTCTTTTATTTGTTCTAGTAGTTTTTAGTGAATTCCTTAGGATTTTCCACATACGAGATCCTGTCTTCTGCAAATAGAAATAGTGTTTCTTTTTCCTTTCCAATTTGGATAAGTTTTATTTAATTTTCTTGCCTAATTGTCTGCTAGACCTCCAGTACAATGCTGAATAAAAGTGATGAGTGTGGATATCCTTGTCTTGTTCCTGATCTTAGGCAGAAAGCATCAGTCTTTCACCATTAAGTTTGATATTAATCTGTTTTTGTCATAGATACTCTATGAAATTGAGGAATTCTCTTCTATTTCTAGTTTTCTGAGTGTTTTTAACCATGAAAGCCTGTTGGATTATGTCAACTAATTTTTCTATATCAATTGATGTGATCATGTTTCTTTTGTTTTTATGTCTTTTGTTATAGTGTATTACATTAATTAACTTTTAGATATTATATGTACCTTGCATTTCTTGGATAAGTTGCATTTGGCTATGGTGTATAATTCTTTTTATGTGTCACTGAATTTGATTTGCTAGCATTTTGTTGAAGATTTTTGCATCTATATCATAAGAGATTTTTTTTTTTCTGTAGTTTTCTTTTCTCTAAGTGTCTTTGTCAAGTTTTGGTATCAGCTATCACTTTAAAAAAAAAAAGCCTTCACTGAGGAGATGAGAGTCAAAGATTCCCTTAAATAATAAAAGAAAGAGATTTGACCAATGTGGGAATAAGAGAGTGACATGTAATTCTTAATATTGATGTTCCTACTTAGAATACAGTAAATGGGGTTTCTCCAAATCATCATGGGTTGCCTAATACATTTCCAGTCTTCTTTCCATGCATTATAATGGTACAATGATTAACAGTGGCCAAGTCTAAAAATAAACTTTTCCTGGGCATGTGGAAAATAGTATTTTTCACTTGAATATATATCTTCATAAAAATTCATATCTCTTCTTTCTCTTTTTCTTAGTCTGCCTCTTTTCTTCTTTCTTTCTTCCTTCCTTTCCTTCCCCCCACCTCCACCCTCTCTCTCTTTCTTGCTGTTTGGTTCAAAATATAGCAGCAGAATAAATCCAACAGTGATATAATAAACTGATTATTTTTATGTTGGTTTATAATGTTTTCAATCCTTTTTTAAAACGTGATCATTACCCAAAATATATTTTGCACAGTGTAGATCTTACCATTATAAATGGGGTTTTGTTTACTAAAGGGCATTGCTGAGTATCTTATTAGATAACCCCATAATTGTCATAAACATTAATAATAAATTAGTTTAATACTTAGGATGGGTAGAGCTAATGTCTCTGACAGAAGTTCTGCAGTGAGAAGCCCTGTTTTTATATGATTTCCTCAGAATTAGCCTTTAGATTAGGTCAGTATCTCCTGAGAGAAGCTGAGGGCAGGGACTTTGCAAATGAGGTGTTGATGAGAACTCAAAGCAGCCTTTCCTTAACCAACTACCTGAAGACAGAAATACCTGAAAATATAGTTAGGAAGGAAACGACTCTTGGAGACCAAGTAAAGTCAGTATGAAGGAAAAAAAGTGTTTTTCAGTTTTCTATATTGGCTAACCCTAGTAAGTGCTAAGGAACTGTTGGATGGTTGGGATAAACAGAAAGCAGTTGGCTTTCATCCATTTGCCATCCATCATTATCATCCTCATTGGCCTTATTTTAGCTAATCCAAAATATAAGAAAACTTGATGTTTCACTGCATTCAGTGCACAATTTTGATTTCTGGAGCCTGCAAAACTTAAAATAGCTTTGACATTTGGGGACAATCTTAAGATTAATACTATACTCAGGTGATAGTTCTAATTATTTTTTGGTCTATATCCTGAGCCCCAGAACAATATAATAAAAACCATTAAATATGCAACCCTTTCAGAATAATAATGGAATTAAGAGAGTGGAAAAGAAAATTTGGGTAATAAAAATGTATTTCTTTTTTTACACTGAAAATATGTGTAAACATTGCTGCAGTGTTAGGATAAAATATTGAGCATTGAGTACAATTAGTAAGAAGCACTTGAAGTAATAATACAGGCTTGAGCCCAGCAGGAGTTGGTTTAAATCGCTGAAAATTAGTTTAAAGGCTTTTATAGACAGCATTTTCATGTAATTTTGCCAAAGCTAAAACCTCCAGTATTTCATTATTTGAATGCCTAAATATCTTCCTGAAATTTTGGCAAAAAACTCTGACCCTGAGTATTGTTAAGTGTTTCCTAAGCTTAATTACTGGAATTTAAAGCTTCATTTTAACATTCATTGATATGAAAATTTAATTAATTTCTAAAATCTGATGTTTACCATAGCAAAAGAAAACTGGTTCCAAGTGCAAAATTGTGTCAGCCACAGTGGCCTTGACTTGTCCTTGGCAAATTGGGTCTTTAAAGCCAATTTTCACAATGAGCTGATGTCCTTTGAGTTAAAATATAAATTTTTCCTTTCGATTAAAATTTTGTTGATTATATACCATTCTCTCTCTCTCTCTCTCTCTCTCTCTCTCTCTCTCTCTCTCTCTATATATATATATATATATATATATATATATATATACACACACACATATGTATAATATATGTATATATATACACATATATGCATATGTACATATATATTTATTTCTATTTGTGGGGAGCATGAATTTCTCTGCATGGATTGGCTATGAGCCAGTGGTCTTGGTCTTTGCAGAATCGCTGACCTGAGGATTCACCTGACATCTTGTCTTCAGGAATCTCTAACTCTCAAAGATGGGTGCTTAACCTGCTTCTCTGGGCCCTCAGATTTTGGGGCTCCCTGGCCTTGAGCACAGAGAATGCCAGGAGCAGGAGGGCGCGGGCTGAGTGCCAGCACATCTTGTCCAGCCTGGGCTCTGATGTCTTACCCAGTTTTAGTGATAGGGCCTTTGACAATTCCTTCCATGACTGAGATCCAATCCTCTCCAGTGTCTGAGTTTTGTCCTGCATCCTCTGCACATCCCATCCCAGGAACCAGAGGACCATCCATGTGACCTGTGGCTGGTCCTCCACCATCTCTAGGCACCAACCTCTGCCTTCTTTGGTCCTCTGTATCCTGCTCTCTGATTGGGACCCTCACTGTGGCCTTCATGGTTGGAAGATGTGTAACTGGTGTTGGGACCGGGCTGCCGCTCAGCCACTTGAATCCTAGTTTGGGAGAAACAGTGACTTTTGTTAAGGCTCATTTGCGTTCTGTGTAAATAAGAACTGAACTGGGGTGGCACATAGATCAAAAGCCAGTGTGCACCCAGAGAAGATTCAGGGAGCCACACTGGACAGTCAGCACTGATGCCCAGGGCCTGGGTCTCCATCATGAGCGTGGGGCATGTTTAGGGGCTGAGGATTTCAGCTCTGTCTCAGGACCCTGTCACAGTACAAGCGTGTTTTCCTGCACAGGAACGTTTAGTGACACTCATCATGACCTCCCATTGGATGCAAGCTGGCGCGTTCCTGTCCCTTGGCTATTTGGTTCTTTATTTCAGACTCCTAGTTTCATGCCTTTGGAAATCCACAGCCCGTCCCATAATTTCTGTTAATCCATCTCTGGGTTCATGCTCATGAAGTGCTATCTGCTCAGGCAGAATGTGTTTCTCTCACTGACATACAAACATAGACCAATTCCTTTACTAATTTCTGTATTTAAAAGGTAAGTTACAGAAAGTGTCATAAGTTGGGAAGCTAGTGTTGAAGGTTTTGTGGTTTCATGGTCACAGGGAAGGGGTTTATTGAAAAGTAGGCTTTCTGTCATCTCCCTGGCTTCCTCTTTCTCCCACCAACTCTTTTTTCACTCTTTTTACTCCTTTTGCCAGGATGGTGCAAAAACTACTCCTCTGTCTCATGCACAGTCTCTTCCCTCCTCTGACCCCTTGATACAACCAACATTTAAACCCTGGTTGGAGGAGTCCCCCCAGAAAACCAGCACACTTCCAAGGATCTCTGCTGTGAGTCATGGCTTGTCCACCCCATCATATACCTCTGTCCCTCCTTTTGTTATGAGCACATTCTCCTGTTGTAATGTTTACTTCTCAAAGTAGCATCCTATCTTGTGGCTATGTGTGCATGTGTGTCAGTGTGTGCTTGTGTGCAGAGCACAGTCTGAGTTGTGTAGGTTCCAGCTACCGTAAGATCTACTTTGATGAAGGTCAAGATTTTTATTTGCATCTTTTTCTTTTTAAAAAAGGTTATTTGTATTAAATATTGAATACATAATGAACATATGTGTTGGCTGAAAGTAATAACAAAATGAACTCACCACATTACTCACCCACTGGCTTAAACACTGGGACGTCTCTTGGACCTTTGATGTCTGCTTTGAACCCTCTTCTAACCCACTGTATTCTCTGCCTCAGGTGACCACTCTCCTGCAATGTGTGTTACTCCCTCACTTTCTGATAGCATTTTACCACATAAATCTGTGGCAACATTATCTCTTAGTTCTGTGTGGCTTGACCTAGAGGTAAATGGAAAGATACGTTTTCTTTAGTGACTTGCTTTTGTTCATTCACGTTATTTCTGGGAGATTTATCCATGCTCATGCATGTAACTAAGATTTCCTCATCTTCACCACTGTACAATATTCCTTTGTGTGCCTGAATTTCGTGTTATTTTATTGGCTGGTCCTTGGGTTGTTCCCATTTTCTGCTGTTGAAAGTACTGCTGCTCTGATCATCTCTGTGCACACTTCCTGGGGCATTCATTGGTTTCTTCAGGTCAAGGCTTCCCAATCATGACAATCATAGAAAATGGCACTATTTGTATGGCCCACTAGGAAACAAAGAAAGCCACTTGTGATGGCCCCAGGACGAGAACCCTTCTCCAAGGGTGGGAGCATCAAGCTTTTGGTGTGCCTGAAGCCTGTGTGTGACCCAAGGTTTGAGAAGCTGTGCTCTGCGAGTGGAACTCCTGGTCCGTCGGGCGTATGAATTTTCAGCTCCACTGCAGTATTCTAAGTTATTGTCCAAAGTCTTTTTGCAAATCTCAGTGATTTCATTACACTTGACCAGTTAGTTACATTATGAAAACCCTTCTGAGGTGGGGTGCATGCGAAGCATAAGCCGTTTTCTGTCACTTCAAGGCGTTTGCAGTTACAGTCTTGGGGGTAATTATTCTGGCCATGGGACATCATTAGGGAACGGTACTTATTTGTGTCAAATGTAATTCTTTAGATGATGGCTAATGCACATTTAGTTCAGACATGTGTTAGATGAAATTGTTAGGAAATAGAGGAACTGAAAATAGTATGATGTGCTGGGAAAAATATAAGCTTTAGGTTCAGACAAAGCTGAGATCATATCCTTTCTCTACCTGTTCTAAACTATGGAATGTTAGCAAATTTCTAGACCTTTGTAGATCTGTTTCAGTATCTGTCAAATAGCAATCACATTATCTATCCTGCAACATTTAAAATGAGAATCTGAAGAGGAGATGTATATCCAGTGTCTGCCACCCCTAAGCTTAAGTTCAAATGCCTCGCATCTCTTACCCATTGGCTTTTTCTGGATTTGTGAGTGTGTGTTACATTTCTACAGGGCTGCACTGGCTCTGCTCAACTGGGCATCCTACTGCAGGTTGGGTTCTCCAGAAGGCAGGCACTGTGATGGAGCTAGAAACACAAGAGGTTTTTTGAGGGAAGTAAAAACTGTGAAAGGAAAAAAGGAAGGAAGCAAGATAGGGCAAGGGAAGCAGACGATGGCACAGTCCTGTCAAAGACCCTACCAGCCCAATATGGGTCTTCAAGCTACGTTTTTCTATTGGAGAAATTCAGCAGAAATTCAGCATAGCCTGGCCCAGTCATTGGATGTAGGTTTTCCTGAGAAGAACATGCCCTTGGTTACCAGCACCTCACTCAGGCTGAGGAGCTCCCCAAGAATATTTTGAACTTGGTTAAAAAGCTGAGGCAGACGCTGAAGGAGTTACTGGCCGGAAGCTGTCAGCTAACTACAGTCCTTGCAGCTGGACAGAGAGTTGGGTACTGCCTGACACCTCATGTCTGCCCCGAGAATTGTAGAACTTGTAGAATCTACCAGTCTTCTAAAGTATCTGGCTTGCTACCTGAGACCAAATTAGATAATGAAGAAAATTGGATTAATTACCTCCTCATTAATTGTACATCACCCATAATCCTCTAAGCATTCTCTTTGGCTCTAGGCATCGGTAGTTCTCAACTATGGCTTCACATTACATTCACTTTGACAGCTTTTAAAAAATAGTGATACCCTTACTCTACCTGGATCAATTTGATATGGTCTCTGCAGATGAAGGCAGGATGTAGGCATTTATAATGTTTTACAACACCTAAGTGATTCAAATGTGCAGCCTGTTAGAAAGTCTGCAGTATCTACTGAAGTTTATGATATAATGAAGCTACGTTTCAACGTATAGGAAGAAGGGCTTTTGGAATGGAGGTGGGGCCTCTGGCACAGCACCCCCTCCTCCTTACCAGCATTGTGACAATTGCTCAAGCACAGTAAGTGCGTCCCGTGGTCCATGCACTGGGCAAGCATGTTCCTTAGAGTAACTCAAGCAGATTAAGGACATTGACAGTCAATTCTCTCGAGACTCGTCCATTGCTGACCTTACTGTTGGCATCTTGGATGATGTGCATTAAAATTAACACTCTCTGATTATTGGTCAAAGAATGACCGTAGACCACTTGTGTTAGATTCACCTAGAATTCTTGTTCATGATGTTGGTCCCCAAGACCAACGGCAAACTTCTGGAATCCAAGTCTCAGGGCTTAAACCTGCGATTTCTGTTTCAGCAATCTCCCTGAGTAACTTTTACAGTCATTAAGTTTGAGAACCAGTCTGCCAAACATAGATTTCCTGTAGTTACTGAACCAAAGTTCATATGCCCGATGCTTCTAAAGGACAAAGCTCCAAACGTCGGAGTTTGGAGTAAGGAAGGGTTTATCGATCTAGAAGGTGCCAACCAAAAAGATGGGAGACCTACTGGTGCCTAGAATCCAGCCTGCTCATTGGACTAGGTTCAGGGATTTAATGGGCTGGGGGAGCAGGTTGTGGAGTGCTGTTAGGGCAGGTTTTAAGAGGAGGACCTTGAAACTTGGCCATTTGTAGTAAAGGGGCATCAACACCTAATCTTCGTGGACAATGGACCCTTCCAAAAAGGTTCCGGTATTCAAGTTCCAGTTATATTCAGGTTCTTTGGTTCCGTGGGGACAGGGGAGGGCGAGACTTTGGTTCCGGGTGTAGCTGGAGACCAAAGTTCTCTCCTCTGCTCACGCTCTGGCTGCATGACCTGTGGTCCTGGTCTGCTGTCCCTGAGGAACAACTTGGCATCTTGTCCAACAGGATGGGACCATTCTGAGCTGATTCTGAAGTTACACTTCCAGGTCTGCCTTTTCAAATTTCCACCTCCACCCCCACCGCACTTCAGCTTCTCACTTCTGAGGTCACTTTCAGTTGAATGGGCAGTAAGAGGGGTGCATACAAATTTAGGGGCAGGTGCGTCCTCTGGATACCTCAAGTTGTCAAAATAAGTGATAGAACTTTTATTTATATATTTTTATTTTTTAAATGGCAATTTGTTTTCATTAAGAGCTTAAAACCAAATTTGTGCCCCCTTCTTCCACCCCCACCCCCACTCCGGTTCAGGCTGCTGTTTCTCAGTCTAGTTGTGTAGGACATAGCTCCTTGGCCCAGGCTGGTATTATGAGCCTTGAGAACCTGCCCTGGGAGTGTCAGAACCCCCTACGTCTCCCCGCACCCAAGAGGAGAGGTGTGGGAGCTGGCTCTTGGGAGATAGGGAGGTGGGTGCCCGGTGGAGGAGGTACTGAAGTATCTTCCTGGTAGAAGGCACAGACTATGCAAAACATGTAGCTATAGAAAGACATGGGGTATACTTTAAAGGGTAAGACATTTTAAGTTAGCTGGAATTATGGGTGTAGAGACAGGAGATGAAGTATAGGACGGGTCAGACTGACATTTTCATCCTAACAAATTCAGGATTTCGTGCATGGGCGGATTTGGGCCAAAGGGGAGACACAGCTCAAATTTGGATATGCAGAGGTCCAGTTGCATGTGTAGGTCTCACAGTTAACTGGAAATCCTTCTTTGAAGCTAAAGAGAGAGGTTTGGGTTAATAATAGAGACCAGATCACTTTGAAGCCATAAGAATGAATAAGATGAAACCAGAAGAAATTGTGAAAACTCTAGCTACCAAACAACTTGGAATGTCAGTCACTGGTTCATCATTAGTATAATGTAGCTATTAAGAAAAATGACACAATAATTGTCTTATTCCATCGCGTACACAGTTCTCTTTTTTATTTTAAATTAATGCAGTGTAAAAGTGATCTGCATAGATTTTTCTCAACTCTCCCAACTCACACTAATGGGACCAGGCACAGTATAAATTTCACCCCTGGGGGTAAGAGGGTAATTTAGACTCTGTATTCCTGTCAGACTGTCAGAGAAATGCTGCCAACTTTGCCAGTTGGGTGGCTGTTTTGTAATTGAAATACTATAAATCTACCGCCAGTAATTTCCCTTCAGAACCTTGAATTATCTCCTTAGCAGAATAGCTTTCAGTCTGGCTGGAGTTACATTCAAGCCACAGGGTTAGATGAGAGCTTAGAAAGGAGGCCCAGAGGATTCAATTGAGTGCATTTTTGTTTTAAATACAATTTTGTTTTCATTCACAGGAAATGTAGTAGCAAATTTCTTTTAAGCTATCAGTTTATGATGCCTAATACTTAAAGGAGTGTTCTGTTTCATTTTGTTTTTCAGCAAGGTAGTGGAGACTTGTAACACAGCTGCTGTGTCCTCTCCTGCTTTATGTGTGGGAGGACTGACAGGCAGGGAGCTTGCTCATTTTGGACAAACCTTGAGTAGGGCTCGGAATCCATAAGCTAAAAGTAGCAAGAAAATAATAATAGCAAGTTTCGATATAATGCACCCTGTGTGCCAGGCCCCACCCAAGCCCTCTGCATGAATGAGCTCCCTGTGTGGCCCAGGACCTGTGAGCTGGGCCCCACAGTGAAGGAGACACAGAGATGTGACACACACTGGACCATGTGCTCTGCTTGAGCACCTACTGTGTGCAGGCGCTGTTCTAGATTACAGTGAGACCTCAGTGCATGAGGCAGGCTATGTCCCCCAGTGCCTGACTCCTTGGAGCTTATATGCCGAGGGTGAGGATGCAGGACTATGGTTTAAAATGATACTTTGGCATAAAAGAATATTGCATATAACTTACAACTAGGGTGTTTAAACTGGCTGAGAAATTCTTGGGGAAGGAAATAAGCCATTAGTTGAATCTGATAAACCAAGTTAATTAAAATCTTTTCAGGCATACACTAGCCAAGAAGACCTATTTTCTTCTTTTAATTCCCTTTCACTATAGAAATGTAATGCTGAGCTCCCCGTGTCAAGACCAGTTTAATTCATTTGCTCAATTACAAGTTAAAAGAAAGAAGTTTCGTAACGTATTTGTCTGGTACTTTGGAATAAAGGCTTGCTTAATTGATGAACTTTATAGAGTGGTCTGTTGCTATGGCAACGTGCTGCCCAGTGAGTGGAAGAGGATATTTCATCATTACTGCACTGATAATGCTTGGAAACGTAACAGATGCAAATACAAAAGTTTTCCTCTTACCCTTCAGGAACTCTGAGTGGATGAGACAGGCACTAAAAATGCCTCTTGGGTAATCAAATGGAGACACAAATGATACCTATCCAGGCCCTCTACCATCTGAAATAATTTGCTCTCTTGGTTAGCAGTCTCAGTGTCCACAATGAATCTTCTATGTCTTGCCAAAGATAACGGTTAGTGGGGTTTTTAAGTTTTGTATGCAGATATCATTTCTGCAACAGTGTTCAGTGCATGGAAAGGAGAAACATTCCCTTCAACTATGACAAAAATAAGAGAAGAAACAAAGTTTAAAAAATTTTATATGCTAAATGTTTTAAAACCCTATCTTCTTTCTTTCTTTCTTTCTTTCTTTCTTTCTTTCTTTCTTTCTTTCTTTCTTTCTTTCTTTCTTTCTTTCTTTCTTTCTTTCTTTCTTTCAGCTTCAGGGAAATATGCATTTGTTCTATCCTCTGGAAGTGCTTTCAATTTCTGTAATTAAGAATAATTAATTTATCTGGATCTTTTTTTTCTCAAGATTTTTAGAATTTATCTGAATTTAAGCTGGCATACATATAGGGATGGTGATTTTCATTTTAGATACTATTTAAGGATTAATTATTTCATTGTTTAAAAAAGAAGGAAGTGTAGCCGGCTGCCTGGTTACATATTAGTATGTGTCTTAGTCTTTTTCATATTAGTATAAAAAACCTAAAATTATCATTTTAAATTATTTTTAATCATACTCATGGTAAACGTCTCTTAGAACTAACTACATTTCTGTTTTCTTTTTCTTTCTTTAATTTCTTACTTTCTGACAATAGAATTATTTTCACATGCCTGAAAGTTTGCAGTCTGAAAAATTCTATAATAGAAATCTTAAAAATGATACTCACTGTAATTAATCAGAGACCTTTTCCTCAAATGCTGGAAAATTCATTCTCAAGCACCTGTTTAGTGCTTTCTAACCCCCTCCCCCCCCCCAAAAAAAAAAGAACAGCAGAGGCATTAGAGGACAGTTGTCAGCATCAGCTTCATCTGTATGAGTTCATTTATAATGTTTTTTTACATGAATTAAGTTTGCACAATGTTACATGCCTTGTATGATTACTCTTGCCATTTTTAGAACCAGAATCAGATATCTATGGGTAAAGAAGTAAATTAAAATATTTAAAATGATAGGTGTGTGGACCCTGAGAAAGAAGACGCCTACTAAGAATGGCACCTGGTGGCTAACTGGATTCAAATCTAAAATAACAGAGCCTAGCAGCCATTTCTACACAGAGGCATCTCATACAAACCGCATTTCGGGGAGAAGCATGTGCACAAAGCTGTCTGCCTCCTCCAGGGAACTCCCTGCCTGCATTGTGTTCCTGCAATCTGAGCCAGCCCTTAGAAATGAGTTCTTGGAATAGTTTTTCAACCAATAAGATAGAGGCTTTCTCCATCAAATCAAAGATGTGCAGCTAATATCCCCATCAGTTCACCAACCAATCAGAGTGGCTCCCTTCTGACCAATCAGGATAGTGCCTTTTGGACCAATCAAACTGTGAGGATTTGGAGTCCTCACTTGCATGAGGATGGACCAATCAGGACGAGGGGCAGGAACTTGTATCTATAAAGTTAATTCCTCTCTGGCTTCAGGAGCACACTTTGTCTGTTGACTGGAAACTGTTTTCCTGGCTGGAGCTGAAATACTGAAGCTGAAACACCGAAGATGTCTCAGGGGGCACAGTGGAGCCAAGTGGACCAGGTCAGGTGGAACAGACCGGAGCAGAACAGAGCTGCCTAGTCAGAGAGGGGCCTGGCCCCAGGGCCACCTCACAGCCATGCTGCTTCATAATTGAGCTGTAGCACTATTGAACTATTCCACAGCCATGCTTTTCTCACCGCCATGTTAAATCACAATTGAGCTGTTTGCACTGAATAAAGTTTCCTTTTACACCACAACCCTAGTTGGGGATTTCTGTTGGTGTTGAATTCATACCAACAACCATCAGGTTGACAGGTGTTTTAGTTATAGTAGTCTAATAGTGAGTCTACAAAACATAAATAATTGAATCAAACATATAATTTAAGATCCCGTTGCTTTAGAAGTTACCATAATATCTTACGGAAAAAAATACAAAATGAATTATTTTCTAATACTGACATGACCTTTGTCTTAACAAATTATCTATGTAACAAAATATATTTCCTCTCTGGATTTAAAGCAACTCCATATACATATAGATAATTGTATAATTGTGTTTATTTCAATTGACCATCTCTAGAACGATTGCTAAATGGGATCTTTTTTCAGTTAAACTTTTGTTAGCAAGCATAAGACTGAAAATTAGAAATACATCAGCTATTTTCCTCAGAAGTCAAAACAAAGTCAGTTTCCAACCACTAATGACTGATTGTTTTCTATTATAGCTTGCTTACCTAAGGCAAAGGGCGGTATCAGAGTATTTTTTTCACCTTAAATAGTGTTGCTTAACAAACTTTGCCTCAATATGAACAGGGTCTTTCCATTTCCCTACTAAAATGGAAAATAAAGCTAATTTTTGTAAGTTTATTTTATTTTTTGTTTACTGAATTCATGGAACTGATACCCCAAATTAGGATAGAGAGGTCAAATCTTCCTGGTCTTAGTTCCATTTCTGCTTTGGTTATGAGTATAGTCAATTTTCTGGTAAGATAATTGCCTGTCTCTAAATCATAGCTTAAACTTTAGTTTGAATAACAACTACTTTTAGTACACTGTTTTATTAGTCCAGTGACCTTTTAGGAATTTGTAATCCATACTATTAGCGAGCACTTTTAGACGATTGCATATTACCCCTTCCGTATTTTCAAAGCAAAAACCTTTGAAAATTCTGAAACCAGCACTTGATGGGAAATTAAGAAAGTCTAAATTGTAGTGAATAATGGTATCCTTGGAAACATCTATTAAATATTTTCACCTTTAATTTCCTTGTTTGTAAAGTGCAGTCTTAACATTGATGTACTCCAGGTGCTTTCTAACTCAAATGTCCCGTGACATTTTGAAATTTTAGTTTAGAACAATGATGTGGGGAGATGGTTTGTATTTGAGAGTTGGCCGAGAAACCTGCCAGTGTTAATTCTTGCAGAGGACGTGACTCTGTTACTCATGTGGGAGAGTTCTAATACCTCTGACATTTGTTCCCATCTGACCGCACAGCATGAGTGACCATGATGCTGTCCTCTGCTGGTCAGCCGCTTTCCATTTGAAGCTGCTCATTAAATGTACCTCATGTCAGCCCCATCTTTGTCCTCCTTCATCATTCTTTGAATTGTATTTTATAAAAATAGTGTATGCATTTCCTTGTGGTCTACATGCGGCCACCTTCTGACTTTGACAGACCTTTGTAGACATTGGCTCTTTTGCTAATTAAGCCATAACACTCTGACAGGTGTCATCATTTTTTCAAAGAGGAAGAAAGAAAAGGGACCCTTCCCATGTTGCTCAGTATGACAGTTCTGATGAGAACTCAGCTTCTTCTTCTCTCATCCTGGGTCTCCGGGCAGAGGGCAACTGCCTATAGAACCCAGGGCTTCCTCTGGTGGTGGGGCACTGCTTTGAAGTTGTCAGGTCTTTGACAGAGACCACACTTAGAGACGGCCATGCCAAATGAAGTGACTCATATTCTCCCCACTTGTATTTCTTGTCAAATTCAATAAATTCACTGTATTTATTACCTCTGGGAAATAAATGTGGTCCACATTTCTCTATTTGGAGGTGTGCTATGCCTCTGCTTATCTTTCTTTAATTAATTTCAGTTTAATTTTGAAGCAAATATACCTTTTCCCCCCCTGTAATTTACATTGGCATTGACACATGTCTGGTCCAGGCTATAGGTTCCAAAAACCCAACAGGAAAATACAAGAGAATTTATTTATTTATTTTATTTATCAAGTCATTATTTATTTTATCAAGTCATTATTACGCTGATGCCAAAGCCAGACCAAATCAGTGCAAAAGAGAAAACTACAGACTATCTTTCCTGAAGATAAATGCAAAGAGTCTTAACAAAGTATTGAAAAATACAATTCAGCCATATGCAAAAAGAGGTATACACTGTGATCAATTGGGATTTATTGAAGTCTACAAGGCTGGTTTAACACTCGAAAGTCAATGTAATCGACCATGTTAACAGTCCAATGAAGAAAACACACATGCGTAATCATATCAATAGATGCATAAAAACCATTTGACAAATTTCAACAGCTATCCGTGATAAAAATCTCTCAGAAAACTTGGAATAGAGGATAACTTCCTCAGCTTAATTTTTAAAAAGCATGTAAAACAAAAAAACAAACAACAACAAAAAATCTCTACAGGTAACATGATACTTAATGGTGAAAGACTGAATGCTTTCCTACTGAGACTGGGAACTAAACAAGAATGTCCACTGTCACCACAAATTTTCAGCGTAATATTGGAAGTTCTAGCCAGAGCAATAAGGAAAGAGAATGAAATAAAAGGCATATAGAGTAGAAAGGAAGAAATACAAGGTTGTCTATTTGAAGATATGATTGTCTATGTAGAAAAGCTCAAGGAATCTATAAAAAACTAGTACTAAGTGAGTTCCACAAGGTCACAGGATACAAGACCAACACATAAAAATCAACTGTATTTCTACATATTCTCAAGGAAACTATGGAAAACAAGTAAAAAAAATGCCACTGACAATTGCTTAAAAAATAAAATACCTAGGTGCGAATATAATAGGACGTATGTGCTGAAAACTACAGGGTGCTAATCAACGAAAAGGAAGGCCTTAATAAATGGGAAACCCTCCATGTTCATGGATTGGAAGAGTCAATATTGTAAAGCTATCAATTTTCCTCCGATTGATATATGATTTTAATGCCATCTCTACCAAAATCCCATGATATACTTTTTAGATACAAGCAAGATTATTCTAAAATTTATATTGAAAGGCAAAGGAACTAGAATAGCTAAAGCAATTTTGAAAAGAAGGATAAGGACTCAATTTACCCAATTTTAATACTTATCATAATTTAAAACAATCAAGACTGGATGGAATTGGTGGAGTTTTAGACATGTGTATTGATGGAGCAGAATAAAGCTCCCAGAAATAGTCCCACACAAGTATGGCCTACACAAGAGGAAATACTGGGACCGCGGTCTTGGGGAAAAGTTCTTAGACATGATACCAAAAGCACGATATATAAAAATAAATTGATAAACTCGAATGTATCAATATTAAAAACTTTTTCTTTGTAAAAATACCTATTAAGAAAATGGAAAGATAAATTACAGTCCGGGAGAAATTATTTGCCACCTATACATCTTGCAATTGGTGCATATCTAAAATACACGAACACTCAAAGTCCACAGTAACAGAATCAAGGACCTAATTAAGAAATGGGCAAAAGATAAAAGGAGACACTTCAGCAAAGAGGATACACTTACGGTAACTGAGCGCGATGATACATCATCACACGCCTAGCAGAATGGCTAAAATAAAAATTAGTGGTAACATCAAATGCTGATGAGGGTGTGGAAAAGCTGGAGGTCTCATACAGTGGCGGCAGGGACATAAAATGGTACACCCACTCTGGAGAACAACTTGGGAGTTTCTAACCAAATGGAACCAAATCAAACCAAACCAAACTTGCGTTTACCATGTGACCTAGTTATTGTACTTCTGCACATTTATCCCAAAGAAGTGAAAACTTATGTTCACATAAAACATGTACGTGGTTGCTCATAGCAGCTTCATTTGTAACAGCCCAAGGCTGAAAATAACACCAGTAAATGCACTTTCACTGGTGAATGCTTGAGCAAACTATGGTATATTCATACCAGGGAATGCTACTCAGCAACATATAGAAGTGAACTATTGATACAGGCAATGGTTTGGATCGATGTCCAGAGCATTATGCTGAGTGAAAAAAACCCAATCTCAAAAGGATCCATACTATATGATTACATTTATATAACATTCTCAAAATGAAAAATTATAAATATGGAAAACAGATGAGTGAGTGGTCACTGTCAATTAGGGATGGTGGTAGATGGGAAGGTGACGCAAAACAGATCTTTGTGGTGATAGGATTCTGTATCTTGACTAAGCTCACGGTTACACAAACTACATAAATTATAATAATTCGATAGAACTGTGTACATACATTGTGCCAATGTCAAAATACTGGTTTGGATATTGTTCTATAATTATGTAACATGTAAGCATTGGAGGGGGGCTAGATGAGAGTACTCCAAACCTCTCTATACTCTCTTTGCCAATTCCTGTAAATTTATAATGATTTTTAAATAAAAAGTTCTCAAAAACAACAAGAACAAAAAAACCAAGTAGGCTTTAACCTTCTGTTTGAAAGTTTAGTTAGGATCGTTCTTCATTTTTTTGTGTGTGTTTTTTGTTTTGTATTTCAGAAAAGGTGACACACAAGTTTCTAGTCGAAAGGGAAACTACACAGCAAACAGAAAGGAAGAATAGCCTTGTCTAATGATTGTGGTTTCTTTGTGGCAATCTATAAGCTTCTGAAGTGATTTGACCATAGTTGCATTCACTGTCACAGCACACGTGTCACTTGCCTGTGGGAAAATTGCCAGCAGGTGATGCCAGGTGGCCAGGTGAGGAGTTAGGAACCAGGTTCAGGTCCCAGGGCCACACTCATGAGCCATAAATTAACCTTTGGGGGCTTAGGTTATTTTGCCTGCAGCAGGAGGTCTAGCATAGGGATTTTCAAACAGTTGTGGAGATGTAATCTTTTGTTCAAAGGAAATTATATAACAATTTTCAATATGTGAAATGCAGCCTAATGAAGCCTATCTTGGAGATTGTGAAGCCCTCAGCTGTTTGGTTGAGAGGTGAGTGCCTGGTTCTCCCTGGCAGCACTGACACATGACTGTAAACCTCCAAGGTCTTGGTTTATGCTCCCGAAAATCAGAGCCACTGGCCACAAGGCCATAGCCACTGGAAATGTCCAACTTGCTTTAACTGAGAAACTCTATGAGTAAAAAGTACATCGAATTTCAGCTGTATGAAAGAAATGAATGCAAATTATCTCATTAATCATTCTATCATGGTTATATGTTTACACGCTAAGGTTTTGTATATATTGGGTTAAATAAAATTTATAACTAAAATTAATTCAACCTGTTACTTTTTTTATTTTTCTAAGTGTAGCTACTAGAAAATTTTAAATTACTTATGTGGATTGTGATAGATTTCCACTGGATAGTGCTGGTCTAGATGTACTGTCAGCTCCCATCTCCAGACATCAGTGCTTCAAGATTTTGTGATGTTATTAATCATTGTAGCTGTTTCCTCGGGTCCCATGTGCACTCAACTTGTTTGTGTGAAATGCATTAGACATTTGCCCTGGCAACTTTATTTACTACAACACTGTTCTAAGAATATCATTTCATTTAAACCCAAATACATTTTTATTTCCTGCTGAAAAACACATTTTTTTCCCAGTTACTCTTCCCACACTCCACTTAGTCACTCATTTGCTGTAGGACAAACACGTTTACCTGGGGGACGGAGGCTGTGGACCAATCTGCCTGTGTCAGTGCTTGTGGCCGGCGTTCTTTGGGGGAAGTTCTTCATGTGCTTTTCAAGTTACACTCCAGTTTTGGATAAGTCTTGTACAAATATTTCCTCCCCAGCAGTCATGTTTTAAATTGCATGGACGGCTGTTTCATGTGATGGTGTGCGAGTCAGCCGTGTTTATTGATGACCTTTGTTTTTCCCCTTGATCATTTTCCTAATGGCTCAGATTATTGAAATGACTGTCTCTGTGATTAGGGTAATTATGTAGACATCACCAGACTTGCTCCTGCTCTTCCATAACTTCATTAGTCATCAGCAATATCATTATTATGAATTGTTTTAAAACAGACTCATGGACACAGAGAACAAACTGATGGTTGCCAGGAGGGAAAGAGTGGTGAAGGGATTAAGAGGTACATATTTCCAGTTATAAAATAGAAAGTCCCAGGGATGTCATGTACAGCATATGGAATATAGTCAGTAATATCATGACAGCTTTGCTCATTGACAGAAGTTGCTAGAATAGCGCTGGTGATCACTTCGTAAGGTATATGGATGTCAAGTCACTGTGTTGTGCATGTGAAATGAATATAGTATTTTATGTCAACTATACTTTAATAAAATGCATTCTTTTAAGTTATGAACTGTTTAGAGCCACGGTGTGATGATTTGTGCCCAGGAGAGTCTCTATCGCAGGCAAACATGCACTGAAACCCTTTACTGATTCCAGGAGTAGTCTCGTGATCCTGCCCTTGTTTCTGTAGGCAATAGTCTCTTTCTCTTATTTCTAGAAATATTACTTTACTTGTGATTCTTTCCTGTCTACTTCTGTATTTTTTATGTTGCTTGGTTTAAAAAAAATAGATGTTATACCTTATAAAAAAACATTATAGATTTATTTACTTATTGAAAGATGATAAACAAAAGTACAGATCGTTGGGTGGGTGTATTTTTTAAGAAAACAAGTTTTCAAGACAGTTTGGCAGTTTACTGATTTGGGGGACAGGGCAGAATAGGGTTTATCCCAGTAAAGATTTTGTATGTACCTGAAAAGAATGTGTATTTCGCAGTTGTAGGATTAAAGATTTTATAAATCCCAATTAGATCCATTTGGTTGATACTACTTTTCAAATGTGTCAATATTCCTATTGATATTTTATAACATATATTCCTATAATGTTCTATTAAATGTTGGGAGAGCACGGTGAAAATATCCAACTACAATTATGACCTTGTCTCTCTCTTTGCAGTTCTCTAAGTGCTTGTTCATGAATTTTGAAGTGCTGTTATTAGTTGCATGCATATTTAGGAAAGTATATCTGCTTAATGAATGACTCTCTCAACCCCTGGTAATATTTTTTCTTTGAAATGCACATTGGTATTAATTGAGCTACTGCAGCAATTTTTTCATTAGGGTTAGCTTGGTACATCTTTTTCCATCATTTTATTTTAACCTACTTGTGCCCTTTATATTTAAAGTGAAGCTATGTTATTTTGTTTTGTTTGTTTTTGTTTTTGTAAGCAGCTTATATTTGGTTCTTGCTCTTTTAATCCAACCTAGTAATTGATGCCTTTTTAATTATGTCTAAACTATTATGATTATTGACCCAATTATGTTTAATCTACCATATTACATTTTGATTTCCACTTGTTACATCTGTTCTTTGTTCCCTGTTTCCTCATTGTCTACCTCATTTTGGATTCATTGAGTATTTTTTTAATGAATGTCATAGGTATGGGCTCCGTGGTCAGAGGCGCGCATACGATGTCTAACTCCATCCTTTACTACCTGTGTGGTCTTAGCTACAGCCGGTCTGGAGCCTCCATCTCATCGGCTGTCCTACCTCACACTCTGTGGTGTTTGAGGCCATGTAAGGTCTGCAGCCAATGACAACTTCTTGATGCCTTAGTTTTGTCATGTATAAAACTGGAATAAATACTTACCTCCCAGAACTTAAGTAAGTCATGTAAGCGTAATTCTTAGATCGTCACCTGGCTCACCTGGTCCATGACTCCTGGCTGTCACTAAACACACCAGCTCCTTAGCTAAGGAAAGGAGTGTCTGCCTTAGTTGTCTGCCTTAGTTCTTCACCACACACACAGCGATGCAACTCAAGTCCCTGCACACTTCACCATTTCAATCCCTACAGATTGTTTTGTGGAGTACCTCAAATGCATTGGTTGTTCACAATGCCCATGGAGAGGGTGTACCCTGAGCTGGGGCTCTGCTGGGCCTCAGAATGAGGACAGTGGGTAAAGATGCAATTGGTGTTTACCCTTAGGGAACTCATGCTCTTATTTGGGAGATCATATAGTATAGCCCAGGAGAAGGGAGTCAAATAATCACACAAATAAATGTGAAACTGAACTTCAAATATTTCAGAAGAGATGCTTGGGGAAATAACCAGTTTTGTAGGGGTGGGAATTGTTAGGAGGATACCCCAGGAATTGAGACAGAGAAGGCACTTGTGTAAGGGCAGTTAAGTTTGCTGCAGATAAAGGGAACCACGCTTGGGAGGGAGGAAGAAAGTTGGTCCTCTGAGGACCTTGAAAATGGTGAGTGTGAGTGAAGCATAGGCAATGAGGGGGAAGGTGGGAGATGATGAGAGAGGGAGAGATGGAGGGGCCTGGCGTCTGAACCCCAGAGCATGTTAGAAGAGCTTCAGTCTTATCCTGAGAGCAGTGGGAATCCATTCAAGTTTTCTAGTCAAAATAGTGAGGGGTGACCTGATTTCAGTGGAGAAGAGTTACATGTTCTCACTTTCCATGTTTACTTGGATTCTGAGAGAGAACTACTTATTTCCAAGATAAGCAGAACTCAGGTCTACTAATAACCTGTCAATATCACCTGCCATTAGCTTCTTTATTATGCTTTGCAGTAAGAACTAGATCATTTTTGTTTTGTTCTGTGTGTCAGTCAGAGCATAAAGAGGTTTTAGTTTTGTTTTGTTTTGTTTTTAACCTGCTTGGTCATCCTAAGATGGGTCTGCAATTTCCAAAGGTTTTCGATATCATCCTATTACCGGAGAATGGGCCCTTCTCGGCGTGATGTCCAGATTCTTGGCATCTCGAGCAAAGAATTGAATGAGACACAGAAATAAAGTGGTGAAAGAGTAGTTTATTAGAAGAGATAGTACACTCCAAAGAGTGTGGAGTGGGCCCCAAGCAAAGGCAAAACTCGAGAGGTGCTGTCTGGTGAGCAGTTGAAGCTTTTATCCCTTTTTTTGTTTAGAATGGGCTGTTCCTTTCCCAGTATGAGACCACTTGATTGACATCTGTGATTGACAAGAGGCTATTACCTCATCTTTTTAGACTGTGCATGTTCCTTCTCAGAATTCAGTCTGTTGTAATGATATTAATGAACTTCCGGGCATATGTATGATATTATAATGATGGTATAATGAGGCCCAAGTGAAACGAAGGTCGTTGTGGCCTGTACTGCACAGGTGTGAGTGACCAGTCTAATCTAGTTGGGTAGTTTGTACCCATTTGTTCCTCATAGGGGTAGATAATTACAGTGAGAAGGGGAAGTTTTTTGGGCAGAGAGGGGAGGTCTTTTGAGTGGTCACATTCTGTGGGTGGTGCAGAAATGCAGAAACCTGATGCCTCTCTCTAACTGCCTGCCTAGTTTTCTCCTTGAGAGACGTGGTCCCCATAAAATGTCTATGGGAAGTTGAGGGACAGGAGGTTTGTTCTTCTGTATCTGTTTCCCGCTGGGCAGGGGCATAGAGCTGTCCCTACTGTCATGCAGGGAAAACCCTTCTCGCTGTGCCATTTGTCTGCACCATTTGTCGTGCGAGGCGGTTTGCGGTGTCTGTGGTCTCGCTCCCCACATAAGAACACAAGACATGGTGAGGCCAAAAAGGAAGACCCACGGAGCCACAGATAGGGGAGTCATACCACTGTATTCTCGCTGGCGGCATCTGCCTCTCTGCAATCCGCCCTGCTAACTGCAACCCGCTCTTGCTAGCTCAGCCACCATCTTCTTGCTAGGCCCCACTTGCTGCTAGCGTAGCCACGGCAGTTATATTGGTGGCCAATGGCTCACTGGTTACAGTTGACGGCCAACTAGCCACAGCTGATGGCCATCCAATCACAATTGATGGCCATTTACTACCCGAGTGAGCACCTTTCCACGTGAGGGCGAGAGCCTGGAAACTATACTCCTGGCTCTGTCCCCACACTTACCTATTGGGGGATTCATGGAACTCTCACCCTATCTGATCATAGATGAGAGGAAGGGGTCTCGAGATCTGCCTGGAAGATTGTGTTGGCTTCTTTTGTTGGGCTTGGTAATCTTGTTGGGGTAGCCTCTGTATCCCCAGGGCTTTTGAATGAGGTAAAATAGATTTTAATTAATAAATTTAAAAGTGTTGCTTAAAGAGCAGAGCTCAAAGCTATTAATGAGAGGGGGCTACATGATGGAAAATCTGTCGGCTCTCTGGGGCCTGTGGCCGACTACCTGATTATTCAGGTGTTTTTAATTGTCCAGGTGTTAGGCCCAGATGGGTAGGAGAGAACATTGGGCTTCAATGATTACAATCAACAAGTATAAATCACAAGTTTCAGGGCAATTATCTAAAGCAGAGGGTAGGAAATTTCTATGATTCAGGTTAAAAACAATCTATTATTTATGATTAAGAAACCAATGGAGTTAAAACACTAAAGAAAGAAAACTTAAGAGTTTCCGTAGTGAGAAGCCCTTTCATATGACCCATATCAATCCTGTAGCCCCAGACTAAACCTGTACCCAGTTCCACTCACTAAGGTTCAGGTGTGTGATTTCTGTCATGTGTCAGAGGAAGGGAGGGAAGCTGGCCAGTCTCAAAAAGAAGACACAGGATCAAGTAGCCAAGAATAGTCACAATTGCATTACACATGGTGTGAATACTCTGAGCTGCTTCATGGATAGGAAAAAAATCTGTCAGAGAGCTCTCACTGTTCCTATTTCACTTCATCAGAAAGAAAATAAGGAGCCCAGGACTTGAATCTTTATGGCTGTAAGAATGGATGCTATTTTCTCCACGAGGAATTATTGAAGCCTTCCAATATGTATGGTTCATTGCCTCTCTTCAATTATGAGAAAGGGAAAGCTCAAAGTCATGTGGTGGGAGGACTTTTGTAGAGTTTTAACATCATTTTAGATCAATGATGTGTATTAATTAGCTTATTGTATTTTAGTGAATAAATATGCCTTAAATCATTATATGCTATGATTTATAAAATGAACTATTAATGTTTTTAAAATTTTGCTATTAACTATTATATAAATTAACTACATACACTAATAAGTCCTATACAGCATAGTGTTTTATATTTTTAAAATACACATATATTAATTTTCTTCTCCTGTTTTCTTATCATAATTTATGACATGCGATATTAAGGTCAGATTGTAGGGTTAATATTTTATAGATGTGGTGTCGGAATCCAAGAGTATAACAACTTGTACAAAGACAAATCGGTTGTGTTAAAGCATAAATTGCACCAATGTTAAACAGGCAAGAAGAATTTATTTAAAGCTATTGCAATAAGAGAGAGAGGGAAGAACTGAGCCTGGACTCAGCTCTGCCATAAAGATGTGGGTAGGTGTGGGGACAGAGCCCCAGAAAGCAGTTTCCAGGCTCTCGGCCTCATGTGGAGAGGTGCTGGCTCAGATAGTGGATGGCTGTCAGCTGTGGCTGGTTGGCCATCAGCTGTAGCCATTAAGCCATTGGTCACTGATATAACTGCCTTGGCTACTGAGGGGAGCCGAGGAGGGTGAAGGAGGTCTCTGAAGGAGAGTAAGGAGAGTCGAGGACAGTTGGTCGGTTGGCAGCAAAGCAGACAGCAGGTCGCACGTCGTGTAAACCCAGCCTCCAGTGAGACCATAGTGGTATGACTTCCCTACCTATGTCTCCGTGGGTGTTCCTTTTTGGCCTTACCTTGTCCTGCGTTCTTATGTGGGGAGCGGGAGCAGAGACCCCGCAGGCCACCCCGCACGACAGTAGGGTTTTTTAACTGCTGGGGTGAGCTAGTGGAAAAATACCAGAGGATATTTGCAGGTTGGTTGATCCATGGAATGCATTTAGCACAGTGAGTTTCTGAGTTTGCACATGCTCTTTGCTGTGATTAGGCCATCTGTATAGGTTTGCTAATTTGATGCCTATTGAAGTCAGGGTCCTGCCCTCCCATGGAAACTGGGAGATGGAGCTCCAGCTGCCTTGATGACTACATTTCAAAGGGATGGCTCCCAGGTCCTTGAGAAAGGAATTCCTGTGTTATAAATGCAGCAAAGGCTTTTAAAACATCACAAAGGGACAGAAAAATAATTTGCAATTTAAAGTTTTCTAAAGTGAATGCTCTAAGAAAAGGGACCTCAGGGGCCAAGAGACAGGAAGAAGCCAGGCTAAAACTTAGTCAAGCTGCGGGGAACTTGAAGGCCTTCTTGGTCAGCTATAAAACACTACTTAGAGTTCTGAGTTTGTCCTGTCAGGTAGGATTCATCCAGCGCTCGGACACAAGAGCTCCCAGCACTGAGGTTTGTCTGTTTCCAGGCTCTATGCAGCCTTCAGTGTGGTTCCAGGCCCACAACAAGCTCAGTAAATACTTGTCCAATAAACAAACGAACACCTGGGCCCTCTCCTCACTACTATTTTACTTCATAACCTGGAAAGAACATCTAAATCCTTATGAGACAGAGAAATTCTCCTCTCATTGAAAAATGGGCTGATATAAGACATTAGCAAACAAGGTGAAAACTGTTGAAATCTTCCTTTAAGAATCTGGTAGGGGGGAAAAAATTGGTACTATTAATAAAATGACTTTTCTCACCTTTGTGTGAGCCTGTATCTGGACACCATTAATTCAGCCAGCCTGTAATAGTGCCATTTAGACCACAAAGTTAACACCTCATTAAGAAAATTAGTATGAAAATTAGGTAGCTGCCCAGCAATTATTGCCTGAAAGGTCAAAGTTTTAAAAGGTGGAGTGAAGAGGTTGACACATTTATTAATTAAATATTCTCTAAAGGCAGCGTCTGCCTGATGGGAGAAACACACAAGATAGCGAGAGAAATTGCAGGCTCCACACCACGTCTCTCATCACCCCAGCAACACATCATTAGTCATTCTGCATGAACCACAGAAACATTCAGAAGGGTAGTTTGACATGCACCCATTTTACAAAATACACCTCTTCCCTTCAAAATGAATTTAATGTTTTCCAAATCTCAAAGTCCTGAGTTTTGTTTGCATTGGCTCTGGTTTAGCTTCTAAAGACTGTGGCCTTTGTTTAGCTGATTCCTTCATCGTGTAGTTATTGAAGTGAGCATGTGTCAAGCCAGGCCCTGGGTGTATGGTGATGGAGGAGGCAGCTCTTGTGGGGCCGAGTGTGTAATGGGAAATTGTAGCATAAATAAAAGTCCTTAGTATCTATTGTGACTTGCGCTAAAGGGCTTTGATGTTCACTAAAAGTTAACTTTACCCTCAAATACAGTTCTCATTAGTCAGATTCTCGAGTAGACTCAAAGCTCATCTACTGGCCTAATATTCCTGTTCAACTTTTTACTTTTTTTAAGCTATAACTGTGTAATACCTAGCGTTCCCAACTTGAGTTTTCAGTAGGGAAGGGATTAAGAATCCAATAACGGCACTTTCACACAGTAAATTATTTTGATGCCATTGAATAATGACTATGAAGAAATGTTCATGATGTGCGTCATTGAAGAAAACAACACTATGTGTATGTCATCATGACATACGTGATGTAGAAAGGATGCAATTTGAAATTTAATACATCACAATCTTAATTATGATTATATTGGCACATTACCAGAGGCGTGCTGAGTGAGAGGGCCTTGTGTCAACAGGATCACAAGGTCACAATACAAAGTCTGGGGGTTGGGCTGTGTGGCTAAAGGACAATAGAATAGAAGGTAGAATATTGAAATGTGTTAACTCACCTAGTAAATTACGCAGCATATATTAGTGTTTGTCCTGTAATACTAGGGGCAGATATAGATTTTATGAGGGCTGAAGCTTACACTTTATAGGCTTATGCAATTTATTTTTTTAAGTAGATCGTAGGTCTCAGAGCACTTCTAGGTTCACAGATCTCACGCGGCCCCTTCCCACACACGTACACCGCCTCCGCCACTATCAACCTTCCCCAGCAGAGGGGAGCATTTGTTACATGACCCTGAATTGACACATCATTATCATCCGAAGTCTGAGGTTTAGAGTTCACTCTTGGTGTCCTTCATTCTATAGGTTTAGACAATTGTAAAATGACATATCCTTTACGGTATCATAAAAACACTGTCACTGCCCTAAAAATTCTTTGAGCTCTACCTTTTCATCTCCACTCCCCAAACTCCTGACAACCACTCATCTTTTTACTGTCTCTGTAATTTGCCTTTTCCAGAATATCATATAGTTGGAATCATACAGTAGGTAGCCTTTTCAGATTGTCTTCTTTCACTTAAAGACGTGTATTTAGGGTTCCTCCATGTCTTTTCATAGCATGATACCTCATTTCTCTTTAGCACTGAGTGATATTTCATTGTGTGATGTACTACAGTCTATCCATTCATTCACTGAAGGACATCTTGGTTCTGTCCAAGTTCTGGAAATAATGAATAAAGTTGCTATAAGCTTCTGTGTGCAGGCTTTTAAGTGGACCTGTGTTTTCCACTCATTTGGGTAAATACCAAGGAATGAAATTGCTGGATCATATGGTAAGAGGATATTTAGTTTTGTAAGAAAGTGACAACCCATCCTCCAAAGTACATTCCCACCAGCACTATAGGAGGCTTTTTGTTGCTCCCATTCTCACCAGCTTTTGTTGGTGTTGGTGTTTTGGATTTTGTCCATTTTAATAAATGTGTAGTGGTATCTTATTGTCTTAACTTGCAATTCTTTAGTGACATAACTGTATATTTCTGTATATCTTGCCATCTATATATGATATCTTTTTTGGTGAGGTGTCTGTTTAGGGCTTTTCTCCCCATTTTTTAAATCAGATTGTTAATTTTCTTATTGTTTAGTTTTAAGTGTTCTTTGTGTGTTTTGGATAGCAATTCTCTTTCAGATGTGTCTTTTGCAAATATTTTCTCCCAATCTGCAGCTTGTCTTCTCATTTGCTTGACATTATCTTTTGCAGAGCAGAAATTTGTATTTTTTTTAAACCCAGGTACATTTTTTTTAAAAATTGGGGACTATTGGGGAACAGTGTGTTTCTCCAGGGCCCAATCAGCTCCAAGTCGTTGTCCTTCAATCTAGTTGTGGAGGGCACAGCTCAGCTCCAAGTCCAGTCAAGGTTTTCAATCTTTAGTTGCAGGGGATGCAGCCCACCATCCCTTGCGGGAATTGAACCGGCAACGTTGTTGTTGAGAGCTAGTGCTCTAACCAATTGAGCCACCTGGCCGCCCCAGAAATTTGTAATTTTAACAAAACCTAGCCTATTAATTATTTCTTTCATGGATTATGTCTTTGGTATTGCACAATTTAATTTTTTTTTTAAGAAAAAAAACCAAATTATGAATAAAAATTTCTAGATCTCCTCCTAGGATCTTACAGGGGCTCATGAAGTCAGAGCCCTGATGTTGAAGCTTCATTTGCTCCAAAGGAAATACAGACCCAGCAAATATGTTAGTATCAGAAATTTTATCATGATAGACAATGAAAATATATTTGCAACATCTTGTGGGAAGACCCTGTGCTGTCACTTCCGAATGTACTTCTCCCCCTTCCTTTGGTCAATTACCCTCCACTACACACACACACACACACACACACACACACACACACACACAAATACTTAAACACACATAAAACTCTTTTTTACCCTTTACTGGTCTTTTGTGTAATTGAAGCAACTTCTAACAACAAGTAGACCAAGCAAAGTGAAAGCTGAATCCTCCGGCAGCCCCTCTTGAGGTTCGGCCCCCCAGTCATGCCCCACGGGAGATGGTGCACCCGCTGTCGGAGTCTGGTGCACACAGGTTCAGATTCCGACGGCTGAATCAGCCACACAGACTACTCTTAAATTCTTACCTCTACTTAATAGGATCCAATTTAATGATTTCTACACTTAAGAGATATTTTAATTAGGTGATTTTCAAACAGAGCATTGAGATCCATGATCGAGAATTAATGAGTTGGAAAATATTTAAAAATATGGTAGAATAGAATGGAACCAAATAGAAGAGAATAAATGGAATAGAAAATATGATGGTAAATTATATAAATGGAAGGTAATGACTGTCCTTGAAACTTCTGTTTCTGTGTGTGAACATATACTGCTTGTCATGTGAAATGCAATTTTTATTGAATTTAGTGATAAAAAAAAAGTCAAAACCATTCTTCCAAGTGAAAAAATTCACTCTAGAACAAACATAAAAGCTTTTTATTTTTGAACATTTGAATACACGCAGAGATGTATCAGTTGTTGGGTTATTTGTGATTTGACACCTTTTTGACGTTCAAAATTCAACAGAATCTTGCTAATATATTTAGGTTTGGAGGCACATAAGGTTTTATGTAAAAATTAAGATGTATTTCTTGACACTTTGGGCTTTGATCAAATATAACTGTTGACCCTTCAAATTCTGCTGTGACTTCTGCTTCTACCCATTAAATCGTCTTTCAGAGAAGGGTTTCCCGTGAAGAAACATGAGATGGACAAAGACGTAATTGTGTCTTTACTTTTTCCTTGATTGGTTGGGAGGATTGGAGACTGGGAGAGTGGACTTTGGAGATACCTGTAATTACCTGTATTTTATAGAACAGAGCACATAGACCACCCAAAGTGTGAGCTTTTCTCTGAAGGAAGTGAACCATGATTCTTTTCTTTCCCTCTCGGGCATGTGACACAGCCTTTCCTGGTCGTTACTCCAACGTCCCTGAGCTGCGAAGGACTCCTGTTGGGCACTGATGCTCTCTATGCCCCTTTGTCCTCGTTTTGGTCCCTGCATGCAAAACTGGCCATAGCGGAGGCTTCCTTCCTTGGAGTTTCATCCTGGGGGCACACTTGGCCTTTCCAGGAAGATTTTACATTTGCTGCATGGCTGTGAATCTGACTCAGGGGGCTGTGGCCCACAGGGAGGCCAAGGTTCTGTGTGTGACGTGACGAAAAAGTAAAGCGAGTTGTCTACATCACATCAGAAGCCAAAGCTTATCAATTACCGTGTTCCCCCGAAAATAAGACCTAACCAGACAATCAGCTCTAACGCGTCTTTTAGAGCAAAAATTAATATAAGACCTGGTCTGACATTGTTATATTATAAATTATATTAATTATATTATATTATACCCGGTCTTATATTATATCCGGTATTGTATTACATTATATTATATTATGATATGATATGATATTATACATTTTCCCTCAAAAGACACATTAGAGCTGATTTTCCAGCTAGGTCTTACTTTCGTGGAAACACTATAGTTATAATTGCTGGGTTCTAGAACGTACATTTTGATTGGTTATTTCAATTGTCCTCTGTTTCTTTTCTTGCCTTTATCTTACTATTAATTTCCCCCTCAAATGCATCACTATAAACAGCCTAATCAATTTTAAAACACAGCGTTCAGAAAAATCAGTGTTATAATTAACTATGGGTATTTTAACTAAAAATCATTTGGTTAGTATTACTGGTGGTACATATCAATTAATGAATTTTTTTGTTAAAAGTAAATTGAAATGTGAAAAACTATCATTAGCATTTTAAACTCAGTGTATAATGGATCAATAGTAACTAATGTGTATATATTTAAAACAAGTCACTCATTAATTTAACATCATCTGTACATCATAGCATGTACAGGAATTATTGAGTGTCTTTAGAAGGAGGTGCATAATGAGCATAAATTGATATTTGGTAGTTAATATATTTATTTGTCATGTGCCCTTACTTAGCATAAGCTAATTACAATTATAGGTAACCCATTTATAATGCCTATGGATGGGAATCATGCATTAATCTTGTAACAGCTCTCACAGTCTTCCGTTGTGGCATGCCCAACACATGCTATGCACCACAGCCAATGGTTTTCTTCTTTAGATTCCCCCTATATTTTTTCACAGCGTATGCATGTGTTGTATGTCTTGAGGAACGCACAGGCTACCCAAGCTGCTCTGCCCACCTCCTGTCATCATGCTGTGTTCCCCGCTACTGAGATGCTCTTCACACTGAGCTAAACCTGAGCCTTCATTTCCAAGCCAGCAGGAAGCTCCCATTTTCCTGGAACCGCTTCCCTCTCTGCTCTGAATTCCCCTGAACTCCTGTAGTAGCTACCGCTGTGCTTCCCACTAATACTCCCCCCTTCCTATGCTGGGTAGTTTGCGGGTGTTTGTGGGTGTGTTTCCCTCCGTTGCTAGACCATAAGTTCACTGATATTCTTCTTTGTGTCTTCAACACATGCCAAGCAGTCAAAAATATTTATTCCTTGATTCATTGCTTTGCACCACTTAATGGGAAAACACTGTGACATCTCACATTAAATACTGAGTTGTTGGCATTTACACATTTAGCATTTTCCACAAAAATGCTTACAGACACACCTGAAGGTATGCAATATGTAGTAATTTCTAATTGTGTTGAGGCATAAAATGAGCTGTATGCATTCCGTCTCAAAAGAACTCTGTTGTTCTCTTTTCATACCGAATATCATTTAAGCCTCAAAACAGCCCTGTGAGTTGGGTCTTACCATTTCAGTTTTCCAGACGAGGAAACTGGAGAGAATAAATTCTCCAGCTGGATGTGTAAATGTAATAATTTGAGAATAACTTGCAATATGTGCCTCAGCCATATTATTGATTCACTGACTTGGGATTTTGTATCTTGTTTGTAGTAAAATGATGTCAATATGTAGCTCTTAAGGAATGAATTTCAACGTACATCTTTACATGGGGTTTGGGAATGAGACAGCTCAGATCCTCTTTGGAATTAGAAGGAGTACAATCCACACCTGCATAAATTGATACCTACCACTACCATTGTAATTATAGTATCAATGTAAAAATAAATAGTGACATTTGAAATGTGACTTTTGTTCAGTATTTAAGAGGCACTTTGAAGTATCCAAGCATCGCTCCTCAGCCATGTGCGCAGCTCCAGAAAATGACTCAGCTAGGTCAAATGGCCATTTGTGTGAAGGTACATATTTCTTTATTTAAGATAGGAAATAAATAATGGTAACTATAATACTCAAAGGATGGACATGTTTAGTAAACTATGGTACCAAATATAATAGATTGGAAACGGAAAACAAATATGGAATCTATACATAAACATTAAACATGCTTATTGTACAATGATAAATGAAAGTCTCTATATACACATCGACATCTTTCCACTCTTTGCAGGTATGTAAATATGCCTTTGTGTTTGTGTGTGCACATGCACATACATGCACACACACAGCAAAGTGCAGGTGTTTCTTCTATAAAATCATCCATGACTCTTGCAAATTTTCACAATCTGAAAAACCTCACACTAAAATTAGCATGACTCTTGCGAACAATAGACCACACAAGACCTTTGCATCCCTGACACACTACACTTCCTAGAAAATCAATAATTAGTACCTGGAGAGATGACGTGGCAGCTCATGGCAGCTAGAGTTTTGCTGCAGACACAGTACTAAAAGTGCACAGAAACCTTATCTGACCCTTTCCACACTTGCATGTATTTATATTTTCTAGAGTAAGATCTTACGGAATGCTTAATTTGTAAGTGAAAAATGCACAGAAACAGTGGAACGGGCGTGCTGACCTGGATGCTGAGCCTACACAGTGGGAAGCAGAGATAGGAGCAGACGGGCTGCCATTAGGCTCACTGGGGTGGAAATGCCACCTACTGTGATCTTAGAATCACTCCAGGTCGGGGGCAGCCTCTGCGGGCAAGGAGAAAATCTGGGTGACCTTGGGTTTGATGATAAATGTTTAGATACAACATGAAAGGCATGATCCATCAAAGAAAAAATTGATTAGGTGGACGTCATTAAAATTTAAAATCTCTGTTCTGTGAGAGTCATTGTCAAAAGAATGAAAAGATAAGCCTCAGATGGAGAGAAAATATTTGCAAAAGACATATCTGATAAAGGACTGTTGTCCAAAATATACAAAGAACTTTTAAAACTCAATAAGAAAATCTCCCCCTTGATTAAAAACAGTTTATATTAAATCACAACTATATTAGTTCCGATAATGACCCACATCTGCCTTTAAAACAGCTGTGGTATACTAAGTTTTGGCTTTTGTATATTTGAAATACTACCTGAGGTGTTTCCTGGGTGTGTGGTATTCATGTCAATGTTGAGTCATGCTTTTCTTAAGGTCACTCTGTTGTTTTCCTTGTACAGGCTAAGCAAGTGTGTCTTTCCTGCATCACATTGCTTCTTAGAACGCCCAGATGAGGCTGTGACACATGTTAGTTTTGCCATGCAGCCAAAAGGCCACGTTTCCAAGAGGATCTGCGGGTTTGTGAATGAATGGTCCAGTTAGCATTTGCAGCCTTATCTCACGTACAGCGTGTTTTCTCGCTGGGTAATGCGGGCATGTGGATTGGACAAGCCTTTGTCCTGGGGGCTCCCATGCGTAATATGATGTTGGCAGCGACCCAGGCTCTACCTCCAATTACCAGCAGTGCGAAGCCAGCCAAATAACATCAACTGATACTCAGGTAATGGGATATTGAAGGGGCTCATAAAATTGCCAAGGATACAATACAGAGTTACTGTGTGTCTTTTTATTTTTAACTGATGTAACCATCTTCTAAATAACATTCAAATTGATTAAGCATAATTAGATATTTTTAAGTATAAAGGTAAAGTCTATATAAAAATGAATATCACTGCTATGTTAAAAAATACACAGGAAAATAGAAATATATCCTTCTGCTAGTGCTAAGGTCTGTATGCCTCTAAATATACATTTAGTTTTAAAACATATTCTTGATAAATGTTTTAAATTCTAAATCTTACGAGTAGGATACTCACCAACCCTTCTTTGAGTTCTGATATTTTCAAAAACCGGGACTATACATAAAATGAGAATAGTCTGCGTTCTCTAATTTGAAGTAATAAGACAATAACTTCATTAACTATTTTCATCCTGTGGTCTAACAGGAAGTCTGTGAGTTTCCACAAGTTCACTCTGAGGAATCCATCTTCCATAAAAAAATGTTTTGGTTGGAGTATAGAAGTAATTAACCAGTTTTTCTTAATGTATAATTTATTTTATTTTTTATAAACATTCTTTTTCAAAATAAATTTTATTGGGGAATGTTGGGGAACAGTGAGTTTCTCCAGGACCCATCAGTTCCAAGTCAAATTGTTGTCCTTCAATCTAGTTGTGGAGGATGCAGCTCTCTGGCCCATGTGGGAATCGAACTGGCAACCCTGTTGTTCAGAGCTCGCATTCTAACCAACTGAGCTATCTGGCTGCCCTTAATGTATAATTTAGAATAAAGGTTAAAGTGATCAAAATTTTGCCCACAGTATAAAACATTCTGCACAAGGAAAACTATATCAATTCTTTTATAAAATGGGCTTTTGTATTTGGATAGAAAAATGCACTGGTTTTAAGCTTTGAGTGGAATTTTAAGAACATGAATAACCATTGACATTATCAGAAGAAAGAAATGTTACTGCAGGCAGCTTTTCATTGGAAACAGCTTAAACTGTCTCCTGGAACACTGTTGTTTTCTCAGGTCTGCAGACAGCTTGGCAGGAGGAAGTCTGGCCCGAAGTGCAGGGAATTCTGTTTTCTGTACCTATCAGGGAGGGGAAGGTTTTAAAATATGCGAACATTCAGCATTAAAGAGGGTGACAGCAGGAACTCTCATGTTCTTGATTGGTGCAAAATTAATAATACTACCTTGTATTAGTCAAGGTTCTCTAGAGAAACAGAACTAATGGGATATACAGAGGGTGCCAAAAAAATATCTACACATGACTTGTATTCGTCTTTTGTTATTGGTAGATATTGAGTATTACGATTTTAATACAGTGTTTTCCTCTATCTTAAAATGTGTATACATTTTTTGGCCCCCCCGGGGTGTGTGTGTGTGTGTATGCCTTGTGCCATTATGGAGGCTGAGAAGCCCCATAACCTGCCATCTCCAAACTGGAGATTCAGTGGTGTAGCTCAGCCTGAGTCCAAGGCCTGAGAACCCTGGACACCGATGATGAGGACTCCCGTCTGGGTGTGAAGCCCTGAGAACCAGGTGTGCCAAGGGCAGGAGATCAACGTCCCAGCCCCGCAGTGCCAGGAAGGGCCAAGTTCTTCCTTCCTTCACCTGTTTGTTCTGTTTAGCCCTCCCATAGATTGAAAGGTGCCGCCCACGTGGGGGGCAGTCCACAGACTGGAGATACTCTCATGAGCACACCTAGAAATAACTTTCAGCCGCATATCTGAGCACCTCGTGATCCTGTCAAGTTGACGCATAAAATGAACTATCCCATAACCCTGGTTTTTAACTCAGAATTTCACTTGTCCTATTGCGACTTGTACAAAGATGTTTATTGCGACTCGAAAATCAGCCAAACTTACTTCCATAGAAGATTGTCTAAATAAATAGGTTAATTCTTGTAATGGTAGGCTCTGCAGCTTTTCAAAGGAGCGAGGTAGATTCTATACTTACTGACACAAAAATGTGTCATGACATTAAAATGAAAAAGGTAGAAGTGAAACAGTGTCTACAGTTCCATGCGCATGTTTATACATAATTACACATAATAGAATCATATGCGTGATGACATATAATTAGATACTCAGGCAAAATTTAGAGATCCAATGTAATCATGAGAAAAATATCAGGCCAATTCAAATTGAGGGACGTTTTGCAATACACCTGGCAACGTCTCTTCAGATGAAAGATAAGAAAAGACTGAGAAACTGTCGCAGATTGGAGATGCCTAAGGACACACGATGACCGACTGCCGTGTGGTGTCCTGGCTTGGATGCTGGAGCAGACAGCACATCGATGGACAAACTGATGAAATTCAGTCAGTAGCACTGCGCCAGTGTCCGTGTCTTAGCTCTGATAAATGCACTGTGGACACATTACATGTCAACACGAGGGGAAGCTGGTGGAAGCTGCACAGGAGGCCTCTGCGAGCTTTGCACCTGTCCTGTACATCCAATGATCTGAGAATCAAAAGTGAAACACTCGTATCCATAGGCAGGGCATGTATGCACTACCACAGTACTACCCTGTTTAATGAATTGTTAGCACGGAACAGGACTAGCAGAATAAAGGATGAACATGGGCGGACAAATGGAGAGCTCTCAGCAAGTGTCCCAGGTGAATCAGAGTGACGCTGGGGTATAGCACAGTGGACTCAGCTATGTGTCTCCTAAGCCCTGATCGTACCCCAGAGCGCGCAGCAGAAGAGGTGGCAGAAGCCTGGTAAATGGGTGGAGGCCCGATGTTGCAAATTCCAAGTGGCAGAGCCTTTAATGCTTGAACCAACCCAGGTACCTAGTTAGTAGTTCGCATTATTCTGTCACCCTGAATGTAGTTCTTTAGGAAAACACTAAGGTCTCCGGAGAACTTTATGGCAAGAGCAGGAGCAGTCCTTGCATTGCAGTGGACAGGGAGGTTATGGAAGTGGATTTGGCGGGAGAGGAATTTGCGTTGAGGAGTTCACCCACACTCCAGCATTTCGCTTTGAATTGCTCCAGCAGAAAATGCAATTCTGCTCCCTTCTTTTGTCATAGCGTCTTATAGAAATAGCTGGGAGTGCTCAAAAATTCAGTTTCATCAGCCTTTGTGGATATAAAATATTAGAGTACTGATAAGAAAGGAGGGTGGAGAGAATCATAAATGTGGCAATTGAACTAACAATACAACCAAGCAGCCATGTCAAAAACAAAACAAAACAAAAAACATGTAATGTTTTACTATTTTCTGTTGCTTTTGGAGAAATGAAACGAAAGTAAAGTTCGCCTGTATTTTCATAAACAAAATAACGGTATCGGTATTACTTTGAAATGGTGGAATATAATTTGTAGCCTAGAAAGAAGGAACTTGCCTCATCCTTGGAGCTGTTGCTCAAGTGAGCCACAAATCTTTTCAAATGTGATGAATAGTTCAGGGCAGGAATCTTTGGCCAAGAAGATGGGGTGCTGCAGGCGGCAGAGGGAAGAGTGAAAGCATGCAAGTTACATGTCTAAGAAATGTCTAATTCCCCTATTCAATTTAGGATGGGTGTATTTCAGATCTCCTTCTCACCCCCTTTCAAGGCCGGTTTCTGTATTATTAATATGTATATAGGGTCATTTGCAGACCAGTCATTGAGCTGAGCCAGCTGAAGGCGCAAAGGTGGGGGGATCGAGTCTCTCCTTCTCTTGGTAGCACTTACCCAACACTGAGGGTCTTTCCTAGTCTCTCTAGGAGCCTCCCATTTGGCTTTGACCGCACACAATCGTGGAACTTAGGGAAACTACTGGACCTGCATGGAACTTGGAGCAAGAGTCCACCCAATGGCTCATAACCACCTCAATGGAGCTGGTGAGGACATGGGCCTCCCTTCCCCTGCCCTCTTCCTCACTTGCACCTCCTTAGACTTCCCCTGGATATACGTAGGGTACCGACTATACAATTGTGTTTTCTTTTACTGTTTTAAAGATGCCACTCCTTGCCATCTGGCTTGGATAACTTCTGATGAAAGTCTGCTGTGCGTTTTCTTTGTTCCTCTCTATATAACCCCACCTCTCTCTCTCCTTCCGGCAGTCTTACAGTTGAAACATGGTACGTCTAGGTGTATGTTTTTACGTTGTTTTGTTTATGTGTTTGATATTTGTTTCTACCAAGCTTCTTGGACTTGTATTTGATGTATTTGATTATTCTGGGACAAACTTCAGATATATCTCTCCAGATATTTCTTCTGCCCCACTTCCTCTCTTTCTCTTCTTTTGAATGCTATCAAGAGAATTCTGATTGGCAATCACATTAATAGAGTTTAAGACAATGATTGGATGTATGTTTGGATGATACTTTTGTTGAAATGTGATTTTCCCCACACGTTATTAAAAAGTTAGTGTAATTAACGCAGAATTAATACAATTGATAGTGTTTAGGGAGATTATTTCTAAATATATTTTCATTAAAACAACATGATTTGCAACCTTTAACTGTTTTTCGTAAACTTTCTTAATAGTTTCTAGTGTATAATGCATTTAAAAACACCATTCTCAAGTATACATCTTGACTCTAAAACCAGCTGCTTAAAATAACCAGCAACAGAGATGATGACATGGTCTGTTCATCCCCATGGCCCTTTTGACCTTGTTTCACGCAACCGCACCACCTGACATGCAGGAACATGTGAATTTGGGGTGAGTGCAGAGAGGGGTTGGACTCTGAGTCCATTTTAACCCATGAGGCTGGAGCACCTGGACCAGGTGGTCTTCCTGCAGCGCCACCTGTGGGACCAGCTTCGAGGTGGGTCAGATGTGTGTGAGATAGATCCAGGAGGAAAGGTACGTACGGAAGTTCCCCCTTATCTGCGGTTTCGCTTTCTGTGGTTTCAGTTCCCTGGGGGCAGTTGTAATCCAAAAATATGAAATAGAAAATTCCATTAACAAGCAATTCATAAGTTTCAAACCGCACACTATACTGAGTAGCATGATACAATCTTGTGCTGCCCTGCTCTGTCCCTCGCGGGGCATGGATTATCCCTTTGGCCAGAATCTCCAGGCTGCAGACGCTCCGTGCCAGTAAGTCAATTAGGAGCCACCTCAGTTATCAGGCTGACGTCTCAGTGTCCCAGTGCTTGTGTGCAAGTAATTCTTATTTTATGTAATAATGGCTGCAAAAGGCAAGAGTGGTGATGCTGGCTTCATTTTATGTAAAAGGTAGGTATGTATAGGAAAAAACATAGTATATACAAGGATAGGTACTATCTGAGGTTTCAGGCATCCTATGGGTCTTGGAACATACCCTCCTAGAATTAAGGAGGCAGGATGGGACTACTGTGGCGGATTTTCTGTTATTAGCAAACTCCATATATGAGCAAATGCTCTACTCGTTCTCCTATGACCACCATCACATTTATCTAGCTATTTATACCTCTCACTTTGGTGTGGGAATGTCTTCTCCACCTGTACACGTAAGCCTCAGCAGACTCACGCCACTGCCAGAGCCTCTCAACTTGGTGCTGAACAGGGAGACCTGCATTCTTCAGCAGCATTTCTTGTCTCTGTTCGTTGGTTCGCCCTGGTTCCAGCTTCAACACATCTTCGACATAACTGGTTTTGGTTATGTCAACACACATTAAATTGCAGACTTGCTATTTGGAATTTGGCCTTTGCTGTTCTCCTGACTCAGTGTGAGAGTTCCACATCAAAGACTTTACGTTTGCTCCATGAGCTCTTCTAACTGGTGGCCTCCTCTGTGCGAGGGCACAGACCCCACACTGAAACACGCACGCTCAGCTCCTGAAATCTCGGGGCTCTTACCACCAGATGACATATCAACCCCTAGGGATGAGCCTTCAGTATTTCAGCCTGATGACGCTGTTTTGTCCCTGGAGCTTCCTGAACTAAGTATTAACATACAGGTGACCTGCCCCGGAAATTTCTTAATTTAGTTGCTGTGCTGACAAAAACTTTAGATTGCTGAATTCTGGTCGCTGTATTTGGTCTGTGAAAACTGACGAAGCTCTTAGTATGAGCCCACACTAGGCATAGAATACAGGATGAACTCGACACACTATGAGGATGAGAAAACTGTGAAGTCAGAGCGAGTTCCTGTCAATTCAGGGGGAGTAAAAGACAGCTCAGAGCTTTGTTTTTCTTCCACCTTAGCAGCTCATCTTTTCTGTATCACTTTAAAGCCCCAAATAACTTTCCTCTTGTGCAAGCTCCTTCCCAAAGATCGGTCGTTGCTCTTCCTGCACCATTGGTCAGGAACACTGAGCCCAAAAGGCTGCTGGGCTGGCACCTCATTCACCTTCCCCTGGTGCTGGCACCAGAGTGTGTGCAGAGATGGGATATGGAGGGAGAAATTCAGCATGAGAAGATCTGGCTTGGCATCCTTCCTCGCTGTTTGTTTCATTGGTCTTTGCAGCATTTTTAATGAGGCTGAGCTACTCTGCTTTTGTGCTGCTGGTTTTTGTGAAATGTAGAAATCACATACCCCCAACAGCCTTGGGGAATTTGGAGAGAGGAAGAGGGCTATGAGATGGTTTGTCGAATGTTACTCCGACCCAAGGCTCTGTTATTGGGAACTGCAATTAGATTTCTTTCCCTTCCTGGGCAAAGATATTGTAGTATCTTTTATAGAAGCTGTTACTGATTAAAAGGGCACTTCTTTCCAGGTAACCTGAACTAACTTTGAATCAAGAAAAATCGTAGTCTATATATATGATGATGCATTTATTGATTTTTCAAATTAATTAACTTTATAAATGTGAGGGTAATTTGTGGTAATTACCAGGAAAATAAATCAAATGTGGTAACTCTATTCTTTGCCGAAGCATGTCACTCTATTCCTGTACCAGTGGCTTGGTGTCTGGAGACTGGGTTCTACAGCCCCATGTGAGCATTTCTGTCATCTGCTGGCAAACCCGAGGGGGGCTTCAGCTAACTTGATCTTGATCTTCTTGTCCTTTCGTTTTGAAGAGCCTTGCAGCACTAAGAAATCTGAACACATGTTGCATCATTCATTCATAATTGCTTGTTGACTTCATAATTTCATCCATAAAACGTTTTACATTAGCAAAAATAAATATATATTAAGGAAAGAGTAACATATCTAATATGCATATATATGTTTTCTTTTTATTATAAATGTAAATATGTAAAGTTCTTCAAAGTGATAATGAATTTATTGTTTAATTTATATTTATAGTTATTGACTAACAGCTTATAAAATAAATTCAACACCAATTTTAAAATCCAAGAGAACTTTACATTGATTTCTAATAACACTAAGTGGGGGTTTTAAGTTTTTCTTTTTCTCGCAACTACTTTCTACTGGAGTTTACTTTCTAGCAGATGTAATTGGCATGATTAATCCATCTATTTTCTTATGGTACAAGTACAAAAATGGTTTCCTTTTCACATAGCTTTTCTTATTTATTCCAGCTTCTGTCTTGCCTAAGCAGAAATGCTGGCTCAGGTAAATGAAGTAATGTAGATGGGTTGAGGCATGAGCTAAGTTTCTTTGGATTGCCGCGAAAATATATCATTTCAGTTAAATGGCCAAGAATGTTATTTTAAAAGAAAAGTCTCATACTTTTTGTAACATGACTGATGTGTGCTGTCTGGCTGCAGCCTGCAAATCTGCAGCTACCAAGGGTATTTAACTTGAAGCCGTCTTTTATAGAAACTACCTTTAAGTACAGGTAATTTATTAATTTAAAATCTTGAGTTTGCACCTTCCTTTACCACTGTCTAGCTGCATGATGTGTCAGGTGAGACTTCTGCATTTCAGCCTACTTCTTTAGAAGGAGGTGACAGTCCCTCTCCCAGAGCCCACGTAAGTATCCAAGACAGTCTGTGAAGTTCTGGTAGGAGGTCTCACGTTCAGAGCACTTCAGTGTGAATTTTCCTTCTTTACTCTCATTATTGTCGTTGTTATTTTAAAAACTCATTCCCTTAGATCCTCAGATAATATCGTGCAATCCTCTCATAATATTATGATCAGGTCTATTCAACTAACAATGATAGGAACCTTAGGGAATTATGAATAGCAAGGAAATAAATTGAAGTTACTCTTAAAGAACATTTTTTAATATTATTACAAGTAATTAATAACTATTAAATAATATTAAATAATTATTCTTGTAAATAATTTTACAACAATTTTCAATAATTACTGTGTTTCCCTGAAAATAAGACCTAGCCGGACAATCAGCTCTAATGTGTCTTTTGGAGCAAAAATTAATATAAGACCCAGTATTATATTATATTACATTATATTATGTTATACCCAGTATTATATTATATTATTATATTATATTATATTATATTATATTATATTATATTATCCAGTCTTATATTAAAATAAGACCGGGTCTTATATATTATTTTTTGCTACAAAAGACGCATTAGGGCTGATTGTCTGCCTAGGTCTTATTTTTGGGGAAACACAGTAGTAGTTATCATAATTAGAAAACATGAAATTGAAAAGTGCAACACATGAAAGAAGGAAGAATCCTGAATACTTATGCTGGATAAATAGAATTGCTTGTCATTATAGGGTAAGTCAAAATCTCCCTCAAAAATTAAATAGACACACTGGAGAATAGAAGCAAGGCTGGGCTAGTTACAATCAAAGGCATTCCAAACACAGAAAAGCATTAATGGTAAATAATGGTAATTCAAAAATGATCTCCCTTATTGAAATGTCACACAAAAGGCAAAATGGTTGTCCACAGGCTCCTATCAAAGCTATCAACGTGGAACACAGAGTAAATATGAATCTTGCTCATCCAGGAGAAGCGACCACAGGAGGCCCGTAAAGGTCACAGAGAAAGACCTTAAAACCAACACATGCTGACAAAGAGATTCTTTGAAGATTAATCAAAATTGGTAAGATGCGCTATAAATTGTTTGGGTCGAATAGTGTCATGGAGGATAAATTTAAACCTAAATGTAACTGGAAGTTGAAATAGGTCTGTGATATGAACAATACTGACAATATTACAGTGTCTCACTCGTGTTTAGCACATTAGGGTTTTTCAAATGCTGTTTAAAATGTTCTCTGATATGATCTTAATTTTCCAGATGAGCAAATGGAGGTCCAGAGTATCCTTGTCACTTATCTGAAGCCCGCAGCCTGCAAAGCAACTCTGCCCGGGTCTCCAGGTCTCCTCCCGAGGCTCTTCTCCCCAGGATGCTGGCTCAGAAAAGACAGGGTGGCCATGAGAAATGACCTGGTCAAGAAAATATCACACCTAAACAGGTCTGTTAAAAAGCCCAAAGAGGTCAATTTTTATTTGCTCTAGCCTCAATTTTTTTTCTTTTTCTGAAAAGTGCCAGATGAATTTGTCTTAGTGAGCTGTAATGTATATAAACTGGCTAAATTTTAAAAAATATAGTAGAATAAAAACTTGTTTAGGTTCATAAGGGTCTCTCTCTCTCTCTCTTTCTCTCTCTCTCTCTCTCTCTCTCTCTCTCTCTCTCTCTCTCTCTCTCTCTCTCTCTCTCTCTCGCTGCACATAGCCTCACTTTGTTCTTTTTGGAAATTTGGTTCCTCAAATTAACCTCAGGCTTTCCCAACAACCATTTATTTTTCTTTATATATCTAGAAAAATAAAAAGCAAGGCATTTTTCGTAAACTGGAGATATTTTCAATATCGTGGAGAAGTTTCATTTTAACACTTAAAACCCAACTTTTGGCAATTAATGGTATTTCTGAAGTTATGACCAACTAATGGGATAAGAAGAAATATGTTCCATCATTTTAAAGTTTTTTTCAGGTTATTTTAGCAGATTAAAAAAGAGCCTTGGCCAAAAACATTCTCGCACATACAGTATTGAATTGGAGATGCATTGACTGCTCGCTGACTTACAGCAGTACTGTTGGAGCTGTCATGAGTATCTGCAATAGACCATTCATCCTGGTCCACGCAGGCCTCTGGTGACATCACAGGAGGAAGGAGGAAGCTGGAGGAGGGTGGGAGGGACAGGCACCTTTCACACTCATACTAAAATACCTTCAAGTGTTCTGGACTTTTTGCAAGTTGTTTTATAATCAATTTTAATTGATTGTTTCAATTGTACAAGATGGTAGCTTGACAGTATGGTTAGATCTCCAAGTCCACTCTGGTTCAAGCCAGGCTGAGCCCAGATCATCCTGCTATGCCCACTGCTTCCCCTCACCACCCTCCTCCTTAGAAGCCCCTCAAATCCCAGATCCTCAAGGCTTGGGGACAATGGGCATGGGAAAACCTCCCTTCCTGTCTACTATGAGGTTGATGGTTTGGGGAAGCACATTCACATACTAATTAGCAGAAATATTCTTTTATAATGATTGCTTTATCCTCACATATGATATCTGGTGGAGAGGATCTAAGGATTTTATGAGATATGTTACCACCAAAGCAACAAATGATATTGACCTTCATCAAAAAAACCACAAAACAAACTCCATAATTGCATCATTGTTTTTGAATGCATTCACTTGTATTTCTAAATATTCCTGTGTAAGGGAAGTGATCCATGATTATCCTGGAAGAAACATGGTAATTCATCTTCATAAAAATTGGCAGTGTGAAGTTTGCGCTCAGTTCTTTGAAACATCTCTGTGAAGAGCTTGTAAATATGAAAGACTGTCATCATGGAAATGTCACATTTTGTTAAAAGAAATTTGACTGTCTCAGGAAAGGTAAAGCAGTACCCATGATCACGTGGTATAGCAGATGGCTACAAACTATATATTTTTTTAAAAATTTAGCATCAGAAGTTCTGCACAATCAAGTGTAAAAATGGTACATGAAACAGATGGGAAGAAAAGAAACATGATAGATTATAGGAATTAGTCCATCAAAGGTCTGCCTCTAGAATATATAAATAATTTTCTAAAATTTTTAGAAATTACATTAGAATCTGAGAACTGGAAAATTTTACAAAAGCGTTTATTTATACAAATTATTATTGTATTATTATTCAATATTTATTATTCAATATTTATTCAATATTCAATATTAAATATTCAATATTCAATATTGAATATTCAATATTCAATATTAAATATTATTCAATATTTATTCAATATTTATACAAATATTTATACAATATTTATACAAAGTTTATTCCAAAAGGGTTTATTTATTGAGAGACTGTGGTATGTTTCATTGGCTTTAAAAAAGGAGGATGTATTTTATTTTTTATCTCTGCCTAGAATAATTGAAATATGGTGATTGCAAAGTTAATTGCAAAGACTTTCAAATAGAACAGAAGTTTGCCATTGTAAAAGTGAAGTCTCTTTGCGAGTGTGCGTTCCTCTGTGTGTGTGTGTATGTGTGTGTGTGTATTTAATAAATTCCATTAAAAAAAATTCCATGATTAAAACAACCAAAATCCCCTCAGATTTACTTAAGGAAACCACACAAGCAGAATTCTCAGTCATAAGAGTTTCAGCTAAATGATTACGAGTTTGAAATTTTGTTTTATAGGCTGAAGTGAGATTAAGCAACATGCATAATGATAAACGGTCCCTGTTTTTATAGATGCTACATTTTCAACTGTTATAAAATTAGTAGTTAAATTCACTCTTCTAAAATTCAAGCCTTGATTGAAATTAAAGAAATCAGAGAAGGCTCTATCCCAAACACAATCTACCCATAAACTTCAGTACTTTATTGTAACACTTCTGGGACTCTTGGGCTAATTATGGTTTACCCAGGGAACATTCTAAAGCCATTTTGTTATTTCCTGTCTCTACCAACTTGGGCATGCTTTTTGCACAATTTCTGAAGCTCACCTTGTTCACGTCTGAATGAACCAGGTACTTGCTACTACAATTAGAAAAGCAAGTTACTTGGAGTAATGTTGCCAGTTTATATTTTTTAAAGTACTAATTGATTTATCCTCTTTTTATTATTGTCTTTCTTGTCTTACTTTTGTTTTAATTTAATCTTCCTTCTAACTTTTTAAGGAGGAAGATATAAATCATCTACTTGAAACCTTTCTTCTTTTCTAATGTAAGAATTTTAGGCAGTAAATTTCACTCTAAACATTGCTTTAGCAACATACATTAAACAAGTTTTGTTGTGTTGTGATTTCTTTTTTGTCTCAAGGATTATTGATAAGCATGCTGTTTAATGTCCAAATATTTTTCCAGATGTCTTTGTTATTGATTTGTATTTTAATTGTTTAATTAAAATTAATCAAAATTTTAGTAAAATTAATTTTTGTAATTAATTGGGTCAAGATACAACTTTGTATGATTTTTGTTCTCTTAAAATTATTTAGACCTGCTTTGTAGCCCAGAATATGGCCCATGACATTTTAAAAGGATGGGCATTCTGCTGTTGTGGGGAATTTTCTATAAATGTCATTAAGATTAAGTTGATAGCATTGTTCATGACCTTTATATTCTTACTGATTTCCTACTTGTTCAACCAATTACTGAGAAAGGAGTGTTAAACATTCCAACTATGATTGTGAGTTTGTCTGCGAGGTTGGACAATTAAGTTTGCGAGTTCATCCTAGAAAAAGTGCTACATACCTCATTGCTGAATATCACTACAGTCACCTTCGAAGCACTGCCCTTGGGAAGCTATGCACTGATGCCAGTGCCTAGTCCACCCTTCAAAGCAATTTTAGAACTCTTTTTTTGGAATGGACATCAGAGCTGTCGTCAACAAGTTCTCTAATTTAATTGTCATACCTCTTATTTCTCTTTTCAGTTCAATTTATGTTTGCTTGTTGTACTTCAAAGCTCTATTATGAAGTGCATAACGGTTTATCATTGTTATATTCTCCTATTGAATTGACCCCTCTAGCCTAGATAATGTCTCTTTTCATCCTAAATAATGGAATTACTTTTCTAAATCATATGTTGATATTAATATGGCCATCTATCTTTTGATTAGTGTTTGCATGGCATTATTCCTCATCCTTTTCCTTATAACATATTTTTGTCCTTATATTTACAGTAAGTCTCTTATAGAAAGCATATAGTTGTGTCTTGATTTTCATCTAAAATGAAAATTTCTGTCTTTTAATTAAAGTGTTAGACCACTAACACTTAATGTAATTTTAATATAGTTAGGTTCAAATCTACCTTGCTGATACTTGTTTTCTGTTTTGTCCATGTGTTCTTTTGTCCTATTTTTCTCATTTCCTGACTCTGAATTCTTCTGTAATGCTTGCATTATTATTTATAATTCCATTTTATCACCATGATTTGATTTTAGTTAACTATTTTTTAATGATTTCTTCAGGTTTTACAATGTACATTTGTAACTGATTACAATCTACCTTCAAATAACACTAAACCATTTTATCTATAGTTTTAAAACATCACAACAGAATATTTCCATTTCTTCCTTTTTGTTCTTTGTGTCATTATAGCCATGCATTTCACTTGTGCATATGCTATAAATCCCAGTAATAAAAGTTACTATTTTTGCTTGGAATAATTATCCCTTAGAGATATTTAAAAATGAGAGAAATTTTATTCACATTTATCCCTATACTTACCATTTCCAGTGTTCTTTATTCCTTTGTGTAGATCCAAATTGCCATCTTTTACCATATTTTTTCTTCCTGAAAAAATTCCTAATATTTTCTTGCAGTGAAATTCTTCTGGTGATAAATTCTCTCAGCTTTTTGTCTAAAATGTTTTCTTCTTTGTTTGTTTTAACCTTCAATTTGAAAGGTATTTTTGTTGATAGATAATTCTAGGTTGACAGAATTTCTTTTAGTTCTTTACAAATGAGTGTATTGTTTCCTAGTTTACATATCTTATGACCAAAAAAAGTCCTCTGTAATTCTTACCTTTGTATGAATCTCTCTTCTTTTTCTTTGGTTGCTTCTTTTTTATTTATTTTTTTTTTTTATTTTTATTTTTTTTTTTGGCAGTTTTAGCACTTTGGTAAAGTTGTACTTGCTGTGGTTTTTCTTCTTGACATTTGTTGGACTTCTTGGATCTTTAAATTTAGGATTTTTCAATTTTGGAAAAAATTAGCTATTATTTCTAATAATTAATAATAATATATTATTAATAATAATAATATTATTTCATATTATTTCTTCATATGTTTTTCCTTTCTTTTCCTTCTCTCTTCTCTCCTCTGGCACGTGTCATTGCTCCATGTTCTCTCATAGCTCATTAATGCTCTGTTCATTTTTTTTTCCCCAATCATTTTCTCTATATATTTCCTTTTGGTTGATTTCTATAGCATTGTCTCTAAATTCACTGATCTTTTCTTCTATAATATCTAATCTGTTTTTAATTGTATCCAGTTTTGTTTTGTTTTTTATTTTAGATAATGTATTTTTTCAACTCTAAACATTCCTTTTGAATCTTTTGTATATTTTCTAGTTCTGCTCTATCTGTCTTCCTTTCTTCCTCTATCCTCTTAAGTATATGGAGAACATTTATAATAGCTCTTTTAATAATCTACATCATCTCTGTCACTTCGTGTTTTTCTTCCCTGTTAATTGATTTTTTAAATTATTGATCATATTTCTTTCTTCTTAGCATAAAAGACAATTTTTTGGGGTGTCTGCCATTTTGAATTTTATCTTTGTTGGGTGCTCGATGATTTTCTGTGTTATTAAATGTTGAGTTTTATTCTGAAGATGATGGAGGGCCAGTTTAGAGTTCCCTAGGGAACAGAGGTTTATTCACTTAAGTAAGATGTCTTTTATAATTGATAATGAAGTGCAGATGTAATACTAATAAATAGCAATAATATAATTCTTGTTATGTCTACCATGTGTCAGGAACTATATTTGCATTTTGTTTGTTTGTTTTGGGTATTTAATCCTTATTATAGACTGAATGTTTGTGTTCCTCAAAATTCATATGTTGAAATCCTAACCCCCAAGGCATGTAGAGGCAGGGCATTTGAGATGTGATTAGGTCATGACAGATTAATGCCCCTATGAAAGAAACCCAGAGAGCTCTCTGCTCTCTACCATATGAAGGCACAATGAGAAGATAGCCACACACAAACCAGAACACAGGCTCTCCAGACACTGAATCTGCTAACGCCTCCATCTTGTGCTTCCATCCTCCTGAACTATCAGAAATAGATGTGTGTTGTTTAAACCATCAGTCTATGGTATTTTTGTATTAGCAGACCAGACAAACTAAGACAATTTTCACAGACACATACAGCACCATTTTGGCAGACAAGGAAACAGAGTCTCAGCAAGCAAGTAACTTTCCACTATCACGCAGTGTCTTAGTCTGCTTGGGGTGTTATAACAGAATACCACAGATCAGGTGACTTAAGAACAGAAATTTATTTCTCACAGTTCTGGAGGCCTGAAATCTGAGATTGGGGTCCCAGCATGGTTGGTTTCCAGTGAGAACTCTCCTCAGGTTTGCAGATAGCTGACTTCTTGTGTCCTCAACTGGTGGGCAGCAGAGAGAAGAAGCAAGCTCTCTTGAACTTACAAGCTCACCAATCATGGGGGCTCCACCCTCATGAGCTCTTTTATTCATAATCACCTCTCAAAGGCCCTACCTCTTAACGCCATCACATTGGGAGGTAGGGTTTCAGCATACAAATTTGGGGGGACACAAACATTCAGTCTATAAACCATAGTTAGTGAGAGGGGAAGAAGGGGTGGGTGTCATTCTCCATGTCCTTCCCACTTACTCACCTCCCCAGCTCAAGCTACACAATGTACTCACATTTCAGTCTCTCAAACACTAGAAACAGGAAGTACACAGAACTAAGATCTCTGAGACCCTTGCCCTGAGATGCTTTGAGACATCTTTTGTCACACCAGCTTTGAGTAACTTCGGTTCAGGTATAAAAACAACAAATGAGAAGAACATTCCAATTCCTGAAGCAGATTGCTTTCATACATTAGGAAATGGAAAACTCATCAGTTGATAAGTAACCCACCACTAAAGCCTATATTATCAAAAACTTCATGTTTGTTTTGTTGTGTACTGTTTAGAAATTAAGGAGAGAGAATGAATGATTTTGATTGAGATGTTGAAAACAATTATTTATCATCATAATTATTCATCATTTCTATAAATATGCCTCTTTTTTTTCCAGGAGATGATGGTGCAGAAGGACCCTGTTGATAATGATTCTTTATTACGTGGGTACAATGTACTTACCAGGTGGCAGATAGAACCAACTCCGATTCAAGTGATATGAGCAACACATGTTTTATGCCCTTCAGTTGTGACTGTATCAGCTCAGGACACATTCATGCAGGTAAGAGACAGCCCCACCGGCAGTGGCTGAAACCTTAAGAATACACATTGTTTATTTAACAAGAAGCAAGCGGATCTAAGTTGACTGGGCAGCCCCAAGGTAGTTGGACCTGAGCCTGAGTCTCTGTGATTCTCCTGCATTTTTCTTATGGTTGCAAAGTGGATTCCTTTGGAGCGTCCACAATTCTAGGTGTCAGAGCCTCACATATGGATATCTCAAGGCAGAAAGCAGAGCTCCTCCATTTTAGAGAAGGAAACGTCTTCCCACAACCCCCTGGTAGACTGCTCCTTCTCTTCTGCCATGGGGCCACTCCCCAGGGAAGGGCGTTGGAAAAGATGTGACTGGATTTCTGGACACTGTGGTTGGAAGGAGTGGGAGAAAGGGATTGGGACTGGCTGGTCAGTCGCCATTCCCACAGTGACGCAGGCATGCCATAGGGGCTTTTAAAAAGAAAAACGTTTCTTGGGAATAGCAAGAATCCACTGTGCTTGGATGAAAGCAGTGACTGGGTTTCCTGAACTGTTGTGGAACATGCATGACTGATTTCTTCTTTCTGCAGCTGCTCAGCCTCTGAGAATCCATCTCTCAGTCTGTCTGGAGCTCCAGATCCATCATCCTTGGAGTGTAAAATCCTTCTTGTAATTTTATGTGTCCCTTGTTTGCCAGTCCCACCTTGCTTGTCTCCAATATGTTTTGTTTCCATTCCTTGCTTTGCTGGGACTGTTTGATTTATCTGTTCGCTGGAGGTCTCTACGACGAAGCGGTGGATATTTATTTACCTAAATATTTCAGGAACTCTGGGCAGGGCTGCCATGTCACATGGCTTTAGGTGAACCATTCATTTCCATGGGCCGTGCATAGCCGGTATGGCTGGAGGTGACAGCACTAAATTTAGGCCACAGAGGAATGGCTTCATTGAGAAGATACAATGTTAAGTTTCTCCTTTGAAAAGAAATTTCTTTTCAGCATCATCTCCCATTGCACCTCCCTTGTCTTACCTCTTCATTAGCTCTCCCTTGAGCATTGCAGCGGCTTCCTAACCCATCTTCCTGTCACCGATCCTGCCTCCTTGCAAAGATCTATCAAAATAACCTGAGCACCGCTCACATATAGCTTTTGGGGTTCCCCTTCATAGACAGAATAATCGCTGAGCTTACCTATATGGCCCTGAGGTTGTTTGTCGGATTCTGGTCCAATTGCTACTTAGGCCCCTTCACCAGCTGGCTCCAGCCAAGCTGGTCTGCTCTGCATGTCCTTCCTATTACCTGCGATTTCCCGTCTCTGTTTCTTTATTCATCCCACTCTTGCTGTTGGAATAACATCCTGCTATTGTCAGCAGAAATCCTTCCCATCTCTAGTGAGCAGCAGGCATGTCCCTCTGGTGAGCATGCACCCTCAATTCTTGAGGGAGCAGCACCCAGTTGTGCTGTGAAGAACAACACAGGTATGGTTGTGTGCAGTTGGGGTGATAATCAATCAAGGTGAAATGTCCTTCGTTGTCACGGGTGGCACCCGAGCCAGGCCAGCCACTCCATGTCCTTGAGCAGAGATTCGGGCACAGACTTAGTCACTGCAGAGATAACGAGCCAGGTGGTGGGGCCCCGAGGAAACACTGCTCATTCTTCATTCTCGGTGGAGCCCTCAGCCTGCACTGGGATCCCAGGTCTTTCAGGAATATGGCCACTCCCCTTCCACCTTCTGTATTGCTCAAATGCCGTCCAGACATTCCTCTTTGTTTTGTTTTGTTTCTTGGCCAGAGTGCGTTTTGCTGACTGCAGTCAGAAGCCCTCATTACTACCCCAGCTGAAGACCCCTTCAGATGTCATTCCCTAAGATGCCCCTGCTCTCTGGCTTCCCCCAGCGTACACGTCACTCTCAGTGTGATGCTGTTGTACCCATTGTGTTTCTGGGCCTTTCCTGTCTTGACTGGGACCCTGCTCATTTCTGAGCCCCGCACCTGGCACAGTGGGCCCACCGTGTGCTAATGGGACTGCGGTGCCCCTGCTCTGCCCTTACAAGTCCTTCCCTTTCTGCTGTTACAAGTCCTTCCCTTTCCTCTTCCTACAGCTTTGTGCCTCTGACCCAGGGCTCCACCCTGTTTGAAAGTTCCTCCTGCATCCCCCTGGGCTTTCTCAACTCCCCTACACACACACACACACACACGCACACACACACACACACACACCCTCACACTCACACACAGTCTCACTCATACTCCCACGCCCACACAATGATACACTCACACATTCACACACTCTCACACATACATACCCACGTGCACACTAACACACACACTCTTGCACACACACTCACATACGTATTCAGAGAACATTTAATCTATGTACCAGTGTTCCTGGTGAAATGTTTAGCAAAACTAAAGCACACTATGTTATGAGTTTTGAAACAAAGATGCATGCACGTAGGTATATGAAGCTGTTTTTCAAAGACTTCACAAAGTCTCCTCCAAGTGTATCTGGGGGCGTCAGGGAGATTTCACCTGCATTTTCCAACAAGTCCTCTGCAGTAACCATTGGGGTCTGAGGTTACAAAAGGATTTTCATAGATCATATTTGTAAGAAAAAACAATAGCATAGGTAACTGAAAACCCTGGAAGGAAGCATTCATAGCCACAGAAAAGCCACATAAATGGGCAAAGATATGACTTTTTGTGTTCTCTTTCCTCTTCATACCTTTCTTAAAGTGAGACCCAACTCCTGGACTTTTTCTCATCAATTTTTGATTTGTGCACCATATTTCACCCTTTGTTCCTTTCATGAGTTCATAAGAAAGCATATAAAACCATGTTTCCTTAGGCACAATTTCCTCCAACAAGGTGGTTGGGGACAGTTTTAATAAAACATTCATCAGGTCAGTGATCTGCTGGTGCAGTCACCCCCCCCACCCCCCACCCCCCGGAATGGATGTGAAAGACCTTAAGTAAGGTCTTCACTTGTTTGTAATTCTGGAGAAGTCTTCAAAGACTCATCAGACTCAGTTCTAAAATCATGCAGGAAAATAAATACCCATTTCCTCCTTGCCAGTATCAACCAACAGAAAATAAGAAATCTGTCCCAATGCTCAAGAAGTTCTTTCTGAAACGACACTTTGATTAAAGGTCAAGTCCTCTTACTTGGATGAGATTTCAATGTTGGCTTAGGTCATCTGAACAGATAGTGCTAAGATCTGATCCTGTTTTCATCATTCCCTGCCTCCATCTCCCAGTAGAACTGACAGCTCAGCAGGCGCTAAGGCGGTGGGAAAAGATCGTTCTAAGCTAGCAATAGCAGCTATAATTTATCGAGTCACTAATGTGTTTCAGGAACCATGCAGGGCGATTCCCATTGATTTTCTTTTATTCTTAACAACAGTTCTGCAAAGTCAGTATTGTTAGACCCATTTGGAAACATAAGACCTGGATGTTGCCAGAGACACAGCCAGTGTTGGCTGAACCAGGCTACGAAGCAGACTCTCTCCATTTCTTCTCTAGGATTCCCACCGTATGATTCCCATCTACAGGGGTTCCCCTCTGTGTGCTCTGGAGGTAAATGATGAGGTGTTGGGGGCAGGAAGTCGGTGGCTGTTTCATGAGGACACATCATGCCCCTGTGATTTTTGAATCCTTCATAATTAAATATTTTATTAACTGTTCCCCCTCGCAACGCTTGGTTTCATGAAGGCAATGAATAAGTCAGACAGAAAAAGTCGAGAACCTTATGATTCCACTGATATGCGGGATATAAAACTGAAAACAGCAAAGGAACAACAAAGACAAACAGCAAAGACAAACATAAAGAAACAAAAACTCATAGACACAGACAGTAATTTAGTGGTTACCAGAGGGTAAGGGGGAAGGGAAGTGGTAGATGAGGTAAAAGGGATCAAATATATGGTGATGGAAGGAGAACTGACTCTGGGTGGTGAACACACAATGGGATTTATAGATGATGTAATGCAGAATTCTACCCCTGAAACCTATGTAACTTTACTAACAATTGTCACCCTAATAAACTTTAGTTTAAAAAAAAGAAAAAGAAAAAGAGGAAAAGGAGGCAGCCCATGAAGTAGCAGATAAGCCTCCTTGTCCAGAACATACGTGTTGGGTAAGACATACGAGATCAGACAATTAAGTTCACAAACTCATCCTAGAAAAAGTGCTCCACACCTCATTGCTGAACGTCACTTTTCAGTCACCTTCAAAATGCTCCCCTTGGGAAGCTATGCACTGATGCCAGTGCCTAGTCCACCCTTCAAAGAAATTTTGGAACTCTTTTTCTGGAATGGCCATCAGAGTTGTCATTGTATTACCCTTGATGTCCTGAATGTCATCAAAATGTCTTCCTTTAAATATTTTCTTTATCTTCAGGTATTTGTTTACTGGCTAAAAACTCCCTCACAGACGGTGCCCTGTGAGCTGGTGCATTGTCGTGATGCAAGAGCCATGAATTGTTGGCGAAAAGTTCGCGTCGTCTAACTTTTTCATGCAGCCTTTACAGCACTTCCAAATAGTAAACTTGATTAACTGTTTGTCCAGTTGGTACAAATTCATCATGAACAATCTGTCTAATTAAAAAAAAAAAAAAAAGTTAGCAATATCGTTGCAACAAGTTCGTGAACTTAATTGTCAGACTTTGTATGTGTTACCTGTGGATGGGCTCAGATGCCCAGTGAGACAGCAGACCATGGTGAGGAAGAGGAGCATGGCCCCAAGAGGTCCCCAAAAGGTCTAGGTGCTCTTGGCTGACTGGGCTAGCATGCAGCAGGAGACAGAGCGGTATCTTCCCTCATTCCTCCTCTACTTTCAGATCTTACCCACCAACCTCCTGGGAAAGCACCACCTGCACTATCCTCTGAAACCAGTCTCTCCATGTGTCTTTTACAACAGAGGATGCCGACTCTGGGGTGTGAAATTGAGGGATGTTAACTCAGGACTCCGATTTCAGCTTGCTTACCGCGATTTACTAGTTAAACAATTATGTTTCTGTCAATACTCTTTGTCAATATTATTAGAAAATATGGAACTACTCTCTAAAGATAAGAAGAGTAAATCATGCAACGAGGTGATAAAAGTTTTCACTTTATTCCCCCAAATAATCTGTAACATGACTCAGTTGCTAGTTTTGATTCCTTTGCCTGAGAGATATTGTCATTTGTAAGTAAATAAATTGTGTGTGTGTGTGTGTGTGTGTGTGTGTGTGTGTCCCTTTTCAAATGATTTGTCCACAGAAGATATTTCAAACAGGATTTTTTCGAGGGTTGGTTACACAGTTAACACTGGGTTAAATTACATAATTATAACAAATTCACTAGTCATTTGACTCTATTTTCTTAGGAAAATCATTTATTTGCTTCAGTTTTACATGTTTTCCTTCAGGATGTTCATTAGCCTATTAAATTTGTTCTTTAAAAGTTGGGCTTCCTTAGAATTTCTCGTCTTCCATAAAATGTGTCCTGTAAAGGAGAATGTGAACCCCTTGTGGCTTCTTTAGGTTACAGGTGCTGGCAGTTAGTGTTATTTAATGTCTTCATTGCACACCTGTTTTCTTAAGTGCCCTGTGGTTTACTCCCTGAAGTAGCCAGGTTAACAAAGCACTGTGCCTTCTGAGATGTGTAGCTGGAAGGAGTTGTCTGGTCCAGGGAGGGAGAAGCTCAATCAGTTTTCATAGAGGGGCAGGAAAGGGAGTCCCCCTGCTGGGAGGCTCTGTCAACCTCTGCTGGGTTTGCATGGGGCATTACAGCACTTGTGGGAGACTAGCTCGGTGTTTTCCTCCTTCAGGCCAGTTTGTTAGCAAAACCTCAGGCCCCCTCGCTTTGAAGCGTCCATCTCTGCCTCTGAGACAGTGCTTCAAGTATTCCTCTTGCAAAGTGTGTCGCGAGCACCTATATAGGCAGTCCACTACCTTTCAGTCTCTTCCTGAAAGTCAAGGGGACATTAACCCCTTGGCAGGGTCCTATGTACCTGCGTGGTACTCGGGACATGAGTGGGGGACAAAGTCCCAGCACACAGGTTCAGATAGAGTGAGTGACACAGCTTTATTTGGGAGCCAATGTCCCTCCAGAGACCAATGCTCTGGTAAGCACAGAAGGTTATACAGAATAGAATAGAAAATTTAATAAGGAACCAAGTCCCAGAGTCAGTTGAGGTGGAGAAGTTCCCTGGTCTGGGAGAGGCAATGGGGCCCATGATGGGTCTGAGGTGAGCTGGTCTTGCAAGGAAGAGCTTCAGAGAGTCCCGGAGTATCAGGGCTTGCACCTCGCAGAGGGTCTTAGCCAGAGCGCCCAGTCGGACCGCTCACAGCATTGCTCTGGAGTTCTGCCTTGACCCTCTTTTCCTCGGACTTGTTTACTTCTTAGGTGAACACGTTTATCACTCAATTTTGTTACGCCCAGTTTCACACAAAAACATAAAACATGTTTACTTTCCCTTTACTCTGATCAGTCTCACACGTGTGGCCATAGTCCTGTCCCTACTAGTAAACAACTTGTTTTGCAAACCTCAATCCAACATACAATACATTTTATGTGCTCTCTACGGTGTGCCTGCGGCATCATGGACAGGTAATGATTCCATTTCAGCACAAGCCCTGAGCTGTGCCTCATATTCCAGCCTGCACTGTGCTGTTCACACCCAGTGACATCAACAGTGGGAGGAGCGGCCTCTAGGTTCGATTACTCCAGGGGCTCGTTAAGAGATGTTTTAATCAAATACTCTGCATTGTTTTCAATTTCTTATTAAACTGTTACCAGTTGACGTGTGATTCCCCGATATTCTGACAGTTGAAAGTAGGAAAAAGTGTCTCCAAAAGAAACCCTATGACCTTTTCTTGAAATTTCCAAACTGTGTAAAGACATCTACAATGTTCTTTCTGATAAGAGTTAGCCGTTTACCCGCCCAAGAAGCAGACCCCATGCTGCAAACAGCCGTGACTACTGCAGTGGGTGGGATGCATGAGGCCCGAATTCCACAAACTGTGCCTGAACATTAGTGGCAGCAGCTTATTTGCTCTACTCTTTTGATTTTTATGATTATGTACACTGCTCGTGTAGGCATTGCCCCTTTGACTAAAACTGCCTCTCCTTGTCCTGTAGATAAGTAACCTCTCATTTGTGAGCCGAAGATGGTGTCCACCTTCCAGCCCCTTGTGGTTCCCAAGCACTCAACCTACTGGAGTCCCCTGGTGCTCCCAGCTCCCACACCCAGCAGTTTCATTTCTGCTTGGCTTTGTTTGGCCTCTCATCTACCCTGTGGCCCATGGCCATTCCTGTCCAGGTAAGTTCAAGGCCGCCCACTAAGGTCTGAGCTTTAAACAATCGTGTGAAGAAGGACTCTAGGGTTTGGGGCTTAAGCAACTGGAAGGTCATATTTAGAGATGGGGAGACACACAGTCATCTAACTGATGTATTCAGATAGTAGGAGACTTGCAAAATACTGCTTTTCGAGCTTCTCTGAGATTTAGGCTAAGGTAGGAGCATCGCGTATAAAGACAGGTCCCAAAGCCCCTGTTCCAGGAGCTGGAATGGGACAAATGCAGAAGCAACATGGCATGGTGGGGCTTGAGTCATTTCATATTAACTTGGCACTGATGGTTGGTGTTTGTTTATTTCTCCCACTGCGGCTCCCAGGCCTTCCTCTATTGGCTTTCAGTCCCTGAGCATCTCAGGCAGGTATGCAGCACACAGAGGGCAGAATCCCCCAGCTCACCATCAACTCCTGCCTCTGCCAGGGCCCCTTGCCTAGCCAGCTTCCTTGTCACTGGCAGGCTCAGCCCTGCGCACGCGCCTGTGTGGGAAGGAATGTCCTGTCCCCACCCCACGCCCTTACCTGCTCCTCACCAGGAGGATGGTGCTTGCTGGAATATCAAGCACTCATGCTTCTCTAAAGAATGTGGCTTGACCCGTGGGTGTCATTTCATTAAGGAGAATTACTGCATAAATGAATCATAATAAGAGACTGAAATTATAAAAGCTTGACACTTTAATTTCTTCCTGGGAGAATTCCAGAAAAACAGAATGTTTGGAGAATATTAAAAAGGATTGTATCTTCAGAAACTGTACCATATTACATCATACCAACAACCGACTCTGTGTGCATCTGGGATGAAAATACATTTATTTAACGCAGATGTATTCTTGCCATATGGAAACTTTATGTCTCTGTGTCATTTTGGCCACAATGTGCTTTTGTTAGTAGTGAATCTATGAATCCCAGCTCCTACTTCCAAATCTCACCTCCAGATCCCTTTTATTCCTCAGAATACAGCAGGATAGGAAAAGAAAATGGAGTTTCAGTTACATAAATTCCACTGCTTCTTGATTATAAGGAGAGGGCAAGAGGGACGAAAGCAGGGAGGGAGGGAGGGATGGAAGGAGACAGGGAGGGAGAGAGAGATTGAAAAACACACATGTGGAGCTTCAAGTTTCTGCAGGGCTAGTTGTAATTCCTGTCTGGGGTCCCACCCTTCCCCCTGCAACTCTCATAGCTACTTCGTGGGGCTTCAAGTCACTTCAGTAGAGCGTTAAATAGTGTGTAACAGTCACAGTTAGGATTTGAATGCAAATCTCTGGTAGATAAAAGTATACTAGTGTTGTAATAGACAAAGCCTAAATTTCAGAGATTTAACACAATAAGTGTGTTATTTTAGCTCTTGTCTCACATTGTTGGTGGAACTAGAGAGGAATGGGTTGAAGGACCCATCTGAGGTCTGGGTTTTGCTTTTTATAGGTGTCCATTTCTGCTATTGCTATTGAACCTGGGCAGCAATGAGTTTCTTATAACAGCCCCTGTCTTACCTTCCATTTTCTGTTTCCAGTCACTAGGGCCCCACAAATCACAGAATCTGGAGAGTTAAGGTCAGAGCAGAATATAAGCTCAAAGCTGATGATGTCATTCTTGGGCTTTATAACAGATGATTAATAACCTCTGATTGGCAATTTAGAGGCCTTTCTTTTCATCTGTTCTGAGTCCCATATATATATATATAGATTATATACATGACCAATTCATTTGATGGTTAAATTCTCTAAGTTCAGTAACCAAGACTCTGTGGAGACTCTAAATTCTTTGAGGAAGGTGACCTATCTAGACCAAACAACAAACCCAACTGCCAACTTATACAAAACTGTTATTCTCTTATATGGCGAATAAAGGAAACAACCTCCTGCATAATTATCACTTGCTGATTGGAAGAAAACATTTGGCAATATAGGCTAGACCTTTGTTTCAGAGTTTCAATTTAAAGGAATTAATACTTAGCAACAAAGTGGCACCGACCTGACAGGGTCTTTGTAAGGATGAGTTAATAATAGATGTCTGTCAGTTGCCTGTGATAAGCCAGGACAGTGGTCTTGACCTCTCCTGTCTCAGGGACTTTGAATACTTATTCGTTGCACTCTGAAGGCCTGCCCTGCGTCAGCTCTCCCTGTCCTAACGGAAGTCTGACGTCATTATGCCTTGCCTGGTGCTGGTCCCATGGACCTCTTACCCCTTGATTTAGCAGATCCTGAGTGATGCTGAGGTGGAAATGGCCATTGGAAAGGCAACCCATGGGGCCTGCCATCTGTTGATTTTTAAAAAAATAGGAATGATATAAAGGTCATGAGACTTGAGACTAACTAGAGTGAGTTTGAGGAATCATGTAACTGAGCAGGTTTTCCAGAATTGAAAATTGAATGACCTCTTAGAAAGTGAATGAAGGGCTGAGGACTCTCCCAGTTGAGTTCTGTTAAATGTATGTAGGGCGTGGGAACTTGCATGTGTTGAGCTCATACTCGACACAACAAGCCTTTGGATTTCACACCTCCCTCACAACCGTCTTTGGAAATAAGAGTTACCTCCATTCCACAGGTGATGAAATGGAGAACCAGTGACCTAGGTCACTTTCCAAGGAGCATGCAGCAAACGTGCGATTACAGGTTAGACTGGCCTGCTTCCCAAGCTCACTCGTCCCGCACCCCAACAGCAGCAACACGCTTTAAGCAATAGACATTCGAACGATTTTACAATGGAGTCAAGAAGAATTTCTGGCCATTTCTAGGCTGCTTTAGGATTCTAGAAGTATGCAGTAATTCATTACATGTGTAACTGAAATCCATAGGTGCCCTACAGTAAGTCCACATTATGACAATGCCACGGAAGTCTTTGAAAAACATTCATACAAAACGATGTTCAAGGAGAAAAAATAAACTTAGATGCAAATTAGAATTCTGGTATAAGAGGAAAATGTCATCGACTATTCCTGTTGTAGAAGCAGATGTAGACATCCCCACGGGACCCAGGAACTCAGGAATTATTGTTAGAAGTTTCTTGGACTCCGACACAAGCCAAGATCTAAAGCCATGAGGGTCCCTGCAAGCTTGTGCTTATCGGAGGGTAGACTGCAGCAGTCTCTGTACCCCAGCTGCGATCAGTACACTGTGACCTTTGGGCATTCAGTCCACTGCCTTATGAAAACATGAAGTCAAAAGGAAACAGGCTCTTGCAGGTTTGGTTACTTGTGTAGTATTGCCTTTTTTTTTTTAAATTTTATTGGGGAATATTATGGAACAGTGTGTCTTCTCCAGGGCCCATCAGCTCCAAATCGTCCTTCGGTCTAGTTGTGGAGGGCGCAGCTCAGCTCCAAGTCGAGTCACTGTTTTCAATCTTAGTTGCAGGCACTCAGCCCACCATCCCATGTGGGAATTGAACCGGCAACCTTGTTCTTGAGAGCTCACGCTCTAACCGACTGAGCCATCCGGCAGCCTCATGCAGTATTTCCTTCGATATAATGTCACTGTTTGTGCCAGCAGACACAACTAATTTCATTATTCCAGGGAACTGGCTAAAGAAGTTATTTAAATATTTAAAAGGGAAATGTTGATTCCTGTTTTCAAAGCACATAAATAATGATCAGAACTAAGATAGTGTCTCGTAGTTAATGCCAAATTAATAATAGATGGAGATGAAACCTCAAAAAGCACAGGATGGCGTGAGCAGAGTGTCTGGGGCCGATTAAACTATTTCCAGCAAATTCAGCTAAAGACCAGCCAGCTCGGCCTGTCAGGAGTACTGGGCTTAATCTCAGGGCACTGACTTTGCTCCACGAATTTACCGCGGTGTCGGGTTAATGGATTCACAGAAAAACTTCATGGGGAGGGGAAGACATTTCTCATGTCACAGTACCCCTTACATCACTCCACCTTTATAATAAAGTTGGGTAAACGTAATGATTTACGCCAACATCATTGCAGTATTTTGAGTTATTGGCTAATGCTATACGAAAACATTAGCTACGGAAGAATTAAGTGTTTTAAATGAGGTGCTTTATTAAAAGATAGAGACAACGGATAACAGCACTGTAAACTCATCTCCAGACCTTTTCACAGCACGACCGTTGTCCCACGAATGCCCGTCTGCTGGTTCAGGGTCCACACTGCACTTCGTGGGTCATGTCTTCTTAGTTTAGTCCTGTGATGGGTCATCTGAGCCAGCTCCTCAGTCCCTGGACACATTTAAAGAGTAATTCGGTTTCACTTCTTCTAAGGGATGTAGGCTGAAGCACTCAGGTCTGTCCCGTGTGGAAATCTGGGCTTCTGGTCTGAGCTCTGTCACGGTAGGAGGTTCTGTGAGCCATTTCATCAGTGTGAGTCCAAGTGTATCACATATTAAAGGGAGCTGGGCAGTCATAAGGGTTCTCAGACTTTCACCACCAAGAAAATGTGTAATTATTTTTATTTTCCATCGTGAAAAGATTTGTACTGTTATCCAAACAAAACTACTTTGATCATTTTTGGTAATCAAAATGTAATCATATTTATGAAGTAGTGGTATGTTCTTTATTAGATATACAAATAATATACAAATAATAAATAAGTATTGAATAGAGTGATCACATGTGTTCAGGGAAAGAGGAATTTATAAACAGATGTGAAATGCAACAATTTTACAACTTTCTAAAATATGAACTCAGAGCTTACTAAGGTAAGTCATCCAACTTCATTACTTGTTGGAGAATGTGGGGGTGGGGGAAGTGAATTCTTTCTATTTCTGAATGTTGTGTATGCATTTATGCGACCAGCATATGTTGCGCTACATGCAGTTAAAAATGCATCGCAATTACAGGCTTTGGAAGGATCACAGCTTTCTTCTGCTCTGAACAGCGTTCTGTGCTTAATATGCTCTTAAGAACATGGATTTGAAAATGAGTAACAAAATTATACTATTAAAATATATTGCATAAGAAATACATCAGAGATTAAATTACATGTAATCTTAAAAATTACAATTTTACTGTGTAAAATATACGTTGGGATAACATAAAATTTCCTCTTTTAAACTAAATTATATAACTATAACAGTGAAATCGTGATCACTATTCCTGATATAGTCAGCTTTAAATACATCCAATCAAAATTGAAATATCTACTAAACTGTCATCTTTGTTAAGGTCTAGGAAACTTCTTATTAAATTCCATGAATAGAAACACTTAAAATACCTGTGAATTCATTTAAAATCCAAGTCACCCCAATAATTTTTTTTAAAAAATCCAACTCCAACATTTTTTTTCTTTAAGTAGATTTTCAGGGTCTTAGAAATAAATGTATTAAAACTTAATATTAACAATGATTAATATATAAGTTCTGGAAATAAGGATAACTTTAATATAATTTATTTTACATTAAATAGCTCTTAAGATTATAATACATTGCTATGTAATCTACAGCTATTATAAATTATAATGTGTTAATATAATTAATTTTATTTGTTAGTAACCATTTTAAATAGATTTTAAAAGAGATTTTGAGTGCTCAGCGGTCATCCCACCACCACCTCTATTTTTCAATGGGGACTCTAAGGTCCAGAGAGCTTCAGTGATGTGCTAAAGTCACAGGGCTTTTCGCAGGGGCGAAATTGGCCTCACACCTCAATTACTCTGATGCACAATCAGGATCATTCTTCTCCACCACACAGCCTTCTTTAAGGGGATGATTTGATGGACATTTTCTTTTTTCTTATTACCTCAAACAAACACAACAGACAGAATGCATTAATAAGTTGATCACTTACAGAGAAAACTAAATGCTGCACTAATGGAAATGATGGAAAAGCATTTTATATGAGCCAAACTATTCTCTGGAGGGAAAAACAACAACAACAACATATCAGTTGATTAAAAATAAGTTACTGATTTTTTCCCTCTTTCTGGGAATATATGGAATAAGAATAAAGCAGCCTCCACGTGGTGATTTAGCGGTTATGATTAAAATCAAGCAGTTCTGAAAAGAGAAACGAGAAGGAGATCCCTAAATAGTATTGTCTTCCCAGCGGGGTCCAGAATAAAGAAAAAAAAAATAGTTATCAAGAGAATGACAGCCTTTCATTATGGTTGCTGTCATAATTTTTGTAAACTCTTAAATAATTCTGAAAGTAATTTTTAAAAAAGTTATGAAGAGAGAAACGTAATGCTGTTCCTCATGTAATGAATACAATATTATCTTCTTTTGTGTCCCATGAAAGGAATGTAATTTGGTGCCAGTTATCCCCTAAATCTGTGGTTCCAGTGTGTGGTCCCCACATTAGAAGCATGGACATCACCTGGAAACTTTCTAGAATTCTCAGGCCCCACCGTAGGCCGACTAAATCAGAAAGTTGGGGGACATCCCAGCAATTCAGGTTTTAACCAGCTATCCAGGCGACTAGTACCCAATAAAGTTTGAGAATGACTGCACTAAATCATTCCTATGTGTCCATTTGAGCTTTTCTGAAGGCTGTGTAAGATGAAAACAATATCATGCAGATAATCAGGAAACTCATTTTGTGAGTCAATAGTTTGAAGGTACATGTTTTTAATTTTGAGATGCTAGCTTCTGTAAGGTACTAAATTTCTAAGCACAATAATGACATTTATTTGGTGTTCCTGTGATGAATGTAGGGCCAGGCAGCCTTACTTCCCAAGCGTGTAGACTATTAGACACTGTACATTTTTGTTTTTTGAAAGCTCTTCCATGGGAATAGATTTCTAGGAAGCTTGGTTGATCTTTCAAGGCACAGAAATATTCCATGTGGGGATTTCACTAAGAACCTGGGAACACCTGATCCCACAGAGCCAGCCTTCACATGAAATGTGTTGGCAGGGAAGCTATTTATCTGACACTAAGATTGTCATATTTGACACGCAAAGCACGAAGGTTGTGCACACTTTCATATAATGAGTATCAGAAAAGACTCAGAATGGCTCCCCTTACATGTGCTGATCCCAGGAATTTAGCTTCTTCTTGGATGAACCATCTAGTCAGAAGAAAACTGCCTTTAGCTATCACAGGATCTATTAAAAATGTGGTTCTGCATTATGTTAAGTGAAATAAGTCAGAAAGAGAAAGACAGGTACCATATGATCTCACTTATATATGGAATCTAAAGAAAAGACTATGTGAATGAACTAATCAGAAACAGTTTTGGGGACACAAAGAAAAAACCGAGAGTTGTTAGATGGGTGTGGCGGGGGGGGTTGGGGATAAGGGGAAAGGTGAAGGGATTTGGAAGCAGCTGGTAACCACAAGATGGCCTCAGGGTTTTTTTGAAAATTAATTTGGGGAAGGTATTCTATAATGTTGTAAAGATTTTGTTGGGTATCCGATGGACATGCGTCCTATTTGGGAGACCACCTCAGGGATACAGTGGATACCTGATCATGGCATTGTACACCAGAAGCTAAACATTAATGAATGCCAACTATAATTTTATATATATAATGTGATGGTTCAGTATGAGGTCGGAGGGATAGTGGATGGGGGTGGGGGGTTCACAGTATGAGGGATATAAATGATGAACGTCTAAGTATTAGCTTGTCTTGTACACCTGAAACTAATAAATAAATAAATAAATAAAATGTGGTTCTGGACACAGGTGTGCAGCCAGACTAAATATGAGACAAATCTCAGATAACACAGAATAAGGGTAGGCCCCGAACTTGCAGTGTGAGAGCCGCAGGCACGTGTTACAAGGCTCTGGCGGGGTCCTTGACCACAGTGAGTTTTGGAGACAATGGTTATACATTGGCTCTGATGTGGGATGGCAGATTTATTGTCATTTTACACAATCCCAGGATACATGGCTATTTTAGAGAGGGCTTGTCATGTCGATGTCCGAGTGGGCGATGTCCCGGGGGTAAGTTTTCTGCGACTCTGGGATCTGGAAGAAGATTCATGGATCTGCAGGCAGAGTAGACATACTTTATTCATTGGCTCTCTGGGCACAGCCAGGCTTTCTCAGGGTACAAATGGTACCCTGAGAAATAACACAGAATAACGGTAGCCCCTCTTGCTGGGCACAGCACAATACAGGACAGCCTCCAGCAGCAGCCCCATTTCTCAGCAGCCAACCCCGTAAAATGGCTGGACCTTTTTATACCACACAGAGACAACAGCGGCTCACAGCCAAGGGGCTTACATAAGAGTATATACAAACAGCAATATCTTCAGGATGGACGGCACTTGAGCAACATTCCATCTCATGTGACTGGTGGGTTGCCAGGTCAGGGCCACCAGATGGCTGGGGAGGTAGCCTGACCAATTCTATTTTCCCTACAGGGTTGCAATTTATAAAGTATATTTTCTACATTTAAGTTCCAGCAGGTGCAAAGAAACAAGAAATAAACACAAATTTTCCATAAATGAATGTTCACTTGCTTTCTTAGAGAGACTCTCTTGCAGCTAGATTCTGGGTCTTTCATTTTCAGCCTCACATACTCTTCTGGGCAGGAGTAGTTATGAAAACTCCGTGGTACCACAACAACATAAGAAACAGAGCTAATTTAATGTGATCCACAGGTAACTTTAAAAAGAAGGATTCTAGGGTACTTACAGGATGGCTCAGATTTTACTACAAGGATTGTACCAGCATTCTACAATTCTTTGGTTTTGCACTGATATAAAAAAGAGAGACTGTACTGCCATCATTAAACGACAGTGAATGTCTGAGTGAGCTACAAGAGCTGAAAGGAAGCATGCCAAGGTCAGCCAGAGAATGTCACTGGTGCCTGAGAAAAGCCACATCACAACCCATGAACCATGAGCTCAGTAATTGCCAAAGACAAGTTGACAAAGACTAGCTGGTATTTTTTCCCCCAATTTTATCACTTGAAAAACAACATAATATTTTGGGTAAATAAATATGTATTAGGGGCTATGCACCACTCTATTTGTTTTCTTTACATATTTTTATTAGCCTAATTTTAGTGACTCACAGGAATTCTAATTTGAATAAAATTACTGCAAGTATTTTTAAACCTAATCACAATGAGCCACTCTAATTCCAATTTATCCTATTCTTGAGTAATGAACAAAGGATAACTCAATAATTCATGAGGAAGTAGACATGTTGGAGTAGAACTTTTAGCTTTTAAAAATACTAACCGATCACTGGAAATATTCCCAATTTAAAGGGACTTGTTATGTCTTTACTCCCTCACACTTCCCACTTGAATTCTGACTTCCCTTTTAACACTTTCACACCTCCCTTTCCTGGACTGCATTTAAGGAATGCATGGTAGTTTTATTAACTATTCTTGTCTGTCATCTTTTCTTGTGGCAAATATTAAAAATATACACCTTTTGTCCTTTGCTTTATTTACAAACCAGTCCTTATGCTAACCTCCGAGTATTTAAGCATAGAGTGTCCTGTGTTTGCCTCAAGGCTTTCCTTTGAGTCATTGTTAAGGGGGCACCCTGGTCCTGCTCCCTGCATAAGAACACAGGATATGATGAGGCCAAAAAAGAACACCAACAGAGCCATAGATAGGGGGTTCATACCACTATAGTCTTGCTGGAGGCTGGGTTGGAGACACAGGAAGCAGTAGCCACACAATCTACAATCTGCCATCCTCTTCTCTGCCAACCAAACCCATTGGTTAACTGCAATCTGCTCTTGCTAGCTTAGCCACAGCAGTTATATCAGTGGCTAATGACTAACTGGTAACAGCTGATGGCCAACTAATCATAGCTGATAGCTATCTACTACCCATGCCAGCACCTTTCCACATGAGGCCAAGAGCCTGGAAACTGCTCTTTTGGCTCTGTCCCCACAGTCATCCTATGGGATTCTGTTAAAATTTAAAAGTCAGCATAGGTATTCATGGATTTTACTCTAGAGGCACCTGTCTTGACTTTCTTAGTTGCTCTTTTTACATCTTGCCACATTCTGTAATCCTGACAAAGTCACAAACTGCCTCAGTCAAGGGCTGACTGAAAGAGTCCGGCTGACCTGAGAAAGAACCGAAAATTTCAGTCTGGTAAATTTACCATTTCAACTCCAACAGTAAGAACTCCAAGTGAGATACAAATCTACTTTTATTTTCAGAAATCTCATTGAAGCACATCTTTATGGAAAATAACTACGAAGTGTGTCTGTACTGCATACGCTCAGTGCATTGCACATGGCAGAAACTCATTTGCTATTGGAGGAATGAACATTTGCTAAATGTTGGCCCGCAGAGAGATGGAGCACTCATAGGGAGGAGGGATGATGATCTCCACTTACAAAGACACTTCCTGTGCTGGCGTGCTGATACCAAAGCAGTGCAGATTCTTATAAAGGGAAACTCTCCACCCACTTTCTGATCTGAGGTTTATTTTCCGCCCGATCTACATAAATAACGTACCCCAAATTCCAGTAGCTATTGATGGTTCCATGGTGTGAATTGAGTTACTTTTTGGTTTGCCTCACGGTTGGCTTAAGATTTGGTTGTCTTCGATCTGCTGTGTATTAAATGGAAAACTTTCAGCTGTGAAAAACTTTGCACAGCTGAAAGTTTTTTTTCTGAAAGAAAGTGTTTATTGAGCCAATTGCCAACCAGGAAGAGGACCAGGTTCCGGGAGCTTGAGGTCAACACCAGCCGCAGGGCTAGACGGAAAAGACAACATGTTTGTCTTCCTGAGATCCACATGCTCTTTTATGCAGTTTGGGGAAGAAACACTTAAGTTGTTTTGAAAGAATTGACATTGGCTGTAGATAAGGGTGGGGGAAGGTGAGGCAGGGTTAGTTCTGGGATAGTGTGCAGTCAGTAAGTAAGAAGGTTTGCTCCTGTGGTTTGGTGGTGGGCAATGGTCCAGAAAGATCATTTGTTAGCAAGAAGTGGAGGCACCTGGTGGCTGGTGGCCAGTGATGCCTGGTGGCTGGTGGTACCTGCGGGTCAGTGGTGCCTGGTGGCTGGTGGTTCCTGGTGGCCAGTGGTTCCTGGTGGTAAGTAGTGCCTGGTAGCTGGTGATACCTGGTGGTTGGTGGTACCTGGTGGTTGGTGAATGTCTGGTGGGCCATTCTCTTTGAATAGTTGCAGAAATAGCCACCTGGAAATTAATTCAAAGTTACAGCATAGTCAGGAATGTAAACAGTCTTTTGTTGGTTTGCCCTGTAGTTGTTAACTAATTAACCTCTCTGTCTCTTCCTTCCACCCTGTGGCCTGCTATAATTTAATTTAGGACATCTCAGAATTTTTCTTGTCATGCATGAGTTAATAAACATGAGGGTTATCTGACCCTCCTATCATGAAGCTGAAAAAGATTTTAAAGCCCATTGGTCCATCAGCTTTCAGAGGACATTGAGAGAGAAATGGTGACTATCAGTGTGATGTAGGTTTGGGAGCCTGGAGCTCGTTCAGCGTTAGAGCATCTCTTTAAGAAAAGCTATAAATAATTGAAATTCAAAATGAGGTAATTAGGGATAGGGCACCAGTCCTATGAGCCTCAAGAAACTTCAGCTATCTCAAATCACCACCATTTTCCTGGAGTCAGTTAGCTAGGTATGAGCAACCTGAAATGAAATGGTGCAAATCGCAATCTGTGTGTGTTTTGGAGTGAGAATATAATACTAGATTCCTTTAGCACCAATACACACACACAGACACACACACACAACCACACATACACACCATGCTTGTTATCCAGAAGGAATTTTCACCAGTGTTTATTACTTTATGCAGAAGTACCAAAACTTTAAATTTATTTGCTAAAAATATATTAGAATTATTAACATAGTTTGAAAGCAACTAAGTCATTCACTTTTGGGGTCTTCTGTCTTCAACTGAGACACACGGAAACTGGTGGAAATTCAACCCATTTGGATTCTGTAGATCAGTGCTGAGTGGGGGTAGGGAAGGTCCTAGATGTAGGAGCTCTTTTTCTCTTCTGAATAAGCTTCTTACCCTCCCTGTAATTAGCCTCCTTGTTGATAAAAGAACCCCCTAGTTTTATTTACACTAGTATTCCTTTTTCCTTTTGGTAAAATTTAAAGTGAAGCCAGGAATGATTACTTTACTAGAAATAACATACTGTGGAGGACAAACAAAATAGTGACATTAAAGCATCAGGCACAAAGCCACATTCCATGACATTTCAGCTTTATTAGGGTTTGCAGAACCATCTGTGAAGATCTTCCCAGCCCTTGCTGTTTCGCGATCATGCAGCTTGAAGGTATTACCCAGAGTTTCCTCTGGGTAATCAGCCTTTTTATTAGAAACCACTTTTTCTCCAGCCACATATGGTCAATTCTATTTGCCAAGAGAACATGTCATCCTAAAGATGTACCTCAAAAGGTAAATATTTGAATTGCAAATTTTTAAAGCAAAAAAAGTATAGATTCTGTATGAAATTTCAAACATTTTGGTGAGAGGCCAAAGAATGACTAATCAACACATGATTCCCAAAGGTGTTCAAGAGTAATTTTTGAGAAAAACAATAAAGGTGTCCATTTTAAAATCAGATCACTGTTTGGAAAAAGAAATTCATGGAAAATAAATAATTCTGCTTTAAGACAAGTGTTTTTAATTGCAAAAAAAAGTGAATAATGTTAACGAGTATGTTTAATAGCTGATTCATTTACCTTGGATGATAAGTAGGCAATTTCTGTCACTTGATTGTTAGCTGTTGGGCTAACTTGGAGTTTGCATTTACTTGAAATATATATTACGTAAAATTCGGCATATATACATGTGCATGTAATTTATAATACTGCTATAGATTACTGCAATCCCACATTAATTGTCTGTGGTGGCCATGGGGTGCTCTGCTCAGATCTCACTTGAAGAAAACAAGTCAGTACCATATATATAAGTGCTACTATATATATATAAGGTTGGTGCAAAAGTAATTGTGGTTTATGCGATTATTTTAAACCTTTTAAATTGCAATTACTTTTGCACCAACCTAATATGTATGTATATGATATAATAATTAGGTATATATGTTATACATATTACATATAACACATATAATATATGTGTGTGTGTATATATATATAATATATATATTATATATATATAATATGTATATATTATATATTATATATATATAATATATATATATATATATTATATATATATATATATATATATATATATATATAATAGAATCTCAAATGTAAGGCCCCATAGCTGAAGCAGAGTAAAGCTTCAAGATTAACTTTGAGTTTATTGGAAGAGAAGTTAGAGAGAAACCAAAAAGAAGAGGGAGTTAAATTATTCTTTTATATTTGACCAAAAAAAATAAAAAAGATCTTAAGTCCAAGGGTGGGTGTGGGAATCAAAGCTTTGCCCACCTGAGTTATTAGAAAAGGTTCTCGCATGATCCTTTATTCTGGGCAGTTGTAGTCATCACTACTGTTCACCTAAAAACAGTCTCCCTCCTTTTAGAGATCGGGAACTACATGTGACTTGCTCTGGTCAATGAAATGTGAGCAGAAGTGGTGTATCACATCATGGGAAAGCACCCCATTGTCGGGGCTCCTTTCAGACAGGGGAGACTTGGTCGGCTTCGGTGAATGAGGACAGCCTAGGGCAGCCCCCACCTAACCCACAGTGGTCTCCTCCAACAAGATAGAAACCACCATTGTTTCAAGGCACTTGAACTTGAACGCTGTTAGGCTCACTGCAGCCTAACCAATCCCTCCTGACAGAGACCTCCGGCGAGCACTGACATTTGTCTGCGACAACTCTGTCCGCACTGATGGTAGGCCAAAACAACTCTTTCTTCATTGAAATTGTCCACTGCAAATACTTGAATAAATTGTATATGCTATTTTAATAACATCAATTGATAATAACTGAGAGAACAACTTTGCTACGTTGTTTAGAGAAAGCGACTTTTTAAGAGGATAAGGTAATTTAACTCATGTGCATAATTTATTGCTTTTCTTGATTGATTGGCATAGAGCCACTGTTTAAAGTAATTAGATAGACTGTTTATCCTATTTTCATAAAAAATAGTTAATTCGATCAGATTTTTGACATGGGTTTAATAATATACAGATCAAGATTTTAATAGCCCAGAAAAACTCATTTTCTGTTTTAACAATCTAAAAAGGACAATGCCCCGTACAGTTTATTTGTGTGTAGGTATCTGTTTCTCAAATTGACAGTTTAAGTACACTGGTTTACTCAGAGACGGAAAGAACCAGAAAAATGTCATCTTATCCCTTAATTAACACTCATTTTTGTGGAGCTTGTCAAACAAGCACTTTGTAGCTTAAGTTTTTGAATGAAAAACTTTATCAAACAAAAGATTAAAGCGGGTGTCTGCAAAGCAAATTATGAATAAGGTTTTAGAATATTTGGAGGAAAGTCAAAAAACCAACCAATTGATGAAGCTTAGCTCTGATACTGCAATCACACGATGCAATGAATACAAGGGAAAAGTCACGAATCATGTAAGACATACACATTTTAGTCGGTCTGGCAAAATCATTTTTCTTTCCTAGGGGTTTAGAATTCTTTCCCTGGGTTAACCTCTCTCTAGTAAATTACCCCAGGTTAACAGGTGAAAGTCTGATTTCTGAATCGCTCCATTGCTGTTCAGCGTTACTTCTATATTTAACTCCATTCTATTTGTATCCAAATTGTTCCAGGCTTTGGGAAATGGATCCTATTCATCTCAGAGCTGTAACCATATACATTAATGCCACATTTGCTAACAATACAAACCACGTTCCCTAAGGTAAAATATAGAAATCCACAGTAATCAGATTGCTGCATGATGGTTTTCGTTTCATGTTACTTTTAACTGTTTTCTCACTTGTTCTGTTTCCATCAAACTATTTCATAGGTATATTTACAGACTAGTAAACAGATTAAAACTGCTGAAAGCTCTGCCAAAGAAACCTGGATCATTTCCACAATTTTCACTTCAATAAGTGATGTATTCCTAGCCATAGTACTGTGTGAGTTGATTTTATTGTATTTTTTTTTTTACACGCAGTACTTTTCAACTGATGAAATCACTGTGGGAAATTTTCCCAGATTTGACATGTCATGAGTTTGCTGCATGTCTAGACTTCTAAACTTTGCCGATCATACAATTTCCATGTTATGTAAGTCCTTAAGAACCTCAGTAAATACTAGGGGAAAATGAAGATATGAGTCCTGAAAATGTACATAAAGACATGGGTGGCACACTGGAGATTCCTGGAAGAAAAGCACTACATAAATTCATTTTCTTAACTATTATATATACTTTAGTGGTTGGAATGTTATATTAAGTATTTTTATTAACTAAAATAAGTGAATATGCAAGCCTATTTAAAATAAAGGAAGTATTGTTTAACTAGTATACTTTTCTAAGAGGCTTGAAAAGTTGCAAGCATATTATGCTCTTCAAACTGGCCAAATCATAGAGCCTATTTAAATGTATTTTTTTCATGGAAGCAAGGTAAATCGATAGGCTAAAGCTTTATAAATGGAAACAAATATTGTATGGTACTCTATACTAGGAGTTGGTGGAGAAAACAAATTTTTAAGTCACTTGCAGTAATATGTGGGTGAGCTTATCAAATTGTATGGCACACTGCATGTGTGAAGTATATTACTCTTTTGGAGATATGATGAAATTCCACCTTCCGGGTCATTGGGAAGGTAACAGCCTGAATCCTTTAATAGCATATACATGGATGACTTTTTGTTTCCTGAATTCTTATTCCTCTTCCACTTACAATCTCACACAAGAGTCATAGAAATCGTATCTCTTTTATGTATTTACCCACTAGCAGAACAGAACAAAGCTGTTCTCTTAAATGATCACAACTAAAATCCAGCGGTAGATAATAGTTAAATTGAGCACATACACTTATAGAGCTATTAAACTCTGACTTTTCACTTCTAACACAGTCTTTGACCAAATCAGCAGGTATATAGGGATATATCTGCAAATTACCGTAAGCTCCAGGGTGACAACACGCAGACACCATTGACGTGTGAAGGGGACCATCTCAGTTCCCTGTCCCCACAGACAGCTTCGGTAGAAGCACAGAGCAGTGTGCATGGCAGTGAAGGCATATACCTGTAAGGAAAGATAAATTTCAAGATACTTTCAAGAGCTTTAATCTTCTTGTTTGGAGAAAAAGGCCCTAAATTCATTTTCACAGCTGCATATGTATGCTTTTTTTATGAAACCAATCATATTTTAATAAAAGGCATATTTCTTCCCCTTGGAAAGACATCCCATTAAAAATAAACCATCATACCTGGAAAAATCTTCCAGACCTTGAAATTGCTTTTCCAATGATACTGTTAATCCTGTTTACGCTGAAGCCCAAGTGATTGGAAAACACAGAGGAGCTCAGAAATTCTTCTGTAGGGAGTCAGGCTATTGCTCTTGAACTCTCTGAATGATTTTTCAGTGGTGTCACTTTAGAATATTTATAAATATCTGAAAAACCAAGTCCCAGTCATTTTTAGAGAGAATTATCAATTACCTTTGTACTTGCCAAACTTGAAAATGAACACTTTTTAAATTCCTTTTATGGAATTTTTGTAATTCAGTTGCAGCTGGAATGACCACAAACGACTTTTGGTACTCAGTCGTGCAAAGAATCTCAATTCTCAAATTTAAAGCATGTGGATTTTTTGATTGATTGGCAACAATCAATCAAACAGTATCATAATTTATACTGTTATCCATTCTGGCAGTTAGTGGGTCATTAGCAGAAAATAAAACACCCTGGTTTTTGAAACCAAGGATTTTTATTATTGACATTATTTAAAATAAGGTCCAATCAAACAGTTCTGTTTGGGTATAGGAAAGCATAACATCGGCGAGGAAACAAACACAAAAGATCATTTGCCTTATAAAATATAGCAATATTTATATTCGAAAGCTGAGAAAAGTGAAATCAGTTATCCATTTCAATGTGATATTTACTTGACCCTAAAAAGTTTTCAAAATTAAAAGTATTGCAATAGAAGTGAATGATGTATTCATCTGGGAGGCAAACCATTTGGTTTTAGTCCTTTTCTCCTGTTTTCGCTGCAGTTTTTGTTGTTTGTTTATTTCCTCTGTGGGCAGGGTAGAGATGGGAGGCCTTCTCGTGAACATTCCCACTGAATTTTGCACTTATTTCTGGAGTTCTGTCCTCAGGGACCACCTAGAGCAGCAGAAAGAGCTGAGGAATAAGCTTCTGCTGACTCCAAAGCTAAGCTTGAGAACACTAGACACTTGTGTGGGCTTCTTAACCCTTAGGGCTCAGAGTTTGTGAATGACGGTGACTCCCTTGCATGTTGTTTTTAGTAACAAGTTGAAACTCTACACAAAGACCTTACTTAACCCAGTCTGGTGTGGGCTAAGTCCTCCCAAAAGGTGGCTCTTATTTCTGTGGCTGATGGCCAGGTAACTCAATTCTGCTGACCCCACTGACAACCAACCGCTAGGTGGACAAATGCTGACAACGCCTTCGGTAACTTCTTCAGTAACTGGTTAGACCATTATTTCCACAACTGGCTTAAAAGATGTTGCAAATACGTTATTTTGTGTGTGTGTGAAATGTCCGTTCAGAATAGAAAGATTTAATTTTTCTCTTTTGCATCTTTTTCCTTGCTGGTTTAAAATGTATGTGATTTCAAGTAATAAGGAAAAACCAAAACACACTTGTCTTGAGAATGGAGCACAGTTAACTGATTTATTGACCTAAGAAGACTGACCAAGGCTAATTAATCGTTTGGGTATGCCATGAGAGCTTGGAATTAGTATCATAATTAATGATGTGGAATGAAATATTCACCTTACAGGGTCAAAGAAAATCCACCCATGTCCAGATGGCATCGGGGCCACCCCTGCCAAGCTGCCCTTTCCTATCTACCCAGACTCTTATGATTTGCAATCATGTCATTTGCACCTGAGAGGACAAATATATTTGGGAAGGAAGGGGGAGGAGGGACAGTGGTGGCTATTAAAGGGATAAAATGTCACAGTATTTCCTGATGGAAAGAAGAGAGATGTTAGGAGGGGTGGTTTTAGCTTTTCCATTCCACGAGTGCTGTGCAGGATTTTTTTGGTAAGCAACTCATCATTTTTTCACAAGACCAACATGCAGTGCTTTTCAAACCTCCCTTTTGTTATACTTTCCTCGGTCACCGCTAGGTAACAAGACACTAAGGAAGGAGAGAAAGCCGAATGAAGAGACTATGATCACCTTGTTTGTGTCCCAAACAAGGCTTTAATGGCTGTGTGAATCATAAAACTTGACCTGTGACAAGGTTGATAATCCCTCCATGTGCAGAAACAAAAGAGTCTGAAGTGGGAAGGAAATTAGCAGAGTGAGAGTGAGAAAATTGGGGGTGCCTTTCATTCAGTGGAAAATGGGACCTGACACACTCAGATGGTTGTCAGAGGCCATAACCTGGCACCTGTGGGCCCAACATGTCTCCTTCCACTTCTGACATCCTGAAGTGTCATCCCTAGGTCCCCCGCTCCCTTTTCTTCTTCTTGACTATCCTGGTGTCTGTAGAATGGTCAGTGAGGGGTGCTTCCAGAGGCCAAGACAAACCTTAAGTTTGAAACAAATGTGTTACTGGTGGCTTCATTTTAAAAAAATGGCAATAATTTTTCTACAAAATTTTTTTCCACAACATTTCCCTGGATTAAGGAGTTTTGCTCTTAGAATGGTACAGCACAATGCTTATACAAAATCAGGTTCTCACAATAGAAAACTAAGATAATGAGAAGTTGCTTTAAATCAATCAAGCATGTCTTAATAAGGCAACTGGTTCTGTTGCTTGATATTTGTATTTTCATTTTTTATCCATAACTTTTTAATTTCCTTTTACCACTGTGATTCAGTAATGAAATCACTCCTGTGTTCTGAAAGATTCTGATACCCTGATAGACATCTGATTAGCACTTTTCATTATTTGAAAGGCTATTGACTGACCTATATTTTGTGTAAAGTGATTACTGCATATGAGGGATGGCTCATAAAAATATCAATCATCCAAGCATGAGGCACATTTTAAAGTCTGCAATTAGGGAGTGAGGGGTTTACAGGGCTGCTCCCAGCATGTTCCTAATTCACTCTGGGTTCTTGTCTGATATTTTAAATCTCTAGTTTCTGGTTGTTTACCGGCTGCTGCTCACCCAGTTTTGAAGCAAAGAGGCTAATTTCCTCACAGAGATGTTGTGACGTTTCTCATGTGATGTTTCTCCACCATCTCTTCTCCTGGCCTGCATTTAGGGTGCACACTCTGGTAATCAAAGTGAGCAAAGCATCTACCCTGTGGCGTTTAGTTGAGGGAGGCAGAACATTTTAAGAGGCCAGTTCAAGAGGGCATATGAAGTTCCTGAGATGATGTCAGAGGAATGAGTTAGTGAGAAAAAGTTGGCAAAATAAAGAATAAAAGAAGGACTGGCCTTAGGAATCCCTATCCCTCAAATTTTATCCACTGTGATCACACACTGTGGGGCTCTCCACTTGGGAGGTCACCTGACCCCAACAACAGAGTCACTTTAGCTCGTAGAGGTCAGCACATTTAACATGCATTTCCAATGCACCTGCCCAGTAGTGAAGTCCATCAGAAGTGAATCTGCATGTGGACTGAAGCTTCAGGGCAAGAGCAGGTCTAACCTCTGGTTATGAACCTGTTTCAGAACTGTGCTTGGCTCAGGGGATGGTAACTCTGCGTACAATGTCATGTGTGCCACTCAGATCTGTTTCTTTCAACTCAGCAGTCAGTCCATGCAAACGAGGAAGACTTAAAGAAAGAAGGAGAGGGACATAAGGAAGATTCTTCCCTCCAGCTCTACTTCCTGAGGGCCGACTTCACCCTCCACTATCCCAACTCCACAAGGCCGTCTCCTTAAGATGGTTCTAGCTTCCAGGTCCTGGAAACTCTCCTTCTTCCCATTACTCTGTCAGCTCCAGGATCATAACAGCTCTCAAGGGTTTATTCTGCTTCTCATTTGGCTTTACTCTTCCGACTCATGTATAACAGATCCCCATATTGAATTTCCCCAGTTGGAAATCTTTGGAGTGGTCTCTGTTTTCTTGTCTAGAACCTAACAAGTGTAAATTCTATTGGGGCTCAACTAAATAAATCAAGTGGAGGCAAGATTCCCCCAGTAAATGGATCAATCATTTGAATATACACCTCTGTATACATAGACTATTGAGGCTAGGGAACCTCAAATTATGTGTTGTAAGACTCAATGGCTTATAATATCTATGTGCTTGAAATTCTACAATTTGGCCAGAACTCAGTGGGAATAACTCAACTCTGTTCCACGTGGCCTCAGCTGGGTGGCCCGACTAGGGTGAGATGTTTCATTTCTGAAATGGCATCACTCCTGGCTGTTGGCTGGGCACCCAGATAGGGTTGTGGGTTGGGCCCTTGGTTCTGTCTCACATAATGTCTTCACACTATAGTGTCGTCACATGGCTGTGTTGGTATTCACATAGCATGGCCACCTCAAGATAGTCAATGATGTTGTGATGTCTTACATAATGGCCAGCTTCCCCTAGAGCACAAAAGAAGCTTCCAGGTCTGTTGAATGCCTGTCCTCCGAAGTTTCAGAATGTGATTTACATCTCCTTCTGTTATTCAAAGTAACCACAGGGCCAGCCCAGATTTAAGGGGAGGAGAATTTGGCTTTTATCGCTACACGAGGGGTGGCAAGATCACATTACTAAAGAGTATGTGGGAATGGAGATATTTTTTACTGCCATCTTTGGAAAAGTAGTCTACCACAGCTGATTAGTCAAAATTCACAATGTATTGTCCTTTTCCACATCAGTTTCCTGACTGATAGGGCAACCCTGCGTCATATTCAGCTCAGGTACGGTACGGAAACTTAAGCTCCAATTGTACCTGGCATCCTTCTAATTTTTTCTCCTTTCCTGCATGTGAGCATTTTTCTAACACGCCTCTCATATTCTTTTCTCTTCCAATCCACCACTTGCTGTGTCTAGCCATCATTGTTTCTTTATAATTGGCAATGAAATGTATTCTATTTTAACTTAACATCCATGAATCTATAATATTACTCTCCTTCAGTTCTAGGGTCATCTCTCTTTCCTCATCCTTCTTGATACCTTCTTAACATTACCATTTTTTCCTGAGGCCAACAATAATACTTCTCCTGTCCTGATTCATGCCTCAATTATTTCCCTGTTAAAGGAAGATTGCTTTTTTATGTTCTACAAATGTCTTATGAATATCTAACCATATATTAAGTGTGTGTGTTGGGTGGAGGTGAGGTAATGGGCCAGGGTCTCTATAATATCATGCCCATTATTTAGTGAAGCTAAAAGAGTTCATCAATTACAACCATCTTGGAAACACCCTAACATGTCCTCAGGCTCAATGATAACCCCAAGATTATGGCCTGCTTCATCAACTCATCTTCACATGAATTGATAAAAAGAATTATAATATCTACTTACATCCAAACTCCCTCAAATATTTCCCACAAATGATTGTGTTCAGTGTTGCATATCAATGATTTGAAAGAAAATATATACATTCAGTAATTCCTTACTTTATACTAGAAATGACCATATTTGCTGGCCTTCAGGCAGAGGTCCCAACCTCTTTTGGTTCATTGTTTATATAGTATATCAGTTATTTGTTTACGGAATGCTTAGTCCAAAAGAAATGCCTATCATTCAGGTCACTGTATATTGAAATCCAAACTGTGTTGTAAGCATTTGAGTCCTGATATCTTGGCACCTATCAGCACAAATTCTCAAACCTTGGAATCAGATTGGATATTGCCATTCTAACTTCAGTTCCCCATTGGTTTTTATTCAATACTTGTTTGTTTGTTTTTTAATGGCTATTCCCCAAATCCAAGTTCACAAATATAGGATGTCATCAAAAGTAATACAGCTGTTTAATGTTAAAACTGTGAACCACCTCAGACTAGTATGTCCTGTGGTGTCAGACAAACACCACTGTGTTCCCCTTGTAATTTTACAATGTGCTTTGGCACCCCTGTTCCGACAGAGTCCTGGGGAACCTTGGCACACAGTTTGGGAACTGTGGTTCTAGAGCAGTCGTTCTAAATCAGGGGTGACGTTGCTGCCCAGGGGATACTTGGTTGTCACCACAGGGGAGATGTTACTGTCCTCTAGAGAGCAGAGGCCACCTGTGCTGCTGGACAGCCTGCAGCACACAGCACAGCCCACAATAAAGAAGCACCCAGCCCAAATGTCACCAGTGCCAAAGTCAAGAAAACCTCCTCTATAGGTCTGGAAATGTAGGTTAAGAAAAGGAGATTTTTTTCCCTTTGTTTTATAATCTTTACTTTTTTATAACCAATCTCTCTGATCTTTCACCAAAACTCGGCTTTTGGCATACCTCCCTCTTTTGTAAAAGTGAAGATTAAACAAAAAAGGATAAGAACATTGGAGACAAATTTCAAAAAGATCAATAAAATTTTGGCTAATCTGTTCAGCTCTCGTGCAGCTTCTGTCTCATCTAAAATCACCATCAGTAAGAAATCAATTTTTTGAGCTTAACACATGAGACTATACACACACATCTTCTTTCCCATTTTAAACCTTGAATACCTTTCATACCTGCTTGGGACTCAACTTCAGATTTGTAGATCTCTTGTTCTCTGATTCTTTCCTCAAAAATTTTACTTTGCACAGAAGACGAAATATCAAGGCTTATTTGATATCTGAGAAAGAATGACAAAATACCATGAAAACAAAATAGAAGACAATAAACTAGAACTGTTAAAATTTTGTAGTGTCAGATAAGGAGATGCTTAACAGATTATGGCAAGAAGAGGCAGAAGAAAAAATCCCTGTGTTCTGAATGGTCATGAGGAGAGTGTATTTCAGGTAAAATACAGAACACTTATGTCTCTCCCATAGGCCATGTAGAGTTTTTAGGTAATCTGGCAGAGACAGATGTGTGAGTAAATAATTACAGTAAATGTGGCCCAAGGTCTCATAGAGACCTTTACTGATGTCAAAGGGACAGAAAATGAGGAAACTAAGAGCTTTGGGAAAGATTTCACAGAGGAAGTGGAATTTGGAAACTATATGAAACTAAAATGGAAGAGGCAACTTCAAGGACCAGTTACCCTAGAACACTCACCTCAGAAGCTGCCCCCCACATGATGGGTGCTAGTGCAGACACTTTCTGGAAAATGCCATTCTGTGCTACTATGCATGAACCCTCCTACTGCCTGGGTGTCTTAGGACACATTGATCCTGAGGCCATAGACCACAAACAGGTTGCGTGTGAAGGGAATCATTTTACCACTGCGTTTGAGTAGAGTTTTAATGCAGCCTCAAATTGTTTTGCATGAGAACTAAAATATATCTATTCGGGGTTTGTTTTTGTTTTTTATGACTCTGGGGCCTGATCGTTGAAGCAATCTTTGGGGTGGAAGATCCTGTGATTGCCTTTAGACAGCACTTGGGCAGAAGAGCCCATTGTTAATTGTGTGCTAAGGCAGTTCGGTGTCAAAGCTGGGACACATAGAAAAGTTCAGCGATGGACTAGAAAGTACAGCTTCTGCCAGAAGCTCCTCCGGTGATTTTTCTTTTCCGCCTCCATTCCTTGACAATTAATCAACTAACATGTATTTATTAAGCTCCCATTGTTAAGTATCTATTATATTTCTCTCTGTGAGGTTTCATAGAGAAGAGAAAATATATTGATGAGGGATATAATGATGATTGCACAATAATCACAGGGGCATTATTTATTAATTCTCTTTTTATTACTTACCTCCCAAGTACTGTGAAGGGTTTGAGCTGCTTCATACGTCTCCTACATCTGTGGTTCTCATGGAGACACTACCAGGTAGCCATGCCAGCCCCACCTTAACTCTGAGGAAACCAAGGCTCAATGTTGTGAAAGTTACCCAAAGCCTTTAAGTAAATAGTGAATGAGGAAGACAATGTCACCATGACATTAAATATGATGATGATGTTAATTATCATCAGGTAAGTAGTAAGGGCTTGTTATGTACAAGTCAGACCTTATGCCATTAAGAGCCTAGAAAAATGAAAGAATTGTAAGATTCGTTCTCATAAAATATGCATATTCTCAGGCCCCACCATTGATTTTATAATGATCATAATACACTTCTCCCCAGCGTGATTAGCACGTGAGCGTAGAAGTGGACAGGATTGTCCCTAAAAGGTAACTATGTGGAGGCTCCCATGGTTTGGTTAAAAGAGCTCTGCCCAAGCGTACAGACCCCTGTCTAGATTCTGTTCCTGAATATGGGACAGAATATGGGGCCTTAAGTACCTTCACCTTCACGGGCCTCAGCTTCCCTACATGGGGGAGGTGCTGGCTTCCAAATTTGAAAGATTTAAAATATGGGATGTGTTCGAACACACAGATGTTAGTGCTGTGATGGATACTGTGGACAGTAGCCCTAGGAGCTCCTAGCATTCAAATGTGTCCTTTAGAGGAAATCAACTGGGTTGACCTCCTGCTCTGTGCGCTCGCTCTTGCTGGTGCCCCAAAACATCAGGCCATGAGGGACTAACTCATGACTTCTGACCATGTCCATTCTCGGGACAGCAGAATGACATTTCATGTCTCTACATTACCATATGAATCCTGTGCACCCTAGAAATGCTTGTGTCACCAGAATCTATCAGCACGTCCTCTCTCTCGTCAGGCTGCACGGAAAACAAAATCATACTCAAAAGCTACTCATATTCATGGATACAATACAGGGTCAAAATATTTGAAGTTCATTAGATTTTTAAAAATCTCTTCTGTGGGGAGGCCTATTTAAGAATGAGCGTGTTTATTGAGTGGGAATTAGAATAAAGAGACTTAATTGTCTTGAATGGTTCCATTTTTCAGGCAAATATGGAATCATTGTACCTCTTGGACCTGACAATTTTGTAAAAATTATTTAGGTACATGAGAAATAGCCTTGGTAGTGACATTGGACCCCAAAAGTCTGATGGCTGTTTTATCCCATAAATTGAAGGAGAAAGTCCAATTTTTCGCTCTGGAATGCTGCCTTTTTCTCCTGTGTTATTATGACAAATCCACTTTTTGGAGTTACTGATTTAAAAACAAACAAACAAACAAACAAACAAACAAACAAACAAAAAACAGCTAAGATAAGACCAAGGACAACACAGTACTCTGTTGTAGCTCATCTACCAGCAGCACGGACTCGGGCGAGATATTTATCCTCTGAAAGCTCAATTTCCCCGCTTTAAAAAGGAGGAAATAATATCTATATTATTGTTGTGAAACATAAATGAGATAATATACGAGTATGTAGTGCACTCAATATCAACTTTGCAACATAAAAATGCAATAATTAGTAGATATTAGCTTTGAATGGGAAAACTCATTTTTGATTAATTGTCATCAAAGTCACCGTTTGTAATCTAGGAAAATTTCTGATTTTTTCTCTTGTAGAGAGTCGTCTCTAGTTTAATTGCACCAATTGTAACAAGGCCAGCTATATTATGTAGTCATTTGTTTTAATCTTGTTCAACTTTTAGTGAGTCCAAAATATTTGGAAAGTTCCTGAGTTATAAACTATTGCTAGTTTTGAAGATTTGGGGTTTTGTTTCTTTTAGATTAACTGATGAAATATTATTCACCCTTAGGACTTCATGGCAAATAAATAGAGTACACACACGTAGCTAAAACATGACAGAGAACATGAGCCTTTTCATGAGGTTTAAGGCCCCAAACAAAACCTAAACTGTGCTCTGTACTTGACCTCACACAGGCTTCTTTTCATACTGGAAATAGTTATGAACCCCTTTAGGGGAAAAAAAATTGAATGCAGTCTTTGAATTCCCATATCTCTTTCTATATCTACCTTGAGGATGGCAATGAAAAGACCCTAATCAAACCTTTGGATCTTGGTTATAGCTTGGGAATAGAAAATGTGAAAGGTGACACTAAGCAGCCTTCAATGAGAGCTCTCTGTCTCTCTCTCATACGTGTAGTCTGGCACAGGGCCCTGCCTGAATAGAATTAGATTCAGAGAGTAACTGGACTTCCAGCACTATGTGGGAATAAAATCGGACTTGATGGCTTAATGGTACATGATTACACTCTTGCAAAACCTTTTACAAATGACTTTTCAATGACAGTTTTTAATTGTTTTGGTCTAAAATTTCTATGTATTCCAGAGTAATTTGCTCGCACTAGGTGTCTAGGTTGTTGAAAAAGATTTTTAAGGGCATTGAAATAGTTTGCACTTATTCCAGTGAAGGCAGGGAGTTCTCCCTTCCATCCTTATCCCTGTTCCACCAGAAACAGAAGCCTCTAACAGTTGCCGGTGACAGTGCCATTCTGAATGGGGGAGCATCAATGGGGATATGTTTTTGTATGTGTCATCTGCAGTACAGAATACTAAGCAAACAAACAGATGAATAAGTAAGAGTTGTTAGTTTCAGTCTTTGCCCTTCAGGGCTTGAAACCACAGTCTTAGGGTCATCTGGCGTGATCAGAAAATCTGCTCTCCAGGTTCTTGTAGTGGGAAGGTGTACCTGATGGTTTTTCAGGTTGGTTATGTACAGGAGAGCTATCTGGGCTGACCCTCTGCTTTCTGAGCCTGTGTCTTCTCCCTTTTACGCACACAGGTTGCTGAGACTCGGAAGAATTGATTCAACCTCACTGCACATACTCAAGAGCCGGCTGACAGTAATCTGAATGCTTTGGCCACAATAGACTTAGACTTACTTATTTATAGTCTTTGGTAACAGTCTTTATGTTGCAACCAACTCCTCTGTTATCAATGAGGTTAAAAATTGAAAGTGCTTAAAAATTAGAAATTCAGTATTGAATATTCCATATTTTAAGACAACTGCTAGTGAACATGTGACTTGCCCAGAATATTTCCCTCATACCATGGGAGCTTGTAGTGATATCCCTGATCATACGAAACTCAGAAGACACAAATCTGCATCAGCATCTTCTCCAATGTCTGTAAGTGTTGGAAGAAGGGTGCATTCAAAAACATGAAGCTGTCATGTGCGGCTGTCGTGGTTGGGTTTACACAGCACACTTCAGATTATGACTTTTTATTTAGGTCGTATGCTTAGTTCTCTAAATCATCTTGCTTGTTTTTTATTCCAAGTTTCCTTTTACATGAACAAAAAATGAAACTGTAGTTGTTAATGTGTTGGGTCCCATGGTAGAAAAATGTCTCAGAGCATTCGTGATGTCAGTTTAAATATTAATGTAGTAGTAAAGGCTTCACATAGAAAGTCAGATACTTTTAATACTTCAAATACTTCTAATAATGAGGAACGTTTTTCATTGAATACACGGATGCAAAGTAAAATTGGCTAGATTCAGTGATCTAGTTGAACACAAAGTCATTCTTGACTCTATGAAACAACCCTTCCAAACTGCCCCTCAAGTCCACGAGTTAGTGGTCAGATTTGATAAGGGTTTCTTTAAGAATACTAGTTATAGACATGTAAAAATCCTTTCCAATTCTCCATATTTCTCTAATGCAGCTGGGAGCTATAATGGAAACAGATTATAGTGTTTTGTTTGCACCCTGGCATTCTCTGCTTATTTAGAGAATGAAATATTAATAGAATCTCATGAAGGTGGACGAATGAGGAACTCTTAAGGAGCTATTTTAGTTACTTACCGTAGATCTCCCACATAATCACTTGGGGAACACTGATGAGGGACCTCAGACTATGGAACTAATAGAAATCAGGAAAAATGGGGATTGCAAAGATATAATAGATATAATACAATCATTCTGATATTGGTATGATTAATCAATTTTTCTCATTTATTTTTAAATCATGATGATATAGAAAGCATACACTAAGTTGCAAAATTCCTCTTGCATGATGACCATACAGTTATTTTCTTAGCAAATGACTGTTTCAAGCTTGATGTGTGCTTTCCAGCTCTGTGTCTATAGAGATACATTTATATAAGCACATATGCATATATATATATACATACATATATATATATATATAGTTGGATTTTTGTTATATTAGTGGTATCACGTTGTACATTTTTTTGCCATGCATTTATTACTGAAAATATCTCTTTGGGTTATTTTCATATCAAAACATGTGGATTTATTATTTTTCTTTCTTGCCACTGCAGGTCATACCACAGTATTTATTTTATCTTCCTACACTGATGGGCAGGTAGGTTGTTTCCAATTATTCTGCTGTTACAAGTTCAGCTCCTATGCCCATCCTTGCACATGTCCTTTTTGCATACGTGAACTTTGATGTAACTCTGACTAGAAAATGATCTTATACATTCTCTTCCAATCTGCTTCTTTATTTATATAGTTAATCCATATAAATTTATTTGGGTTCTTGATGTGTGGCATTATCAAACTGGTAGCTTTTTCCCAACAACCATATTTCCACTACTGATTTGAAATGCTGTCTTTTTATGTAATTTTAAACATATTTTATATGCTGAATTCTCTTCTGCTCCATTGTCTCACTCCTCTTTTTCTGAGTCAACAAACTATCAATAGTAATTTTACTGTATGTTGTGGTATTTTCTAGGACATAATCTCTGTTCGCTTTAAAAAAAAAAAAAAACACTTGGCAAGTCCAAGCATTTTCTCTTGCCCACATTTTATTTTAAATGTCTCTGTTTTCTTTAGTTGTGGAAGTTGGTTAATTGTCATGTCTTTTGTGCCTACAAGTATAAGTAAAGACTGAGTTATTGAAGAGAAGATGGGATACTTAGCCCAGGATTTCAGGTTGCTAAACATTCATAAGTGAAGTAATAATAGAAACACCTGGCTGGTGGCTTTGCCATGAATAAATCTCTCTCCCATCATAGGTATGCTATAATTGGAAACCTGATTCTGTAAAAACATTTTTATTTGTGTGAATCTGAACTTTAGGGGAAGGAGAGGCAGGCTGTTCCATAACATCTCCTCTGAGGGGGTAAGGGTTTTGTGCTGCTGGTGGGGCACGGGGGACAGGAAGTCCCAGCTCCCCGCTGGGCTTTCAGTCTGCTCTGACCTCAGAAAGGGAGAACACAGGGACCACTTAACCCAAGAGGGAGGCAAGATCAGATGTCTGTATTGTGCAACCGCATGCGACCACAAAGACACCAGGAGCTTCATTACTTTCATTAGCTCCCAAATCGGAAGCAGGAATTATCAATGGAGGGAGACACCCACTGACCAGCTATTCCCACCTCCATGCAGGCAGCCACATGACTGATTCTATCCCAGGTCTCATGTGCAGAAGACAGAACAAGAGGATAACGGTCCTAAAATGTAATGAAACATTTAACCGCAGTAAAGAGAATATTTAGTACCTGGACCATAGAAGACAGTGGTGATGTTTATGAGAGGTGGTGAGACCCTGTTGCTTAGTGGCTTCCTTCTCTCTGAGGTCTAACACAAGCGGTGAGAGGAGATGAGGCTCTGGCTTCACAAGTGAAAAGATGATAGCGATTATTGGAATAAGCCTGTTCTGTGTTTGTACCTCACTGAAGTAATTTTCCACAATTGTATTTTTACAAAGGTAAATGGCACCATCATCCACGTGGTGTCTAATGCCAGAAAGTTCAGAATTGCTCTTTATAACTCCTTCACCTTACTCATCCAATAAATCATCGAGTCCTATTGATTTTATTTCCTGTATGTGTTTGAATGTGTTAACCCCTCTCAAACCACCATCAGCTGATTCAAACCACTATCTGCTCTCACTTGGATCAATGTCTTTGTCCCCTCACTGTTCTCCCCGTCTCCATCCTTTCTCCTCTGTACACATTTTATGCAGTAACCAAACTAACAGCAAAAAGCAAATATAGAAAGCGGACAAACAAAAAATGTAACCTACATCTTGCTTCACTATCCTTTACTCTTTCGTGGACAGAAACCTTAGGGTCTATCCAATCTGTCCTGCTAACCTGCTCTTGAAATTTAAACTTCCTCTCTCACTGCTCACATCTTTGCTCATGAAGCCCCATTTGCTTTTCTTATTCTATATTGTAAAACTGCCAGCACTTCCTCCCCTCACCTAGTTCCTTCGCAGCTGCCCTCTTCCTGTACCATTCCTCTGCCATACCTCACCTAACACTTCCCTGCTTTTCCTCCTGTCTCAACCCACACCTGTCCTTTGATTTACCCACAATTCAGTTCCTCCATGCTCTTAGGAGTCCTGACCCAGTCGTATTTTTCATTTGTAAAGTCTGTGTGATGCTGTGTTTGTCTATCTTCTGTTCTAGAATGTAACTTCTAGTCTGAGTTCTTATGACCATTATCTAAAAACCTCAGTCTTTGGGAGTGATGGCAGGAGAATTGGCCAGACATGAAACCACCTGTAACTTTCTTCTTGTCTGTTGTTTTCATCATTTCCTATTGGTGGTTCTCAAATGTTAGCATGTATCACAAACACTGGCAGGGACTGTGACGACACAGGCGTTGGGGCCCATACTTCCAGAGCTTCCTAGGCAGTAGGTGTAGAGGAGAGACCCTGCATTAGCATTTCTAACCAGCTCTCAGGTCACCCTGGTGCTGCTGCCCTGGGGTCCCTATTTGAGAATCATCACTGTATGTGTCCACTATGACATAGCCTAGCCTGAGCTGAGAGAACCACGAGTAATAAAGACCCTGGAACTACATTCCAGGAGACGAAAACTGCGTTTTTGGCGTTGTTTTTTTTTTCTCTTTGTCCTGAGCCAATCATTAAGCATTTATAAAAACAACTTAAGCTTTCAGAAAATGCTGACCCAACTGCTTTAGGAAATAAAATATGGCAATCCACTTTGGATCTTCAAAATTGTATTGAAGTGCTCAGCAATTACTGCCTTATGATGTAATATCGATCCCAGTCCAGCTACCTTATTGATGCAACAACTTATTAATTATTGATGGAAATTGTCTGCCTGAGATTCTAGTTCAATTAAACATTATTGTCATCACCTTCATGGTAAAGTTGCATTCACATCAGGGCTGTTCACGGCTAGACAGTTTGAATGTCCTGCCCAGTGCTGCCCTGGGAGTGGGGTGCTTTGTAGTTAAAAACAAGCCAGACAATGATGGATATGATGTTTGTTACGGGTTGAATCATATCTCTAATGCTTTATTGGATTTGTCTTATAGATGCTAAGTTCCAGCTTCCAGAGGGGGACATAGATAGCTAAGTGTTTTAGCTACTAATGTGACTTTGCCCATTTTAGCAGAAAAAAAGATCCCTCCGTGACCATAGAGCATGTATTTCATTGGGTTGCTACACACATGTATAGCTCTGCTTGGAAGAGAATATCATTTGACACACTGAACTGTGGTCTCAAGTTGGATAAACTAGACCATTTGATTCTATTTGTATCCAACAGTATTAGCAGAAACAACAAGGTCAAAAAATCATTGCTATGATATAGGAAATCAAGAAAGTCCAGTGATTTTTGAGAAGAGAAATACATTTATATGTAAAGAAATACACTTATGTCCAAGAAATCTCCCCCACACTTCATCACGTATGGAATTCAATTTTCTGTGTTGTGTGTATATAAACCACATCCGTCTAGGGAGGTACTACACTCTCTTTCTGGAAATTTTTGAGGTGGCTTGCCAGTAGATTTAAGCTAATAAAGATAGGTAAACCATTGGTGAAAGTGATCATTCAAAACAAATTCTCTGTCCCCTTCCTTCACTCCCATAGAAATGGCCATTTATTAATCTGATATTTTATTGACATCCTGGGCAGGAGATTCATACATAATTAGTGTTAGATAAAAGTGGCTCTTTAACTTCATATATTTGGAGCCACATGCCCTTTGGGATTTTTGATGTTTGATTTCCTGCCCTGAAAATAACGCACATGGAAGCTGGTGGGGCACCAGGTGGTGCAGAGAGTGTAGGGGCAGCGAGAGGTCTGCTCCTCTTTCATCCGTATGTCACACAAAAGAATGGAGTCCGAGTCATCCTGACATTTCCTAGTTTGTTTTCTATTTTAGCCCACATAAACTTCCCTCTGTTTGCTTTCACAAAGGTAGGTTTCTTATGACATGACTTCTTCTGTTTGACAGGTTCCTTTTATTATTTCCAAGTAAAATTTACCAGCTTACTTTCCTTCATTCTAGTTTTTTTAGGGAACGTGGCTATTCAGTTTTTAGAACAAGTAATCTAAAACCTTTTCTTCCTGAGAAAACAAATGTGAAAGCGGTGTAAAATACAATAAAGATAATCCTTTCTGTCTCACCTACACATCTTCAGCATTGGCTGATGGCAGCTTCTTTTTTCTTTCTTTCTTCCTCCCTCCCTCGCCCGGCCTCCCTCCCTCCCTTCCTCTCTCTCTTTCTTTCTGTCTTTCTTTCTTTCTATTTTTTTGTATCTCTTAAAGATACATAAGGGCTCATATTTTAATAGTTTTCATGTTTTTCCCTTTTCACTGTCTCCTTATAGAATTAAAGACACTTATTTTTTCATCATGTTCTCTCCAGGGTTGTTGCAAATTCTGATAGTATCATTAAAGCTGTGTTTAAACCCTCTGTTTTTTTTATGTAATTACATATTTCAGAGATTTTAGCATTCCTAGAACTGAATTTTTTCACTCTTTTCTAAGCCATTTTGTTAATCTATATAAGGAATTTAAGCTACCAACTCATCATATTGCTTCTTCACTGAGAGTTGATTTAAGGATACACAAACAAATAGTTGACAAGGATGTTGCATTTCTTAGCTATGAAATTGGGAAACAAAGAACTAAGTCATTCTTTAAAGCAATACAAAGAGAAAGTGGAAAATAAGTATTGGGATGGCACCATAAGATGTCCAACTATATTTACCATGCTTATTTCAATTAATATAAGTAGAAATATCATTTAAAGAATTTTTCATACTTCCTCCTATCTGAAAATGAAATACATGCATTTTATTTTAAAATGTGACAATTTTAATGTGTTTTTTGCCACATAATTCTTTCTTTGTCTTTTTTTACTCTTGTAGGGTACTGGCTCATTTATTAGTTTATATTAATGCTGGGTGATACATTCACATGATATACATACATATCGTGAATATTCTACAGAGATTCTTATGTACTTGTGAAATGTCATAAGTGCAGTGTTACTTTCTACAGTATTGTCTGTAATGGAACAATGTTTAAAACAACCTAAATGTTCATGAACAAAGGATTAGTTAAGTAACTTACCATGCAATGGGATATCGTGAACTGTAAGAAGGGATTTTTCACTCTATGAATATGTCGGTGTTTGTGTATATCATGTGAACGTATCACCCAATATTAACATAAAGCTGTATGCATTTACACTTTTGATATACATTTCCAAATTACCATCCATAGAAGTAGAATATAAATGTGTACATCTCTATATATACTTATCTATCTGTATCAACATTGGTATTGATGTAGCTATATTGATAAATGCTGGTGTAGATACAGATATATGGGTATGGATCTAAGTATAAATAGATCCGTTAGCAACATAAGGGTGGCCAGCCTTTTTTTTTTTTTTTTAAAGGTTTTGCTCTTCCATTGCAAGAGAGTCACCATTCCTCATTTCCAGGAGCCACTCTCAGTCTCTACAGTCTTTAGAGAAAAATCAGTGACAGGAGAGGGGAGTGAGGTCCCACGCAGGCAGGAGTATAAAGTGTATAAAGTGATACAAAGTTTAAAGTGTTTTTCATCGCACTGCAGTGCTCCTGATTATATTTAACTTGATAATGTGTGTGGAGTTTGATTTGTATGTTGCAAGTGACACGCACCAAAATAATACGGAATATTTTTCCATGGAATATATATTTTTGATTAAACTTTTAATTTTTAAACAGTGTTAGAATTATAGAAGAATTACAATTTTACAAAATTTGCACAAATGGTAGAGTTCCCATGTACCCCACGTCTAGTTCCCCTATTGTTAATATCTTACATTAACACGTACATTTGTTAAAAATAATGACCTCTTTTTGGTGTTTATAACCTGCGTAGTATTCGGTATTTTGTTGTAGCAGCACAAACAGACTGAGATAGAGGACTATCCTTCCCTCACACTCATCATTGCTGAGGGCCAAGATAAGTGTGAGGGTCCTCCTTGCCAATCTGTGCTGCCTAATGACGACCCCTCCATCACAAGCTTCCAATACCCCTGCTCCCGTGAGAACAATACCATGAAAATCTTCCCAACTTCCTCTTCATTTCTGCCAGCACTGCCCAATCAATTAACTTCCTGAATTCATTGAAAATGTTAGCCTCTCGATCACTGGCTTCTTCTGTTTTCCTACATCTATATTCTTCCTACAGTTCTGCAAAGTCCTTGAATTCCAACACTCATGCAGGTGTACCATCCATTTTCCACATGGATGTACCATCCACACTCTGACCTTGAAGCCCCATGCCTCCTCATCATCCGTGACCTTTCCTGCAATGCACTTTGGCCGCCCTATTCCAGTGTTCTACACCAGAAAACGTGCCAGCTATCAGATATCAAATCCTGACATTTCACTCCCAACCACAAGTGTCTATCCATCAAGACATTTCGCCAAGGATATTCCAAAAAAATTCTGAAACTTAATCTCATTTTCAGTTCACTGATTTTCTAAATTTCCTCCCCATCTTTTTGGTCAGCCCGTCCTTTGTTGTACAACTTAGGGTCTTCATTAAAATCCTTCAATGAATTCCAATGAATTCCTTTTCCTCTCTGCCTGCCTGGAACTTGGATGGCAACCCCCCTTCAAACTGAATGATTTTTTTTCCTCTGCTATCTCAATACTTAACTGGAAAAGCGGAACATTGCTAGAGAAAATCACATGTCCTGCAGGTTAGGTATCCCTTTAATATCTTTATCTCAGACCTCATCTGGGCACAATTACCTTGTAAATCTGCTTTCATCTGTTTTCCTTGGTTTTCCCTTCTCCTAGATGGCAATCTCATAAATTTTCCTTCCTCATACCCTTAGTGGATAACCTTGCCTCATAATTCATAGAATGAATAGAAAGTACCAGATAGGAGAGCTCTTATTGTTTCCTCCCAATCCATAAGTCTGCACCCCTCTCCTTCCCTCCTATTGTAACTGATTAAATGCTTATTCTTTTATCAGAACACACCTCCTCCACGCACGCTGTAGGCTCCATCTCTTCTTGACATTGTACTGCTCCTTCTGCTATCCTCTCTTCTCTGTATCATCAATCTCCATATTTCTCTGGGTTGTGCCAGACAGTTTATAAACATGGTCTAGTATTGCCCTTTACAAACAAAACAAAACAAACCCCCAAACCTCCCTAGCCCATTCATTCCTCTGCAGCCCCATTTGCTCTACCCTTTCACAGAAAAGTTTCTCTCAATAGTTGTCTACATGTGCTCATCTTCCTGCACGTTCTCATCTTCCATTTGCTCCAAAACCAGCCACAGTCCAGTTCCTGCCATCCCTACTCTATGTAGGTGACTCTTTCCAAGATCACCAGTGGTCTCCATGTTCCTCTGCCATGGTCATTGTTTGGTTTTAATCCCACTGCTGTTGACTGTGCTAAGCGTCCTTTTCGCTTGGCCTCTATGACATCACGCCCTCTTGGGTTTTTTGGGGGTAGAGGGGGGCTTCTCTACCATCAGGCTCCCTCTTCATCTACTCCACCTCTAAGAGGTGGGGTCAAAGTGTCAGGTCCTGGATCATCTACTCTTCCCCTTCGAATCTTGTTCCTAATAGATAACCTCCATTTCCAAGGGTTTAAATAACATCTGGATGACTGACAGTATTTGCCCGTCTCTGAATTTTGTCCTAAAGAAACTTTTGTATGTCTACTCCCATCTTTGCATGTCCATTGGCATCTACTTCTTGGAAAATCTAAACTAGCCTAAGGGATGTGAGGGCTATGTGTCCTCAGCAAAGATAAGGCTACTCAGGCCTCGAGAAAACCTCCCTGCAGTCTTGGCAAAGGGAAGGGTTTTATGGTGTGGTGACCATTCCACACGGTGGGGGCTTGGGAAGGCAGGCTGTCATTGCTCATCTGAAATGACAGGGATAATCGGATTCACATTATATGCAACACTCCTATAAGTAGGAGTCACAACAGACAAGGGGGAGACACACAGACTTCAGTAAACAAGGCAAGGCTACAATTAGAGGAAAGAAACTCTTTTTGCATACACTGAGTTTTAAAGCATTGGTGGGAAGAACAACATATGTGCCTTTGAAAGTAAACCAGCTGGCTTCTGGATGCAACAGAGGTTTAAAATATCAGTGCTACACTTGGTAGCCAGTGACGGGGGAAATGAAAACACATTCTTAATGGAAAAGGAACACCTCAAATGCAACCTAGCAATTCAGGCTGCTGCCACAGCAAATTCCTAAACTTTCACAAAGGCAGCAAAATCCCTGGGTACCAGACTGAGTGGAATCAGAAATTAGAATTTAATTTCTTTGGATTTGTAACATGCAAAAGAGCAAAATACTTGAAACTTAATCTGAAGAAATTAACTTTCAAGGGGATTTAACTCTAGAATTCTAATGTCTGTATGAAAATTATAATAATGGGAGGGGCTTAATATTCAATGTTAGAGGTGGAATTTTATCATGGAACTGTCTTGGTATGTTTTATTATTGTAGTTTCTTAATGTTGTAATTGGATCTTTTTGCAGAGATGGATGGATTATTTTGAATAGCAGGACATTTGGAATGGAAAGTAGAGTAAGAGGTGATTTTAGTTTGGGATCAGAATGGCCTTGGGGTTATTTCAGTTATTGTACTCTTCAGTCCCATTGCAGGGCTCGTCAGGCACACATCTATGCTGTGTTTCTCGTGGAATACCTAAAGGAGTTACTTTAAGAAGCAGGGTTGGTATTCGGGGAGTGGACTTACAAATATGGTAATAGGATTGTCCTGGTGAACTGTTCATGCCTTCATTTATCCCACAGGCTTTTGTATTAACCTCAGTGAGTTGAGAGAAGAGGAGGCTGAAGGACAGTGTGGGGGTGGGGGGTAGAGAATGTGTGGAGGATGTAACATTTATTTTCCACCCTTGGTGTTTGCTTTCATGGGAAGACAAATTTTGGGGTAAGACTCCTGGTTTCTCTCCACCTACTTCATAAATTCCTTTCCACTGGGGAGTGGAAGTAACCTTTCTGATATGTGAGAAAACAAACCAACAGACCCACCTTCTTCCCTTTCTCTGGGGACCTGCCTGCCTGCAGAGAGCGCCTGTCCTCTGCTCCCCTTACTCACATCCCCCTCTCTGCTGAGAGAGCTTGGTCCATACAAACACAGGAAAATCTCTCCAGGCCCAGAGTCCACTCTCAGCCATTGCATCACGCTGTCACACCTAAGACATGTTCTCCAGCACCCTGCCCCATGCTTCCCCGTAGGAAGCTCACTCAGGAAGGTGTGTGTTCACAATTTTCATACTTTGTGCAGGAACAGGGACAGTCCCTGCCCCCTGTGGTGGAAGGACTGCAGAACTGGGGCTGTAATCACAAAGCCCCAACAGTTTGCTCAAGAGACCAAACTCCTTACTTCTACAAGCTACTGCTCACATCCTGGGAGATAATTACTACTCTAAGATGAGTCCCTCATGCATCTGGGCTTTGAGAGCTGGTAGAATCCTAGAAATAGTGAATGAACTGTTCTAAGGACATTCCTGGTTTCCTGGAGTAGAGAATTCAAACTAATGTCATTATGACAGCATGAGAGTTCAGACAAATATGGCCATGCTTTCTTATTATGTTTTATCTAAACCACAGTGATTGGCAAGACCTCAGATAGCATCTGACATGAGAGGGGATCTACAGGACTGGTTTAAAATAAGACTTCATGTTTTTGTTTGTGTTCTTTAAATAACGTAGAAGAAAGGACAAATAATTTTTGGAAGAATTGCTATGGAATTTGGTAGTGAAGGGATTTTGTTTCACTGAATTATTTAAAGCTATTGAGAAAGCTTTTGCTGTAGTCTTAGTAAAAGTCAGCTGTGATTGGGTTAAGAAGAATGAAGAACTTTGAAGCCCAGTTTGGTGGCGTGTCATAGTATCTCCTGGAAGGTGGTCACACAGCTGGAGGATGGCTTTGGTCTAAGGGGCTGTAGACATACAAATTAGTATGTGATTGAATTTGCCTCAAATGTAAAGACAAGACCGTTTCAGTAAGTTGCCACCAATTGCCCCCCCACCCCCATGTTTCCTCTGCCATAGTAGCATTAGCAGGAAAATATACTTATTCTCTTGGCTTTAAAAATCAACAAGCGTGTAGCAACTACTCCACCTGTTGGTATTCATGGTTATAATTCCAGAGCAGCAAACGTGATACACAACTCATAATGTCACCAATTTGTTTTCTAATTTCCAGAAGTACTGAAATTTGAATAATTTCAAATCAAGTCAGTGTAAAAATAATGTCCCAGCTTCTCTCCTAACAGAGCCTCAGAGTCTCACCAGGATGGGAATTCTTTCGTTTGCAAACACTGCACAGGACCACTCTAGGTGTTAGGGAGAGCCTTAAATCTCACAGGAGTTGAAACCACCCCAGATCTCAGAGAGACCATCTTCCCAGTGATGAAGAGACTGCCCCATGTGGTACCCAAGCTTCCTGAAAGCATCTGCGCTCTTTAGGTGGCCCAGGACCCTTGGGAATTAAGTGTCAGTGACATTTTTAGATCGTGAGAGTGTTTATTTGAAATTATGACTGCTTCTCCCTGTCATTTCCAGACAATGCACTCTTGAACCAATGCCTTATGATAAACCACAACAACTATCTTCTCTGCCGTTGTGAGCCACACACGTGGTATGAAAGATGGGTTTGACATTCCGGAGGTTGTAGGTTTATGGCTTCTGCTGATGAAAAACATCTTTAAAGAAGGCACTAAGCCGAATTTCTGATGTGCACTGTCATTAGAGGGAAAAAATTTTAAAAAAACTACATGCATTTTATTTAGTTTATAAATAATACATAATTTTAAATAAGGGAAATGTCAGAGAATTTTTTTGAGATATTTTTCAAATTAGCAAAATGAAGTGGACAATTTTTAATGTAAGTCCCATGTAGTGATGGCCCCTCAGGCCATGGTCCCCGCCCCCCAAGGCCATATGCTGTACCCACCTTGAATGTCAGGCTAAGGTTAAATCAGGTTAGAAGATTCACTCGCATTTATGCTCATATAAAAATGTGTCTACACAAGCTTATCTATGTCTATTAGTTTAAGATCAACTTCGAATTATGTTGGGACTTACTGGAAATTTAACAAAATGGGACTAAGGAGAAATCTGCAAGCCCATTCCTCAGCAGGTTTCAGTCCATCTCTGTGCACAGGTGAGAATGGTTAGTTAGCTCAGGGCCTCAGAGTCCTCTGAAATGTGGATCCAAGATGGGCCAATTAGCTTTTCTCAGAGATGCCAATTCTGAATCATGGAGCAGAAGGTGCCACAGATCTAGGCAGGCTTGCCCAGAAATGCCTCATCAGAGCCGCTGATTTAGGAGAAGTTCATCCATCATCATTTCCTTAATAAAAAACCAAGGTATATCCTGCGGGTTGATTTGTTAATACCATCATTTTTTTTTTCTGTTGAAATCTACTTGATCCTTTCACAATGGAAACCTGTGTGTGAGATGGACAGGCATGGCACCCCTCTTTCTCATTCTCTAGCTCTGAGTTCTATTAAGATTCTGGGGAAAGGCTGTGTTCTACCTGGGATCTCTCCAGGTCTCCTTCTATACTAAATATAGGAGTTCTGCCTATCTGAGAAGAGAGCTTCCTTCCCTCCTTTCTTCCTTCCATCCTTCCTTCCTTCCTTCCTTCCTTCCTTCCTTCCTTCCTTCCTTCCTTCCTTTCTTTTTAAAGCTGCACAAAAATCACATCTTTATTCTTATGCGATGGAGCAAATACGAGTATATCAAAGATGATATCTTCTTTGTGCTCGAAGCTGCTCTCCAGAAAATAAGGACTGTAGGAAGAAAAAGTCCACCTAAGCCCCAGATTTCGGTTCCATGACCGCGTCAGCTCTGAGTATTGCTGAGTCTTCACTTCTGTCCCTCTGCCCATGAGCAGATTCTGTCCTGCAGCATCTGGTGACCACAGTGGCAAGACCAGTCCCTCTCCTCCTGAGGGATGGACGGATCTCAGCACAGCCTCCTTTCTTGACATCTGTCCAGGTCCATTGTTAGCCATACTCTCATCAGAATCTCAGGTGATTTTGCCCTTTACCTTAAAATCATAACAATTATTTATGTTTACTATTTTTAGATCTTGTATTAATGTTTTCTTTATTTTATTAAATGTATGTAAAAGTTATATTTTTGTCTTCATTTATAGATGAGCAGATTTAAGTCCAAGATCCTGCAGCTAATAAGTGGCAAGCGGAGGCTTGAAACCTGTCAGGTAGGTGTTAAACAGATATAGATATGGTTAACCTAAAAATTAAAATCCTTGCAAAGGGAGAGGCAACAAGCATTTATTTGAGATTGATAAGAATGGCCTACTCAGGACACACAGATTCAGACAGAAGCCCAAACAGTGTTCCAATTAGGAGACAAAGGCAATGGGTGTTTATGAGAAAGGGAAGGGGAGCAAGTTCATCCACTAAGGAAGACATTTCTATCGGTGCAGATAAGCTAGCATAGCATCACTAGTTTTAAACAATGGTTTTAATTTTCAGCCTGGTAGCCATCAGTCCAGTAGTCATAACTGCTTTCTTATCTTTGCAAACAGTTCTTTGGAACACAATGTGGCTATAGGCCCATCCTAAGGTTATTTTGCCCTGTTGTAACATTCCAAAGATTTGAGGTATAAGACATGCACGGCAGTTTCTCTGGGACAGCAGCTCCAGCTCCATTCTAAACTGGCTCCATTTATTTATTTTTAACAATATGTAATGTAGACGGATATAATTTTTTTGACAGTTTTCTTTTTTTTTATTAAATTTATTGGGGTGTAAATTGTTAGTAAATTTACATAGATTTCAGGTGTACAATTCTGTATTACATCATCTATAAATCCCATTGTGTGTTCACTACAGACAATAGTTTAGATGGATATAATTTTTCTATATTTCCTATAACTTTCTTTTATAAGTTAAATAAGAATCTTTTATGAGTTAATTAAGAGTTACTTGTTTCACAAATAAACCCAGCAAATTTAATAATAACGTTGATTTTTGTGTGTGATGGTTAGTTTATATCTCTTTATGTTTTGCTCTCAACCTTCATATGATTCTTGTCTCATGGATTAAATTATAATTCACAATTAGATTTCTTTGAATGTAGTAGTCACTCAACAAACACCTTTTCTTTAGGACAGAAGAAACAAAATTATATAATGTTATTAACCAATAATACCCCGAAACTTTTAATTTTGAAAATAAAAATGTATACTATAGCTATGCTCCCCCAAAAGCGTCCCCTTTGGGGTCACACGTTCCCTGAACCAGCAGAGGCTGTGCTCTGGTGGGTGTACTTGGTGCTGTGAACACAGGCCTCCAGCTCTGAGCAGGAGACTGAAGTGTCTTCATTGGCTTGAAATACACTGGGCCTTGACTGGCCCAATGGGAGAGCAGATATGTATCAGGCTGTTTTAAATGTTCGTAAATAGCATGATTTTTGCTGTGTGAGCATTGGCCTTTGTGTCAACGTGGAGCAATGCACATCTGCAGCCATCATGGCTGCTCCCATGACATGACTGGTCTTGATACTCAATGTGGTGCTACAGTTTGGGTATGGCATTGCAACTATCACTGTTTGAACCCACTCCTCTGCTCCCACAACTAAAGGAACCTGGTCTCAGTCCCTTATAGCTACTGGTCTACGTAAGGATTTTTTTTGCTGTCAATAACAGTGGCCTGAAAAAACCGCATCTGAGAAGCGACCATTAGAAACATGAAGACTTATTTGTCTTTCAGGCCACCATGCCCAGCATGACTGGGTACACACAATTGGCAAAGCAGTTTCATAACAACCAAGCGATGAAGGAATTTATTCCAATTAATTTTGTATGTATTTGATATATCCGATATCTGATTTGATATATTCTGAAGCTGCTGACTTCTTAATGCCTTATCATTTTAGGAGGCACTTTATATCAATTTGTCCCCAAATTGATGAAGGTATTTTATTTTCCTTTAGACTTTACTCTTTTTTTTTTTTTTTAGGTTCCCAGAAAAATTGAAGGAAAAGTAAAAGGGTCCACTCCCTGCCTCCACACCTGCACAGCCTGCCCTGCTAGCATCACCACCCCACCAGAGAGGTACATTTGTTACAACTGATGAGCCTACACTGACAACTCAGTCACCCAGTGGCCATAGTTAGCTTTAGGGTTCATGCTTGGTGTGGGACAGTCTACGGGTTTGGACAAATGCATAAGGACATGTACGCATGCATATTGTATCATCATACACAGGATTCTCACTGTCCTAAAAATCCTTTCTACTTTGCATATTCGTCCCCCCCTCCAGCCCCTGCCAACCACTGATCTTCTTCCTGTCTCCGTAGTTTTGCCCTTTCTGGAATGTCATAGAATCGGAATCCTATAGTACGTAGCCTTTTCAGATTGCCTTTATTCACTTAGTCATATGGATTTCAGCTTCCTCCGTGTCTTTCAATGGCTTGGTAGCTCATTTCTTTTTGGTGATGAATAATTTTCCCCTTCCTAGGTGGACCACAGTTTATTCACCCGTTCACCTACCGAAGGACATCTTAATTGTGTCAAAGGTTAAGTTTCAATAACTTAGGTGAAGTGTTGTTATCCAAGATTCTCCACTGTAGAATCATAAGTTTCCCTCTGTAGATAATGCATGGGTAGCTACTTGAAGGGTGTAGAAATATCCTGTTCTTCGTTAGACTTTCATCTATTTGTTATTTTTAGCATCCATTGATGATTTTTCCAACTTCATCATTCTTTCTATATTTAATAGTTGGCATCAGACTGTAAGAGAGACCTTTCCCTCCCCCCATTTATATGTCTGTTTACATCAGGGTAAACTCATGTATTTCTATTTTATCCCATAGGGCATTGTCTATTATGATACATATCTATTTCAATGTTCAAATTTTTATAGCTCTTCCAGATGATTCCTGGCTTGCTTTGATATGTCCTGTGATTCTTGAAGGATTTGTTTACTTTCTGGGGCAGTAAGATGTTCCTGACACACCTGGTGCTTTTCCTGGCCCAGCTTTGGAATCAGCCATCCTTCCAAGGAGTTCTGGTTCCTTTCAGCAGAAAATTTATTTAGAAACCTAATTCTTGATGCTAGGCGTGATTCTTCACCAAGTTCATGGAAAAATCCAGGCACTCACTCTAATCACTCTTAGAGACATATAGAAAGGTGAAGGGGAGAGAAAATTAAAACTTGGCACTTAAGAATACCTGGATTGTGGTATTGTATTTATATAATACCCCCCTAAGAATTTCTATGCAAAATGAGTGGGTTGCCTTTTGTCTTTGAAATTGCTTGGTTTTAATGCAAATGACTTATATTTCTGCATCATTTGTTCCAAACTTCAGTGTAAGTAGGAGGACTGAATAAATTGGCCAAAGTCCTATTTTTGTACCAGAGAAAAATTATATTGTTGCATAGTATCTTCTACAGACTTTCTTTAAAGTTACACATAACTCATTTCATATAATTACATTTTATTGTTCTGTGGCTACTTGAAAGAAAATTATTTCTGTAGAAACTGTACTTTTTATTCTTTGTTTAACTTTTCTATGAGATTAAAAATGCACTTAGAGGCTTGTTGAATTTACTGTCCAAAAAGAGTCAAAGACTAAACAGAATCACAAGAATTTCCAAGCAAGCTTTTCAGGTCTTACTATATTTGAAAATGCAGTGAATGTATTTCATATTTTCTCTTCTCCAGTTACAACATCATAATCCATTCTGAGATCAGTTGTTTGTTTTCATAACCATCAAATGAAATTTCTAATAAAGTCCCTCATTTTATAGTCGGCATCTGTTCCCTTACATCTTTATTGTATTCTCTGCTAGAAATTTCATGACAACCTTACCAATAATTTAGATTGCACCTCCCTCTTATTAAGTGTCTTGTTTGGGCAGAGCACTTTCTATACTTTACTGCCATTACTTGATGATGTTTTATTGCATTTCATGGTCTGGGGAAAACAGTTGGAGCTCCATTGTCTCAAGGTCTTAGCTTAGAACCTGGTGTCCAGACAGCCATGCTGGGCTTGCCTGGGTAGAGTGCATGTTGGCTTCATTTTATAGTATCGTCCAATATTCATGCTGATAAACATCGCCTCCTGGCATTAAACTGGATAATGTGTTCAGAGACCCAATACAATGCCTGCACGTGAGTTCCAATTCCGTGTTGCTTCTCATCCTTCATGTGTATGTAAGTATGTTTCAAAACATGCCATCTACCTGCCTAATTTTCATTTGCCAGAACTTCTCCTCTCTGGTACTGTGTCAGATAATTAATAATCTTTCAAGCAAAACATGTATTTGCCTGGGGCATTCATTTATTTAAAGGTGCATTCTGCAAATTACTTAATCAGCTCAGCACTGGGAAGGCCATCTACACCTTAAGCTTACTGACTGTAGGTGATTCCTCTAGTAGAGGCGTGGGTGGCTGTTGGTTATTAGAGGACAGGGGCAAGCATGAGTAGTATTGTCCCCCTTGAGGTAATGTGAGCAGAACGGCGTGGAAAACTGTTAGGATTGTTTAACTCTAGGAGATGGACTTGGGGTGACGTTTCCTCTTTTTAGGATACAGTATAATGAAGAAAGCATGCCAAATCTACTATTTGGGAAACTCAGCCTCGAGAAGTTCTAATTGTAAAGGACACTGACGTGTAGTCCTGGAAAACATGAATCTGAGGCTGTGAGTAAACGGCAATCTAAACCAATGTTTGTAAAAAAAAAAAACAAGTAATAATAATAAAGGTACAAACTATCTATAAATTGGATATTAAAATGGCCTTTACATATCAAGTGTTCTTGTAAGGAACCACTGGAGGATAAAACTATTAACTAGATGAATTATATTAATAAATTTTCCAATTATGAAATAGCCCTGTATCATAAACATATTACTCTCATTTATCTCATTATACTCTCAAATTATAACTACCAGTATTTTATTTATAAATTGGGGGTCTATATTCACATGACAAAAGCACCTCCAACCTACAGAAAAGTTTTATAAGAGTTTATTGAAGCCAAAATTTTGAAGATATGCTTGGAAGCAAGATCTCAATGGATTGAGAAAAATGTTCTGGAAAATGGCAGTTTTGCCCCTTATTTTATACGTTAGAATCAAAGGAGGAGAAATGAGGGTTACCTGGAATCCACTGGTGATAAATTAAGGGGGTGGGAGAAAGCAAAGTGGGGAAATCTCTGAGATTGGATGAAAGGAAAATGGAGAGATGCATGCTTCCTTTATGTTTGTGGGAGCAGGATAGATAATAATGAACATTTACAGCACGTAGAGATGGTATTCGGGGAACAAGATAACAATCAGGGGTTCTGTGGTCTCTTGCTCTGGTAGGCTCATGCTTGGTGCTGGTGGTTGTGCCCTGAGGGGTCTGGAAAATAAAATTACTCTGACACTTCAAAGGTATGTTAATCTTGATGCACAAGAACAATGGACAGGTTTCACTGAAGGTACATAGGAACTTAGCTAAGGAAGCTGCAGGCCTGGGGCGGGACTATCTGCCCCGACCTTGCTGGGTGGGGGCTTATGATCAGAGCACCCTGTGCGGTTACTTTCTGTCACTGAACTTGCCAGGCCTCTGAGAAGCCCCCTAAGCTTGTCAAATCTACTCTGTCACCCCTTTTGGTTCACACACAAGTGATACTGATATCCTTTCTAATTCCTTCCCTGGCTATTAAGAAGCCATTCAGATGTTCACATCTTTGAATGAGTGTGTGTGATTGTGTACACATGCCTATGTGTGCTATAGGTAAGCATGTGCGTGTAATTTAAACTATATTCATATCCTTACAAAATGCATTTCTTAGAGATTTTCAAATTCATTACAAGAAGTATTACATTTTATTCTCTTCAACTATGTTGCTATTATATTGTTCATGGTATTGTTTTCTCTCCTGATTTTCAATAGCCATTTGAAATAGAAAATCTACTTCATCTCTCTGGTCCTTAGCATCTTGCTTTGTAAAATAGAATTGGTAATACCTACCCCATAAAGTGGTTGAGATTCAATGCACATAAAATGCTTGCCAGTGCCCTGCCCAGTGCAAACCGGACGTAACTGCCATGCCACCATCTCTCAGCCTGGGCTCTGGCCAGTTCTTGCCCTGAGAGCTCTCTTATGCAGCATTTTTCCTGTACTGCCCGTGGCAAGGTCATCTCAGGGCCCTGCCTTCATTCTCTCTTCTGCAGAAGAGACAACGGGGTGGTCAGGACCTGGTCACTCCTGCCCTTAATCCTGGTTTGAGCCTCGGTCGCTTTGCTTTCTTCCCTGGAACCACAATCTGAATGTGCCCTGGTCTGTTCCACTGGGCACTGGGCAGGCCCAGGCAGGTCGTCTGAGGTCCAGCACCAGCCACTCTCAAAACACTACCCAAGGGCGGGAGGGAGGTGCATTCTGAGGGCTTTACAGGGAGGTCTCCTCAAGAGAATGACTTCTGTTTTGCTGCGTTTTGAAAAGTTTGACTTTCAGCATTCTTATAGCAGCTTCCTGGAGTTATGCCACGTGTCCTGAGTCTCTTTTTCTAGGTGTAAATGGTCTTCTTTAAAGAAATCGAGCCTGCACACTTCAATGATATTTATTGTGGCTTTGAAAGCAAGTAAAGCTCTGGAACATAGATCAAACCTGCAGGAGTAAAAAGGAGCCAGCCGCAGACGTTCAGATGGGCTTAAAACCTGCCCTTCACTGCAAATACTTTCAATTTTCCTCCCTCACCCAGCACAGAGCAGCTCTCAGCATAGAGTTGCACATACTTTAGAGTCACATGGGGTTTGATCAGGCTGCAGCCTCCCCGTTCACTGAACTGTCCAATGGCAGTGGGCGCGTGGGCTCAGGGCCTCGGCCCTGCAGAGCAGCCCCCTCTCTGCTCTTCCATTATGGTCACAGCAGCGGGAGGGGGCAGCCCTGACTGTGGCTCAGGTAGCTCAGGGCCCAGGCGGCCCTGTCCCAGTCCGAAGGCCTTTTGCAAATCCTTTAATTCCTCTGAGCATCAGTTTCTACATTTGCATAATAATATAAATACTTGATAATAATACAACTCTGATAATAACACAACTATATTCAGCAGGTATTGCAATTCGCATCTCATAGGTGAGACACCTGAGCAGCCAAGAGAGGGAACCAACCAACCACTGAGCCAGCGGCCAATCAGATTTCTGTCTGGTGAACACTGAGTCAATGAGGTCACAGAAAAACATTTTAAAAGGTCTTCCTTGGAAGTGAATTTACACTCCTTCTGCTCTGAGGAGGTAGTTTGAGAACAGATGAGCTAGAACTTTCTGTTTTAGGCTTAAAGAAGTTACTCACTTTCGCTTTAAGCCACTTTTGTTTTTTGTTCTTGTTTTGCCTAATCTGACGCTTCAAAATTGTTGCAAAATAGATCATTATATTTTATAATCATTATATTCTGAATCCTAAAGCCACGGGTGTTTCAAATTTTCAACAGATGTTCCAATTTACATTATTCTTTCATTTTCTGCATCAACAAAATTAATCAGACATTCCCTGATCAGCCTTCGAAACCCATCTCACGGACATTCTTTCACATCTGTAAATGGCACAATGTTGATTTATTTTGAAATTGTCCCCATTTCTGTTTCAAGAAATGTGATCATACTTTATATATGTTACTCCCGAGCTGCCAAGGCCGGCTCTCCAGACTTCTCTCTACCTGATCACACAAACACAAAGAGCGGTTGGATGAACAGCTGGTTTGTGGTTGGCATATGCTATGGTTCTATTTTTTTCACTTTCATGCACAAAAATCATAAGTTATGTAATTAGCCAGCACATTTCTTGGGAGCCTGGGAGGTGTTCAACAAACTTGACTTACAAGTTTGCACTTAGCAAAGGAGAGAAAACAAAATTGTGAGACAGGATGCTTTATCTTTGAGGGCCAGCCACCGGCTCTATGGACCACCCACCGGCTCTGTGCCAGGCAAGGGGGGCGCTCTGTGGGTGCAAATAAAATGCGGCTGCTTTTCTGGAGAGACATGTACACTATACACAGTGTGGATGTTTTGTGGATGTTTGGCAGAGCCAAACTTAATAGTAGACAGAACTCCTAACAGCCAGAGTCTTGCTCACCTGTCAGAATTGTAAACCTCTCCTGAGGGCTGAAGAGTATTTCACAGAGATGTAGATTTAGGATGATAAAAGCTAGTAAGAGACCATTACACAAACTGAAATTTTCAGCTCTTCTATTCATCGAAGAACCATTTCTGTAGGCTAGAAGATGGAGGGTGGGAATCATACATCATAGTTCCTGTAGATGCTATTTTGAAATCTCCAGTAGTTCTACAAAGAGAGAAATCTGTGTACTTTACTTCTATCTGGTCTCCAGTCTATATTTCTTGATGGTAATGCTATTGTGTGGTAATAATGCTTAAGGGCGACTCAGCAACTTTCAAGTGTACAATACCACGTTTGTAACTAGTCACCATGCTGTCCATTGGGTCCTCAGAACTTATTCTTCTTATAACTGAAAATGTGTACCCTTTGACCTAGATCACCACATTTCCTCCTTCGCCCAACCCCTGAAAACCACCATCTTATTCTCTGTTTCTACAAAATTGGCTTAAAAAACTTTTTTTTTGATTCCACATATAAGTGATACCATACAGGATTTATCTTTCTCTGTCTGGCTTATTTCACTTAGTATAATGCCATCTAGCTTCCCCCCATGTTGTTGCAAATAGCAGGATTTCCTTCTCTTAATGGCTGAATAATGTTTCGTGTGTGTGTGTGTGTGTGTGTGTGTGTGTGTGTGTCACATTTTCTTTATCCATTTATGGATCGGAACACTTTTAGATAGTTTCCATATGCTGGCTATTGTAAATAATGCTGCAATAAACATGAGAGTTTGGACATCTCTTCAAGATATTGATTTCAATTCCTTCAGATAAATCTCAGACGTGGGATTGCTGGTTATACGGTAGTTCTGTTTTTAGTTTTTTGTGGACCCACCATGCCGTTTTCCATAGAGGCTGCACCAATCCACATTCCCACCTGCAAAGTATAAGGAGTCCCTTTCCTCCACATCCTCACCAACACTTGTCATCTCTTGTCTTTTTGATAATAGCTTCATGGTAATTATTCTTGAATCTTGTACAGAAGCTTTGTGGAATTACGTCTCTTCCCTTCAAATACACGGGCATTTGATCTTAGGAAATCTTCCGTTGCTACTGGTAATTCTGAGATGCCTGCATTTTAAATTACGTTAAAAGCAAAAGCACCGCCTACCTCCTGAGGCCTTTATTTAATTCCAAGTATCAGTATGTTTAATTGAAAAGAGATCTTTAAAGATAAATCAAATAGTGTAAGGCTTAAGAGATTCTGGCACCGTTAGGGATTGTTGCTAAATTATTGCATGAATTCTTTTGCTGTTTTTCCACAAGGGGCGTAGGACTGGAACGACAAATGAATCAGTCATTCGACCGTAGGCACTCAGTGTGTATTGCCATCATCTGCCCTGGGGTCTTGTCAATTAATCAAAAATTTCCTGAAGGTGTATTGCAAGTAAAGAGAGATTAGCCAACTTTCCTACTTCATTTCATGCAAATAAATTATAAGTTCTGAAAAATATGTGCAAGGACATGAGATCAGCTACTGTCTCCTTCTTTGAGCAAATTAAAATGTAATAAGTAGAGATATTCTGTAACCATCAAGTATTAATTCCCCTTCCTCTTTCTCTTTGTGTTCCTTTTAACGTAACTAAGACTGTAAATCCTAAATAAAATCTTAAATATCACCTTGTTCAAGCCCTTTCATTAGAAAAGGAACATATCAGGTCCAGAAATGTTAAAGCTGTTTTCTTCAAATGACAAAAGTCTGTGTGTGTGTGTGTGTGTGTGTGTGTGTACCATGTATATGCATACAGACATACATATATGTGTGTATACACCATATATATAAATATATATATATACACCATATATATACATGGCGATTATTGTTCCTTTCCTGATAATCCTGTATTTATTTGATGTGATACATGATACAAAGTATGATGAAATCAGGAAGGTCATGTACAGTCTCCTAAGAACTAATAAAAATTATTTTAATATTTCTATGAGAAAAAATATTTTCATGTCTCTAATTTAATTAAAAGTGAATAATAGTTAACATCAATTACAGAGTATCAACTATGTGATGGTATTACTCTCCTAAAAATCAGGTCAGCTTTACCCCAGATCCTCGTGAGTTGATAGACAGCCAATTAATGCAGAGATCTGGGAGTTAGGGATGATGTTAAACTGACTTGCTAAATGAGTTACAGTAGTGCCTCATAATTCCATTGAAAAACACCATCTGCCCCCAGCACATGGGCTGTTGAATTCTGGCTTGGGTCCTGGTGGCATTTGATGACTGTCATTCTAGACAGTGACTTTGGAGGAGTCATTGAAATTTTCACTTCTTCAAACTATGAGCTGGGCACAACAGCAAATTGTCAGCAGATGCCTTTGGAATATATAGAACTCAGTGTATCTTGTTTGTCTAGTCCCAACTCTGAACATGACTTTCATTTTTATCCCAGTAACAATGTTTAAAATGTCTCCAAAAAGAGCTTCTGTGATTATGTTCCCTCTTAATCTGGTCATGAAAATACAGTGATTCATACATTTCTATGTAACACAAAAAGACATAAAGACTTTGTGATCTTAAAAACATTTGTTAAAGTTCTGAATGGAAAGGGAATGGAATTGGTGCCATTTGACCTTCACATGAAGACACAGATCATGTCATTGTAAATACATTTTTTTAGTATAGTCTGGACCCAGTGTTGAGGCCCTGTCTAGAGGCCTGTCAGCCCCTCTTCTCCAGCACCGTCTGAGTCCACACACCAACCTCTTCCCTAGGGGACCCTCTAACTCCAGGCTACTAAGCAGCCACCCTAACTGCCCTGAGATCGAATACCAATAGGTGAAAACCACTAGGATCAGCCTTATGCCCCTGGGCCCAAGCATTTATTCCCATTAGCCCGTTCACACAGAGCTGTAAGCCTAGCGAAACCCACCCTGCTTGCCTTATCAAGCTGCTGCCTGTGGTTCCAGCTTGCCCTGTCCCCAAGTGTGACTCCTGTGTGGCAGCCTTCTGTCATTTGGAGCCACAGTAAGAGTTCTGCTTTTTATCTGAGCATCTTTGCATTGTCTACTGCCATCCAAAGAATGTATAGTCCTATGTACTATCTACAATTATAAAACAATCATGTTGATTTGACGGGTTGATTGCTATCCCATTTCTCCAAGTTTCTCTGTTAGGCAGAAGAAGTCTTTTTAAAGCACAGAAACTTACATATAAATGTTACTCAGTACGTATTGGTTGATGGGTTTAAAAATTACTGGGCAGAACGCAGATCCAAGTTATCGAGAAAATGCCAGGTGTGTTTCATTTCGATATTTGTTTATGGAGTTATTAGACCATGATGTAGAGAGCTCAATTCTATTCCACTGGAAATTACCTTCAGGTGCGTGACATAGCATGCATATTAATTTGCTACATAGAGTGTTATGCTAAGTGATAGATTCACAAAACTTCCCGGGAAAACATTTCTTGAATGCCTGGTATTCAGCAGAGGATGTGCAAGTTGTTGGGACTAGAGAGACAAAAGGCAAAGATTGTCTGAGACTAAGGGGATGTGCCCCATATAATTGAGTCCAACTCCAACAAACGGAGCCTCCGTAGGGTACCAAAGTCAAGGATACAACGTGGAACGGTAACCTCCATCCCAGCGCTCTGAGGGACTGGCTGCCATCGTGGGTAATAGGTTTCACAGTGAACAGGAAAGTTCTTCCTTCAGTTTCCCTTTCGGAGCTGCTGCCACAGCACTCTTTCTTGGGCTCTGTCTGGGTTTCATTCAAAAAGAAAAATCTCAGTTAGACATGCAACTGTTTTTATAAATGTGCATTACATTTGGAACTATCAGAAGAAGCCTTTCATTGATACATGTTTTCAAGTGCTGATTGCTATAAAATTGCTAAGAGTTTCTGCAAAGACAAAGCACCAGTTTTCCTGCCAATGACTAGGGGCAAAATGTCTCTTGGATGATGGCTGGTGGTTAGCTACCATATTTGTAATACCCTCTCTGTATCAGCGTAGATGTGTACCATGGAAGATAGGAAATAAAACGCATGGGAAATGTCAGCTTCGTCTTGTGAAGATGGACCCAAAGTTCCGCTCTCCTTGTGAAGCAGGTGTCTCTCCCTGTGCTGATAACTCCAACTCCATCTCCCCATTTGACCCACCAGTCTTCCAACACTTGACTTCATCAGGTATGTGGAGCCCCTCTCCGTGGGGAATGTCTCTTTGGGTGCTAGGAAGGAGTGGGGGGTACTCCAGACATAAGTGGGTGGTCCATGCCCTCCAGGATCTCAGCCCCCAAAGGCATAGAGAGACTCTTGACAGGGAGCCCTGACACAGTCAAGGCACGCTGTGACACAACCCTCATTCTCTGAGGACCCGAAGGAAGAAGAGGCAACTCCAACTAGAGAATTAGAGTAACGTGGCTTTCTTACACCAATCTAGGCTGTTGTTTTGTGTTGTGTTAATTCCCTAGACTCCAGACATTTGACACTTCAACCACAGGCTCTGAAACAGAGCTTAGGCCACTGTTTGAAGGCATTACGTGAAGGGTGATATGAGAAGAGGATAAAAAAAAAATCACTTGTCTTTGGGCACATTAGGAACGCTCAGGCTGAAGGGACTCTTCAGAGAGTTTTGACTCTCACCTCAAAAATGAAACTCAAACCTATGATTTGGGGGACTCAGTAATTAGTTTTCAGTGGTTATTGAAAGGGACAGGTGTCAGTGCAATCCAGGTGGAAATGAAATATAGACAGGAAAAGTGAGGGGCTCATTTTCCTGGTCCAAATTCACTGCCCAAGCAATCCATCTTCCAAAAAACGACATTACATTTTTAAAGGTTTTTAGGCAGCAAGAAAAATGAAAAATAAATCCCGTTTTGGTGGTTCAGGGAGTTCAAGGAGCAGAAACATTTCCATCTCCATATAATTATGAATTTATTTTGACATTGTTTTTTTAAATTAGTATTGTGTAGTGAAATCATAATTTTTTAATATTCTTTGTTAGCATTGCATAGCACAAATATTGACATTTTTAACATTTTTCACAAAGTATAAAACACCCACAAAATGTTTAATGCTTTTAGAGAAAAGATACTTAATTATACTTTATTGCATAGTTAACCTCTGCCCTTTTGATTTATAAATATTCATTTCCTCTTAGTCTTCTTCACATATTCTCTCACAGGGCTAGACTTTGTAAAACTGGCTTTCGGTAATTAGTGTCCAGATAATGCTGCTACTGGGTGGGTGTAGGGAGGCTGGGAAATGGTGGGTGTCTTCAAAGCAAATTCCACTCATCTGAAGTCAGGATGCCTTAGGAAAGTGCGGTATGTTTCCCTGGGAAAGGGCGCTGATGAGGAGATGGCTGCGCTGACACTCCCACTCAGTTGTATAACATATCACGTGTCTGTGTTTCAAATCATCAGTAATGTATAATCAGTTTGTATAATGACTTGCATCTGATTTTTCCTACAACATGCCATTTATCACTTGGTCCTAGCACACTTCTTTCTGTGCTTGCAGGGGAAAAAAAAAATTGAATGTCAGAGAGAGTTGGAACAGCCCTTGATGGTACAGTGTCCACTTCTTCGATTCTCAAGGTCTCGCTTGCTTCCTTTATTTCCTTTTGTCTGGGTTGTGAGACGACCCATGCAGTTCACCAAAGTTCAGGTACCTCCATCATTTGTTTCTTCCCTGAATTCTTTGGGGTGCATGTACATACTTCACATGTATAAATATTTGTGATAATCATTGGCCAGTATAATTTTTCATCAGAAAATAGGGAAGCTAAAGACACCTAGAAGAGGTGAGAGTTGTGATTAAGCCACTGCTTCTACTAACAGTGAGCTGACTTCACGTTTATCACTGTGAGTTGACAGAGACCCAGAGAGCAGGGCAGATACTGGGCTGGGGACAAGCAGGAGAACCTATCACGGAAGTCACACCTGTGCAGACTTTAAAATTAAGCTTTTGCTCTTAACCTGCAAATCATGTCTAGGTAGATATTCTGTGTGTGTGTTTGAAATATATTCTTCTTGTAAACTTGTTTGGGCATTTGTTCGTTTTTGATGAGCAGAGTCTCAAACATGTACATTTTAATATATTTTAGTACAAAATATAAATTCACCTAAATAAAAATTGAAACATTAGCCACATTTTCTTCACTTAAGTTAATACATTAAAAATGCAATTCTAGAATTAAAATAATAATATTTCTCTCTTGCCTTTGAAGGAATAAATTCCAGTGCTATCCTGTTTGCAAGGTTTGATTTCAGTAAGTACAGTTCATTCAAAACTTTACAACCTAAATCTTTTTGGTGATAGTCCATCCTGTGAACATCGTTAAAAACTTTTTCAACTAATTTGAACAAAATGCAAGTAAAATTTGGAGCACTTATTTATAAACTTTATCAATGAGATTTAACCATATTTAGTGCATTGTGATTATGAGCATGCATTAAGTTACATTTTCTAAAACTGTGTTAAGAAGTTTTAAAAATAAATTCTCCAAAATATACTTAATCAGTCTTACATTTCCTTTCCCCATGTGTTTTATTCATCTAGTTGAGTGCTTTGGGTGAAGGTACATGATAATGGAGGAGCGAGATTAATCAAAAACAGGAAAACACAGGCAGGTTTCTGGAGCCAGACACCTTTCGGTTGGTCTTAGGACTTACAGGAGTTACAAGGCGCCTGTTTGTTCTCTTGTTTGTTCCTCATGACAATCCACCAAGGGTGGGATTTCGTCATTTCCCTGAGAGCCATGTGAGCATGACTTTCTTTCTCTGCCTCAATCCGTGTGTTGGGCAATCGCCTCAGATTTTCCCACCATGTTGGCAACACAAGCCTTTGTTCTGGCATATTCGCTCCTGCTTCACCAACTCCTCTGAGATCTACCAGTGCAGTGAAAGAGAGGGATATCATTTGCAAATTCAGAGCTGGGTGATCACCTCTCATAAATCATGCAGAGTAGAAAGTGGCTCCAAGTCGAGAAGATAATGGCACAGATAACTAGCACAGAGTTTCATGTGAATTGGGATTTGTTTCTTGCAAAGCAAATAACAGATCCCACACTGGCATTTTGGTATGTGTCCACGTAGTAGGGTTTGGGACATCTTGTATGACAAGTAGCATGCAAATGATAATTGATAGGCTGTGACTGCATATGTTCTCAGGATGAGAGATATTACTATCAGGATTCCTTCTCTTTCTCTGCTGGAAATGTGCGCGTGTGCACACACTCACACACACACACAAACACACACACACACTACTTGGAAGGACACAGTGAGTGAAAGGAATGAGAAAAGAACCCGGTTTTAAGCTTAAATCCAATGTGAAATTAGCCAAACTCTTAAGTTGACTTCATAACACTTTGTTTCAGAAAGAGTTTTTTTCACCAATAATTATCACAAATTACCCAGAAGAAAAAGAAAACATTGTATGTTTGGTCACAAACAGATATATCATTCTTTCCAAACAAAATATGTATTTCATCATACAGAAAACAATTGAAATCTATTCAGGTTAGTTTCCTCTGCTGACTTGAATAGATAAATGGCTTTTGTGATGGTAAAAATTCCCCTATGAGATCATAACTCTGTCTTAGTGCGTGTAAGTGCTACTTCTGCTTTCTGTAAGTTTTATAAAAAAGATTACAAGGCACTCCCCTTTCTTCTGAGACTCAGACATTTTCATGCTGTCCCCAAGTTGGGACAAAAGAAAAATATATGGTGACTCTGGGTGGTGAACACACAATGCAACATACAGATGATGGATTACAGAATTGTACACCTGAAACCTATATAATTTTACTAACAATTGTCACCCCAATAAATTTAATATATATATTTTTTAAACACAGGCTTTGGAAAAGCAATTGCAGAGATATTTGTCTTGACAGGGAGAGCTGCAGAAAACTGTTGGGCTGTATGTTCTAGTACTCAAAGTTTTTCAAAGGTGACAGCAACCCCGCAAACTCAGGCCACAGACCTGTCACCTGCCATTGTGCAGAAGGTAGGCAGTACACATTAGAAATGATCATGTGGGAAAGGGAGGTTATCCTCTGCACTTCACCTGCTATAAGCATCACCGTGCACCAAAAGACTACAAGGAAGGCGGCATTACAACAATCAAATTCATCCCAGGACTCAAAACCAGCTGCGACGGAGGCATCACACATGGCACCTGTCTCTTTCAGCATCGGAGGAAAAAAGAAAAATTCTAAAGCTCATTGAAGGCCAGGGAGTCTAGAGTAGCAGTAGGGCTGAATCATTAGACGACCACATTCAGAGAAAGGGTATGGACACATTTGCCCTGTCCCTAAAGGGTATCGTGGTAGGCACAGCTGGGGCTCTGGGATGGGGGGAGAGGGTGGAGGATGCTGTCAATTGTTTGCTGCCACTGCCACTTGTTAAAAACACTTCTGAATCCATCCATTTATGAGGAATGTTCACAAACTACATCTACAAGACTCTCAAGTGTACATAAAAACTCTGTCCTACCCCCGAGAATTCTCACAAGCTTGCATGTGCGTCTTGGGGTTTCTATATTACCAGAAACCCCTAGAAGGATTAGACAGTGGGCACTCCCGGCTGCATCTGGTGTGGGGGAGGAAGATGTCTCAGGATTCTTTTTGCCCCATGAAGGCCAGGTTTACCCTGAGGGCAGAAGGCCTGCTGAGATGTTGACCAGACCTCAAAAGGTATCTGCGAACACCAGCTCCCATTCCCTGCCACCAGGACCCTCAGCTCTTCCCTCCCTCTCAACTGTGTCTCAGACTGTGGTACGGAGTCCCCAGATGGGATGATCTGCTGCACAGCTACAGGGACAGCCTATTCTAGGTCCTGTGTTCTGGAGAAATTGTGTTCACATAGAGCCTATGAGTTTGTACAAGGTCAGCAATTAAACTGTCAGAAAATAGAGTTATTTCTCTCCATATGTTAAGACAGAGATGATGTAGATAGGTTGTAGACAGAGAGACGGATAGAGGTAGCTACACGATAGATGATAGATAGTCAGACATCTATGCATACATACTGAGCCTTCATACCTCCGGTTTCACTGATCTAAATTATCCCTTTGTGGAGATCCACCATGAAAGATAAAGTCCCTTATTCCTTAGAGGAAGGTCCTTAGATGCAAGATGACACCACAGAATCTGCCTTTTTTTGTGAGTTGCTCCCTGTAACTAAGAACATTTTTTATGCTTTTTTCTGTCTGATAACAATACTTCCATCTCTAGAACATTAATTAACCCACAGAACTCCCAACCTTTATTGTCTTCAGTGGTTAGGAGACAAGACAGAGGTTTAGTTACCAGATAGCAGATAGCTCGTCTGTATCCTCATCATGTGGGTACACAGCTTGCCAGGAAGATTTAGAATGTAATTATACCACTTTAACTTAAACTATGTGCTGCCTTTCTATAGTATCTAAATCTTTGTCATAAATAAGCCGTTAGCTGCCCCAAGCATTTTCTAGAATCCATAATGGTAGACTCTGCTATTTGGCCCTTAGGGTTTTTGATTTCATACACAGCTGAAAAAAACATTTCAAATACAGCGTGACCACTGATGTATCTCAAAATGCAGCCCTCTTTCCAGCTGTGGGAGCACCAGTGGCTTTCCAGATAGCGGGTAGGTGGTTCGGTGTATGCCACACTTTCTTCCCGCCACTGCTTTGCCCGGTGGTGCCGCAGCTTCTGTCTCTGTCGCACTGTGTACCTCTTGCCTTCTTCCCCTCCATCCCCATGTTTCTCTGCTATGACAAGTCCATGAGCTAGCCTGCAATAGGATGAGACACAGTGTGGAGCAGACAGGAAGCAACCCGCCAAGGCCACGTTAGACCATCCAGGCCCCAGCCGACCCCACAACTGACCACAGATGCATGAGTGTTCCTCGAAAGATCAAAGCAATTCCTCAAAGAAGCCCAGCCAAAATCACTTATCCACATAATCAGAAGTTAAATAAACTGTTCGTTTTTTTGAATTAAATTTATCGGGGTGACAATTGTTAGTCAAGTTACATAGATTTCAGGTGTGCAATTCTGTAACACATCATCTATATCTCACATTGTGTGTTCACCACCCAGAGGTTAGTTTTCTTTCCATCACCATATATTAGACCCCATTTACCCTCTTCTAGAGCCTCTCCATCCCCCTTATAACCCCTAAACTATTGTCTGTGTCTATGAGTTTTTGTTCCTTCATTTGTTTGTCTTGTTTTTTTGTTGTTTTCAGTTTTATATACCACATGTCAGTGAAATCATAGGGTTCTCTGCTTTTTTCTGTTTGACTTATTTCACTTAGCATCATACTCTCAAAATCCATCCATGTTTTCACAAATGGTACAATTTCATCTTTTCTTACCTCCGAATAGTATTCCATTGTGTATATGTACCACAACTTCTTTATCCATTCATCTATCGAAGGACATTTTGGTTGTTTCCATGTCTTGGCCACCATAAACAAAGCTGCAATGAACATTGGAGCACACGTGTCTCTATAGAGAAATGCTTTTATATTTTTGGGGTAGATACCCAGGAGAGCGATTGCTGGGTCATATGGTAATTCTATTCGTAATTTCTTGAGGAACCTCCACACTGCCTTCCATAGCGGCCGCACCAGTCTGCATTCCCACCAACAGTGTATGAGGGTTCTTTTTTCTCCACAGCCTCTCCAACACTTGTTACTGTTTGTCTTGATGATGAAAGCCATTCTGACTGCGGTGAGGTGATATCTCATTGTGGTTTTTAGTTGCATTTCTCTGATGATTAGTGATGTTGAGCTTTTTTTCATATGTCTATTTGCCATAAACTGTTCTTTAAGCTACTACATTTTAGGTTGGCTTTTGATGCAGGGAAAAAAATAGATCTTAAACACAAATACATCCAGAAAAATAATCAAAATTCATTCTCACTTAAGAAGGGCGGCTCCAGCCATACATCATCACTCACTTATCCCAGGCGAGGTTACTGCTCCTGTTTGTCAACCATCTTCTCTGTAAAACTACAGGCCATGACCTTAATTGCTTTGACCTTGTATGGTAAGTCGTGCTGAGTCACTAGGCTGTTGTCCTCACGGTGGCCAGACAGGGGAATGAAGTCACATGCCGAAAAGTGGGAGACAAACACTAGAAGATAATGGGACCTGCCACAAGGTGGTAGTTCTGGGGGCGAGTTGTGTCTGATGGATTAGAAAATCCCTCCAGTTTCCAATGCTAGTTATCGCAACTTGCATCCATGAAACAAAGACTTGACACTGCAGCTTATAAAGTCGGTCAGGGACAGACTGTGCTACATATTCATAAACTCTCCTGTTATCGACTTTGCAACCAATTATGTCTTTAAGGATTTGGTGACACAGTGAGTTAATGTTGGTGGTAAACAGATCTGAATGGTGTAAGTGGTGACCTGTATCACTGTCCCTGAGCCCACCTTTGATTTCAAACAAAGCCCGAGTAGGCAGTTGGATGCAAGTTCATACTCAGCTTGTGCGTCCAGCCTCCAGCCCCTCACCTTGAGTGTGCCCCCACATGTTTCTTTTTCCACTTCAGGCCCTTCTCTGATGATATGTTGTCTAGCCCCAAACTTGAATTTCTTCCACAAACTTCATTTGGTCATGAGACTTCACATACACATGTTTTAACTTGCTGACTTCAGTTTCCTAATATTTTCTTTAGGATATTGGTATTGCTATGCTTAAAAAAGGTTGACCTTTGGTTTTATTTCCAGCATTATCATTTTTTGGTTTAGTACCAATATCTTAAAAGCTTTCTTTCTATATTTTATGCATGCCTTCACTGAACCTTTCAACCTGATTTGCAACATACGATTAATCTTGGTGCTGGGACTCTTATTTTATGGAGCACCTCACCGATTTGGGGAACACACATTTTGCTGACACTGATCAAGAAAAGCCATTGTCCCAGAAGCATGTCTACACCTCTGTGGTCAATACAATCTGGGGACATGCAGAGGTGTGACTGGCCTTCCACCTCCACGTGCTCATTCCTGAACTTGATGCACCTGAGCACTCATGAATGGCCGTTTCTCCTTTGTCTCCTACTCTTTCACCATGGTCTTTCCCCCACTCTCCACACAGAAGACAAACCTCTCACTCATCCATTTTCCTATGGTATGTGACTTTGAGCATGCAAACCTCCAGGCACTAAACCCAGGTGTGATCTAGAATTTCCACTTCGTAGGAAGAGTCCCATGAGAGCAAAGAGAAATTCAGTAGGAATTATTGAAGTGTCAAACCTTATTTAGACAGGCAAAAATGTCACACTAAGGCTCTGTGTATCTATTTATCTATCCATCCATCCATTCATCCATCCATCTGTCTATGATTTATGTGTCTTGCAAATAGAATTGAGAAATGATAAAGTTGTTGTATAGATATCTTTTGTCATATTTATTTGAAATAAGACATGAATTCAGACTATTTTCTGAAAGTATATAAGTTTGATTTGGTAAACATGAGAAGGAGAAATTGTCAATCTCTCTGTACAGTGGACATTTTCCTTTAAGGAATGAGGTAAATCTGCAGATCCCAGTTTGGCAAAAATAGATTTACTCCTCATCATACACAGTACAATACATATATATTCTTTGCACATATTTAAAAGCATGTTAACAAATTTTAGATGTTTACATAAAAATGTTCAAGTGGACAATAGTTTTTTTCAAAATTAGTTTAGAGCCTAAGCAAACAAAAATGTTGAAGGATTCTGGTCTAGAAGACTGTCCTATTTATTTATAAATGATAGAAGCCATATACTACATTATACATAATTGTTCTCTGTGCATTAAAACCAGACATTTGTGCACTTAGCTTTGTTCACCTAGTTTTAGGCTTTGTAAAACCCCAAATGATGAAACCTTAATTCCAACTATGAATCAGATTTTTTCTAATTCAGAGAAGCTAACTGTATGAGAGCTCTAGAAAATAAGCGCAACTAATATGATATATGTAGATATAGATAGATAGATAGATAGATAGATAGATAGATAGATAGATGATAGATAGAAAAAAACTGCTTTATTCAATCTACCAGTTTAAATGTTAATCTTATCCAAAATATACCCTCAGAGACACATCTACAATATTTGACCAAATATATGGGTACCCTGTGACCCTGTCAAGTTAACACATGAGACTAAGCATCACACTTACTTTATTATGTTTTGACACACTGTTATCACTAAACATCAGAAAAAGCACTGAATAAAAATCAGGAGAACTGAAGTCTGGTTCCAGTTCTGTCGTTATAAGCTGGTGACTTTAAAGGATTACTGAAGATTTCTGAGCCTTGGTTTTCCATCTATAAAAGGAATAAAATATTTCTCTTTTCCATAGGGGTATCATATAGTTTGGCTGTAAATCCAAAATTGCTTTGAAAATTCTGTTATAAAAATAATGACAGGTTATCTATACAGGACATGCTCCTGAGTGCACAATCTCTCTGTTAAGACCATGTAGACCCAAGAGCTCTATTGTGTTTCCAGACCACAAAACAGCCCTTGTTACAAGCTAGTCAACCGGTCTCCATGTGACACGTTGGTTGCAGTTAGCTTCTTAGACTTTTCTTATTCTCTCTGTCTCTGTCTCTCTGTCTCTGTCTCTGTCTCTCTCTGTCTCTCTCTCTCTGTCTCTGTCTCTCTCTCTGTCTCTCTCTCTCTTTATCACTGTCTCTCTGTCTCTCTCTCTCTCTCTCTCTCTCTGTCTCTCTCTCTCTCTGTCTCTTCTTTTTCAAGATGAAGAGTATTTATTTCCTTGGGAACTAATTCTTCATTCAATGACTACACAATAGTACTTCTAAACTTCTCAATGTAGAGGCAGGAGGTTGTTTGGGGGTATAATTTGGGTAGCGGATGATTCTGGAGTCTCAAATCTTCACAAAGTTCCATCAACACAGGTGCCCACTGAATCTAGCACCTCCTTTTTTTTTTTTTTTTTTTTTTTTTTTTTTTTTTTTTTTTTACCTCACCTATTCCTCCAATAATTTTCGTTTCTTTCAGGGCTGGCCATGAGGGCCAAGAGTGGAACAATTACTAATGGGGCTGATTCATATAAAAAGTCAGCAGAGGCTACATGCCCCTGGAACCACTGGGACAGGCCTTACCCTCCTAAGGATACGCTTCAGAATTCATTTTTTTCTTCTTCCATAATCAAAAATAAAGTTGGGTAACATTTTCTACATGACATTTGTTTTCTTGCTTGTGCCTTGTGTTCTTTGTATATTTACCTCAACAAAATCTTTGTTCTAGAGAGTGTGGCTTTAATGAGCTCCGTGTGAATGTCAATCAAGTCATCACATACTGCTTTGAACAGTGAGGGGTAAAGGTGGGAAATAATTAGTAGCTATTTTCGATCTCGAGGTCTATCAGTGTCAGTAGGAAGAGAGGGCAGCAGAAAGAGAGTAATGAGGAAAGAACTTTGCCCAGCAGGACACAGACTTAATTAATTTACCCCAAGCTAATCTGAAAAGAGTGGAAGATGGATTCAATACTTTTTTTTACATACTGATTTTAATCACTAAGCTTATTTTATCACAAGTTTTGTTCCAATCCTTTAGGCAACCAACCTAGTTTATTTTAATGAAGATACTGTACAAACTGAAAGCCCCAAAAGAGGTGTATAATAATTTACTCATATTTAATTAATTCACTCATTCACTTAATCAAATACTAAACGTTAGTGTTAAAAGATGACATTACAATACAATGAGGGAGGGATACTTGTGAATAAATACTGTGGCAGCAAGAACACCAGCTTCCTTCCTCTTGTTTTGCCAAGAAACCTCAGATGTGACTTTCAGCCAAGCGTCATTTTTAATTAGCTGTTTTTGTGACTTTTTACTAAACAACATATTTTTATTAAGTTTTAATAAAATATTTAATAATATTTTCAGTTGGGACCATAACTAGTAGTCAGATTTGCAGTCCTGAGTATCCTTCAAATATCCCTGAGCAATCAGAAGTGATATAAACGGTGCTCTGTTGCTTCCAAAGGGGAGAAAAATAACTTAAACAGTTACATGAACATTGCATAGAGATTTGCAGTTGTATTTGCATGGTTTTCTGAGCGACTATTCTGTAAGTGTCACAACTCAAGTCAGTATGGAAGTAAAGAGAGAATTTATCATGATGTCTTAATGGTGGAGGCCCTACGAAATCCAGAAACTCCTCAAGGTGTCTTTTCATCTCGATTACTGACCCTGGAAACTTCATTACAGCCCTTCCTGTGTGTAGACCTGTTTAGTAAGAAGTGCTGGTACAGCAAGCACAGTAAGCAGTGTGGAAGTGTGCAGTGAACTAGACCATGACTTTTACTGTGCAGTTGTGTAAAGGGCTGCTATCATGGTGTAAATGCAACTGAACCAAATGCTGGGAGACTCGGCGATCATATCAACTCCTCTTTCAGCTGCACTGGCTCTTCTGGGCCATCCTTGCCTGCATTTATTTGTGTGCATGACTCACCCTGAGCACAGTCTGGCCTGAGCATAGACTGGCACAGAAGTGGGAGGGCCTTTTAGTGTCTGCTGAGCTACTGGGAGCTAACAAGCAGCGTTTCCCTGGTGAATCCTTATCTGTTAAATTAAACATGGTTGACTCAACATAAATACTTGGTATTATGCATGTATATGGTTGGGTAGTTTGTATACTTTTTAGTCCCATGAAACAAATTGTCTATTGGATTAGAAATCAACTATGGACTGTGCAGGAAGATTCTCCTGTGAGTCTGACCGTCACAGACGTGCCTTTATGGGGTGTATTCGGTCTTGGAAGTTTCTGCTCTCTGCCCCTGACTTGAGATCCCAACTCCCGTGTTCCAGAGATGCATTTACCCACAACATAAATCACTTGATGGACTCTCCTAGTGATTTTTATGGGTTAGCTTTCTGGTACATTAGTGGACAAGATTATAGAATTTCAAATCAGAGACCATGGTTTGAATCTTAACTTTCAGACACGAACTCTTTGACCATTGATAAATCATTTGGACTTTCTAAGTTTTAGTTTCTTCAACTGTAAAAGGGTGATAACACTACATACCTATAGGGTTTTTTTGTGGCTCGAAAGGAAAATGGAATTAAGAATTTCATCCTGATGATTAATGCTCAAACAGTAACTATCATTGTTAGTTAATTATTCCTTTATGAATTACCACATTAATTATTCAGTATTAATATCCCTTCCTAACTTTCAAAATATAGGGAAAGAAGAACTGACACAAAATACTTGACATTATTGCTTATTTGCATGAGAACATCGCATTTTAATCTTTCTAGCTATTTATCAATAAAAATTTTAATAGAACTGTTGGTCATTCTGATGTACACTGTAGTGACATAGGATGATAATTTTTCTCCAGTCAGTGACCAATATGCAGCATCTGGGAACAAGTGTCTCAGTTCTGAGGGGGTCTGGTTGGCCATGGTGCCACATGCTAAGGGCAACTATTTACGGGAGCTCAGGCTTGTCAACCTCATTAGGGTCAGGGGGCACCATGGCAGTATTCCTCTACCTTGTTTTCACTATCTCCCTCCTAAACAGACATGCCAGACACTCTTCTTTAATCATCCCCCATCTCCATACATATACAGATATATAATATATATATATTTATTCATGTACTGTCTGTATATATCTACCTATATTGATATCCATCAATAGGTGATAGAAAGAGATAGATAGATTGGTAGGTAGATAGATAGATAGATGATAGATAGATGATAGACAGATAGATAGATAGATAGATAGATGATAGATAGATAGATGATAGATAATCTGTGTTTTGTACATAAAAAGAATGGGTTTTGCTCCCCACCGATTTTTATCCCCTTGGGGGCGATATCTCCCTTGTTGGCGTGGTCAGCCTCTGTCCAAGACAGAGCAATTTTGACCTGTGGCTGGAGGGTGAACTCAGTCATTGGTGAGTTCAGAGATCTCTCTGCAAGAGTTTAGGAACAAGTTGGGCACTCCCAGTCTTCGCAGGAGGGGAAGATATAAACAGCAAGCACTTTGCATGGCCCATCCACTGTGTCTGAGAAGGATAGTGCCTTGTAAGCAATGTTTAAAGATAAATGATAAGGTTTTGGAGTAGGGTATTGACTTCATCAGAATGGTGCATGGAGGACGTTGTCTATTGCACAATGCTGTGTGGAACTAAGTTGGGTGGACCCAGTGAGTGAAAATTGCTGACGGGGCTTTTGTAATGATGTATGTATAAGAGAATAATAATGTCACAACAGCTGTGGCAGTGAAATGAAGGAAAGGGGAGAATTATCAAAATTGCACATAATAAGCTGGGGATGGACCAAAAGATGATTCAGTGGTTGGAACCTGGATCTGGACACCTGGGAAAAGTGTGTGTCATTTAAAGACCAAGGAGTGTCAGGAAGAATGTCTGGTTTAAGAGATTAGGAAAGAAGATGATAAATCTCAGCTGCTATCTATTGATAGATTTATTTATTTATTTGAGCTTAGTCACTTAATATATTTAAATGTATCTGAGTATTTTTGTCTCCAATGTAGGCCATATTTTTCACTCATATATATTAAAATAGATAGATTTAAATTAGGTTTTAACCCATGAGGCTTAAAACATTAGCAATAACATTAGTTATTTGTCAAAACTAATTAAACCTATAAAACTAGTTAGTTAATTGCCATTTGAAATGTGATGTTTTCACATGTATTTTCATAATAAAGGGGATCTTCAAGATATTGTTCGAGTTGTATTTCTAGAATCCTGCAGTGACTAACGCTAAATAGACTTGTGATTATCACCATGATATTAGAGTTCTTAAGCCAATTTCTCTAAAAACTATATTTGTTTGTCTATAGTGAGAATGTCTCTGGGTAGGTGCTATCAGGACTGCTATCAGAGTCTGTTTCTGAGCACAGGAGGTTTCCTTCTACATCCTGATAATAATCTCAGGTACCCCAGTGGGGAAGAAAACTCCATCACCACTGAGCATTCAGTGAAAATGACATCCTGTGAGAATCAGCTATCATGGTTAGAAAGAAAAATTCCAAAACAAAAGCTGAGCATCACGGACCTAGTAGACACATAAAAAGTCTAAATCTAGACAAGGATCTTCATCCCCACGGAGTTTTGTGGTCCGTGTCGGACCCGTTCTTTATTATCAAGAATCCTGAGTGACAGGTAAGTTACAAAGATGCTGTTGAGTCCCTTACACTGGGTTTCTTTGCTATAATCATATTTTTTTCTACACTGTGGATCTATCCAATTGTATTTATTCAAGTGACAATTTGGACTCAATTTAATGGAGGTGTTACTACAGGAAGGTAAGCTCGTTAGGGGAAATTGTGGCAATTCAAACAGTCCTACAACCGGAGCCAGAGCTGAAAGCACATGACATAGAGATGAAAATAGAAAAATCACATACACATCTTAGTTCAGCAAACACATCTGCTAGGGATTTACTCATTAACCGTACAGACTCAAAAGCCATTATGGTGTGGCAAACCCACATGAATTCTCTGGGTTCCCAACTGCTAAACTTACTGAAGGAGGTTGGCATGATTATTGACTGGGTTTTCAAGATGGCTTTTTGTTCCACATTTCAGCAAGCACAGACCAGATGCTGTAGGTTTTACTCATAAGATGTCATTGTGATGTGTTAGCTCTGGCAGGGGTATTCACACATCAGGTACAAAGAGCTTAGTCACAACTCAAGGGAACAAGAAAATTATGTCTCCCGCTGCTTCTTAGCCCCCAACTTTCTCTGGGAACCCAGATGTGTCCGACCTCTAAACTTTGTGAAGGGATTTGTATGTGCAAGATAATTAGACATACAAATGTGTCTTGGAATGAGTTGGAGAAGATAAAAATATCCCATGAGAGCAAATCTTTAGGTGAGATCACCATAATCTTGTCAGACAAAATGTATATTACTTTTATTTCTATTCAGATAGAAGCCTCATATAACATTTCCCAATAGTTGTATTCTGTTTTCATATGTATCGAGACAGAGAAAAAAGCAAGCACTATATGAAATCCACATTTAAGTATTAGCGATTGAAAGTGACGTGGACATTCAGTGACAACAATGACTATTGCCAATAGAAAGAGTACCATGACAGAGTTGTATACTATAAAGGGCTTACTATTCTGTTCTGGAATTATTATTGTAATTGTGCCAGCATAATTCAAATTAAGTAGTTAAATTTTACTTTAATTCGACTCAACTTTATTTGGAGGTGGAGGCACATGTTTTATACTTAAGTCTTGTGCCCAACACAGAGCTTTGCGCATAGCAATGGATGAGTCACACAAGGAACTTACATTTGAGGCTTGCCCTGGGCCCCACAGGATGAGTTGATTTCTGCCCCCACCCACCACAATCTTAAAAGTGTATATAGAGGCCTTAACGGGGCTCAGTTACATATGCCGTCCAGATGGGCTCAACAGCATGTTGCTCTCGCAAGACTACATCCTCCGAATGGCTCCCACTGTGGGAGCGGTGGGCAGAGCATACATTCCAGGAACAGGGGAGGGGTGAGGAGATTCCAATTGCTCAGGTCCAACATGAGGGTCAACTGGTGGTCATGCTCTCTGGATGACCTCCTCCAACACCCTTCAAGGAGTTCGTAGCCTTAGAGTGGGAGGCATCTACCCATGGCCCCTAGGGGGGTCTTAGTCAGCAATACGAAATTCAAATCCTATATCCTCCAGTCCCTTTGAGTAGACATTGACGAACTTCAGCCTGTGGGCCAGGTCCCGTCCAAGGTCTGTTATTGTGGGGTGTTTCCTGAATTCTTTAGTTTCTGACTCTTCATGGTGCAGCTTTCTTTTCTACTCAGGAAATGATGTATATGCTGCCTCCACTCAACGTTTATTCAGTTTAGCTTTTATTTGTAAACTGCTTGAACTATTCAACAATTGGGTGTTAAGTGTTGGTCTTACATCTCATGCTCTAACTAGCTGAGCCTCCTGCCCTGGGGAGGGGGTTCCTCATGGGAGGGGGTCTGGCAAACATGTGTCTCTCACCTGAAGTTTGTGGGGAAGTTTGTGGGGAAAATCTAAAGCAGGGGTGCATAGAAAATGGCGAGCACTCCAAGCTGGATGCAAAACCAAGAAATGGGGGGGTGTCACTGAGAATGGAAGAGCCGGTGACTAATGAAGTCAGATAGAGACCACAGAGGGCCTCACTACTGCTACTGTGTTTCCCCCAAAATAAGACCGGGTCTTAAATATTAATTTTTGCTTCAAAAGATGCATTAGGGCTTATGTTCAGGGGATGTCGTCCTGAAAAATCATGCTTAGGCTTATTTTCCAATTAGGTCTTATTTTCGGGAAAACACGGTACGTAAATTAACAGAAAAAAGTGTGTGTGGGTTTGTGTGTGTGTGTGTGTGTGTGTGTGTGTTAATTATTATATTAGTTTGTTATGGCTTGCATAACATAAATGACCACAGACTTCAAATAACAGATATTTATTGCCTCACAGTTCTGGAGGCAGAAGTCTGCAGTTCTGTCAGCAGGGCCGCTCCTTCTAGAGGCTGCACCTCTAGAGGGAAAGTGTGTCTCAGGCCTCCTGGCGGTCCTTGGCTTGTGGCTGCATTACTCCAGTTTCCACCTCCATCTTCACCAGGACTCTTCTCCGTGTGTCTGTGTTCTCTTCCCTTCTAATCGTGGCACAAGAACATCTATCGTGGCATTTAGGACCCACCCCAAATCCAGGATGATCTTACCTCAAGATCCTTAACTTAATTACACACTCGTATGCAAAACCCCTTTTCCAAATAAAGTCTCCTCCACAAATTTTAGGGGTTAGGACTTGGGCATATCTTTTGGGAGGCCACCGTTGATTAAACCCAATACAATTACTGTATTCAAGATACTGTTCTAAATACTTCACATGCGTTAACTCGTTTAATTCTTATACCAGGTCTTTGACACATTTGCCAATATCAGGACTGTTTTACAAACAAAGAATCTGAAGTGTGGAAAGGTGAAATTATTTCCCCCAAAGTCCCCTAGCTGTAAGTGTTAGAGCTGCACTCTAACCCAGGTGGGCCAACTCCACAGTTTACACATTTAACCACTGTGCTTTAGAAAAATACTAGATAATTCCAAGCCTCCATTTTTTTCATCTAAAAAATGGAGATAGTAAGATTATAAGGATTGTTGTGAGATAATACATGTAAAGATGCCAGCATGTGGAAAACTGCTCTCGTTTTAATTACTGATATTAATACTAGAGTGAAGGGCCTCAGATAGAGAGTCAGCTAAGGCGAGTCAGAAAACTCCAAAAAATGTCTGACTTTTATTAGTGCCACCCAAATGTGACACGGAGGAAAGCTGGTAGACATAGGTGTCACTAGAATGGAAGCTTCTTCAAGGAAGAGAGAATATTTTTCACTCTTCTGTCACCGGCACCAATATGATGGCTGCCGTGTGGTATACAATCAATAAATGTGGGGAACAAATGACAATATATGTTGTGAAAGCCGGCACTGTGAATCATTTCTTCTGTACTCCATCTTCCTCACTGGCCCTGCCTCTCCAAGGTCAAGTAGAACACTAGTCATGCAAAGGAATTCATTTATGCCAATCCTTGACTTCTAGACCACACATTATCTTCAGTACATATATCATGCATTCCTCTATCATATTCTTCTGTCGCCTGTCCTTCTCACTAGTCCTGCTCCTTCAAGGTCAAGATGAACAGTGGTCATACATGGGAATTTATTTATGCAGAATCTTGCCTCTTCTGGGGGAAGAACACGACAGCTCTATCGCCTCCAATCCACAGATGGAAAATCTCGCAAAAGAATGGGAAACTTGGGCCAGAAATGCTGAGATCACACCTTGCTGGTGAGACACAAAGGTGTGGAAGAAAGAATATGAGCCCTGGGGTTGTCACAGTGTGGTTTGGGAAGCACCACTGGTGGAGTGGTTCATCTGTGCCAGGCACTGCTCCAGACCATGAAAGTAAGATAGATGATGACAAGTGAATAATAGGTGAGGAGAGTGTCATGCAGGGCGGCCTGCGGGGTCTCTGCTCCCGCTCCCCACATAAGAACGCAGGATACAATGAGGCCAAAAAGGAACACCCACGGAGCCATAGGTAAGGGAGTCACACCACTATAGTCTTGCTGGCAGCTGGGTTGGAGACACAGGAGGCAGGAGCCATACTATCCACAACTATTTCTCTCTGCCAACCAACCTCACTTGCTAGCTGCAATCCACTGTGCTAACTGCAATCCGCTCTTGCTAGCTCAGCCACCATCTTCTTGCTAGCCCCCATTTTTTGCTGGCATAGCCACAGCAGTTATATTAGTGGCCAATGGCTCACTGGTTACAGCTGATGGCCAACTAGCCATAGCTGATGGCCAGCCAATCACAGTTGATGGTCATTTACTACCTCAGTCAGCACCTTTCTATGTCAGGCTGAGAGCCTGGAAACTGCTCTCTGGGGCTCTGTCCCCACAGATACGTAGATAGATAGGTAGATAGATAGGTAGATAGGAAGATGGATAGATAGATAGATAGATAGATAGATAGATAGATAGATAGATAGATAGATAGATGATAGACTTAATTCTTGTTCTGCCACTTAATACCTGTGGAATCTTGCATAAACTATAACAACAATCTAAGCCTCAGTTTCTGGATAAAATTAAGTTATTTAAATGATTATCTCATAGGTATTTCTGTGGGAACTAAATAAGTAATCATATATATATATATATATATATATATATATATATATATATATACATATACACATATGTAATATGTAATATATGTATATATACTCAAATCTATATTTATTTATATATAAAATATGTGAGTGTGTGTACACAGAGATATCTATATCCATATGTATATATATATGTACCGGGAGTGCCAAAAATATGTATACAAGTGGACACTTTGGTCAACGTTGTTCAAGCAGGAGTTCGCCGTCATCAGAAATGTCTGGATGCTGATGGGAACCACTTTGAGCACCTCTTGTAATTGCAGAAGTCAAACGTGACTTGTATTCATCTTTTGTTATTGGTACATATTGAGTATTGCAGTTTAATACAGTTTTTTCCGTTCTTAAAATGTGTATACATTTTTTGACGCGCTCTCTCTCTCTCTCTCTCTCTCTCTCTCTCTCTCTCTCTCTCTCTCTGTATGTGTGTTTCTGTTTATACAGAAACACAATACACGTACAGTAAGTTGTGCATGTTGTATTTTTTGCAAATCGACTTTAAAACAATAACTGACTGATCTTCTCTGACTAAAATGAAAACAGTTCATGCTGAACGATTCTTAGGCAAAGGTGATGAACATATGTTTCTAATTTGAGCTAAGAGAAAAGCATAACTACACACATTTAGCAAATCTTAGTTCTTGACAACCACTTACAGGTTATTTCAGCTAAGAAATGAGCATATGGTTCAGGGAATAAAGAAACTAGCTGGCTTGGTGTGGAATTGATACTTCAGAGCTCAGTGTCATGACCGCAGTGAGCTCATTCCTTCTGAGATCAGGGTCAAGTCTGGAACATTTTATGCAGATTTTCCATCAGGAAATGGACGCTGCTTCCCTGTGCAGGTGAGTGCTGTGGGATGGCATGGAACCCTTGTTGTCTTACACACACCCTGGGTGGGGTGAGGTTCCCGGGAGAGTATTTGCTCTCTTCAGGGCCATGGTATCTGGGTGTGATCAGATATGTGATTTGCTCATGTGGGGACAGAGCCCCAGAGAGCAGTTTCCAGGCTCTTGGCCTCAAGGGGAAAGGTGCTGGCTCGGGTAGTAAATGGTCATTGGCTGTGATCAGATGGCCACCTGCTGTGGTTGGGTGGCCATCAGCTGTTACCAGTGAGCCATTAGCCACTAATATAACTGTCGAGGCTATGCTAGGGGGTTGGTTGGTGGGTTGGCAGAGAAGTGGACAGCGGATTGCATATCATGTGGCTCCTGCTTCCTGTGTCTCCAACACAGCCACCCGTGAGAATATAGTGATATGAACCCCTCATCCATTGCTCCGTGGGTGTTCCTTTGTGACCCCACCATACCCTGCATTCTTGTGTGGGAAGCAGGACCAGAGTCCCTGCATTGCAGCTCAGGTGAGTGTGAAGTGTGAGGGGGAGGCGTGCTGATTGCCACCTGTCCTAGATGGAAGTGTGGGCTCGGAGTAGAGTAGGACTTGGGTCACCATGAGGATTGCCTTCGAGAGGGAGCAGAATACACTAGAATGTGCCACTTTAGTACCTGCATTATTTCGAACTAAAGACAATGGGGCCCAGCAAACTCAGGAAGCACTTTTTACCTCCCTCTTAACTGCCTGAAAGAATTTAGATAGGGGGCCTATAGCAGGACGAGAGCTATTACCCAAAATACCTTTTTCTATCTGAAAGATATGTGCATGGCTCGTTTACCAAAGACTTGTTTACCAAATATCTGCTCTCCTCAGCTTCCTGTGAATGGTCTTTCTACCTTTGAGAGCCCAGATCCTCAGCCCCTTCTCCTTAGCTCAGGATGGTGTATAAGACTCAATCACCTGACTGTCAGGGGGTGTTGTTGTTATGGGACTCCTGTAGGTACGAAACTTGTTTTTCTCCTGTTAATCTGCCTATGTTAATATAATTGTTAGAACAGCCAAAGGATCTAAAAGGGGAAAGTTTTCTGTTCCTACCGTGTTCTCGGTCACAGTTGTTTTACTACAGTCAGACTGTAGGCAACTTACATCATTTCTTGGAACAACTGTTTTTGTGTGTGTGTTTTTTTTAGGGGGGAGGGAGTTGTTGTTGTTGTTGTTGTTGTTGTTGTTTAATTCCTAAGCCTGAATACACCATGTGTTGCCCCAGATGCAATGTAAGTAGATAGCCTGCACTGAAGGCAGCGGCTTAGTATGAAGGAGGCTAAACTCATCCACCATCTTACTTATTTTGGAATAACGCTTTGAGCAGGAGAATTACTTTATAGAGAGATTACAACCTAAAAGGTGTTTGGCTTTCCATGAAGTTTGCAGTCCTTAAAGTGAATGATGGTCTACTACCAGCCTTTGTGGGCAGGCTTCATTTCTGCCACTGCCCAGCACATCGGCTGATTGGGAGTTCATTCTGGGTGTACAGGTGCGTGAGTGTCTGGCCCCCCGGGGGCGGCTGGGTGTACACTAGCTCAGACACTGGACATGATGGGCCCTCTCATGGTTGGAACAAGGGCTGAACGCTCATTATGACGCAGCACAAGCCCTCCACTCCCTCAGTGTCCTGACCTTTCTTTAGCTGTTTCTCTCTGTGCCACACAAGGCGGTTAATGAGAACTCGCCTCCGCCATGCCCTCAGATAAAAATAAATAAAATAGGTTCTTTGTCGCTGAATTGCCTTCGAGTCAGCACAGCAGTCTTACGTCATCAGAATGAACGTAAGGGCTGAAAGTTGCCATCAGAATTCCAAGTCATTTTACTCAAAACTCAAATAATTCCTAGGTTTATTATCCCTTTTTGTCATACCGTCTCCTAAAGCTGTAAAAGCTTCTAATAGTTCTCAAATTTCAGGAGCAATTCGTTGTCACAGAGGTTCTAGTGACTTCATTTTGAATTAGTTTAAAGCAAAGCTGTGGTTCAAAAGGAGATGGTGGCTAATAGGAACATGAGAACTAATATCTAGAATAATCCACTGGAGCACAGGTAACTTTGATCCAACTTAGCCTCGGACAACTATGGACCTTGATTTCCTGCTTTGCTCAGAAAAAAACTAATTGTATTTTAAATGCACAGTGGGCTGTGTCAGACATTGCTGTAACTAACACTTTGCCTGAAAATTGAGACTAAATTGAGTGTAAAGTTTGGCTTAAGTGGCATTTCATAAGCACATTTTCTGACATAAAGCATATCACAGCATTGACCTTTTGGTGTTTAACAAGGTGGAATTAGTATGGCCTTTAATCCCACTCACTGGTGGAATTGGCAATAATTTCATTTCTGCAATGAGCCCTCAGGTGGGGACCTCAGGGGGTTCGTTCTGGGGGAATTCCACGTGAGCTCCGTGAATCTCGTGTCTATTCTGAGTCCTCCTAACTTATTCTCTCCGTCTGCTCTAAGGTTGCACCAGCCCCCCCTATGTAGTCCAGCTGAATTATTGGTCACAGTTTGTTGAGAAACCCCCCACAACTCATATTGGCTCAATATGGTTCAAATGACCTTCCAACTCATCAACCAGCCTCTGCTGTCCACCCCACTTAAGGAAACATGTCTGGGCTGGACACACCCTAGACATGTGTCCTTGGAAAATTTTAAAGCAATCCTCCAGGTTCATTTCCTGGGAATCTCAGTGAGGAAGAAAGCCTTTACAGGAAATTGCCATGGAAAGAGAGTTTGGTGCTTAGCTGTGTTTTTCATCCTATCCCCACCATTAAAGCAGACTCCTGTGACTTGTCACAATGCTTTCCCGGAAGTGAGGGTAGATGTTCTAACAGTTTGATAAAACGTCCCCTGAAGCGGCTTATAGGAGTGGACTTCTCTCAGCCACCATTCTCTAAATGAGCTATGCTGAAAAGAAACTTGGTATTCCAAAAATAACAAGACTTGGTGGACAGCTCCCAGCCCTGAGTTTTTCTCATTACTTGGTGAAGCGATGACTGTATAATTGACACACAAAGATTACCTGGAAGCCATCACAGGAGCCTCACCACGTGGCAGCAGGAACTATTTAAGCCTCCTGGTACTGGAAATTAAGTTTTTGTTTGTAAGAACTGCTGGAGATTCTAAATGTAAAACCAACTTATACCTCACATTTTGTTAATGCATTCCGTTTTGTTACATACATTATCTAACATGTAAATAGGACCACTACTTTTGCTTCAAAGGTAGGCAAGATGCTGAAATCATCTCTGATTAAAATATAAATAGATGTGGAGATGAAGGGACAAGGTTCAAGATAAATAAATCCATGTGATCAATCCATGGGAGAACAAAAGAAACCAGACTACTGTTCACTTTGGGATGTATCATGATTTTAACTACTTTGTAAGATTTTAATGATATATAATATATTAGGAGATTCATTTGACTATAGGGGTATTGGTTTCTAAGGTGCATTATTAAATTGCATGTATTTCAGAATGTTTCCTTTGTCATTTTTAGGGAGGCTCTTAATAGTCTCTGATAATTGAGAAGCAGAAATGAGCTTGTACTTAATTCTGCTGATTTTGGTATTGTATAATTGATTGTCCTCGTTCATCCTGGGCAGCCTGTGAGAGAGCGAGGAACAATGATTACATGCCAATAGTAGAGGTTAATCAATTCATCCAATCAAAGACATATGTCTGGCTGCTGTACAGTAGGCGTGCTCAATACAGGGGGGAAAATGTGGAGGGCACACAGTCTTCGTCCCAGGAGAACCTCTGTCTAGCAGCAAAAAACATTAAAAGAAAATTAATTGGGGATTTATAAGTGCAATGTTAGCTCAGCCTGTGTAAAATGCACCTGGATGAGAACTGACTAACCCAGGGACCAAGAGAGGCAGAGGAAATAAAGATACTTTAAAAATCTGGCCACATTTCATCAGAGAGAAGTAGGCTAAACTTTTAAACTTTATCTCTAAATTTTATATCTCTGGTCTTAAAGAAACAACTGTATAAATACTAATATTTTTATTATCAAATGATTACTGCGGGACTTGTTCTGACTTCATATTAGAGAAGAATTTCTGGAAAATATTCAGTTTTTCCATAATAGTATTATATTTCGGCCATTTATGTTCAGATCTTCCATATGGAGGCCATTTTTTAGAAACTTAGTAGTGGTACAATTTTATTTTCTCTAAAGGGTGAGCCAAATTTTCCATTATCTGTTTGGGATATGAGTCCATTTTCCTATTCCTTTATGGCAGGGTTTCTCAACCTCAGCATGACTGACATTTTGGGCTGGATAATTCTTTTTTTTAAATTAAATTTATTGGGGTGACAATTGTTAGTAAATTTAAATAGATTTCAGGTGTACAATTCTGTATTACATCGTCTATAAATCCCATTGTGTGTTCACCACCCAGAGTCAGTTCTCCTTCCATCACCATATATTTGATCCCCTTTACCCTCATCACCCACCCCCCACCCCCCTTACCCTCTGGTAACCACTAAACTACTGTCTGTGTCTATGAGTTTTTCTTTCTCATTTGTTTGTCTTGTTCTTTTTGGTTTATATACCAAATATCAGTGAAATCATAGGGTTCTCTGCTTTGTCTGTCTGACTTATTTCACTTAGCATTATACTCTCGAGATCCATCCATGTTGTCACAAATGCTCCTATATCATCTTTCCTTAATGCGGAATAGTATTCCATTGTGTATATATACCACAACTTCTTTATCCATTCATCTATCGAAGGACATTTTGGTTGTTTCCATGTCTTGGCCACCGTAAACAAAGCTGCAATGAACATTGGAGTACACGTGTCTCTATAGAGAAATGCTTTCAGATTTTTTGGGTAGATACCCAGGAGAGCGATTGCTGGGTCATATGGTAATTCTATTCGTAATTTCTTGAGAAACCTCCACACTGCCTTTCATAACGGCTGCACCAGTCTGCATTCCCACCAACAGTGTATGAGGGTTCCTTTTTCTCCACAGCCTCTCCAACACTTGTTACTATTTGTCTTATTGATGAAAGCCATTCTGACTGGGGTGAGGTGATATCTCATTGTGGTTTTCATTTGCATTTCTCTGATGATTAGTGATGTTGAGCATTTTTTCATATGTCTATTTGCCATTTGTATATCCTCTTTGGAGAAATGTCTCTTCAGGTCCTCTGTCCATTTTTCAATTGGGTTGTTTGTTTTTTTGTTGTTGAGTTTCATGAGTTCCTTGTATATTTTGGATATTAGCCCCTTATCAGAGGCACTGTTTGCGAAAATCTTCTCCCATTCAGTTAGTTGCCTCATTATTTTGTCAATAGTTTCTTTTGCTGTGCAGAAGCTTTTCAGTTTCATATAATCCCATTCGTTTATTTTAGTTTTTACTTGCATTGCCTTTGGAGTCAAATTCATAAGATGCTCTTTGAACCCAAGGTCCATAAGTTTAGTACCTATGTTTTCTTCAATGCAGTTTATTGTGTCAGGTCTTATGCTTAAGTCTTTGATCCATTTTGAATTAATTTTGGTACATGGTGACAGATAGCAGTCCAGTTTCATTCTTTTGCACGTAGCTATCCAATTCTGCCAGCACCATTTATTGAAGAGGCTGTCTTTCCTCCATTGTATGTTTTTAGCTTCTTTGTCAAAAATTATCTGTCCATATTTATGTGGTTTTATTTCTGGGTTCTCAATTCTATTCCATTGGTCTATGTGTCTGTTTTTCCACCAATACCAAGCTGTTTTGATTATTGTAGCCCTGTAGTACAAGGAAAAATCAGGGAGTGTGATACCTCCAGTATTGTTCTTTTTTTTTTTTAATATTGCTTTGGCTATTCGGGGTCTTTTGTGGTTCCAAACAAATCTGATGATTTTTTGTTCTATTACTTTAAAAAATGTCATTGGGATTTTAATGGGGATTGCATTAAATCTGTATATGGCTTTGGGTAATATGGCCATTTTAAGTATGTTGATTCTTCCAATCCATGAGCACGGAATGTCTTTCCATTTCTTTGTGTCTTCTTCAATTTCTTTCAAAAATGTCTTATAGTTTTCAGCATATAAATCCTTCACATCCTTGGTTAAGTTTATTCCTAGGTATTTTATTCTTTTTGCTGCAATTGCAAAAGGAATTGTTTTTTCTATCTCTTTTTCTGAGATTTCATTGTTGGTATATAGGAAAGCAATGGACTTTTGTACGTTGATTTTGTAGCCAGCAACTTTACTGTATTCATTGATTGTTTCTAATAGCTTTTTGGTGGAGTCTTTAGGGTTTTCTATATATAGCATCATGTCATCTGCAAAGAGTGACAATTTAACTTCTTCATTCCCAATATGGATGCCTTTTATTTCTTTCTTTTGCCTGATAGCTCTGGCGAGGACTTCCAAAACTATGTTGAAAAGCAGAGGTGATAGGGGACAACCTTGTCGTGTTCCTGAACATAGAGCAAAGGGCTTCAGCTTTTCACCATTAATTATGAGATTAGCTGAGGGCTTGTTGTATATGGCCTTTATTATGTTGAGGTATTTTCCTTCTATACCGATTTTAGTAAGTGTTTTAATCATAAATGGATGTTGTATCTTATCAAATGCTTTTTCTGCATCAATTGATAGAATCATATGATTTTTGTCCTTTATTTTGTTTATGTGATGTATCACATTGATGGATTTGTGAATGTTGAACCATGGGCTGGATAATTCTTGGTTGTGGGAGCTGTCCTGTGTATGTAAAATATTTAGCAGCAACCCTCGTCTCTAGCCACCATACACCAGTAGCACGCCCCCCCCCCCCCATCCAAGTTGTCAAACCAAAATCTCTTCAAATTGCTAAATATCCACTGAAGGACAAAAACAACCTCTGATTGAGAAATACCGCTCTAAGAGTCCCCCTTTCTCTCTCCAGTACTATGGCTACAGAAAGAAGACTCCTTTCTACAAGGTAGATTGAATGTCTCCTGTCATCTTTTCCAGAGTTATCTTATAAATTGGGGACCTTTTTATTTTCATATATATTTTAGAAAGATTTTGTCCAATGTCCCCCACCAAATATCACTGAGTTATTAATGGATTGCATTACATTTTTAATTAATTTGGGAAATATAGATATAGTTACAATATTATGTTCTTCCATTTATCACTCCATTGTATAATTTAATTGGCTTTTACATAAATAGTTCTATCTCTAATTAATCCTAGGTATGTTATAGACTACTGCTAATGCAAATAGTATCTCAGTTTCTGTTACATTTTCTATTACTTTTTCTGGAATTTGATGAATTTGTGTGTTGACCTTTACAGCCACTTTGTATTCACCTTTAGGCCAAATGCTGCTGCTTCCTTCAGAAAATGTTAATCAATCTACATACCACAAATTCATTTAACTTTTGTTGGAGATATTTATACTTCATACTTATGCAAAAAAACCAACAAAATAAACCTCATTAATTTGCTTTCAGCTATAAAAATACATGTTCCAGTTCTCTTCCTGTAATTCACTGTGGAAAACAATTATGGAACTTGGAACTTGAAGAGTTTTAGAGTTCATTCTGCATCCTCCTAATTGAAAAGAAACTTGCCCTAAACTTCTCTTTCAAAACATTTTTACAAGCACAAGTTTGGAAGAATCACGTAGACTTACTGTAAAGCCACATTAGCTAAGACAGAGTGCAGTGCACAAAAAATATTAGACACAGCAGTGGCACAATAGAGATGAGACATAGACCCGCAGACGTACAGTGGAGTCAACTGATTTTCTAGAAAGATGCACTGGCAAATCAACTGAGAAAGAATAGTCTTTTCTTTAATAATAAATGGTGTGGGAACAATTGGTTGTCCATAGGTTAAAAAAAAAGAAAAGAAAAAGAATCTAGACAAAGATCTTGTGCCTCTCACACACACAAAAACAATTTCAAAATAGAACATAGATTTAAACGTAGAATGCAATACAATACAATTTCTGGAAGGAAATATAGGAGAAAAATCTACACGACGTTGGATTTCTTAAGCAGTGCAATGCAACACCAAAGCAAAATTCATGAAAAAAAAAATGAGTTGACTTTATTAAAATTAAAAACTTCTGCTCTCCAAAGAGAATGGTAAGAGAATGAAAAGTCAAGCCATAGACTGGGATAATATATCTGTAAAACACATACCTGATATAGACTGATATCCAGAATGTACAAAGAATTCTTAAAACTCATAAATAAGGGACAGCCGGATAGCTCAGTTGGTTAGAGCTCGAGCTCTGAACAACGTGGTTGCCGGTTCGATTCCCACCTGGGCCAGTGAGCTTTGCCCTCCACAACTAGACTGAAGACAATGAGCTGCCGCTCGGCTTCCGGAGGGGTGGCCGGATGGCTCAGTTGGTTAGAGCGTGAGGTCTCAACAACAGTTGCTGACAAGGTTGTAGCTTATGATAATGCAAAATGACATAGTCACTTTTGGGAGAGTTTGGCAGTTTCTGACAAAAATAAATATAGTCTTACCATAGAATCCAGCAGTTTGGGTTGATCTGAAAACTTGTGCCCACACAAAATCTGCACATGAACGTTTATAGCACTTTATTCATAATCACCAAAAACTGGAAGCAACCAGGATCCTTCAATAGGTAAACGGATAAACAAACAGGGGTACATCCCCACATGGAATACTATTCCGGATGAATAGGAATGAGCTATCAAATATGTACATCATGTAAAAACATTGGGTTATCTTAAATGCATATTGCTGAGTAAAAGAAACCAGTCTGAAAGGCTGTCTACTGCATAAGTCCATTTATATGACATTCTGGAAAAGAGTTTGGGGTCGAGGAGGGTTGAGTATGTGAAGTACAGGGGATTTTTCAGGGCAATAAACTATTCTGTGTGATATTATAATGGTGGCAGGTGACACAATGTGCTTGCCAAAACCCCTAGGTCTTTACCACACAAAGCGTGAACCTTAATGCATGCAAATATTAAATCATTTAGGAGCTCAAGGATCCCAAGATGGAATGAGGATACAGCCAAGAATCGAACTATGCTACAAATGTGTAAAGCAACCTCCCTGAAGAGAGTGGGGGAATAGGTGCTAACCTAGGTAACTTTGAAAACAGGTAAACTCTTTGAGACAAAAAGCACGAGGACTATCCATAAACACTGTGCTCTATTTGGTAACGTTGTTTCCCACAGAGGTACAGATAAACAATTCTAAAACTCCTACACATGAATATTGGTGTTGAAGCATTAAGTGAATGGCTGGCAGGTGCTGGGAGTCAGGTGTCTCAGTGTTGATGTGAAGGTTACAGAGAAGGAGGAGGAGGAGGCTAGAGTAATCCCTGTGGCGATTGATTAGAGTTGGACATCAGTGTGAACTCAAGTTTTACTTAACATATGTACAGATAGACAGACATAGAAGCTTCCATAGATGTGTGTATATCCAAGCGTCAGTACACACATGTATTTCCTTGCTTTGTCAACTGACAGAGTCTAGAAGCAAAGACACCCAGAGCACTGAGCACAGCTAGTACCCAGATTTTAGTTTCTAAATTTATTGGCCAATAAAAGGATCCAGGGCTCTTTAGAGAAATGGCTGGCTTTTGGGCTGGGACAAGAAATATACAGGATGAGTCTGGAGCCTCTTATAATGCCAGAGAGCAAGACAGTGCTCCAAAACCCCACAATGGTGGGGGTACGTCAAAAAGACAGGGGCATCCGATGGACATGCGTCCTATTTGGGAGACCACCTCAGGGATACTGTGGATACCTGATCATGGCATTGTACATCAGAAGCTAAACATTAATGAATGCCAACTATAATTTTATATATATAATGTGATGGTTCAGTGTGAGGTCGGAGGGATAGTGGATGGGGGGAGGGGGGTTCACAGTATGAGGGATATAAATGATGAACGTCTAAGTATTACCTTGTTTTGTACACCTGAAACTAATAAATAAATTAATTAATAAAAAAAAAAAAAAAAAAAGACAGGGGCCAACGGAAAGAGCGCCCGACGGCCAAAGCTGGAATGACCCGAGCAACAAAATAAACTAAGTAGTATTAGATTTAACCCAAAATATCTGTGTGCCCCTACTAAAATAAATATATGGCTGAATCAATAAATAAATGGGAGAGATTTTGCAAATCTCCCATGTAGAATAATTAAAAATAATGTATGTATATATCCCACCATCAAGGAGGTGAAGCCTAACTCCCCACTTTTTAAGGGCAGCTACACAGAGTGACTTCCCAAAAGTACCGAATGGATACGGGAGGAAATAGGGTAGCTTAACAGAGGAGAAATATGACAAACACTACATTGGCCAGGTGGTCAAGGTCAACACCAACAGTTATAATTGATATTGATAGTAGATGCCTTGGCAATGTGATAAGAATGGTACTTTACCTCTGTGGTCTTCCCACCAAACACCCATAGCCCCAGTCTAATCATGAGAAGAAAACCATGAGACAAGTCCCAATTGCGGGACATTCCACCAAATATATCTGCCTAGTCAAAGTCATCAAAAATAAGGAAAGTCTGAGAAACCACTATAACTAAGAGAAGCCTAAAGATACATGACAACTAAATATAACATGGTGCCCTGGATAGAATCCTGGGTCAGAAGAGGACATGAGGTAAAAACTAAGGAAATCTGAATACAGTATAGTCATTAGTTGTCACTATTTTATCCATATTGGTTTGTAATTTTTTAACCAATAATGTGAGATGTCAATAAAACTGTAAGGGGAGGAGTATATGGGGACTCTGTAATACCTTGGCACCTTTTCCGTCAATATAAATTATTCTAAAATAATAAGGTGTTTTTTTTAAAAAAACAAACATTATTACAAGTGTCCAGTAGACATAGGTGAACATACATTTTGAGTAACTCCATTAGGCAACAAGCTCATGTGGCTTTATTTTCTAGATGCCCTATCTTCTTTACACCTCCCTCTGGTGACGCTGTTTCCACCCTCCACACTCAGTTGGGATAACTTCCTGGTCTTTGCTGAGACACTATCATACCCCAGATGAGTTCCCTGAAAATGCACTGCCTCCTTTTCTCACTAGCCCAAATCTGCAGTAAAGATCACGAATCTCCTCATCCCCAAAGCCTTTTCTGATTGCTCCTGCCCCAACCATGCTCCCCTTCTCTGAATGTGTTGATCTCCTCTCTCCAATAAAACACCCACCATCCACACATGGCAACTGAGCCTTTCAGGTGTGGCTGGTCTAATGTGACATTCATTGTCCGTGTCAAATACACACTGGGTCGTGAAGACTTTGTTTGAAAAAATAAGTAAAATATCTTATAATTAAAGAAATAGTCCATGTTGAAATGATATTCTGAATACATGGTGCTAGCTAAATCATACTATTAAAATCAATTCGACCTGTTTTATTTTTCTAGAAAATTTTAAGTTGTCTATGTGGCTTACATCTTATCTCAATTGTACAGAAATTTCCTAGAACATACGCTCAACCCAGTGCAATATAGCCTATGTAATAGTTTTCAGGATGACGTGTGATTTCTGATTGTGTCACATCTCTTCCCTGACAGAGTTGACAGACCATTTCTGGAAGAGGGAGGCCAGGCTCTACCATGCCTCTAGGAATTATCTGCACTCTCAGCTCCCGCTGAGGACTGATCCTACTTTCCAAGGACCTGTTGTCTTAACGACAGAGTCCGCTACCAGGAGCATGCTGATGTAAAAGCTTCCTACAGCCTGAGTACCTGAAAACCTCTCATCCAAATCCAGGAGATAAAACAACGTGAGAGCTGAACAAAGCCTACAAACATTTTCAGCTATTTAGTTATTTCAGGTAACAATTTGTATAGGTTCCAATGTTGTTTCAAACAATTCCATATCAAAATGCGTGTTCAAGTGTTTCTGAAAACGTATGCTTATCTGAGAGGTGTTTCATTACAGTGTACAGTAGGGATGTATTTCCCTTTTGGAACCTATATTCAGCAAAGATGCAGTTTTACATTTGGTCATTTATAGCTCATGGCCATAACTTTTAAAGGAAAGTGAGGAAAAGGAATGATAGGAAAATATAAACTATCCCTTGGGACAGAAAACCAGAACAAAACAACACAACACAACCATGGGATAATTCTCCATGTCCTCTCATAACGTTAGGTCTTTGGACTATTTCTGCTAAATTCGCAAACTCAGTAAATGAGTCTTGCTTATTAACGTAGTTTCCCCTTTCCCCACATGGAAATTCAATATTTAGGATATCAACGAGAAGCACATTTTGAATAAAAAAAGAAACCACTTTATCTTCCTCAGAAAAGCTGTCACACAATTCTCTGCATGAGCAAAAACACTTATTTTTAGTGCAGGTTTGAGTTTGGAGGTCATTAAATTTAACTTTTTTAAAGCTCTGAGCCTTTTTATTTTTACTTACTCTTCAGATACTTGTTCTTTTCGGGATCGATTTAAGAGCAGGCTATTTAAAACATTTAACTTGTCTCAGAAAACATAGTATTCCAAAAGGTATAGAGTTTTAAAAGTTTGTGGTTTTTTGTTTGTGTTTTTTTTTTACCATATGTACTTGAGATTCTAGGGAAATAATACAATTTACTCAATTAGCAGTGAGTTTTTATGTATCTTTATTACTAGATGCCAGGATATGGAGTGGCTTCCTGTAGGAGGAGGCACACCCCCTTCATTACATCAGGAGGGTTATATTCTTCCACAGATTTCCAAGTTTTTCACTCTCGTTAGCTCAGAACTCCAAAGGGATATACAGTGATCAAACCTAACATTCAGAGAAGAAGTTTTTCAGGAACCATCTTGAAAATTCATATGCTCCCTAACACAATGACTAGTCCGTCACATTTTGTAGTTCTCTTTCCCTTTTCAGTTTATGTGTTCAGCTTACACAATTTGCATGCTAATCTTATAGGAAACTTAATCAGTGACATAGATGTAGAAGAAAAAGAGTATCGTCTATTTTCACCTAAAGAAGCCCAATAAATCTGTGAAGCTGAAGTTAAAAGCAATGGCTGGATGCTTTAAAGCATCCCCTGTAAGGCTGGAGTAAGGCTGGCGCTTACTCCAGTAAGTTGGGGGACTGGGGACCCACCTTTGTTAAATGTGTTCCCCTCTTTGCCTAATGCAATCCTTGGTCGCAGGTCCACAATGACCATTAGCTTGTCATATCTCCCATCTCACTCCTCCCTGTCTCCAGCATGGGAAATCGTTTTCCAGTCTAGTTTGGTATTTTCTCCCATTTTTTGGTCTGTTCCACTTGTCCTTACCATGGCCTTCAGAGTGTAAGTAATTGAAAATCAAAACTCCAAAATCCTTTCTGCTTTCTGCCTTCATGTTTCTGTTGTCAAGCCCCTCACACATACAGCAAGGAAGAAAACAGAATACTGAGCAAGACTAAAAAGCAGAATAAAGCAAAATGCCCCATCCTAATGGCAAGCTCTTGGAAAGCTCAGATCATCAGGAAGAATGTGAGCTTGGAAACCATGCCCCTTCTTTGCTCTTAAGCCAGTAGAGTCACAAGATCTTTTAAAGGAGGAGTTTCTCTAAAAGGAAGGAGTGAGATCTGCTTTCTGCACAAGTTGGGTTGAAATGTGCATACTCTGGGGCTGGGGAAATGGCCAGCTGGACGGAGTCTTTACAGCCCTGATCTCCACCCTTCCTGAGGGATTTTGATGCCTGTGGTTTCCCAGAGAGTGAAGGGATGACCCCACAAGGCCGTGGACTCTGGACTCTGACCCTCATTTTCAGAAAGACTTCTGGGAGACCTACTATCTCCAAGGTCTGTCATTAGCATTTTGAGTGCAGGGAATTATAAGGTAAACATAATCATTGCTTTCACAGAGCTTGGAGCTCAAAGGGGAAATGTTGAGATTAAACAATTTCATAGATATATAACCAGCTACTACTGTGATGGTACGATGAGGAGATTTGGGTGATATCAGCTAGTCTGGCAGAGTAGAAAAGGATCCTAGAGAAACTGAAATTTCAGAGGAGTGTGGGGGTCAGTGAGAGTCAGGAAGACAAAGACCAAGGGAGGAAAATCAGTCCAGGGAGGTCTCAGATAAGGGAGAAATCCAGCTAGTTCATTCAAGTCAAATAGCATCAGTGTGACAAAAAGAAGGGACATCAGGAGAAGATGGATCCCCGGACAAAGCTGTTGTGTTAAGTTCTTTGGGCTTTATTTTCATTAATGGGGAACCATTTTGGAAGGCACACTCTGGTGCTGTCTGGAGGGGCATTTGGTGGGGCCATGAATGGCTGGTAAGAGGCCCAGTAGGACATCATCATCTTTACTTTGCCAAATACGTGCATACAATTTCAAGGGCTGAAAGGTCCCTTCCTTTCTGCATAAGCAGATAATTTTAAACAAACCAAATATGACTTGTTACAATTTGTTTTTGAACTAAACCTTTATTGTCTATTGTATCCATTAGGGTATTCTAAACTGTGGTTAACAACAAGGGAACCAAAATACAAAGGCTGGAACCAGAGATGTTTGTTTCTTGTTTGCTCAAGAATCTGAGGCAATTCCAGCTGTTCTGCCATTCTAAAAGTGTAGTTTACAAAGATGGGTGGGCCTGTCATGCCCACCTGTCACCTGAAATGATAAGCAGGGTGGAGAATCTGGCAGGGGAGATTTCCTTCCAGGGGGTAAACCCATGTCATGTCTGTCAGCATTGCATTGGGAAGACCCAAGTACATGATAACACCTAATTGTAAGGTACTGGGAAATGTAGCCTAGCCCTGTGCTCAAGAGAAGAGTGGACATTAGGCAGCATTATAGGTATTTGGCTATGAAAATTACTCTTCAAAGATTAGTCTTCTAATTGGAGTAGTTGGGCTCCATCATCACTCTACCCTCTCCACGCCTCCTAATCTCAAGGACTAGTCTTCAAGAGACTTCAGTTTTTGACTCCTGAATGATATTTTGACTCTACAGAAACAAAATAAGTGCTAACGCTTCTAGGGGCTCTAGTGGGCAGCATGAATCTACCTTGTTAGGTGGCACCTTCCATTGTTGCACTAATTCTAGGTATCAAAACTTATTTGGCTTAAAACATACATCATAGCTGACAACAATTCATTGAAGTTCAGCTTTTCTGCCCTCTATTTACTAGTCTTGCACTATAATCCTTAAACACCATGAGCTTTGAATGAAAAAACCTTCCTCATAATACTCTATGTAAGAACTATTAATTAAAAGAGTCCTAAGGTTTTGTCCTAGCTCCATGAACCCATCAAACAAGTGTGATTTTTAGCTTAAAGATGATTTCACAAGCCAAAAAATCTAACTAGCATAAATCTACTATTAATAACCACTTCTGACTCACCTTGCTGAGATAATTTACTATATCTCACATTAAATCAGCTAATACTCTGTAAAAATCCTTACAATAGTAATGTTCTGAGACTGATACAATACATTCAATATATCATTTTTTATTTTAGCCTAGAAAAATATCACTGTTTTTATTTTTTTTATTTGGAGTTTCAACTAAAGTAAGATGTTGTCCTAACTTAATGTTAGGTGAATGTATAAACATGGCTCCACCATCTCCACTCAGGCCCATGCACTTCATCTCATCCAGTCTGGATTTGAAACCAAGCAGAGAAAATAGAAACCTGGAGACAAAACAGTGTGTCTTGTAGCACTTACCCCTTGCTTAATTACATTTGAAAATGACGAATTTGAATCTAACGTTTCTTTATGAAATATGAGAAAATACCCATTGATGAGGTCAAGCATATAGAAAACGTGTTCTTATTAGACAATAAAAAGTCAGCAGTGGTGTGTGTGGGTGTTGGTTTTTGTTTAGACAGGAAGGATTTTAATCGAAGACAGAGGGCATTGGTGACACTTAAAACTATTTTATCTTGAAAACTAAAAGCTGTAGAGCATGGTAATTTCATTGAAACTTTACACCCAGAACCTTCTGATGCCAGTTATCATAACAAAATATTTTCCTTTACAGTATTAGAGAAAAAAGTAGATATGGATATTAGCTAAAAGTCAAACAAAATTTTTTCATTGGAAATGAAAATTTAATATTTAAGAGCATTATAAAAATGGAGATTGTAACATTGTATTTTTATCTCCTCAATAAATAATTCAGGGAAGATAGTTTGCTGGGAAGTTACTTTAGGAAGCTTTATGGACTATTTTATGGAAATGGCAAACAGCGTTGGCAAAACATCTGAAAACAGTTGTTTTAAATAGCCAGTTATTGTTTTTGTTGAAATGTTACAATCAATTTTTATATTAGAATCCAACTCATTAACTGTCACAGTTTCTAAAGCAGGATTCCATATAACTAAATGCTACTGTGATACAGGTTTGGTTCTTCCAGTCATTTTTTTCCTTTTAAAGATCTGTCAATAATTCTTTCTTTCTCAAATGGATGCCTTCATTATTTACAAAAAAGCTGTTGCACAAAATCAACCCAGGGCATTTGGGTCTTCTGTGTGGTTCATTTCCCATCAATGTCTGTATGTTGGTGGCCCATTAGCTGGGAAGAACCCAGCCTGTCTGCATCATTTGGCATCTTTGTCACCTGTGTCATTGACATACTGGCACTTTCCCCACCCTGAGACCAAGTTGCAAAGTCTTATTCTTCACGAGTGTGGGTTCACTGATTTCTCTTAAGATGCAATATTTATTGGGCCAGTGTAAGACCCTCACAGGAGTTTCAAGGCTTGCTCAGGATCTGAACTGGGTGAATCAGGAAGTGAGGGCATGCACAGTAGTGAGAGAGTATAAAGGTCACTTTGCGGGGAGGTAGCACTAAGGTCAGAGAATTCTGGAGGTGAGAGTATAAGAGGCAGTGGCCCTGAATGAAAGGAGGTGATATCAGAGTGGGGTGACTTGAGTCAATGTTTCAGGGCTAGCGCAGTTATTGGTCATGATGTTTGAGCGAAGAGGTGTTGGGTGAGGTTAGGGAGAGCACTACTGAATGGAAGAGAGTAAAGGACCAATGTTGGTCCCGAAGTGTCCTGCCAGCTGTTTACATAGAAGTCGTAGTCACCCAGGGTGGAGGGGTGAGGTCAGGGAGTGGGTCAATAAGAGCCGCACTCAGGTGAACGTGGCGATGGCTGGTCAACGGGAAGGAGGAGGCCCTTTTCGGGGAGAAATAAAGCAAGCCATGTGGGGGACTTTTTGTTTCTTTGTTTTTGTCTTAATTTGTTTTGGCTGAACCTTCATTTGAAGTTGACTGGTCAGAAAATAACTTCTCTAGGTGAGAATGTACATGGGTGCAGCCACTATGGAAAATGTATGAAGATTCCTCAAAACATTAAAAATAGAATTACCATGTGACCCAGCGATTCTACTTCTGTTTATGTAGCTGAAGGAAATGAAGTCAGGATCTCAAAGAGATATCTGCACCCCCATGTTCATGCAGCGTTACTTACAATAACCACGATATGGAAACAGTGCATCTGTCTACACATGAATGGGTGAAAAAGATGTAAGACATCTTTTCTGTGTACATACATACACAATGGACCATTATTCAGCCATGAGAAAGAAGAAAACCCTGCCATTTGTGAAAACATATGGACTTTGAGGGCATTATGCTAAGAGAAGGCAAACACTGCATGACATCACTTCTATGTGGCATCTAAAAAAGAAAAAAAAAGGCAATCTTATAAGAACAGATCATAGAAAAGTGGTTGCCAGAGGTTGGTCTGGGTACATATTTTCAGCTATAAGATGAATAAGATTTTAGGATCTAATATAAAACATGGTGACTATAGTTAATACACTGTATTGTGTAGTTGAAATTTGCTAAGAGATGTTCTTTCACACACACACACACAAATAAGTATGTCAGGTAACAAACGTGCTAATTACCTAGACAGGGGAAACCTTCCACGATGTGCACGTATATCAAATCACCACAATGCACACTTTAAATATCTTACTGTTTTCTTAGTTATAATTCAGTAAAGCTGAAAAATAACTACTCTGCGCTGTGAAAAGAATGTGAATGTGCAGGAATAAAATGAGGGGACAAAAAAAGGAGGAAAATAAATTACCACCTTGAAAACTAACTGGATGACCTAATCGGTAGATAGTCTGTGAGCAGCTTGTTCATAACCTTTTCTTTTTAATTTACATCATCTGCTCTTTCAGGAAAAGCCCCCACACTTCTGTTGTATGTCTTCAATTCTCAGCTTTTCTTTATCTTCCTTCATTATTTTCTGATTATGTCATGCTCAGGGATACTGATAAGACAGACTTTTAATTCTCCCAAGATGACATTTAAAATGACCTCATGACAAAAGCCCCAGGACTTCTCTCCAAATCCCCACAGCGATTAACAGCTCTCTGAATTTTAGCAATTAGGATGAAGATGATGACATGGGCCATTTTATTTGTTCTGTATTCTTGAAATTAGAAAAAACTTAACTTTGACCTCCATTCCACAAGCCTCTTGGGCTTGTTCTTTACTCAAATTGTGTGTGTCTATATGTTTTGAGTAGCAAACTTGGGGAAATTCTATAATCTCTGCTCCTCAGCTACCCGAAATTCATGGTTTTATTGTGCCGGTATTATAATTATGACTTATGGAATTAAGTTTAGCCCAAAGTGTTGACTTTCTTTAAAGGCTAAAAGCATGTCTCATTAAGCTGAGTTTTAATAATACTCGTACAGGCGAAACACATTGAGTAAATTGAATGCTAAATCAAATTAACAACCTGATCTTTTCCATATGGAATTCTAGTTATAAAAAGGCCATTACATTTATGGTTCCAATAAGGAAATAGCAGAAAAAGATATGAGCACTGCTAGATGACTATTTAAATTATTGAATTTTAGATATATTTTTCTCACACATTGATTCTAGCTTTCCCTGCTGGCTTTCTTTATGTCTTTGAAAGATTACCTATGACATAGTATCAGCTATTGCATTCAGAGCAAATTGCAGCATCTCAATATCCTATTGGATAAAATTGATGTTTTCCCAGATGTAGGTATTTGTCAAAATTCATCAAAATATACACTTATGATTTAAGCATGTCATTGCATGTAAATTTTATACAAAACTATAAACAAATAATTGAAATCTACCTAATGGTATGCATGCAGAAGTATTAGGAAGATGTGTACTGATGTCTGCAGTTTACTTTGACATGAATAAAAAAGGTTTGATTGAAAGATAGAAGGTTGGATATGTGTACGGACATGTGATAAACAAGAATGATAAAACATGAATGACAGAAACTACATTTAGGATATAAGTGGGTTCATTGGAAAATTATTTCAACTCTTATAATTGTTTGAACATTTTCCCAATAAATGCCAGGGGGAGAAAACCATGTGCCTCCAAAGCTTGTGCTGCGTTCCATGCCCTGTTCCCCTGCCATCCAGGGCATCACAATCCTGCCCACTCTTCCTATTATGTACTGACCAGTCTGATCTCCCCCTCCACTACTCCACTTCCAGGTACCATCATCTCTCACCGGATGACTGCTAACAAGTCTCCCAGCTCCTGTCCTTCTACATCTTCTCCCGACAAGCCCTCAAGGGCGAGCTTTGAAGAACATAAATCAGATTCAATTGGCAATATTGCAAACATCTCCTTTAAGTCAACTGATGACTTACAGCTGTCACATGGGATTTTTACAAAAAAAGCATCTGGAAGAGCTGTCGGCTTTTTAAGTAATGATGACCCAAGAACACCCTCTTGGATGTGGACTTTAATTTGCTTTCAGGCTCTTAATATGCAACTTGAAACAAAAGAGCTGCTTTTTCAAATGTTCTAAATGTATTGCAATATGTGTCCTAATTGGTGTACAGGAGCTTCATATACATTTGGGGCACTAGCTCTTTGGCTATGTGCATGAGAAATCGCTTCCCCAACCTGAACTTGCCTTTTTACACTCTTAATGGTGATTTTAATACTACACCTTCTTCATTTGTTATCCATCTTTATATTTTATGGCTACTGATTATCATAAGCTGTTGGAGGAAACTTTGGCTGCCCCCAAATCATGAGGATCTCCTCCTATGTTATCTTCTACGAGACTCGTTGTTTTACTTATCACATTTAGATCTATAACTTACTTGGAATTGATTTGTCTCTGTGATATCTTGAGATATCTTGAGATAGAGGCCAAGATTTTTTTAAAGCCTATACAGGTATAACAGACAAGGACCCATGAATTGAAAACAATCACACTTCACCTATTGCTCTCAAGTACCACTTTTGTCATAAATCCAGTGTGTGTGTGTGTGTGTGTGTGTGTGTGTGTGTGTGTGTGTGTGTGAGAAGGAGAGAGACAGAGACAGAGACAGAGACAGAGACAGAGACGGGGGGAGGAGCTTGGTTTCTATTTTCCTCTGTTAGACATTTGCCTGTTTGCATCAGTGTTGACACGTATTCCTATTTTACTGAGTGTTTTAATACGAATGTGTTTAGAAGTTGTATCTATGAATATTATCATGAGATTTTCCCTTTATCTCCATTAATTTGATGGGCTATATTAATAGATTTCTTCATATTGAGCCACTCTCACATTCCTGGCCTTTATCCCAGTTAACCATGTGTGGGGACAGAGCCCCAGAGAGCGGTGTCCAAGCTCTCGGCCTCACGTGGGAAGGTGCTGGCTCAGGTAGTAGATGGCCATCAGCTGTAACCAGTTAGCCATTAGCCACCGATATAACTGCTGTGGCTAAGTTAACAGGGCGGATTGCAGTTAGCAAGTGAGGTGCTTTGGCAGAGGAGCGGACGGCAGATTGCAGATCGTGTGGCTCCTGCCTTCTGTGTCTCCAACCCAGCTGCCAACGAGAATATAGTGGTATGACTCCCCTCTCTATGGCTTTCTGGGTGTTCCTTTTTGGCCTCACTATATCTTGCGTTCTTATGTGGGGAGTGGTACCAGAGACCCTGCATTACACCATGATATACTATTAGATTGGTGCAAGAGTATTTGTGGTTTTTGCAATTATTTTTAACCTTTTAAACTGCAATTACTTTTGCACCAACTTAATGTTTTGTTCAATGTGTTATTTAATATAACTTTGCTCATATAATATACTGATGGGGAAATATATTCCTATTTTCTCATGTTTACGTGGAGAAGACTGGCTTCCACTAAGTCTCCAGAAATGGCAATATAGGAATGGATGAATCTAATTGTCTTTCTACACTTTATTATTTGTTTCCGAAAATGAAAAGAAGTGCCTGTTAACCAGACCGTGTTTGTTTACCAGTGGTGAGGATATTGTGTCTCAGAGCAGAAACGAAGAAAATTTCTCTCTCTTGATACCTGTTTCGGGGATAAGAAAGACTGGAAGGATAAGAAATAGCCTGTCCCTTTCCACATGCACATCAGCCATGGTACGGTGTCTGTATGAGAACTTGGTAAGTGCACTCAACCAGGGAGTCTGTGTTAATTGCTACTACATTAAGATTTTCTTTTTATATTTGTACTCTTCCCTTTCTATGGAGCCTCAGAAGTAGAGAGATTATCATGCTAAGTGAAATAAGTCAGACGTAAAAAGTCAAGAACCATATGACCTCACTCATATGTGGGATATAAAACGGAAAGCAACAAATGAGCAAGGTAAAGCAACAAACAAGCAAAAACTCATAGACAGACAACAGTTTAGTGGTTACCAGAGGGTAAGAGGGAGGTAGAAGAGGGTAATGGGGGTCAAATATATGGTGATGGAAGGAGAACTGACTCTGGATGATGAACACACAATGCAATATATAGATGACATATTATAGAATTGTACACTTGAAACTTATGTAATTTTACTCACTAATGTCAGCCCAATAATTTTTTTAAAGTAGACTCACCCCAGCTTTGATCCCATCTTTCGCAAAAAGGTCAAAACATAAGGTAGAAAACAATATTAATATTGTTAAAGGTGTAATTCTTGGACATAATTAAGGGTGAATGTGTTTTGATCTTTTCCCTTTCCTTTGCAATGACACTCATTAAAGCTTTCTGTAATTGATTTATAAAAGCCTGGGGGAAAGGGTCATCCAACAGTACAATAATATTTCAAACTCTTCTTTGACATTGTGATGAGAAAAAAAGACAAGGTGGACTCCATGACTTTCTGAGCAACAGTGACGTTTAAAACCTAACTGGAAAATTCTTTAAAAAACTTTGAAGGAACATTCCCACAAAGCATTTTATGAATGGACTTCTAGTGTTGAGTATAGGGAATTGATGTGTGTCCATGCAAAAAGGTCATGTGCAGCCTTGCAACCATCTGAACTGTTCCCTATGCTAAAACAATGCAATTGTTTGAGCTCAATTTAGTATGCTCAGGCGCTCATGAAGAAAACTCATAATTGCAGGTGTTGAGACATATGAGATCATTGACAAGTAGATATTTAAGGCCACATGTTAATTTTCTTATAACATTTCATGTTTGGGGTAGAATCAGACTCAGACTGTGGAGGAATTAGGAAACAAGGCTGTTTTCTTAAACCTTATTTGTATATGCAGAGAAAAACCATTGAAGCAGGCTCTGTGTATCACATAGACTTTTCTCCTGTTGTCAAAGCATTCTATGTTGTTCCTAGAATTAATGTGCTTTATTTTCTGATACCTTTGGTGCTTACCTGGTTCTTTCAGCGGACAGTTTAAATAGTCTAACTATGCTAGCTTTTGTTTTATAAGCCATCTTTTGTAATATATGTACGCGATACCATAGGAAAGGAAAATGTGGGTTCAATTGATCTATATATTGAGCATAATTTTTAGTATCCTCTGATAGTTCAACTAGAATCTTAAATTTATTCATATCTGAGACTCAGTAATGAAGGTTATCTGAGAGTCAGTTCTGAAGAATTTTATGCAAATTACAATCTTTTTAATTGAATCATATGCTAATGTAGTAGGGAAGTTCACTACCTGAAGGAAGCCAAAGTCAAAAACTTTTCTTAAAGTGAAGAATTTGCTGTCTTTTCACTACCTTTGCTATTTGTTGTCCTGTAAGGACCAAGTTTAGACTGATTGAATTTTCCTAGAGTTTAATACATCTGACTTAGTTTTGAAATGTACCGAAAACAAAACAAAACAAAACAAAAAAAACCTCAGCTTCAGACAGTAGGTGAAACTAATGGACATGGCCTTTGTCATTTTGTGCAACTACAGGTTTACTCATTTGTAAATTTATTCACTCGCCTCGTTATAACAATTTGTAAAAGAAGAAACTAGAAGAAGCCTGATTTCTTGACTGGGGAGTCTGACAACCTCCTGGTTAAGAAGCCACTCACTCTGGACTTCACCGCCCTCGTGTCATCCCACATCTCAGTTGTCAAAATCACCACTACGCAGTGGCTCGCTCCTCCTGAGATGTGTCCTGCATGTGTCCTTTCCTGTCTATTGTCCCGCCCACTAGCCTAACCTGGGCCTTCGGATCTTGGTCTCCACCAGTAGATGGTCACTCGGAAGCCCTCACAGTGCATCTATAATGCTTTACCTGTAGATTTACACAAATGTACAGATAAGTTAGAAACATTCCCCACCCTGATGGACTGGCCCAAGCACGTCCATGGGGAAACCACTGCCTACACATGCTATCGCGATACCCGGGTGCCACCCCTCCACCCCGCTTTCCCTCCTGCCTAGTCTTTCTGGGATTTCATTTTGATGATACCACTTTCCTGCTGCAAAAATTTAATAATTTCCCCACAAATCAGCAGATTAATTTCAAATTCCTAAGCGTGGAATTAAACAGTTCATTCCCACCATCTCCTGGGCGTCAGATGGCGCAGACTGCCTGTCGAACCTCCCCCTGCCCACCACTGCCCCTGCCTTTCGGGGCACATCCTTTCTCAGGCACTGGCACGGAAGTTCATGTGTCACTCTCTAGACTATGCCCACGTCGAAAATGACTTTTCATAGTATAGGAAATACATAATGTTTTATATCCATTTGTTGCCCCTTCTCCTGGAGTGAATTCGCTAGTTTTACAGTTTCTTAGACAAAGATAGGAAGAAGCAGGCTAAACAAAACAAATGAACAAAAAGTAAATCAAATGTGGATATATGCCTTTGTTTCGGTGAATTCATGTCAAACTTGTACTTTTCCCTCAGATTTCTAACATGAAGAAAGTGTATAATCCAAAGAAATTTTTTGAGTGCAAAATTGGGTTTCAACAATAATATGCTGCTCACATATGGGAATCACCAGGATCTTCCATTGTATCGCATTTGCTAAAAGAGAACACGTATATCAAAAAGAACAAGTAAAGGCCAAATAACATATGGTATCTAAAGTAGATTATTTGCAAATTATACATATTTTAATAAAGTCAAATTTTTATATGAAGTTTATATTCCCAAAAAGGCCTATATTAAGAGAAATAATATTTTATTGAGATAACTGTATATGTGAGCTCTTTATTATTTCTTCTCGTATCTTTCTTTAAACTTCTCTAGGGTAATCTAAAAAGTAATAAAGCCACAGTTGTACAGTCTGTTTTTGTGACAGACTTTTCAAATGCATGACATTTTGTTTGCAGTATTTGAAGGTCTCCATGAACTTGGAAGGCGTGATAAGGGTCTGCATAGAATACCTTTTGACTCTGTAGCAGCATGAGAGTTTCTAGGTTAACTGGTAGAGTCAGCGTGAGATAATACAATCATAGCAAATAACATTTAGGTTGAATGAATTTTCCAAAAGTATTTTTTCCACTTTTGCCCAAATAGTGATGACAATATCTTATGTGTCATATGCATTTAAACACACACGCGTCCCCATGAGCACCCATAGTAGATTTATCCATTCCCAAATTTATTCAGGAATTGTCATGGGAGAGGAAGAATGAGGAGCAGCCCCATGGGCTGGGGACTGAATGAGACCTGACAGTACAGAAATGTACAGGTGGGGCTGCTGCTTATCCTTTCCTGCGGAGTCTGGTGTAAAGTTTCTCTTCCCAGTTCCCCACAGGCCAGAACTTATGTCCACCAGGTTACCAGTGCTCTTTATTTGAGGGGCTCCGGGTGGCCCATTTGGAGAAGTGTTAAGACTCATGTCTGAGTGACCACAGGGTCACCTAGTGACGACAAAGGGGCAAGAGCAGAACCCCAAACCATGGGGCCATGGCAGTAAAAGTACAAGGAAGTCAGGAAGTTGGGAAGGCTTTGGACTTGCCATGGAATTTGAGACTGGAGGGAATCCTTTGTCTCCAGGAAGGATGACAAAATATCAGCATCAAAAGGTGCCCCCTTCTTCAGTGTGTCCTTACATACGATGAGCAGTGCTGAGCTCGATTTTCCCAGAAATAAGCATAGCACAAAGAACTCTCGAAGCAAAGACCATGGCAATTCCGTTGTCACCTGCTACCGAGAGGACCAGAGAGGGCTGGACCATTAAAAACTTTCCTCTTGTTTCTCCCTGTGGTCAGACATTATGATGGTTAAGTTTTGAAGCGCCATAATCTAAAAGTTATGCATGCTGAAATCACAGGTTCCATTCTTGTCTTTATAGTAAGGTGTGGAATACCTTGAATGGAAATTGAGCTGAGGAAATGCTGGGATCTCTCAAAAAACGACATGCTTTGTGTTTTGTCACATCACTCTATAAGCCAAGATTTTGACAGTGTCACACACTTAGAAAATCTATACGCAATCACCGAAGTTTCCTAAAACATAAAGAAGACATCTACCCTGCAATGCTGAAAAACAACTCATCAATATGAAAACAAACACTATGAAGGGGTAGTAAGTGTGAATTATACTAAACTGTCTGCTTTAAATTTGATTTCTGAGAAGCTGCTGAGACCCTTACTAGGACATCTCAGTAGTGTGGCCCTGGGCCACAGGATCACCTGTGACAGCATCATCTGAGAGTACAGGACCAGAGGAAAATGGAAATGAGAATTTTGCAAAGGATGGAATGCCCTATATAGAGACATGTAACTTCAGATAAAATATAAAGAGAAAAAAAAAGAAAAAACCAAGAGTTGTGCTTAATTGCATGCCTTCTTACCATGTTACATGCATCCCAGGCATAAATTAACAGATTCCCGTCATGTGGTTCCCTTTATTGTTACAACTGCACTTCCTTTTCTCTGACAAGGTCCTAGTTCCACCCCACAATGGGAATACAAAATTTTATTGAGTAATAAACTAAGATTAATCCACTAACTTTTCTAGGCACTCTTGTTTAAACATTCTCATGCTGGGATAAATATTCAGTCACATTGAAAATTCTCCCAACTCAGAGCTGGGTTGACATTTACACTCTGAAGTCTACCCAGCCCCCAGCCAGCTGGCTCATCTACTGGGAGTCTGTTGTTGGCCCTGGCATAGCTGGGTCTCACCCAGCCCTGGGTTAAGGCTGAGCTCGGAGACCGTTCTCCTCCTTTGTCAACCCAGACAACCTCCCTGGTGCTCCATCCTGCACACTGCAGGTGTCCCCGGAGTTACGACCTGGCCTGGGCACTATATACGAATACATTTGCTACATTACTTCTAGGGAATTATAAAACAAGAATGTATTATAATTAAATAGCATAAATCCATGGTAACATAGTTTTTATTAGTGCCATGGTGTTAACCAATACTCCCTATTTCAGTGGTTAAAATGAGTTTAATTTAAATTCTCATTAAAGAACTTGGCAGTATAAACTCTCACTCATAGAAAAGATGGAAAAGGGCATCACTAAAATATAGAAATACACATGCATATATATATATATATATATATATATATATATATATATATATATATATATCTCCATATATATATATGGAGATTTTATACTGCTATTTTTCTTCAAATATAAGGAGCTTTATCTAACAAATTCTTCTCATTTCAAAAGGACACATAAAAGACATGAAAAGGAATATCTTGGGATTTTTTCTGAGACTTGTATTCTCTCAATTCTTAGAAAACTTTTGATATTTTTGTGAAATTAAATGTGATAGAAAACAGCAAAGGTGATATAAAATGACAAAAATCTATTTAAACTAGAAAGAATGGGAGAACAATTAAAGACACTTCATATATTGAATTATATAACTGAACATTGAATTTAGGATTCAGTGTCCTGGGAAGTATCTTAGATGTTATTCTCAGAACTGACAAAAGTCTAGCCCTGTACAATCGGGACACTTCACCCAGACTACTAGGAAGAAGAAACAGCCCCAGTGTCCACTCAGCCCAACCAACCGCACATTCCTGGATGAGTCAGCCCCAATGGGGGAAACATGGGCCCAGGGACTGGGGTCATAATCACAAGACTGCATTTTTTTATTAGTTTCAGGTGTGCAAAGCAACCTAATAGTTAGACATTTACAACCCTCACAAAGTGATAACCCCTCCCCATCTACTACCCCTCTGACATCGTATATAACTGTTACAATACCATTGACTATCTTCCTTATGCTATAGTCCACCTCCCATGACTATATACATATGTTGGTTGTTAGATGGGAGGGGTAAGGGATGGGGGAGAGGGTAAAGGGAATAGAAAGAGCAAATTAGTAGACACAATATAGTCATGGGGATATGAAACACAGAATGGGGAATATAATCAACAAATTTGTAAAGATTATGTAAGGTGCGAGATGGGCCCTGGACTTATCAAGGGGATCACTTCATAAATTGTGTAGATTCATGACTAATGTGCTGTAGAACTGAAGCTGAAGTAGAATAATATTGTATGTCAACTACAAGACTGGATTTTGATAGAATCAGTTACCAGCCAGAAGTCAGTTTTCCAGCTCCATAATGGATATAGCAATTCCTTTTATAGCTTTTGGGAGAATTAAATGAATACAATAATCAAATATCACTGTAAAATGGCAGTGTAATAAAATCTAAAGCACATCATTTGACATGGAAAGGCGATTTTTTTCTTAGAAGGGAAATCCTGGAAGAGTCACTACTTGGGATCTCATAATCAATTCACTTTAACCAACCTGATACTCTCCAAGAAGCCCATGACCTTCCTTAAGGCCTAATGGCTCCAAGGTGACTTGTGTTTGCACATCTGGGAGCTTCTCACAGCCTGATTGACACATCAGGTAGCTGTGTGGCCATTGTGTGTCCACTTATTGACTGAAGCAGCAAACGATGGCATGAGGACTTCTAGTTACAGAGGGACTTCTGTGAGCCAGAAACCATACTAGGCATTGATAGATGTTACCTCACATAATTAAATCTTGGTTACAAATCCATGAACAAGATTTTATCCCATTTTTATAGTTGAAAACGAAAATAAGAAATTAAATTATTACTTACCAAAGGTCAAACTATTCATGAGCCAACCATCAGCATAAAATCACACTCATATTTTAATATCCAGACTAAAAATATATATACATATGATATATGTGCATGTATATGTGTGTGTGCCTGTGTATGTGTGTGACCCTATGTATAGATATGTAAGTAAATATTCTCCCCTGACTCCACAGCTTGTTCTAGTTTCTCCCCCATTTATCCATCTCCCTTTATTACAAAATACCATGAAAGGGTTGTCTGCATTAGGGGTCCCCACTTTTTCTTCCCTCATTCTCATTTGAGAACCACCCTAAATCAGGTCAAATTACTGAGTTAACATCATTTAGAAGCATTTCTCCCTGTGTGACGATGCCAGTTCGGTTAGGTCCATTATTTCATTTTTATTGCGTTTTCAATTGTTGATTGCTTTTGGTTTAGTTTTGTTTCATGATTGTGTAAAATATTCATTTGGCTTAACAATTAAATGTATCAAAGAAGGTATAGCTTTCATCTCTTTTAAATTTAAAAATGTATATACTTCCTTTATAAACAGAGAAATATGTGTGTATATATATATATATACATATGTGTATATATATACACATATGTATATATATACATTTATATTTATGCATGTGGGTATGTATATGTGCATATATTATATTTGTATGCATGTAGTTAATATATACAGATATTTGTGTGCATATTTATATATATATATATATATGTATATACATATACATATATATATATGCACATATATATATCCAGTTTTGTTAGGCAAATAGTAGCAGACTACATACATTTTTATCATTCAACCTGGAAATAATTCCACAATATTACAGAAATGTCATTCCTTACATATTTTTATGATATCATTGTACTTTACTGTGTGGATAACCCATATTTTATTCAACCAGTTCCCTATTACTGAGAGTTTGAGTGGCTGCAAATATTTTGCCATGATATTTGTATGCTTTTAATAGCGATCACTAGAGTAAAACTTGGAGCTATTTACTTTGGGAAAAATTGTGTGTTCTCTTAATCTGATCCAGTTATAAAGGGGGTAGTGAAAAGAAGAGATTTTTTTTTCCCTATCAAAAATCCTGAGTCAAATAGCTGTGGGCTGATCCAGTGCATACCTGTGGGCCCACTGACTTTGACCCTTAGGTTAGTCATTTGTGAAAACAGTCAGCCCAGTTGACCTGTTCGAAGGTGAGCGGAAAGTGCACGAACTCCCAGGGAGAAGCCAGGGAGTAAGTCGGAGAATCCTGGGGTTGGCGACTGACATGGCAGTTCCCCAGCAGGTGATGGCTCTTTCCAGGCCTCGGGGTGCAAATCAGCTCCACTTATAAAGAGTCCAGGTATGGATTCAACGGGATAATGTTTATAAATCACAAGTAATAGTGCGTGGAGTAGAAATCCCCCCGCCTCTAAATTCTCATTATGACCATCATCAACATCGTCAAAATGCTCCTCTCAGCCCTCCCACGAATCCTTTGGGTAGTCATGTTGTAACCATTCTTTCCAAAGCTTGGATGCATACTTTAAATTGAACCCTTTGGCCTGATTTCTTCAGCGGATTGTAGTGTTTGTCCACTTTCCCTCCTGTAACCTATCATACACACCGTGAACATACGAGTAGTTATCAGACCAGTGTCCAAGGCTAGAGTGAACTATTCAAATTAGGGGCTCCTGTCTGTATCTCAGCCTTGGAATTATCCACTGACCAACAGCATTCATTTCACTTAATGTGGGTTTGGAAGACTTTCTTCAAGTTAAGTCTTAAAGGGAAAGCTACAGTATTTTAAACATTAGTTTACATAGAACAAGCTCCACAAAATTGATTAGGATGATTTATTTTCATCATTATTGGTAGATACACAAGCATTCACTTAAAAAGCTTAAAAATCATCACACTCTCCTCTTTTGGAAGTCGTGGTTTCAAAAATAACTGGAGAGAACGAGTCTTTGGGGAAGGTAGGGTACGAATTTATACAGTTTTCCTGTTCTATGTGGGTCAGAATTTTCATTAAATTAGAATTCTATATGAATCCCTCACAGGCATTATAATTTAAATTGAACATTACTACATTGTTATACTAAGCAATATCTCATTTTCTGAGATTTTCCTTGGCTCAATCCAATATATTTTAGTTATTTTTCACTGAAAAATCATGACCCATGCAATTAAAGTAAATCTACTGAGTACGATATTCCAATATTAGTTTGCTATAAGGAAGCAGAGGTAAGCGAAAGAACAGCAAGTAGAATCCTGAAACAATTTTCAGCTCAGAGACTTCGGGAGACCCAGCTACTTATTTTTCAAGTCAGGTTCCCAAAACTTAACATTTAGTAAAAATTGACAGACTTCTCAAATTCTACTTATAAGTAAAACTGTATTAAAATATTTTTCTTAAATTAAATGAGGATTTATAATTAGCAGAGCATTTAATCTGTGATGGTAAACTCATGAATTTAGTGATATTGATCTAGAAGCTGAGATACTTCTCTGATGTTACTACACACTGGGATTGGCCAATATTTATAACTGCAAATAGAAAATAATATGTAAACTTGTAAACAAGGACAAAGGATTTATTAGATGAATGGAACTAGTGGCTCATTCAGTTAATGACATAAACATGACCAAATTCAAACTTGTTTATAAAGAAACAACAACAAAAAAAAAACTTCTATTCTTTTGAGTAGCCTGGATGGTCTACAACCATGATGAGAAAATGGCAATAAGATGCAAAAGTTAAAAAAAAAAAACAACTCTCAAAATAAATTGAGAAAATCTCTTTGCCTCCCACATCTTTTGATTTCTGGGTCTATTCCCCATCATTAGAAACATTAATATTTATTAAGCTAGTCAATATTTCTTTAAAATCACAGTTAATATTATACTTATTAAAGAGACTCAATACTACTAGGCTGAAATAATCAGTTGGAATGCAGTTCTAACATTAAGATGTTTGAATGGGAAGAGTGTTCCATAGCAACTTTCTCTATTTCTTGGTAAACTTCTTAAAACTTGTTCTTTTCTAGTTTAAGCCTATATTCCTGATTGATAACATGATCACAAATATTCTTTTTATATTTAATTCCCTTGTTTTCATTCTGACTGTAGTTTTGAGTATTTAATATAATATTGTATTTACTAGAATAGCTCCACATTCAATATAGTGTCTCTAACAAGGGCATGAAATTCTTAAATTATCATTTGGTTGACCTTAAAATAGATGCTTTTACCCTCATGTCAACTAATTTCACATAGAAGATCACTTTATCTTTTTGAGGGAATTGAAAGAAACTTAAAATTTCACTCAAATCTCCCACTGTTTCTTTCGTTGCGTTCAACTTTATGTTATAATTTTTCTTTATGTCCTTTGCTATCCTTTTTGGCATGTTTCATAAGATGTAAATGTGCTGCTGTTAAAACTAGCTATATTAGGGCCATTACCACACAGGTAAACTGAAGAAAGCTAAATAACTGACAGATTGAAAGAGGAATTCTAACCCCAATGACAGAGGATATTTTATGCCCAGTGAAGGCTGTAGAGTCAAATGGCAAAATGCAGAAGGCTATTTCAAGGTTTAATTGCTGCACTTAAAGCCGTTTATCACAAAACAGCTCAGCAACCTATTCACAGTTTAAAGAAGAAATACCACATTTACCAGCTCTCATGAAAATGAAACCCTCATGAAAAGTCAGAAAGATATTCATTCACAGTGTCACTGCTAGAGACTCAGGAAAATACAAGGTTTCAGAAATATGGTAGGAAAAAAGGAAATATTTCAGAAATCTATAGGAAGAAGAAAGGAAGGGAAGGAGGGGAGAAATACTAGATTTTTGTTTATAATTAAGGTCGTCTTGTAGGAAGAACGCAATACAAACCAATTCCTTTTCTATTGTATTCTTCAGACCTTCTTGTTTCTTTACTACACTTTCTCTTTGTTGACGTTCTCCCTAAATTTCTCTATTCCCTCTCAAGTTTGCTGAGCACCTTTGTGACCATGTCTTTAAATTCTTTGTCAGGCAAATTACTTGCTTCTGTTTCTTTAAGGTTTTTTGTTTGTTTGTTTGTTTTTTCTGGACAGTTTTCTTGTTCCTTCATTTGAGAGCTATTCTGCTGACTTTTCATTTTGTTTGACTCTATGTTTGTTTATACGAATTCAGCAGAATAGGTATCGCTTCCAGTCTTAAAATGGTAGGAGCAGACCCTGTATAAACTTGGCATCTTTTTTTTTCCTCTGTAATTGATACACGGTCCCTTGTTGAATTTATTTTAAAAATTCATTTTTCTATAAGTACTGTTCTAAAAATCTTTAGCATTGGGATCTTTTAAAACTGTAAAGGATTTTCATTATACATATTTGCTCAGTACTTTGTCACCACCACTTTCTCTTGTGTTAGGGCTAACGGCATCATGTCACCACAGATTGTCTGGAAGTTCACCAAATACGTGAAATCAGTTTCTACCTTGGAAATCAGTTTTGATTGGATAAGAATACTAACGTGTTCCATGGTTTTTATTGTATCTTCATTGCTGTCCTCATTATTTCTTAGCTTTAATATTAATGCTGGACTGGTCAGACCTTATTGAGAAACTGACTTTGAGAAATAATCAGTTAAATAGTTCAATTTCCCTCTAACCCCTACAAAGCCTGAGGGATTAGAAAATCTTCCAAAATAGGATGCCAGCATAAAGCCAGATTTTTAAATTGTATTCATTAAAACCAAAGAAACATGATCTTAAAATAAGTAAAATCAAGTAAGCAATGTAGGAGCACAAACTCATGTTATATTCTTTAAAAAGTGGTGACCAGAAAGAGAAAAATTCAGAAACTGACTTAATTATACTCCTGCCTTACCCCTCCAACATAACCCTCTAGAACAGTCTATGAAGTCTATGAAATCAGGGGCTCTCAGCTCATCTCTATGTGTTTAATCATTAGTTAAGTATAAAATATCTGTGCACACCCATGTTTACTCGTGTAGTATTTACCCAAAGTTTTTGACATTAAATCAAAATTCACTGAACTTTAAATATGTGCAAAGTATTATATAAAATGCAAAAATAATAATTAGCCCTTGACCTATACACTAGGACATTTGGGATGCAATATAAACACAAAAAGAAAACAAAATTCTGAGTTAGATGACAAAGCCAACTAAGTTCAATTAAAATCTAAATTTTCTCTATCCATACAAAAGTTGATAATTTATTTCAGTACTTCACGTAGTCCAAAGTCAAAATGAACTAAAAGTCACAGGGCGGTAAGATTATTGAGGGTGGGAGGATTTCTAAGTAATTAATAAGGAAAACAGAGTCAGAGCTGCTCCAGAAGGATTCCATGGAACTACACATAACAATAGACATGGGAGAAGGGATACATATTCCCATTAGGGAAATGGTGTTTTCATTCACTGGTCTAACAGGTATTTCCTGAGCGTCTGTGGGCTACACAGTGTGCAGCACAGAGCACGGCCCCAGAGAGCAGTTTCCAGGCTCTCAGCCTCACGAGGAAAGGTGCTGGCTCGGGTAGTAGATGGCCATCAGTGGTGACTCGTTGGCCATCAGCTGTAACCCGTTAGCCATTAGCCACTAATATAACTGCTGTGGCTGACCTAGCAAGAGCAGATTGCAGCTAGCAAGGAGTCGTTGGTTGGTTGGCAGAGAAGCGGGCGGCGGATTGAGGCTAGTAAGTGGGGTTAGCAAGCGTGGATGGCGGATTGTGGATCGTGTAGATCCTACTTCTTGTGTCTCGCCCAGCTGTCAGTGAGATTGGGGTGCAGGAAGACCCCCTGTTTGGGGTACCTGTTGGGGTACTGGCGGATGTTTGCTTCCTGTGTCTCCAACCCAGCTGCCAGCGAGAATATAATGGTATGACTCCCCCATCCATGGCTCAGTGGGTGTTCTTTTTTGGCCTCACCATATCCTGCATTCTTGTGTGGGGAGCGGGAGCTGAGTCCCTGCATGACAGGCCTCTTGAAAATTAACGGGTAGGAAGATTTAATTTGTTCAAAGTGGATTATGGACTTTATGAAGGCATGATTGCTACGAATTTCCTTAGGGATTTGTTTTAACCTTGTGACCAAATCGCAGGAATTTCAGACTCCTTGACCTTAGAAGAGTGTCCAGGTGGGGGATTCCAGAGTGCATCTTTGTCCCCAGGCATTTGGTGTAGTGAGTGAATTCTCTGGGGTGGAGGATGGGAAGAGAAGCACAGGATGGAGATGGTGGGATAGACCTTCAATTCCTGAATCTTATCGTCTTCTCTTCATGGCAACTTGGAGAAGATCCAGAGAGCTATGGACTCACAGAGGACAGAACTGGTACAAGGACACGTGTTCAGCCACTAAACCAACTCGCCAAGCACCAAACCCCTGGGAAACTGGACTGGGCCATGTGCCCAGATGGAAGCAGGCCATGTGTAGGCTGAGTGGCTTCCTTTACCTTTCACCTTTCTCTGGCCTCCATGAATCCTCTGCAGTCATTTAGGGGAGAAACTAATGCCCATCCCAGGGGACTAAATCTCAGGAAAGAATCAGACTCTTAGACCACGACCCAGTGCAAAGGTCTCTGGCCCTGAAAATGGCCCCAGCCTTGGGGGAGGGAGCAAAGGGCAGAGGGAAAGTGGGAAAGAGCCCAGGTGTTCTTCACGGCAACTCCTTTGTGGATTTGGTTACCATGCGCATCAGCCTAGGGCTTGCCACCCCACAGGGAACTGAGACCCCGGACTTTTGAACTTTGATTCCTCCTGAAATTACCTTTCCTGACTATTCATTCAAGACTTCATGAATGGTCACATTGCATTTTATCTCACTATAAACTCGGGAAGGTCATATTCCCACTGGGAACAATCTTGGAAAGCAAATAAATAAATATGGCATGCAATAAAAAATAGGAAGGGAAACAGAGCTCGAGATGCTGTTTTTTTTACATTGTAAGACCAAATTCTAGTCAATGTAACAGCAGACAGGCACACCCCTGTGTGCGTTGAGTGGAATCAAATTCGATGATTTACCTTCAGCTGGAAAGTCTTGACCTGGGGAACCGGTAGATGTAAGCAACCGAGAGCACTGATCCCTAATCAAACAGAGAACGAGGCCCGATGTGTAAAACTCTCCTTTGCACTTTTGGCTTTGCTAAAAGAATGATGCTCAAAGTGCTGTATTAGTTTGGAGTTATACCCCAAGATAGAGTCATCTGGCGTAAATAATAAGCTACGTCAGCAGAATAAAAGTCAGAAATGCTTCTCACTGGTGGCTCTTTCACCGCTGGGAATTTTTAATAGTCAATTGAGTGCATGTAAAATACTGAGCTAATATTCTGAATATACTGAATAATACGCCATGTTTTCCTCAATTCTTACATTATTTTCTGAATTATCATGTGTATACTACCTAAGGACATATTACGATGTCACCATTTTCTGTTGGTTGGATTAAAATTCTGGTTACACAAAAATTTTCCCTAGAACGTTCCCACCTTACAGTCAGCAGTGACACAATGTTTGATTATTCCATTTACACATAAGGACCATCTTCATTGCCCCTTAAATCAACATATTAAAATATATCAGACTATGATTTATCTCTAAAATTCAGCTGGTGGTATTTCTGGCATTGCTTGGCACTAGTGGTCTTTGCTTACTGTTTCCAGCTTCTTTCCCTTACAGTGGCTCCAGATTTTCGCAATAGAGGGAGGGAGTGGTGGTAGAGAAGATCACGTGACGCAAAAGCCATTGGTATTCAGGCACCATCCCTGCCTCATTAGGGAGCCATGGCTTCCTTACAGTCCTGTGCAGATGGAGGGCTCTGTTCCTTAATGCTTCTCTAGGATTAATATTCAGTCTTTATTAATTCAGGACGTTGGCATTCAGTACAGTGAGAGCACTTTAGTTATAAGCTAACAAAGGATTCTACTTTAACAGTTATATTAACATTATAGAGGTAAAATCCTGGTGGGGTAATATTTTTAATAACTAGTAATGATGAGTCCAAAGTTATGGCATTATCCCTTCAAAATGCGGATCGGAAATCACTGGGCTTCTTGCAGCATTGAATGCCTTCTGTCTCTAGTATCCCGTTGGTTTGCTCACGTGGAGTCAGTCACTGGACTAGAAGCCTCTCCAGCTGAACATACAGAAATAGCTTTATTTGGGGGCAATGCAACTGGTTGAAGGTGTTTGCTTAGCTTTTTTCTCTGATGGTGAACCATGTGCAATCATGCTTTGGAAATGCATGGTTAAATTGCATTCACGAGTGTCACTTAGTCAGATTTCACCATACTTTATGGACTAACCTAACACTTTGCTTTTGCAGATGTCATTGCAGACTGGCAGTGCTCCTTCAAACTGAGTTCCAGAATAGAAGAAACCTGCCACGTTACTTCTTACACACAAGATTAAGAGTTAGTGAGACCTACAAAGAGAAAGAAGTTTACAGCAAAAACAAAAAGCAAACCCAGAAACTTCTAATTTATTAAGCTTAATCACATGGATTTCTATAGTAGAAAAAAAATGTTACAGAGATTCACACACTGCATTTTCTCTACGTGTGGTCACTAGAAACTGCTGGACAACTCTGAGGACTTCATCAGTGAACGACCTGACAGAGATCTGGGCACCTCAGTGGACCTCAGTGACAATTCAATTACCGCCGGAGTGATAGCTAAGGCCTCTACCTTGCCACATAATTATCATTTCTTTTCTGTGCTGAGCACATTGGAGATCTAGTTTCTTAGCAACTTCGATGTATGTAATACAACATTGTTGACTCTACTCACTATTACGTTTCAAATATCTGGTGTAATTAGTTCAACTTTAGTGCTCTTCCTTTTTGGGCGTGTCCTACATATTCTTGCATACTTGTTGTTTCCAAAGAAGTTTATATTAGGTTATGTATGTGCAAAAACAAAATTGCTTATGCATTGATTGGTGTCTACTGAATACTATGTATAGGCAAATTTATGAAAACTCGCTTCTTGACAATAGCGTTTTTTTTTTCAATCCAGGGATAGGATCTACGTTTCCAGGTCTCTCGCGTAGCCCCTCAGTAGCATTGTAAAGATTTATTCTTCTACATTGTGTATATTCTTTGTAAAGTTTACATTGAGTTTTTAATCTACTTGTATTATTGAAATAAATGGGATAGTTCATTCCAATACATTCCCTAACTGTTGATTGTGTTTTATTAGGCTATTGATTTTATTTTAATTTTGTACTCAGCAACTTGATGAATTTTGTAATTGATTTTAAAATGTTTTTACTTGATTCTCTGATATTGAATATATGTGCCACAGACCCGCCTCCCCTCGTTCCTAAAACTCATCATTTATTTGTGTGTTTTCTAATGAGCATGTAACACAAATTTGTTTTCTGTGAGCCAATATTTTTAGAGATATATTGGTCTGTGGGGCTACCTCTTATTTTCTGGTATGTAAATTAGGAAATTGGAATTGGAGAACAACTCATGACCAAACCCGTTACCTTCTCCCCTTATTCTTGCCTTTCTCAAAGAAACATTGTGAGAATCAAACAGAATTCATTTAAATTAGTTTTGACTGTTAGAGTGATTCCACAAAAATACTGAGGACTGGGATGGAGCTCTGCCTTATTTTTAGAAACAAAAACAGATCATAAACGAAGACTAGTAAGTAGGCCTGTGTGTTTGAGGAATTGACACTGTATCTACGGAATGGAGAGGTGGGTATTTCGTAAATGGTGCAGATTAGTGCAGCCAGCATAAGGACATGGCTGAGAGAAAAGTTCAAACAATATTCATTAGTAAAAATGAAGGCTGTGTTTTGAAAAGTAGAGAACACAACCAAAAGATATGTTGAGTATACTGAGAATGAGCATTGAACAATACATCTAAAATTTCAACAGTTTGACATATAGAAATGTATTCACAGTTTGCAGCATTCAGTCAGGCTGACAGAAGTCACACTAAGCATTTTGGGTATAAAGGGTTTCATAAAAGATTAAATCATATGTAATTGCTGAAGATCTAGAAAGCTCTGTAAATTCAGGGAGGCTGCCCCTGGCATCTCAGCCCAAGGCTCTGAAGTGTGTGGTTGTCTCTCTTTTCAAAACACAGCCTTTATTTATATTGATACATAGGATTTGAATTTTTCTCCAAGCCATGTCCTTATGCTCCCCACTGGGAAGCTGCCTCAGTAGGTCGGATTCTCTAGGGAGTCTTCCCACCTGCCACAGTCAGTGGCAATGAAGTGGATGGTTCCCAAGAGCCTGCCAGGAAGCCTATGCAAATGTGTGTCTGCCCAGGAGCCCACCTGTAACTGAATTCTCTCTGGTCAATTCTAACCCACAGCTCTGCAGGAAAAGGATTCTTGGGCATTGCCTTTCCTGGCCTTGCCCACAACATGGAGGAGTCCTCAGAATAGGCAGTTGTGTTGCTGACCTGACGATACGCAAGATGTAAAGACACAGAAACATGCAGCGTGAGGGCTCCTGTTTGGCGTGCAGCTCCTGACCCATGGAGGCGAAGGGGCCCATGATTCTTTCCACCTTGTGCTTTTGATGTCCCCTGGGGCCCTGGCTCGTTGACGGTCACTCGGCAGATGTTTGGAAGACAAGAGTGCTGCCTTGGACTGGAAGTGACCTGCATCCCTTCCCCTCTCTGCCACAGGCAGGAACAGGTTCTCAGCCCCACCCCACAAGACAGGGCTGGAGGTGTAGGCCCAATGGGGAGTTAGCTAGGCTGCAACAAGGGACAGTGATAAAGATAAATAGCACCTTGGAAATAAATAATTTAAATATAAAAGTTCAGATCAACCTTATTTCATAAAAAACAATCCTGAGATCGATACGCAACATGAACTAACAGTTTCTCAACACAATTTTATGGTTGACACATTAGATTTTTCTTCATCTTTAAAGTATTACAGTCTATAACTTTGAATACACTAGTTTCGCTCAGGACAAAAATGTTACCTAAAAACCTCAGCTTTCCATTGCTGTTTTTGTATTGAACCAATACATCATCATTTGTTTTCTGTTATTCACACTGGCCATTTACCTGGTAAAGAATGGTTTTATTTTTCTGGAATTTTGGGAGTCTGTCCCCATAAAAATTGATGAAAAATGCTTTGAAGTCCTTAATGAAACTTCATACTTATTTTATGAAGACGGAGTAGGCATTTTTCATTACATAATATTTCATTATATAATGTTACACAGTAATATTTATTTAAATTTTTACAAATACATGTACATTCTATCCTGTTTTGGCTAAAAAAAAAAAGTCTTGGCTTGTACTATTTGAAATAGTTTGTCATCAAAGAGAAAATATTTTTCTGAGCCAACTTCTATTGAGCTCAGCTATCCAAGAGATTTTGAAGAGTCAGCTTAAGCTGGGAAAGTGATACAACCTTTATCACCAAAAGCAATTTGACTATTAAGTGCACTAGTGTTTATTTCTCTGCCTTTGGCCTAGGATTTCCAAAGCCAGATATTTTTATCCCTTGCACTTAGCAATGGGTGCTACATTTATTTCCATGAATAAGATAGCAGAGAGCATGTACAGTGAGAATTGTTGACCTGTACACCTGATCAAAAGAATCCTGAATATACATTCACATCATAATAATTCAGGTACATTCTCTTTCTTTTATATTCCCTGAAATTCTAACAAGTTGTACACCACTAGTATTATCCAGTCCCCTACAAAATGGGTCCTAATTTATTAAGTTTAATAAAAATCACATAGATTTTTTAGCAGAAAAAAAATTGTTACGAAGATTCACATACTTTATTTTCCCTACGGTAGTTACTGGTTAAAGGTGAATTGGTTTTATTACCTAGCATTGTTTTCATTGAGCTATTACCTAAAGAGACTCAACTCTGGGTAGCTAGCTGCCTGAATTACCTGCAGTCTCATGACTGTCTCCAGTATTGGAGGTCTGAGCGTCATGAACCAGAACTGCAGCACTGGTGTGAGGCAGTAGCTAGTCCTGTGACAACGATATTTTATAGATTATATCTTTTCACACAATTTTCCCTGTCTAAAATAAGCTTGGTGCAAAAGGGCTCACAATGTAGGCAGCCTTACCATAAAGTTTTAGACAGAGAGTATTTCAAAGTTCATATCACTGGATGATAAGAACAGCACATTTTCATGTAATTAGAGATTTACCGTGTTATAATTTAATTTCCGCAAAGCGACCTTACATACCTGGGTTTTTCAAGCATGTAATTGTGAAATGCAATTGGAAATGCCAAACGGAAGTGCTGCATATAGAATTCCTGAACAGTTCTGTCAGGCACAACCCATGCTTACAGGGAATTGGGAACATTAGGAAGCACTGTAGTGCTTGGCACTTTGTGTTTCTAGGAAGGAAGACTGGAATGAGGGAAAAATACAATTTAAGTGAATTCTTCCAAGTAGGGACCTGAGGCGATGCTAAGATGGCTTCCTGTGCACGTAGAGGTTATGGCACCAGTGATGTCGTGCTGTGTGTGCTGCCGGGCGCCTGGCCCACCCTCAGCCCCCCAGGGGATGTGCTGCCAGCTAGAGCAGATTCCTCACTTACCACCAATGACTACTGAGAATCACGGAGGCAATTCCTCAGAATATGCTAGATTGTGAACAGTTAGGGGCTGACTTACGTCCTCCCACAGTTTGCGTTGAAGTCCTAATCCCCAGTGCCTCAGACTATGAAACCTGTTTGGAAAAAGGATCTTTGCATATACAATTAGTGAGGTGATAACAAGGTCAAACTGATGGAACTCTAATCCAGTATGACTGGTGTTCTCATCAAAAGGGGGAGTTTGGAGACAGACACACACAGGGAGAACGCCGTATGAACATGAAGGCAGAAATGGGGTGATGTTCCCTAAACCAAGGAATGCCAAAGAGTGCCAGCAAAGCTCAGGTGCTAGGAGAGAGAATGGAACAGCTACTCCCTCACAGAGCTCAGAAAGAAAGAAAAAAAAAGAAAAAAGAAAAAAAAAACAGCCCTGACAATGTCTTCCTCTCACTACTGTGGTTTCCAGAACTACCATGTTTCCCCAAAACTCAGACCTAGCTGGACCATCAGCTCTAATGCGTCTTTTGTAGCAAAAATTAATATAAGACCTGGTCTTATAGTAAAACAAGACCAGGTCTTATATTAATTTTTGCTCCAAAAAATGCATTAGAGCTGATGATCCAGCTAGGTCTTATTTTCGGTGAAACACAGTATGAGGCAAGAAATTTTTCCTCTTTAAGCTCTTCAGCCTGTGGTACTTTATGACAGGAGCCCCAGAAAACTAATGCAATAACTGTAGTGCAGCTGAAGCTATTCACACTTAAGTCAAAGGTTACACTTTAAAATGAGAGTGATTTACTAAGTAAACAGAAATGTGCTTGAGTAGAATTAAACACTGTATGTTTATAATCTACAATCTACCTAATAAAGCATTCTGTCACTGGCCCATGCATTTTAATTAGGCACTAAGCCTTCATGGATATGGAGTAGATAACATTTTAGAAATATCTGAGGTATCTCTGCTTTTTCTTGGTAAACTATGGACAATTAAATGATTATGGAAATGAGCAATAATATCTAATCCCTGCCTCTTAATTTCTAGATGGCAAAGCTCCTAGAAAATTAAATTATGTAACATGAAAGGAAACGTAAACATGATTGTAGAGTATTATATATTTGAACCTATTAATTAACTTTATTTAGACATTATTCACTAAAGAATGTCTCTTACACCTGGATTATTCTATTAGAAATGGAATATCTGGGTAAACTGTGAAGAAACACTGTATCTAAAACGTGTGGTAAAGGTTGAACTTTAGAATGGGATCAAACTTAAGTTGTTATCAAGTTAAATAGATTGGCTTAAATATAAGTTGTTATAAGTGAGCCTCATGGTAAGCACAAAGCAAAACCAATAGTAAACACACAAAGGGTAAAGAGAAAAGAATCTAAGCAAACCGTTAAAGAAAGTTGTTAAACCATAATGGAAGAGAACAAGATAAGAGGAAATGAACAGAAGAACTAAGAAGCAGCCAAAAAACAATGAACAAAATGGCGATAAGCACATACCTGTGGATAATTACTGAAGTATAAATGGACTACATTCTCCATGAAAAGACATAGTGAAAAGACATAGAGTGTCTGACTGGATGCAAAAACAAGTCCTATTTTTATGCTGACTGTAGGAAACACACTTTAAATATAAGGTCACACAGAGACTGAAAGTGAAGGGATGGAAAAAGATGTCCCATACAAATGAAAACCAAAAGAAAGTTGGAGTAGCTATACTTACAACAGACAAAACAGACTTTAAAAGAAAGACTGTAATAAGAGTAAAAGAAGAACGTTACATAATAATAGAGGGGCAAAATCAAATAAAGGATATAATATTTGTAAATATTTATGTACCCAGCACAGGAGCGCCTAGATATATAGAATAAATATTATATAGTGAGAAATATTATACGGGGAGGAAGAGACAACAAAATAATAAAAGTAGAGGACTTTAATACTCCACTTCTATCAATGGACAGATCATTCAGACAGAAACTCAATCAGGAAAGATTGGCCTTAAATTTCATGTTAGACTAGATAGACTTAATGGATATTTATAAAACTTTATATCCTAAAGCAGCAGAATACGCATTCTTCTCGATGCACATGGAACATTTTCCAAGATAGATCACATGTAGGCCACAAAACAAGTCTTAATAAATATAAAACATTGAAATCTTATTAAGCATCTTTTCTAACAATTATGGTATGAAACTAGAAATTAATAACACAAAGGAAACTGGAAAAGTGTGTGGAGATAAAACAACATGCTACTGAGTAACCAATGGGTCAAAGATAAAATCAAAAGGGAGTTAAAAACATACCTTGAGACAAATGAAAATGGAACTGTAACCTACTAAAATGCCTGGGATGCAGCAAAAGCAGTTTTAAGAAGGAAGTTTCTAGGGATAAATGCCTACCTGAAGAATCCAGAAAAGTCTTAAATAAACAACAGAACCTTACACTAGGAAATAGAAGAACAAAGCCCCAAGTTAGTAGAAGGAAAGAAATAACAAAGATTGGTGCAGAAATAAATGAAATGGAGCCTAAAAACGAAAATAAGATCAATGGAACTAAGAGCTGGTTCTTTGAAAAGATAAACAAAATTGACAAGCCTTTAGCAGGCTTCACCAAAAAAAAAAAAAAAAAAAAAAAAAAAAAGAGGGGACTCAAGTAAAATCAGAAATGAAAGAGATCTTACAACTGAGACCACAGAAATACAAAGGATCATAAGAGATTACAATGAACAATTATATGCCAACAAACTGGACAACTTAGAGGAAGTGGATAAATACCTAGAAACATAGGACCTACCAAGAATGAATCATAATGACGTAGAAAATCTAAACAGATTCCTAGCAAGGCGATTGAGTCAATAATCAAAAATCTTGCAAAGAGTAAAAGTACATAGGGCTTCACTGGCGAATCTACCAAACATTCAAAAAAGAATTAATACCCATCTTTCTCAAAGCCTTCCAAAAAATAGAAGAGGGGGAACTCTTTCAAAGGCATCTTATGAGGCCAGCATTACCCTGGTACAAAAACCATACAAGGATGCCGCAGAAAAAGAATATTATAGACCAAAAACCCTGGTGGACATAGTGTAAAAAGCCTCAACGAAATATTAGCAAACTGAGTTCAACAACTGACCTCTCTGTAATCCTGCTAAAAGGAGACATGTCCTGAGGACATCAGCAGGCCCTAGGGTTCAAAGGAGTTTGGGGAGGCAGAAGGGCAACGAAGAGCTTCATTCTCACTCCCACTGCCAAGTCCACAGGTCCTGATGTCATCACTCAGACAGGAGCTGCCCCTTGTTTTTCCTGGAGGGGTGGTACGTGGATTGGGGACAGCAGGAGGTGACATTAAGATGTCATGGAGTTCACCCAGAGTCTTGCTTCTGCACATTAAATTGAATCAGAAGTCACTCTTATATCCATCATATTAAGCTGTCTTGGACAGATTTGAGTAAATCATTACTGGAAGAGGTTGTTATAACGAGGTTGGGAATTTCATGGTTTTCTGGTCTGTAGGCAAAATAAATAAATAAAAAGCTTTGCTAGTAATTCAACGAGAGCTTTTGATTTTCCTGTGATTCCTCCAGATGGTAATTCTGCGCAATGATGGAGAACACATTACTGACCTTGGGAATTCATTCTGTGCTGCTTACTATTAAATCACTTTCATACTATTGCTTTAGGGAGGTTCCGAAAATCCTTTTCCTGTGTTTTTGATAGTTTCTTTTCCCATAATCATACTATATTTTCCTTTAAAATTATTGTCTCTGTCGCTAGCACTTGGGAAATATTAAATGAGTAAAAGCTTCCCTATTCCCCATTGATAACTTTTATTTCTGTTGTAATAATCTAGTTTGGTCACCAAAAAAAGGAGATGTGCTCTCTTGAGAACAAAGAATAATAAAGTGACCCTGGCCTATTCCGTCTGTCACTGTCAGGGTGGAGGTGGAGGGAAAAGAAGCGGCAACAGTGGCTGGAAGACATTTTCCTTCCAAAAGCTCCGTTTGTGAGTCTGAGGACCTTGCTCAGAAACCATGTGGAGGACAGATGCCAGGCTAGATAATGTGCTGGTTTGTTTTTGTGACGCCTTTTGTTTAATATGGAAATGCTGCAAGCCGCAGTGTTTCCTGCAGAACATTCAAATCAGAGGGCTGTGAAGCAGGCGTTATCATTGATTTTCACTTCCATCATCTCGGACATTGAATGTCTGCTCAGGAGCTTGTGGGTCCCCTCAGGCCCCCAGAGCTTCCCCAGTGGGTACAGGCCTGTGTCTCCCCAGACACAGGAGGCCCTGGCTTTTCTTCCCCAGCAGGTGCTGCCTGAGTGACCGTCAGCCTGACAACTCAGAAAGAGAGAGAAATGACAGGGAAAATGCCAGGAGGTGTAACTGCTTGCCGAGAGTCTCCTAAGACACATCATTTCACAGCTACTGTTGAGAACTTTAATGGAGAGTTAATTAGCCATCGTTGTGACTGATACTTAAGTCCATGATTTTCAGGCTAATTTGCAGATGGTTTAATAACCGGAGGCTGCACACCAGTGTGAAAAATAATTCACACGTGATGAAAAACATTAAAAACATCCAAATAGGAAATCTGTAAACTGTCACTCCTGATGATTAAAAGTCATGAAAAATAATAACAAAAACTTCAAGAGTTCAGCCCAAGTTCCACTTTCAATCATTAAAAAAGGATAACGTTCACATCCTGGCATTCAGCCTCTAAAGAGGATAGTATTTTGTGTTCATTTTTAATTTAGATAAATGACTTAACTCTCGTACTATCACTATACTTTTATATGCTTTTATATGTTTATGTATGTAAATGTATTATATTTTCTTCTAAATGCTACATAATATTTCATCTGATACATGTCACACTTTCTTATTCATTCCTTTCAAGATGGACACAGGTTAATTTAATTCCTTGCTTCTACAAGCATCAGTAGTGCTTTACAGATTACCCTAATGCACCTTCTCGTGGCCAAGAAGATATGAAAAACGTTGGTCTCAGTGTAAACAGATATGTAATTTTACTAAATACTACCAACTGAATTTCAGAATACCTGAAATGGTGACATCACAATCCAAGCAACTGTGTTCAAGGTTTGAGGTCATACACTTTTACCATCTTTTGACAAGTGTTAATAATTCTTGCCAATCTATAGGTGTAGAATAGTTTCTCACAGTTGTTTCAATTTGTGCTTTCCTGATTGCTACTGTGGTTGAGAACCTTTACATATACTTATTAGTAGTTTCTACAGGAATTCCCTTTTGTGAAGTTGCCTGATTTTTTCTTACAGAAATAACATATATGTCCTCCATATTAATCCATTATTAACTCAGCTATTATAAATGCTAATACTGACATAATGTCTGTAACATATCTGTTACCTTTACTTATACTGTTCCTTTTCTAAAAGAAAATTTCATTTTAGTGGAGACAACTAAAATTTCCCCCATATTAAATGCTATTATATCTATGGTCTCATTTACAAAATAATCCTAATCCTAAATAATACGTGGAAAGGCAAAAGACCAAGAATAGTCAACACAATACTGAAGAACGAGAATGATATTGAGAAGCATGTGGAGGACTGATACTTCAACTGTAAGACCTGCTGGAAAGAGACAATAGCCAAGACAGACAATGCATCAAAATATTCACAAAAGAATATTGGCAAAAGCATAGACAAACAGAATAGAGAACCCAGAAATAGAGCCACACATATGTAGTCAACTTATCTTTAAAAAAGAGCAATGCTAATAGGTGAAGAGAGGATAGTCTTTTCAATAAGTGTTGCTGGGACAATTACATGCAAACAAATTGATCCAGACACAGACCTTACACCTCTCACAACAATTACCTCAAAATGAATCAGAGGCCTAAATGTAAAACACAAAACTATAAAACTCCTAGAAGTTAACATAGGAAAAAAATCTAGTGGCCTTGGGTTTGGTGATGAATTTTAGGTACATCAAGAAAAGCATGATCCATGAAAGAAATAATTGATGAGAGGGACTTTATTAAAATTAAAAACTTTTGCTGTGCAAAAGACAGTGTTACGGTATTGAAGCCACAGACGGGGAGAAAATATTTGCAAAGGGTCTGTCTGATAAAGGGCTGTTATGCAAAATCTGCAAAGAGCTCTTAAAACCCAACAATAAGAAAACAAACAACCTGATTTTAAAAATGTGTAAAAGACTTGAACAGACACCTCTCCAAAAAAAGACATAGAGATGACAAATCAGCATATTAAGAGATGCCCCATTCCACCGTTGCAAATTAAAGCAACACTCAATCCCAGGACATTCCCATCAGAATGACCAAAACCCTTAACACCACCGAATGCAGCGAGGATGCAAAACCATAGGAACCCTTATTTCCTCTGGTGGGGATTCAGAATGCTACCGTCACCCTGGGAGACAGCATGGCAGTTTCTTATAAAACTAACATATTCTTACCATAGGATCCAGCAATCGTGCTCCTTGTATTTACCGAAAAGAAGTGAGTACTTATGTCCATACAAAAACCTGCACGTAGATATTTGTAGCAGCTTTGTTCGGAATTGTCAAAATTTGGAAGCAACCAAGATGCCCTTCAGTAGGGGATGGGTACATAAGGTGTGGTGGAATGTAATTCAGCGATAAAAAGAAATGAACTCTGAAGCCATCAAAAGAGATAGAGGCGACTTAAGTGCATATTACTAAGTGAAAGAGGACAGTCTGAAAAAGATACCCACTGTATGATTCTGACTGCATGACATCCTGGAAAACTCAGAACTACGGAGATCATAAAAAGATCAGTGGTTCCCAGGGATTGGAGGGAGGGAAGGAGAGATGAACGGTGGAGTTTGGGGGTAGTGGAGATATTCTGCACGATACTGCAATGGGGGCTACATAACATTTGTCAAAGCCCATAGGACTGTACAATGCAAAACCTGAATCCTGACGTAAACTATGGACTTTAGTAAAAAATAATGTATCAGTATTCAGTACTCAATTGTAACAAGATATCCATAATAGTGGAAAATGTGGGGGGAGGAGAAGGACAAGTGTGAGGAAGAAGTATAACAGCTCTCTGAACTTTATGCTAAACCTAAACTCTCTGTAAATCTAAAACGTCTCTAAACAATAAAGTTTGTTAATGTAAAAAATCGTTCTCTATCACATTGTCACAAAGTGTGGTAAGTGTAGAATATGAAAAAGAGATGGTGAAATAAATTCTACTATTACAGTAGTTGCAGGAAATAATTTATTCATAATTTGTTGCAAATGAAACAATTCCCACACTGGGTTTTTAAAAAGATGCAGGAATGTGTTTCTCTAATAGGTAGAGTTGCCTGGGCTCTACATTGAGAGCAGGGTATAGCAAACTGGGGCCCATGGATGCAATATGGCCTACGGTCTATTTTTGTGTAATCTGTAAGCCAAGAATTTTACAAACATTATAATGGTTTGTAAAAATCTAAAGGAGAAAAATGTTTTATGACATACAAACATGTTGTAAATTTCAAAGCTCATAAATATAGTTTTATTGAAACACAATTAAGTACCTGTATAACAGTTTTGCCTGTTGGCCCACAAAATCGAAAATATTTGCTATCTGGTCCTTCACAGAAAACATTTGCTGGCTCTATTTTAGGGGTTCACTACATTGTAAAAACAAAGATTCGTTAAAGAACTCTAAGACATCTCTTTCATTCAAGGATCCATATTTATTTCTGGTTCAATAAGACCAAAACACTAGTCGGGCCCAGGGAAACACTTTTCCACATCTCATTTATTTCCTCAAAACAAAAGGACCTTTGTCTCTATTCCATGGAGTTCTGTGGTTTGTGCTATTGGTGGGGCTAGAGATGGACTCAGCTTTAGAGTGTGGTGTGGGTTTGAATAGCAGCAGCACTTAGGTAAAGAAAAGACAAATTAATGACTGTGCTAAATTTCTCGTCTTATACTTGTATACCATAAACACAAGATACACTTACACAACAGAGTACCATTCCAAATAATGTGCATTATACACTCGTTTTCTTTCCTTTGGACCCAAATGTGTGGTTCGGGAAGTACTCATCAATTAGCAAATAACTGCAATTTGCATATGGTGCCTGAGCAGTGTTTTGCAATATGAAAACAATCAAATGCTCTTAAATTTGTAGTCTAAAGTATTGTTAAATACGTACGGTCTACATAATCTTAAATATATGTAGTCTAAGTAACATGCTGAAAGTATGATAGAATTCTTTACATCGGCAACTGCAATTGGGAAAGATTTTATCAGGACCACAGGTAGATATTAATCCAACATAAAAATGCACTTACCTTGTAGAAATGTACCCAAAGATGTTTAGTCAATTATTTCATTGCAACACATTACAACAAAAATTGGAAACATCTTCAATGGTCTTACATAAGAGACTGGTTAAGAGAAGTTTTGTGTATCTATACATTGAAATTTAGTACCAAGCAGCTAGATCTCTATGTGAAAAAGTATTAGATGAAAAAGCATGTTTTTAGGAGTATGGGGATGGTGGTATTTATGAATGTCACTTACTAGAGACTGCAACTTTTCCTGAATTATTTAGAATTGTTTGCCACAAACATATTTTTTTTTAGTGTATTTCAATTGTGGAAAGAAAGGGGTTTATTTGAGCTTAGCTATATCAGTGAATAAATCTGAAATATTGGGGTAGAATGAGAAAGCCATCTTGTACTAAAAATGGCCCATTTTCTCCCCTGAGCTGTTTTCTAGCCTAATTTTCTGCCTGCATTTTACTTCTGAATTGCGTGAAAGATTTGTGGAATACCATTAGCTATGGTTGAGGAATTATTTTCATGCTAAACTCACCCACTTCTAACTTCTTGAAAAAAAAACATTCGCCTAAAATTTCTCTAGCTGTTTTCAAGCCAAGGATAACTTTTATTTGAAAAGCCTAGAGGAAAGAAAATGTACAGTTAATAAATTTATAGTTATTTATGCAGAAATCAAAGGGCTTTTTGTAATGCATTGAAAAAAAATAGCAATCACATTTTTTTAATGGATTAACCTGAAAGAATCTGCACTAAATACCCATTAATTTGTCATGGTTGCAGGTAAACAGATAGAATGGCAGTAACTGCAGCATTTCTGTCTTTTAAATTTTTTTATTATTATTATTTTCAGGTATACTAAATGTAATAGACAGACATTTAGACCCCTCACAAAATGATAACTCCCCCCAATCTACTGCCCCTCTGACATCATAAATAGCTGTTACTATACCACTGACTATATTCCCTATGCTGTACTTTATATCCTATGACTATATATAAATATATATATTTATTTACTATCTTTGTAGATTCTCTGTACATATGAAACCCTGGTGTAAGTCTTCACTCATGCAAAAGCAATTCTCTATTGCTTGTTTATTTTTAATCATGGCATGTCTCCTTTTTTACATTATTCTCTCTCTCTCTTTCTCATTTTCCATTTTATTTTATCTTGACTAGGTAATGCACACAAATGACACACAATTTCAATGAAATAAGAGGGAAAATGGAGACAATCATGTCTCCCCACCCGTTCCCCAGGTAACCTCCCAAGAATCACATGACTGGGACAAGCTTCTGCTGTGTCCATCCGGATTCATCCTACACATGTACAAGTATGTGGGCCTGCAGGAGACTTCTTCTTACTCAGGTGGATTTGTCTACGTTCTGTATTGCAATTTGAGGGGCTCAGAGGCTTTTGCCAAGATGCCAGTTAAAGGAAAGCAACTCTGACTATGTAACCAGTCTTGCTAGACTGGGCTGTTTATAATTTCATTGGTCAGCCTCAGCTAGATGCTATTATCATGCGTGTCCTCAATATAAAGTACAGCAGCAGTACCCTTCACTGTGCCTACCCATCACGCTGGAGAAAAAGGTCAGCTGTGGATACTGATACCTACATGGATCTTGCCTTCATGCTTGCACACTGTAAAATCTGGATGAGCTGTCCTCTCTGCTCGTGCCCAGCAGTCATTCTGACATCTCCACTTACTCTCATTCTGGACATCTATTTCCTGCTCCAATATAACTCACCCACACACTCCATAAGAGAGTCAGAATGTGTGCCCCCAGCGCGTGGAGGACATGGGTGGCCAGTAAGGGTTCTCCAGGGAGGCAGCAGAGACTGAGACCAGCAGAGGGAGAACTGCACCATGGCAATAAAATGAGCATGCACTCGTTCTGTCCTGTCCACTGCTCCCCCCACCCCCAACCAGAGAAGCTGGGCTCTGCAACGATTATGGTGAGGAGCTGGCTCAGAACTGAGATATCTTCCTTCACTCACCAGTGCTGGAGTGGAGGGGAGAAGGGGTGATGAGCAGAGCAGACACCGCCCACTTCAGCTCCCTGTACCCACCAGCCTGGCCATGCATGGAGGAGAGAGAAAACTGGGGCTGGGCAGAGGTTGGAGCTTTAAACTGGATGGATTTCTTAAAGCTAGCAGGTATGGTCAAGGTGACACTAACAAAACTGCTACAAAGTAGTGAAGGAAGGTTTTACATAGCACAATTAGTGGCACAACTGAGAAAAACAAAGCCATGCCATGGTGATTCCCTAGCAAATTCAGAGTATTCACCAAAAGTTTCCATAACCTACGGCTTAATGAGTTAGGGACGAGTAGATAGGTGGGTAATCAGTGAAGGGTTCTTATCACTTGACTTTCATCATTTCCAATTTAATCATGACGAGTGTGTGGACCCAGATATATTTTAAGATGTATTATTTAAAATTTTATTTTTTAATTGGGAAATATTGGGGAACAGTGAGTTTCTCCAGGGCTCATCAGCTCCAAGTCGTTGTTTTTCAATCTAATTGTGGAGGGCGCAGCTCACTGGCCCATGTGGGAATCGAAACGGCAACCCTGTTGTTCAGAGCTCGTGCTCTAACCAGCTGAGCTATTCAACCGCCCAAGATGTGTTATTTTAAACTTTGAAAATCTATTTCTTAGGAAACAGGTCAAACAGAAAAAGTTGAGAACCATATGACTTCACTGATATGTAGGATATAAAACTGAAAGCAAGACAAACAAATAAACAAAAACTCATAGACACAGACAACAGTTTAGTGGTTACCAGAGAGTAAGGGGAAAGAGGCGTGGTCGATGAGGGTGAATGGGATCAAATATATGGTGATGGAAGGAGAACTGACTCTGGGTGGTGAACACACAATGTGATATATAGATGGTGTAATACAGAATTGTACACCTGAAACCTATGTAACTTTACTAACCATTGTCACCCCAATACATTTAATTTAAAAAGAGAAAGAAAAGAAAATCTATTGCTCTGAAACCCAGGTCTTCTCCCCACTTTTTCCTTTTCTATGCCTGCCACAGAAATGGAAAGCGTATGCACCTGCACACACATGTGCAAGAAATACAGGTGTCTGTGTCAATAGAAAACACGCATCCACAGGTGTGGGTGGGAACAAGGCTGATGTCCCTGTGGCTAGCAGACTGATCGCTAGCGGCAGTGTGGGGCTGGATGGAGACAAGTTAGGAGGTGCAGTGTGCCAAGGAAAGAGCTGAGGTGGGGAGAGGGGAGGAGAAGAGAGAACTAGGGGAGAAAATATGCAGGGGGCAGCAGAAACACCGCTTCAGACCACCTGGATGTGGAGACGGAGGCGTTGGCCTTAGTGGGAAAGTTCCCGGTTTTTGACTGAAGTATTGGAGAGATGACGAGTCAGTCAAAAGTTGCGCATTCCAGGAGTGTTCAGTATATTCACATTTCCTGTGCTCATTGGGAGGACCTGTTCCCTGGGTGGTTGGGTATTTGGGCAGAGCCCAGGGGACAGGTCTGGGCAGGTCCCTCAGGGTGAGGGTGAGCTGAGCTGTGGAAGGGGAAGCAGTGGGGCCCAGACACAGTCAGGGTTTCAGACTGGGAAACTGAGGCTGGAGAGCTGTTTTCTCTCCATGTTCTAGAGCCATGTTATTTTATAGTCGGAGGTTACAGCCAGATGTTTTCGAGCTAGGGAAAGGATTCCAGGCAGGCAGACACCCCGCAGCCATTTAAATCACTATCCTCATTGTTTCTAGACAGGTGAAAATAAGGCTAGGTTGGTAGGTAACCTGTAAGAAATAATTTTCAACAAAAAGGGTTTAATTTCTGAAGTGAAAAGGAAGTTATGCTATTTATATTGATTAATTAGAAAATAATACTTGGATAAGTGACTTTTCTAATCATGCCCGTTAAGCCTTTGTGCCGGGGCAGACAAAAATCGCAACAAAAACAGAAAACGAACTCTGAAGCCAGACACCAAGCCAAGGACAGCACCATCCCTGGGCTTTCCCAGGCTGAGTCTAAGACGGGTCAGGTTCAGAGCGTGTTTCCCAGCAAACACACACCTGACCCCCAGGTCTCTGGTCACCTGCCCCTCTGCCATCTCTATCACAGGAGAAAGCAGAGAGGACGGAGCAGGCTTTGTATCTCTCTAGGGGCAGCCCTTCGACCGGGCAAGGTGCTTCCGGGAGAACCGCCGCTGCCCTGGGTCGCGCCCCTTTGCGGACATTGTCCTCAGGGACCGCTCTCAGGTGGCTCGATGCCAGGCTGCCCGCCACAGACCAGCCTCCGGGTGACCTCTGTGCTCCGGCTCCTGCCCACACTGCCCTGGGACCCCTGCCTTCCTGACCCCAAGTCCCCCTTATCCTCTCCTAGCTTAAGGGGACCAATCTCAGGTGAAGCCTGTCCACAGCTTTGTGTCCCCTGGTCCACTGCTTCCTGCTTTGGAAGGTAGAGAGCTCTGCGTGAACCTGCAGAGTGGTAGCTCGGTTGAGGGACAGCCAGCAGCCTGGCCTTGCAACCCTGGCCCCCCCTCTGGCCCCACCTGCCAACCCCCAGACTCCGCCTCCTTCTCTACCTGGTCTCCCGCAGCCCCACACCAGGTCCTACCGTGGTCGTGGTGGGGCCTGAAACTCCTTCCTGCGCTCCAATAGCATCACTGCATAATAATGAAATACGACCGACAGAAATAAGTTGGGAGAATAAAATAGAAACAGACAGGTCTGGGGGTACTAATTATGGAAAACATAATGAGTGTCTGTCAGCACAAGGAAAAGGCAGAAGGAAACGGCCCCTGGAGGGAAACAAATCAGAAATCAGACTCCGGGCCACCCTGCCCTGGAGCCTGCCAACATCCCGCACCCCCAGAATGCAGATGGAGCCCAGCGCCAGAGGCCACAGACCTGGCGGACCAGGGACCCCTGGCCTTTGGAGCCCACAGACAGGGGACCAGAGCCAAGGTGGATACCTGCGGTAGGTTCTGGGGCGGTGGAGACGATTCTGGCAGGGAGGGCACCTGACCCAGATTTTCAGGGGATCTCTACCGGCGGGGTCCCTGGAACCGCAGGGTCCTGCCCTCTCTGAGCTCAGGGTGCCAAGGGGCCTACGGGCTTTTTCCCTCCCTACGGCTTCACCGCGCTGTGTAAGGCCCCGGAGTGAGACCAGTCAGGTGACGGCGCAAAGCCTGCTCACCTGTCTGTCTCCAGGCGGGGCCTGCGTGCGGTGGGCACAGGGTGGGTGGGGGTGGGGCTCCCCTGGGTGTCACATGACCCACACCTGCGCGAAGGACAGACAGGCAACAGCTGGCGCTCACCGCCCGTGGGACTGGGAGCCGCAGAGCTGCTCACAGGTGTGCGGACCAGGGGGCTGCGGGCTTGTCTTTGAAGCTGGGGGTGTTGCAGCCACACCAGGTGACTGGTTGGTGGTCTCAGGAAACCAACGTGGGAGACTATCTGGAAGAGCTTATTAAGGGACAACGATCTCTGCTCTGAGGAGTGAGAAGCACCATGCTGGAGTGTCTTACAATAAAGGGAAGCAGGTACCAATTGCTCTTCACACCGGCTCGTGTAAGTGTGTTGTTACCTAGACCAGGGCCAACACCTGAGGGAGAGCGGCTTTGTCTTCCGCGGTTAATTCAGCTCTCATCATTCTGACAACACAGGATCAAAGCTGCCTCTGCTTTGCCCCTGTTGGAATCTTTATCTTGTTACCATGACAACTCCACAAATTTGTTGTCAAACACATGATTAAAAAAATAGGGAGTGCCTTTATCTAGTTAAATGGAAAATAAATCCACAAAAGTACAAAATAAATAATAATCCAGTATCCGAAAGAATTTCAAATAGATTTAAGAATTCCTGAAATTGTTAAAGCTGTCACAAATTAATGCTGAAATTTCGTTTTCCTTAAAATTGCAAAATCAAATGTTAACATAAAGCAATTTTAACCTGCTCAAGAAATATTGTAGGGGCTTAGTGGTTTATTCATGTTTATTTTATTTACAGAAGTAATATATGAAATCATACTATTTCTAAAACAATAGAAGTCATTCAGAATTAAAGTAGAAACAGAAACCCTCCTTCACTCTCCCTGCTTCACTCAGGAAATTGTCATCTCTTGCCCAAAGGAACCACTCTTAAGGTCTGACAGTTGAGTTCGGGAACTCATCCCAAAAAAAGTGCTACATTCCTGATTACTGAATATCACTATGGTCACCTTTGAAGTACTCCCCTTGGAGAGCTATGCACTGACATCAGTGCCTAGTCCGCACTTCAAAGCAATTTTGGAACTCTTTCTGGAATGGCCATCAGAATTGTCACCCTATTACCCCTGATGTCCTGAATGTCATCAAAATATCTTCCTTTCAGTATTCCCTTTATCTTCAGGTAAGGAAAGAAATCTTTGGAGGCCAGATCAGGTGAGTAGGGAGGGTGCTCCTATACAGTTATTTGTTTACTGGCTAAAAATTCCCTCACAGACAGTGCCCTGTGAGCTGGTGCATTGTCGTGATGCAAGAGCCATGAATTGTTGGTGAAAAGTTCAGGTCGTCTAACTTTTTCAGGGAGACTTTTCAGCACTTCTGAATAATAAACTTGGTTAACTGTTGGTCCAGTTGGTACAAATTCATAATGAATAATCACTCTGATATCAAAAAAGTTTAGCGACATCATTGCAACAAGTTCGCAAACGTAATTGTCAGAACTCAAATGTGTATAGAGGGAGATAAATTTCTATACCTCCTTATAAATTTCTTCATGTATACTAACTTAACAATGACTTTGCAGGCTTCTCAGTTTCACCCCTTCAGCTGTACCTCGTTCCCTTTAATGTCTGCATAGTCTAACAATACATGAATGTACTCGAAAGTTCAGCCATTTCCCTAGACATGCCGGTTGTTTCGGTTGTTTCCAATCTGTCATTAGTATAAACAAGACTGCAGAGGATTTTTTGTAACTGTGCCTCAGGGAACATGGCTTACTGGTTCGCTGTGATGGATGTTGAAAGTGGAACTGCTGGTCACAGGATATGCACACTTAACCCCGGATAGGCACTACCAATCTGTCCTTTAAATGGTCTATGCAAAGCTATCTATTCAAAAATGAAAGTGCTCATTTCTGCATTGCTTCGTTTGCATAGCATCGATCTGTTTATTTTCACCAAAGTGATGGGCAAATATAATGTACAGAATCATATATATATACATATACATGTATTTGATTTTATAATTTGCTTTCCTGAGTACTATGAGATAAGGTGTTGTTTCAAAGGCATATTAGCACCTCATCTTCTCTTGTTGTTGAGCTCCTGTATATGTTTTATAGTTTTCTATGTGGTCACTTGCCTATTTCTATTGAGTAGAAGGGGCTCATCATACCTGACTGAGATTCATCCTTTGCTGTGGCAAATGCTATGTGCGCGTCCAGTAGATCAAACCTGACATTGTGTTTACATCTTTGGGGTTTCTGTTGTTTTCACATTATTTCTTTGAATTCTGAATGTTGAGTATTGTTTTATTCAGACTGGATTATAGATTTCTCCTCGTACGTCACACAAGTTTTGTTTTGTATACTTAGAAACTCTATTAATAGGGGTAGAGGGCATTATCTGTGTGCTTCATGAACTATAATTTTTGTCTCCATGCGTCCCATTTAATGCTTTTCAGTTGGAATTCTGATTTTACACCTGCCAGACATCCTTTTTTTTTTTTATTAACCTATTCCTTATAGATCTTTTACCATGCATTTATTTTTCACTTTTAAATAGTATAGCTGTCAAAAGTATAGTCTCTGGAGGTAATTCTTGGGTCAGGAATTGTGCTTAGCCACAATGTCATTCTGAGAAGTAAATGAGATGATCCATGCAAAAAAGATTGCCCTAGTACTTCTAACCTACTCAGCATAAAGTGTTTCATTGTTTTCTTTGTAACATGTGTCCTTGTAAATAGCTTTTAGCTGAATTTTTATTTTGTCTTAAATTGGGAATAAATATATCCCATTCAAATTTATTGTGAAAATTTCTAGACAGCCTTTTCTATTCTTCTATGTGACTCATTTAAATGTTTAGCACAAAACATTTCAACAAAATTTTTATTTATCATCTCTAATGAAACCTTATGTGAGCTCTCTGACTTGAACAAGAAAAATCAGTCACATATTCATGTCTATCAATTTCTTCTCACTTCTCATGTGTTTAGAAAATCATCTGCAATTTTAATTCTATTGTTAATTTTTTGACATTGTGCTTTGGCATTCTTAGGAATGGTTTCTTAGCAATTGAGAGATTGTTAAGTTTGTTATCTGGAGAGTTCAGAGCCTGTTGAACCCAACAGACAGTAGCAGGGACCTCTTCCTTGTGCTATGTATTTACAGACTTGTCACAGCGTGGTATGATTCAGAGGGTTACAACTTGGATAATAAAGAGGTGAGAGAGTCTCTTTTTACTGAAGCTGAGGTTTAGAGAAAATCCAATGTCTTTTCAAAAGGTGGCATAGTTAATAATGATCATTTCTTCCTGCTTCCCAATATACATAGAAAACTGAAAAATTTAAAAATCAGTTATAGGATGGAAAAGCAACCAAGACTAACAAGTCACAAAAAACACAGTAAACCTGGTCTATTCTGCTGACTTTTTCTGGTCAGTTTTGAAATGATTTCTCCATTTGGGTCCTGGAGGAAGGTTTCTGCAGAGTGGGGTCATGGTGTGGCAGGAAGCCGACCGGGCACTCAGACATCAGTGATTCCAGCTGGACCCATTACTCACTCACTGGGGGACTTGGCCCAAAACATATTGTGCTTCTCCTTGTTTCCTAGTCTGTGAAGGTCCGCGTGGTCCCATCGAAATGTAATGTGAGTCACATTTTAAATTTTCTAGTTGTGGCTGCATAAGTAAAAACAAATAGGTGAAATTAAGTTTAATATTATATTTCATTCAGCTCAATACATCCAAGATGTTATCATTTCAACATGGAATCAATATAAAAATAACTATTAAACAGATATTTTATATTCTTTTGTTTACAGAGTCTTCAAAATCTGGTGGATCTCATTTACACCTGTGTCTTTCATGACTACCTGTACTCTGACAACTAATACCCGTCTATCACGCCTGGCTTTCCACGGAACGCTGGACTGTAAAGCGCACTGTCTTTTGAGCGTCCGCACTTAAAGGTCTAATGGGCACCTCAAACTTAACATATTCCAAACAGAGCCCCTGATTTCCCTTATGTAGAAAATGGTTTCTCCAGAATTCTCCCCTCCACCAGTTAAAGGCAGCTCCCTCCTTCCCAACCCAAAACCTTGGAATAATCCTTGGTGCTCTCTTTCACACCCATGTGCAACCCTCAGCAAATCCTTGTGGCTTCAGCTCAGGAACACATCCAAGATCCTGACCACCACCGCCTGCTCCAGGCCTCTCTCTCTCACCTCTGGGTCATGACAGTGACCTCCAGACTGGTCTCCTTCTGTGTCTGCCCCTTCCATGCTGTTCCCAACCAGGAGGGGAGTGGTCCTCTTAAGGTGCAAGTCAGATACTGATACCCTCTTCCCAAAACCCTCTAAGACTTCACATCACTCGAAGTAAAAACCGGCATCATCATAGTGACTCATGACCCCACACAAACTGGCTTCCTGTTTCCTTTCTGATCTTATATCTTTCCCCTTCCCTCCCCAAAGTTGGCTCTGCCCCAGGCACGCTGGCCTCTTGGCTCTTATTGAGAATGACAGGCATGCTCCAACCTGAAGGCCTTTGCACGCCCTATGCCCACTGCCAGGACACAGATACGAGACATCGCTTTATGATTTGATGCCTAATTCTCTTCAGGGGCTCAGGGGTCACTCTTTGAGTGAGTTTTCTCCACATCATATAAAATAGCAGCTCTGGCTTTTCTCAAACTCCCTGTCATCCTCATACTACTTTGTTCCTTTCCATTACACTTATCACTAATATCGTTATGAGTGATATTATATATTATTATATAATGTTAAATAAACTAATAATATTTTTATTTATTAATCTCTCCCAAATAGAATTTGTTTTTCTCCACTAGAATTTAGCCCCCAAGATGGATTTTAGTTTGTTTTGTTTGCTGCTGAATCCCCCGTGCAGAACACAGTGTCTGGCGTGCAGAAAACACTTAGCAAATACTTGTTTAATTAATTATTCTGTTAACTACTACCACATTATCATCCAGCTTATGCTTAAACCCTCTGTGAATAGATGTTCACTATCTTCCTAGATAATCTGTTCCATCCTGAGAGAATTCTGTTGCAAAATCATTGCATAAAATCCATCATGTTTACTTCTGACTGGTTGTTCACAGATTCATAGAATTCATTCATTAGAATAACTTAGTCCCTCTGCCTTCTGATATTTGGTGACAACTCTGGAGACTGTCTTCATTAAGGTTGCATAAAGAAAGCTGAAGAGAAGACACATAAAAAGAAGCAACTTGAGTCACACAACACGTGGTTTGTAGCACAGTTTCTCTTACGTGGTATTTCATCTTCCTCTTGATCAATAGCCATTGTCTATGGTTCATCCGGGAGGCCCATTAGTGTTCTCAAAATACTTTCTAAGTTAGTTCATAGTCAATTCTCCTGACTGACTGCAGGTTTCTGCTGGACATTATCTAAAACAATCTTCCTAGGCAATTAAAATGCAGTGGAGGTGAATCTGAAACCAGCATCTGAAAATGAAGCGTCCATAAAATCTGCCAGTAACAGGGAAAGAAAAAAAAAATAGTAACAAATAATGGCAGAGGATCTTCAAGTTTCAGGTCTCCATAAAAATTTACAAAGCTGTGTAAAATCTTAAGAGGTGGCATGGGGTAGTAATTAAAATAATGGATTTTAGAACTAGTTCCCAATATTTAAATTCTGGCTCTGTCCCTCATTGATCCTCTTGGATTTCAGAATTATTGTGGGCCAATGGATTGTGTGTGTGTTTGTCTCCCATTTTACCCCTTTTTGAAAGGCATACTTGGCCTACCTTTGTACGTTGGGTGTATGGTGGGAGGAGATGGTGATAAGATAGCTCTTCTGTCTAATTCACAGGTCTGTAGATAAAGAGGTACTTTTTTCCAGGAAAGTACTCTAGGAACCATTCCTGAAGCGTCTCATCCACTCCTGAACTGGATTCATATGTAAGATCCTGGATTTTGAGCTGATGCTCTAATGGGTTGAGACCTAGGGGCCGTTGGACAGGATGAGTATGTTTTGCATATGAGGAGACATGAATCATTAGAGTGCAAAGGGTAGAAGGTGGTCGCCAGCTCCAATATGGCCTCCAGTGATCATCCCTCCTAGGACTTGTGCCTTGTGAGGTCTCCTTACACGTGCAGTTGGGTCTAACCTGTGGGCAGGATACCATGAAAGGATATCATTTCTGAGGCTAGGTCAGAAAAGGCATTGCAGTTTCTGCCTGGGGCCTTTTCACTGCTTGCTCCAGAGGAAATAAGGCACCATGATGTGAGGCCACTAAGCAGGCCTGTGGCAAGTCCTAAGTGAAGAGGGACTGACACTTCCTGTCAACACCAATTCACCAGCCATGGGAGTGAGTATCCAAGAAAGCAAATTCTCCAGCTCCGTCACGCCTCACATGACTGCAATCTGGTTAAATGTTATTCTACACTAACACAAAATGATTGTTCTATACACAACCATACACAGACTAATAGTCTAATGGTGAATCAAAATTATTAAACTAAAAGTAATAAAAATAGTCTAACAAACATTTATGGATGCCCTACCTGTGGCAGATGACACTATTGAATCGGGTATGTCCCTCACCTTCAAGAATCCTATGTCCCTTCCAGGGAGACAGACTTAACCATAACAAGTCATTAAATATGGTCCAATAGAGAATTTCAGAGAACATGATGGAGGAGGAGAGAAGTCTATGTCTGTTTGCTCTAATTGCTGTGGACACAGCCCGGGAAGAAGAGACTAAGTTTATCCAATAAAGTTGGGGCTTTAAGACTTTAAAGACTTTCTTGTAAGAAAGTAGTGTTTGAACTTAATCTTAAATAATAAGGCATTGGACCAGCAGACAAAAGTGTTTCAGTCAAGAGGAACAGCCAATAGAGGGCTGAGTTCAGAAGTACACGATGCTTGAGAGAGAGACGCCTCTCCTGTGCGTGGAGCATGCGGTGTGTAAAGATGGGGAAGATGTGAAGGTGAGAGGATGAAGGAAAGGGTGAATCAAGCAACAGTGGGTCCTGGACCCACATTACAGAACTGGCACATTTCAGGAAGATCTTAGGAACCAGCTGAAAAAATGTTAAGTAAATGTTTTATGGTCAGATATGAGTTTAGAAACAATCAGTTTGGTCCTTGAGCAGAAGAGGGATTAAAGGAGAAAGGGTGGGAAACAAAGGAAATGAGATTAAATTCTGCTCTAATGACCCCTAACACTAACTCATTAAGTGAGATATGAGGAGGACCAGGTACCATAGCAGTGGGGATGGAGAAAAGAGGATACTCAGAGCGGTTCCCAAGGTGGCAATAAACTTGGTAATATACTGTGAGAGAGGTAATGGGCCCTGGTCTTCCACGTTAGCGAGCAGGTTATTATTTTCATTGTATAGTACCTAATAGCATGTTGCCCTCCATTTTGCAGCAGATGGTAGACCAGTTATCTAGAAATTGTAGAAGTATTGATTTTTAAGCTGTCCAGATTTAAAAAGCAATTTTTAAATGGACTGAAAGATTTAATCCATATTTAGGGCTGCTTAATTTCAGTGAGATAAGTACCTGAGAAAAGGCATAATACATAAATCAGTTGTTGTTTTGTTTTTTTTCCACTTCTTTGCCCTGAGCTTACAATCGTACATTTTAAAAAGAATAACCTGGGCCGAGGTAGAGTTTAGTTTTCAGTGTTTCTCATCCCTCTCACTTTTCAATGTGACTGTTAAGAATATTTTCCTCCATGGGTACATGGTTGTCTCTGGATTCCACAGTGGGAAGCAGAGCTGGACACAGAGAGGAGAGCTGACACCCAGCCTGGCCCACTGCGCTAGAACAATCTCTGTGTTCTGTCCAGCCTTAGCTTGCCTCTTGTGTCCACCCTGCTTCCATCCAGGACTGTCCATCCCAGTACAGACCCATATAGCCGAAAGGACTGCACCTGCTTGGATTATCTTGGGTGAGAGTCAATAAAATATAAAACAAAGCACAAATATTTGTTTCTTTAAGTTCCAGGAAGTTCAAGAAAGATGCCAAACTCTAAACATTCGGAGCAGAAACCATAGCACTGGTTTCTCAACTCTCACTAGTAAATAAGTTTTGAGAACAAACAATGGCATAATATAGAACAATGAAGTGTCAAGGCCTTCCTTGGCATTCTAGAGGCAAGCCACCCAAAAGTAAACTAGGGTCATGAAGGGAGGCTGTTCTTCCCCTGAGAGAGTTGTTCTGTAAACTGACAAAAAAAAAAAAAGGCATTTGACTTTGAGTCAGGAAACCTGATAGTAAGTTTTAACTACATAGTGGATTTCTACAGACTCAAAGAGAATTACTTAAACTGAAAAATCCAAAATTTTATAAAATAAATGCTATTTGTTTATTTGCAGTGGCCACAAACTCTAGGATACAAAAAAGGAAAATGAGCAACGCTGTGTTTCTATAATGAAATTGTCTCAAGCCCAACTCCTTCCTTGTGTCAGAAAATGTAATATAGTGAGTTCCAGACAAAACAAGTTGTTCCCTTCACAACCCCCTTCCTCAGAATCAGCCCCTCTCCTTCTCCGCAGAGTAACACCCAGAGGTTTATAAGGCACCTGGGCACGGGGTTCAGGTGGGAGCTAAGTCTCAGAAGTCACACTGCATCACTCCCACTGCTTTCTGTTGGTGACACAGGTAAGAGGGGGTCACCCCAGGGGGTGAGTATCAGAGGATGTGTTTCACTATGGCCATCTGGGCAGTAGCTCTGAGGAGGTGGGTATTCACATACTAAAGGGCAGAGGACCCAAAATAAAAAAAGACATCACAATTAAGAGTACAGGAACTGGGCGTCCGAGTTCCTTTGAATAAGACAGGTTTGTTACGCAGCAGATTGGAGCAGTGATGTCGAGATAAGCCTCTGACCCTCACTGAGTGGACTCTACATAGGAAGCCAGTTTAATTTAAAGAGAGAATCACCTGTTTTTGTAATATTGGTTAATACTGTATTAGAGAAGAAGGGAGGAAGGTGGGCACAGAGCACTGCTATATCTTTGAAAGAAAACATCATTATAAACTGCTCCTCGGTCAAAGACAAAATCACTGAAATATTTCTGGCTCAACAGAGTCAAGTTAACAGCAGATGGAACTATCGAGGCGGCAACTGTGTTGTCACCAGAGAATGAGAGGCCAGACCAGAGTCCAGAGTCCCAGGGACTCTGAATAGTTCCAGCAATCAGGGAAGTAACTGACTGACTCACCTGGAAACCAGAAATGTCCTCCCCCCTCCATCCCCCCCAAGATGAGGATGGTGTCCCCTACAGTGCGCTGCCTGGTATAAATTATCCACCACGAACAGACCAGGCCCCCATGCGGACCTGCCTTTTGGTGTTAGCCACACACAGGAATCCTTCCCCAAACTTCAAAAGCCCTGTCGCCTTGCATTAAACTCCATGAGGACCTAACTTCCCACCATTACAAGCTGAATGTCAAGAGAAAAAGAACAATTCCTGGCTGAGTGTGCTGATCTTCTCCATGAGGTGGGGTTTCACAATAGACTTCTGCCCATGAATTTGAATGACAGTCACCCAGAATTCCCTCTGGGCAGAGAGCTGACACCTGACACCGCAGAACAAGTGGCAAAACATCCCAGCAGAGAGCAGCTGGAAACCCAGAGGCAATGAAAAGGCCACACTAGGAAAATGCTGCAATGATAAGGACACTATGATTGTAAGTGCCCAAGTGGCTTCCAGGAGTTGGCTCAAGTTTATCACCAGAAGCCCAGAAGCCCTTCTGTTATGACTCACTGTCAGTGGGATTCTTCAGACCCAAATTAAGAGCTGTCAGGGTCACACCTTAACAAGAATGAGTTCTTCTGAGGAAGCTGAGCGACAGCCCCGACGAGCAGAAGGGAGACCCTTGGGTGCTCTGTCCCCCGGCCTTTGTCTTCTGTCCATCCTGCAGCTCCACGCCATGGCCACTCTCTGCTGTCGTTCTGTTGGGAAATGACCTGCATGGAGATGGGCAGTCAGGAGACAGCTGGGGATCTCGGCACCCTAAACTGTGACCTCACTGTGACATTACATGGTAATGACTGCTTTTTCTCTTCTGAAAAATGCAGATAACACCTGTCCTTCATGTACCAATGCCAGTACGTGTGTGATAAGACATTGAAATAATGGAAGAAACTGGAAGAACTGGAAGAAACTTGTGTGTGTGTGTGTGTGTGTGTGTGTGTGTGTGTGTGTGTTCAGTTTTGTGATTGTTCAGTTTTAAGATGAAACCCAGAGCCAAAGAGAAAATTCCCGGTGACATGGTGGAAGGCATTTTACTGTCATATCCAACATTTTAGGAAACTGATACACTTCATTTCGGAGAAAAAAGGCACCGGCAGCAGGGGTGCTTGCCCCCAGCTTTTCTTCCTGACTTAACACAGAGACCTGGGAGTATTTTGACAACCTTTTGTATGTGGGGGAGGGAGACCTGCAGTTCCACAGGTGAATGACACCTCTGGAAAATTATCCGGGTGGCCTGTAGAGGGCGTGTCGCTATCTTTCTACAGGAACACCCCTGGGCAGGTGTATCTGTGCCCCATCCAGCCTCCCAACATCCTTGCCTTGCGGTTTGGGCTGAGTTACAGAGTACTGAGAGGGAAAGAAGACAGAATTAAAAGTGCTCATTGGTCACTAGAGTGCTTTTCAATACTAGACGAAGTGTATTCAGACAATCAAATTTCTGTATTGCTTTATGAGGACCATGCTTTGTATCCAGTCAGAAATGCATCTCCTTCAAAGGAGCTGAGAATAAGTGTCTCCATTTAAGCTGGTTCTGATTATTAATTGAAAAGAAGCCAGGTCGTTGGTTATTAATAAACACTGAGGCCAATCGATAAATGCTATTTACAGAGACAGAAAACAAGTCAGACTCCCAAAATGGCCATTCTGGACTCATAAAATGTAGGTGGAATTCAGAGCTTTTAGGAAAGCATGTGACAAGGTCACAGGAGTTTGTTTCTGGAATGTATGAAGATGTTTACCACAAGGGCTAGAAAATAAAAGTCAAATTCAGATATATGAACTTCACATTAAGCAAGGAGACATAAAATTGGACAGCAAGCAAACTAATTACCCATCCATAAGAATAAATTAGACCCTCAGTAAACACAGATGCGTTTATTTATGTACAAATAGAAATAAGTATTTCTTATATTGCCCCAGAGGTACTACAGCTATTGTACCACAATCGTATTATTTTGAACAACTTGGTGTTGGCTCTCTGTATTCTGAAATAAGCAACTGCGTTTGAAGTTTAGGCAAGAATGCTGCACCCTTGCCCACACTGAGAAAAACCATAGACACTGAGGAAAATATGTTATTCTTTTAAAACGCCACCTTACTGCTGCAGTTTTTTAGCCAAGAACCTAAGACTGCTTAGTGGAAGATGAACTGGACCCCATGACACAGATCTTCCAACTGCTCTACAAGAAATACAGAATAAAATAACTGTAGATAGCAATTTCACACAATACAGAAGCTTTAACCATTTTTTGCAGTAAGAGTGACTTCCATTTGGAAAGAAAATACTAGGATCTTAGATTGTCAAGAGTTAAATAATATTTAAATTTTTAATTTGTTTTTAATTTATTCTATTTTTAAATTTATTTTATTTTTTCATTTATTTTCAATGCTGAATTATTTTTTAAAAATATATTGGGAAGGATCCATGTTCTCATTTTGAGTTCATTTATTTAGATTTGCTGTTTCTTAACCCAGGCATATGCATGTGTGTATTATACACAATATTTAATAAAGTTATACAAGTATTTATAAACAGGATATTTACATCTAGTGTATGTGTGCATGTATGTAAATCTCTGAAAAAATGGTCGCTAAATTTTTCTGTTTACTGAACATTAGAATTTCTGGTGATTTGTTTATTTCTTCTCTCTCTTGCTTTCTGATGTTTACGTCATTGAACAATGAGCATGTATTATCTATGTTACTAGGAAAAATGTTAGGGTTTTTATTGGGGAAAATTTTAATTGCTCAGTATGTGAAATATGGCTGTTTCCTCCTACATATTTTCTCCTATAATATAATGGACTATATTAGTGCTTTTAAAGAATGGATGCCTTATCTATCAACCCTCAGATGCCACTTCCATTTTAAATTAATAGGGGAAAACAAAAATGATCATAGATTACATTTATTTATTATTATAGTGAGACATTTTAGTTTTCGAAGGGCACACATCATTTGCATTCATATTTATCTAGAATCAAATATTTATCACGCACTATGCGTAGTTCTTGCAAACCGAGTTTGTTTTGAAGAAACATATCTGATATGGTCTCACACAAGATAGATGGTTCAATTTTAGGGCGAGATGCTAATTCCTGGTGCTTCAGAAATATTCATTCCCAATGAATGACTAAGGAATGAGAAAACACCAAACACACATTCATAGGAAGGGTTGGGCTTTTTTGAGACCGCAAAAAAATGAAAACAAACAAACCAAAACCTTAAAAGCCTAAGCAATTTTAGTTGGTAAATTATTTTTTTGTTGCAGCTAACACCAATGAGGGGAAAAACGCTCTGCATGTCAGTCCTAGTTTCAAACAAAGCAGTGAAATTCAAGTCACAACATTTCCAAAAATGGTTATGTTGCTTTTATCTTTTATTTCTTAGCAAATAATTTCTTTGTCACAACTATTATTTTTGTTCAGGATAAAATGCTGAGTTTTACTCATTTGCTGCTGAAAATTTCTAATATTTGATAAGTTCAGAGTAAAATAAATTGAATTCCATTTCTTCTAATGCATTGCTGAGGGAAGGCAAAAATTTCTACAAAAAAAAAAAAATCACAGCTCTAAAGTTTACAAAAAAGGAGCCATGAAAAGAAAATGACAGACAGGAAATACTAAATATGAGAACACCTGCGCTGAGTAAACACTGTACACTGATGTTTTGATTTAACAGCACTTCCAATGTCATTTGTAAAAAATGTTGTACAAATTGCCTTTAACATTTTGAAAGGAATTCAATGAATTTAGGCAAAGTGGAAAGGAATATCCACCGGTGGAGCCTGGAGCACGTGGCTTTGGCATCAGAATTGGCATCATGGCCTTGGACCCCATGTGTCTGCCAGGCCACAGGGCCTCCTCAGTTATCCCCCAACACACGGGCTGTAGGAGTAGATATCCCTGGCCTTGCCTCTGGACCTAGGACTTATCAAGCTGCCTAATCATCATGACCTCCCATTTCCTTATAAATAAATTGGAAACACCTTTAAATATGATATTGATTAAGAAATAGTAGATCAAATGATAAAATATTTAAAAGATCCTTCATAAATAAAAGCTAATATAAAAATTGTCACTCTGAGTCAAATGTATATTTAATCAATCGTGTTTTATTTGATATTTATTCGTAATAGTAACATCTGACTGGTTACATTGACACCCCGATACCACTCGGCTCCATCTGCCTGTATTTACTCTGATAGAAATCAAAACATCCCACACAAGGGTAACGAGTATCTTCAATCAAACCCATGAGTACGATACTAGGCTAGGGCCAGACTTTCCCGAAGGTCCCTTTGTCAATTCACCTTTTTACTATGATCTCTTTACTATGTTCTCTTTCTCCATTTTCTCAGATACACTCTTGGTGCTGGGACCTCTTGCCTGTCCTGAATATTGTCCTGATTACTGGTCTGCTTCTTCCAATCTCTACCCCAGGAAATCTGGAGTTTCTTCTAAAAATAAAAATCAGTGAAAGGGCTTCCCTTTGCCTTAAAACCAAATCTACGCTCTGCTTCACTCTGCACCCTCCTCAGAGACAGTCATTTCCTAGAATCCTAGGTTCAAATCATCCTTGTCTGCAGGCTGATCAGTCTCCCACGAGCATCTGCCTCTGGGCTTTTGCAGACTCTGATCCTGTTTTCCACTTCTGTGCTGGAAGACTGAGTAGTTTTTTCACCTAAATAGGTATCTTCATAACTCAGATTAGACATAACCTACTCAGGAAAGCTTTCCTTGACTTCCCGAGCCTGGGATGAACACTTTTATTCAAGCCATAGTCTCATATTTCACATGCTGTATGACTTCTAATCAAAGTTCCAATGAGAAATATATACGAGAATCTTCTCCTTTTTCCATATGTCCATGGCATTGTCTTCTTCCCCATCCCCTCTCCTCTTTCCCTTTCTTCTTCTTTTCTCTCTCTCTCTCGCTCTCTCTCTCTCCACCACCCCCGAATATTGCCCAGACATTATATTTAAATTAAGTCCTCAAATTTAATGTTATTAATAAACACATTTGAAGCAGCTTGGGTACAACAAATATTGTAAAGATATCAGGAATAGAAAAGGCTGAATACAGCATGGACAAAGTATTACCAGCACCTTGGACATGCATGAGAAAGTCACCAAAACCATCAATTTATCCATTCATTTCTTCCTTCACCCATTCATTGAACAGTCATTTATTAGAACCTACCCTGGGTCAGTAATACTCCAGTTTCTCTAGGGGAGAGCTAAAGAGAAGTTGTGGATAGAAAAATCGTAGTACAGAAATGACCTGGTTTATATGTCTGAGAAGCAAACGGTCAACTGCAAAGCCAAAGGGCAAACAAATAATTATTGCAATTCCTGCTAAGGCCCCTTCCCCAGAGTAATACCAGCCAGGGAGGGGTAGGCAACCATGAAAGCAGCTCAATGCCCTCGGAAGCTCCCTTCACTAAGGCATATGATTTTTAAATTATGTATTATCTGCTTGTGTTTATTCTGACTGTGGTACGTTTGTACGCATCTTCTATTTGGCTTTCCAGAACCAGTCTGATAATCAAGCAGCCAATCCTGCAAGTCCTATATTCTAACGGATGTCAAGGAGTACGGGTCCATGTGTTTGCATTAATTTGCAATTATCATATGGGACAGAAGTGTGTACAGTGCCAGAAGTATCAAAACATCCCAGAGCAGCACCTATTCTAAAATTCACTGCACCATGGGGTTTTTCTCCCAATACACTGAGTATATCCCAGAGCAGAAATAAATTAATTGCAATATTTATTAAAATGATCTATACCAACAAAAAACACCCCACCTCATTTAGTTTAAAATTGACTGCAGTTTCATCCATAATGCACATCTTTTGTGAAATGCTACAACATAAAGCAAACCTGAAAGAATCACAGATTGTGAGTGATGTTGTGTGGGTCATCTCGGCATCTGGGCCCACCCTGGCGAGACAGGCAATCCCCACCATCAGCAGCTCAGACTGTAGAAGCCAGTATACGTTTAAAAAAAAAAAAAGAAAGAAAGAAAGAAAAAAAGTTTAAGCCCTTTTTATTTACCCGCTTTCTTGTTTCATGTGTTTTAGTGTGTTAGATGAAGCATTCACAGGACACTACTTAATTATAAGAATAAAATATTGAGATGGAAGATGCACTCCTGTTGATAAAACCAGATTAATGATTAGAGGTTTAATAAGCCGCTTCCAAGAGAGCTTGTGAAAATGAAACTGCTTGTCGTAGAATCTGATCTCTAAACTCAGTGTTTCAAATAAGCTCCAAATAAAGTTCCAAACAAGAAGCCTCCCGAGGTCTGTGGTGATGAGACAAGCGAAGGAGCTAAAATTAGAACGTGCTGGTGGCAGAGAACAACTGCCACATAGAGGATAGCCTTTGATCGGGATGACACACAAGGAAAGGCACCTGGGAGTCAGAAGCCCTCACAGAGGATCTGTTTATAGCAGGACAAGGTCAACCATGGAAGACACTAAAGCAAAGCCTCACCCACATACCATAGTGTTGAAGGTCTCCATGGGAAGGGGCAGGCGATTTATTTTGGTTGGCTCCAACTTCTAAAATATGCCTAACTTTGAGGGAGTAAGTATTCACTTACATAAATGCACATTTTACAAGCATTCCGAAGTCATGCTTTTGCATGGGGATTATGTTAGATTATTTCTCGACCCCCTCCCACCCAGGTCACTAAGATCTTATGATTGTATACTTTCGAAGGGGGATAATAAAACTGCCAAATATTTGCGGGGGGAGGGGGGATATAAATCTGATGCTTTATAACAAGGGACTAGCAAATTTGGCCACACAGTTTCTCTTGTCACTTTTCAACCCTACTGTTGTAGCGTTACTAGTGGGGAAACCAACGCTCAGATTCCTCCTGTTGGAGCTGAGCTGGGTGTCTTTTAGACCCAAATGCTCCAAGTTCTGGATCAAGTATTTCCCTCTCATATCAGTCTTCTAGGACTGTTCTAGCAAAGCACCACCAATTGAATGGTGGAGTGGCGTAAACAACAGACATGGACTGTCTCCCACTTCTGCAGGTTAGAAGTCTGAGGTCAAGGTGAAAGCAGGGCTGGCTCCCTCCCAGGGCTATCTATGGGTAAGATCCTATTCCAGGCCCTTCTCTCATTGGCTTACAGGCCACCCTCTTCTCTCCGTGCGTGTCTGTGTCAAGACCCAAATTTCCTCTTGTATGAGGACACCAGACATATTGCCCACCCTGAAGACCTCACTTTAACTTGATTTCCTCTGTAAAGATCCTGTCTCCAAATCCAGAAAGGTTCTGAGGTCCTGGGGATGAGGATCTCAACATATCCTTTTTTGGTGAGGACCCAATTCAACCCACATACCCCACTGGAGCTTGAAGGTCCTAATCCATCGCTAAGGATTATTATTAATCAGACAGGGCATTAATTGTTGCTCAAGGCAACTCATTTGCACCCTTTCCCTGGCACATACTTAGGCTAGACAGGCAAGGCTGCTTCCTAAGGACCATCAGCGTGAATAGGCTCAGTCTCATTCTGGAGTTTGTCTCCTTCTGTCAAGCAGTCTCTTGCACTCTGTATCTTCAACCAACTTTACATGTCATTCCTCAACCTAAACTTTGTGTCAGGGAGAATTTCACGTGGAATGAAAGGGCTTTATTTGAGAGGGATAAAAAATCCCTCTGAGCTTAAATTCAGAGTTGAGTGAAAATATGTACGTCTATATTGTCAGAATTCCTTTGGCAGAAAAGTTCAGTCTTCCCAATCAAAAGAATATTACTGATTATAAAAATAGGTAAAACTAACACAAATGAATTGTTGGGTTTGCTCAGCATTACTCACGGTGCTCAAGGAAATTTCTTCTGGTGAGAGCAGTGATATGAATCCCAGCTGCCTCCCTGGTTAGGGCAGAGGGCACAGCTGTGAACGCTGGAGGCAGCACTTGGCTCCCAGCCCTGCACACCTTAGCTCTGCGTGTGGGTGTGAAAACCAAGGAATGTGGACACCTCAAGTCATGGGATGACTGAGGTGCAAAAGGAATCTGAGATATTGTATGTTTCAGTATTTTCTAAGCACCACAACAGGTGCTATGCAAACAGTCCTTAGTCATTCCTGTCTCTTCACCATTATGTTTCCGTTATGATTCAGCTGTCCGTTCCAGCTCCGTCCCACTTTCTGAGAATATCCAAATTCTGTAAGGAATTCACCCTGAGTGAGCCAGGATGTGTGGTAACAAATAAATACATATATCATACAAATATTAATATAAAATATATATTTTTATATTCATATTAGTAACTATATTTTCACACTAAATAAACTTCTAAGACCATGGCTTTGAACCAATGAGGTGGTTGCCTTGTAATTCTATTCAATTAGAAAATATCTCTGGAGAAAAATGGGAGTGGCAGGACGTTTTGCTTCCTAAGCTGGGAGCAGAAGCCACAGGAAGTCTTCCATTTACTATTTATTAAACGTATACTGCTGAAGCTTGCTGTTAATGTCAAGTTTTTAAATTAAAAACTACCTAACATGTAAGTCAACAAAAAAATAGGCAAAATGTTGGTAAAAACATATGCTAACCTGTTCAGATATAAAGAGGAGCGCTTATGAAAAACTAAAAAGTTGAAAGTGAGTATTTGATGGACATTGTATGGCAAAGCAATGGGCTGGTTTTGTTTCTTTGCTCTCTGCTTTCCCACAATGTCGGTGTTTGTTGCAGAGTGTGTTATGTGACCTCCGGGCCTCATTCTCGCTTCTGTCAACAAAAGATGGTAACATTTCTGGAAAGTCTCCAACAGGAAGTTGTGAGGATTCATGAGAACATGCCCTCCAGCTTCCTGCTCCTCAGAAAAAGATGATATCAAAATAGAAGACATTTTGTGAGGGGTGTAAATGTCTAACTATTACATTGTTTTGTATACCTGAAACTAATAAAACAAACAAACAAAAACAGAAGATTCATTGCCTTGTGTCCTGAGAGGAAAAATATGCTGAAATAAAGCGGTTTCTCCTTGAATGAATAGAAAGTTCTAATTTTTAATAGAAAATCTTAATTTTTAATGTGTTGTGACTCTGAGTAGCTCTCATGTTTGAGAAGAAACATTTCTTTAGACTTTCATAGACAAGTTTCTAACTGTTACCCTGTAGTAACTTGGAAGTTATTTAAATTCATCATCAATGCTGGAAAATCTAGAAATCATGCTGAACATTAAATAAACGTATTTTTATATCTAAAAATTGATTTCTCATATAATGCTATTTCAAGGGTGAAAACCCAATGCCAAGGTGAGCCTAAGTCACACATTCAAACTCTCGGCATTATAACGTGATGCCCATTATGTAACACCCATCACATAATATTCATTGGATCTTTTTGCACAAACGATATTTTTTCTTGCCTCTGTCAGATCTGGATTGTTCTAGGCATTTAATTGGCCATTGTTAAAATATGTTTTGAACCCAATTATAATAAATTTCAACTATGAAAGCATTGCACATAATTTGTATATTTCATAGCTTTTCACGAATACGAAAGAATTTGGCATAAATTGGGGTGATAGCATCTTGCCAAAATAGTCAGACGTTAGCATACTGAGGCCTAACTCTTCATAATTAAAAGAAGTCTTTGCTGTTTGTTCATCTACTCAATGCAACTCCATTGAATGGATGATTTTAGATTAGTCCTGCTGCTTTTCCTCAAATGAACACCTCCTTCTCCACCTACTCTGAATTCTTATTAGCAAAGTGGTTTGGCCAGTTAACAAACCTATGTGTGGAGATTCATGGCTACACAGACATTGGCTGCTGACCCGCCCTCACAGTCAGCCTTGGGCTCCTCCCCCATCTTCCTCTCTTGCCACAGATTCCCATTCCAGTGACCTCATCACTTCCCAAAATGTCTGGAGACATCTGTTTATCTTGATAGATTTATCTCTCTATAGATGTGAAAACAAATGCTGACGTGCCTGCCTCTGGCTGTCTGGACCTGGGTACCACTTGCGTGTTAAATATAATGACATGGCCGGACGATAATTGAGGTCAGCGAGCTGCGCTTCTTCTCTCACACCTGAACAATGACTCTGCCCTACATTTTATTTTTTTATTATTTTTTAATACACATGTTTTCTAGGAAGAAAGAGAAGCGATCATAGCATTAGATTTGAGACATCTTCAAGTTATCTGGTTTTGCTTTTGAATGCCTGAGCTAAATGTGGTCACTGGGGGCCAAAGACACACCTGAGGACCTTCTGCGAGAGGCGCCTCATCTGTTTGATTAGTTTTAGCTCTTCGTTTGCAAAAGTCTAAATAATATTCTAGGGAAAAGCTTTTTTTCAGAAGCAAAGCTTTCCTTTTAGCCAATTGAGAGGAAGACAACTAGCATTTTGCTATGAGCACAAATGCATGTGAGCAAATGCATACTAATTTGAACTCCTCTTGAAGTCACAGAGCTTGTGGCTCTGTTACCATGGAGATCACCGTCTCTCTCACCTGGTGTACCTGCAACAATTAAAATGAAGCATTGGTTTTGTACTTTGGTCCCTGTGTAGACACCACAGAGAATGTGTGTTCTTAAATTTATACAGAAAATCCATACCGGGATAAATTACCCCCCTGCCTGGATTCACCCTGGAGATTTCCATTTCTTTGTTTTGTGATGTGCCCTGGACATTGGAATATTTTTTAAAACATCCCGGGTTATAACCAGGACTATGAACCATAATTTAATGTGAGGTAGGACATTAAATTATGGCAATTAAATTATTGTCATTCAGTGCTGAATGGCAAGCAATTGTTTCAAAACTTTTCTTTTCCTTTTAAATCAATCCCCAAAACAGATTTTTAAAAAAATGAGTCAGGGGACTACCACATCCACTGGGAGCAGATGTGCAAATATACATCGTGTTCTTCCCAGCACATGCAAGGCTAGATTTCCTTTCCTCTTTTAAAGTGTGTGTGGAGGCGGCCGAATGGCTCAGTTCATTAGAGCGCGAGCTCTAAGCAACAGGGTTGCTGGTTTGATTCCCACATGGGCCAGTGAGCTGCACCCTCCACAACTAGAATGAAGGACAATGACTTGACTTGGAGCTGATGGGTCCTGGGAAAAACACACTGTTCCTAAAGTCCTGGAAATACACACTGTTCCCCTTCCCCCAATAAAATCTTTAAAAAGGAAGGAAGGAAGGAAGGAAGAAAGGAAAGAAAGAAAGAAAGAGAGAGAGAGAGAGAGAGAGAGAGAGAGAGAGAGAGAGAGAGAGAGAAAGAAAGAAAGAAGGAAAGAAAGAAATTATTTTTAAAAAAGTGAGTGTGGCATGTGACTTGCTTTTGCCATTGGTATGTAGGTGGAAGTGAAACAGAGGATGGCAGTTTAGCAGCTTTGGGAGTCAATGCATGTTTCGCCAAATTTCATTTTACCTACTGTGAAAACATAAACTGGGACGAAGTTTGGTCCCTCTGAACCTTGAGTGACTATGAAAGGAGAAGTATCCCTGCGACCGTGCTGGACAAGTGGTACGGATGAGAAATAAACTACATTACCTCTAAGCACTGAGATTTGCGGATTATCTGTTACTGCAGAACACATAATTTATCCTGACGGATACCCTATAAACTAACTTCTGAAAACTTAAAATGTTTCGTGCCCAATTGAGAGTGTTAGGACAATGTATGATGATGAGGATAATTCTGATAGAAGAAATGTGTTTTACTTATGAGTATGTTATTTTTTAATGTGTAACAAGTATAAAACATACTTATGACCTCACTTGGCAATTCCTGGTATTTGGACAATGTCACTTGTAGATTTCAATGTGTTCTTAAATTTTCTGATTCTGGGGCTAAGAAATGAAAATATTGAGTTCTTTTGGGAAAATGGCTTTAAGTGAGTAGCAATGATGCAGTGAGACCTATTTTAAAATGTAGTAATCAGTGAGTTAGATTTCAAGGAAAGAATTTATAGAGAAGGTCCACAGAAACATAATAGAGTCCATTTTCCCCTCTGGGATTATATTTTATTAGGTTTCACATTCTGTACTCCACATTTGTTATCAGCTAATGCTTCTGACAATGAACTGGGTAAATGGCATTCAACTGAGATCATATGCATGAAATTACATGAGAAAAACTAAAACAGCAAGGGTTTTTTTTGCACAGCTGCTTGCTAATGAAGATCCATTTCTAATACAGATAATTATCGTATAACAGGGAGATCCACCCACAGCTCTGAAATCCTGAGCCCTCAAAGAAATCGGTAAAGAAAGACAGAAAAATGAGGAATTATTCCCAATCCAAAAGTTCCTAAAGGCACAGACATCAAACATTAGAAGCATTAGGAACTGGGCAGAGACTTTCACTGCTGTGAATGGAGGACCAGAGCTTTGCCAGGGCCCTTTGGCTGCTGTTGTCCTGGACTGATTTGAATTTGAAATCACAGCTGTCCTCAGTCTAAACAAGCCTTTCAAACAAAGCTCTACCTAGGACTCCTGTCTCTTCTAATACAGTTTCTTATATTTTTGCTTCTGCTCCATGCATTATAAAGGAGAGCAATGAAATAAATACCCGTCAGTCCTCAGCTGAACTGTGGAGGAAGAGCAGCGACAGCAGCAGACTTACCCTGTTTGTGTTCTCTTTCTTATGCCAAAGATGCTACAATACTGCCACCTCCCAGAGCCGAAGCAGGGCTGTCACTTGTCTGTTAGCTGGAACAGCATCTCTGTTTTTATGAGTCTTCACAGTGTGTACTTACATTGGAGGATTACGTGATCTAACAGGTGGAAAACAATCGTGATATTCTTGAGAAAGCATTCAGGAACAAGAGCAAACATGACAGTGGCTGAGAAGTTTGAAGCAGAGGAGAACACAGGGAAGACCAGTGAGCGACATTCGGGGAGATCGGCAGGGCCCTCGAGGCGGAAGTGAGAGTATTTCTTGCCTCAAGGACAGTTGGTTGTGCCACCTCACCCCTGTAGTGGTGGGCTGTTTGGTCACTGCCATCTTGGTGGAAACCCCAAAGGAATGTCTGTGGAGGTTCTGAGGAAGGCTCTGTGCCACACATTTGCTGTCGACTTCCACACAGGTTTTGATTTGGGTGTGTAGCTCTTCTGTCCATACCAGCCATGTGTTAATAACATTTGAGGACTTGCTGCTCATCCACGCCTCTATGTGCTAGGACTCAGGACATGGCTGGTCCTACAGCTTCCTGCTAACAGACGGAAGTATCTGGCCCTGAAAGTAACTTTCTTTACTCTCTGAGTCACTTGGCAGAGTTGGCTCGGCATGTCAGGGTTGGCTCAGCAGAACAGGCTGAGGCCAGCCCCCGCCCCCTTCCTCACTAGGAGCTCCTCCATCCAGGCAGCGTCCATGGTGATGGTCACCAGGTGTTCCCTGTTCCCTGGCCCTATACAACGCAGAGCATCAGAGCACAGGCCGCTGTACCTGGCAGGGTGGCCGTGGGTGTGGAGACTCAGGAGTGGGAGAGGGAAAATTCAGGGCAGCTCTTTTACTTCTCGGCTCCCAAGTTCTCCCCAATAAACCTCTGTTCTATCTGCACCACGTGCTGTTGGCCTCTGAAAATAACCCCTGTGCACAGCTCAGGAATGGTGCAGACCAGTAAACGGCTGCCCCAGGTCACTTTAAATGGACCTACAAACAGCGTCTGTTGCGCTGCAGAGAGAAGAGCCCAAATCCTACCTGCAGCTATGGCCGGGTTTCACGGAGGACGTGGTCATGAGGTTGGGCCCTGAGGCTGAGTAGGGTTTGGATGGATCAGGGAGGTGAGGGCACTTTGGGGGAAGGCAGGTGTTCGGGAGGGTGCGGGGTGCTCGGATGGGGAGAAGCCCCGCAAGGCTCGCGTGTCTGCACTCTCTGCAGATCCCATCCGCCCAGACAGCAAAGGGCACATGGGGAAAACCTGCATAGTTTGTGCCCCAGCCCCCCTGGGGACAGTCACATCAGCAGGACAGTTGTCACTAGCTCATCACGGAACACGGAGCTGACATGGAACGGAGACTCACTGAAATAGTTTTTCTCTTCACGACGGTTTTCCCTCTTCTTCCAGGCACTGCCTTCTCTGAAAGGGAGAGTCAGTAGCTCTGATAGAAAGCACACGTTCCATTAAATATACATTTATTCTTAAATGACACATTTTTCTAAACATGTGTCACAGTTTTGCTCGGGGTTTGATGGTATTGGATAAATCCCACTTGTTCTCTTCCAATAATTGGATTTGTGGTCTTTCTTCTGTAAGGTCTGGGCTTTGCATCTGTTGCTAAAATAGGTTTAAGGTTGTAAGTATCAAAGAAGAAAAGGCTGGTCCCCTTTAAAATTTCTAATAAAACACCTGTGTTCAAACACCAAGTAAAATATATCATCATTCTACGACATTCTATAAAGAATTGTAATTTCCTGGTAAGGCTTATTGATGTCACTGCTAGCAATATAAATACCAGAGAAAAAACTGTGAAAGGTCACCCAACTGCTTCTTTATATCTTTTCTCAAAAATGTACAATACCGTAAGCGTAAGTTAGGATTTTTAATTTAACTGAAAATTTCATTAGTTGGGTGTTGATGGCTTAGCTTTCAGAGAACAAAAGTTTTAAAGACGAGGTCACGGCAAAAAAATAAACTTCACAGAAGAACTCAACTTGAAATGTGTCAGTTTCTGCCTACAGAGCATGAATGGGTATAAAGGGCAGGTTTATCACATTAAATTAAAGATGGATATAATGCTCTTTTTCACTCCTCATTCCAACCAGCTTATTTTCTTCATATGCAGCTGACTTTGACTTTCGCAAATATTTGTTCCCAGAATATGGGGTAACTAGTTTTTCTGAATATGGACTAGGGCAATGGAGCATTACCACAAATTTCTGTAAGGAACAATTTTCAACCTACACAGTTTTTTGTTTTTTGTTTTTTTTTAAATATGAAGGTGAAATAAAGACATTTTTAGACAAATACAAAGACATTCCATTGCACCAACCCACACAAAAAACATTAACAAAATTTCTTCAGGTTGAGGAAAATGACACTTTATGGAAACTTGTGTCTACAGGAAGGAAGGTAAAACAGTGGAAATGATGGTTGTGTAAGTAAATATGACAGGCTTTTTAAAATTTAAGATTTAAGAATCAGTTCTCACACTTTTTGGTCTCAAGACCCTTTCATCTTAAAAAAAAAAAAAATGAAGATACCAAATATCTTTTGTCTATGTGAATTATACCTACTAATATATGCAACATGTTAGAAACTAAAACTGAGAAATCATATACGTTTAAGTGTATATATATTCATTCGAAAATAATGGGGATTCCACACACGTTAACAGAAATAGCATCTGTATAAGGAAATATAAGTATATTTTAAAATAAAATACTAGTAAAAATGTGGAAATGTTTTATACTTTTGCAAATACTCTTAAAGTCTGAATTAAGAGAAGACAGCTAGAGTCTCATATCTGTTTTGTATTTAACATCATATGTTATGAGCCCTCTGAAAATGCAAATACACCCTCATGAGAGAATGAGAGTCAAAAGGCAACTAAGATTTTAAAACTATTCTGAAAATGGTTTCAATATCAAGAACAACCAAAAAGAGTTCTAGGGATTTCAAAGGCTCCTGGGCCACAATTTGAGAAGAATTGATTTAGGGCAAACAACAACAACAAACTATGATTTTGGAGTGTATAACCTATGTAAAAAGACAAAATAGCATATAGGATGGGAAGGAAGAGATGGCAGTATAAGGTTTTATAAGGTTTCTGCACTCTACCAAAGCATTATAATACAATTTAAAAGTAAACAATAATGAATCAGAATTGTATATTAAAACCCAAGAACAGCCAGAGAGAGAGAGAGAGAGAGAGAGAGTTAAAGTTAATAAGCCAAGAGTGGTCCCCCAGAAAGACAAGAAAAGAGGGGGGAAAGAATAATAAACTTATGGGGTAAATAGTAAATAAATGGCAAGAAGGAAAATTAAACCCACCAATAGCAGAAATTACATTAAATTCCAATTATCTAAACAGTCCAATTCAAATCAGATACAGTAAGTTAGAATATCTTTTTAAAAAGCAAAACATTATGACAATATGCTGAGTATAAGGGACATACATTAAACATAAAAACACAGTGAGTATGGAAAAAAAGATATACCATAGCAAATACTAATTGGAACAAGTTTCAAAAGATGTATTAAGATTAGATAAAGGAGTGTTCAAAACAAAGAAAAATGAGGGTCATTAAATAATGATGAGTGGATAAATCAAGAAGACTTAGTAGTTCTGTGTGTGTATATACCTATCATAGAGCTTTTAATACACATAAAGAAAGAACTAACAAACAAAGAGATAAAAAGACAAGGCTACAATAATTGTGGGAGATTTTAACAATCGTATTTCAAGTGTCACGTTACATTAGACAAAAGTAAAACATCGATTAGGATAGAAAACACTTGAATAATGGAATAACACTATCAACCAACTTGGCCTAATCATTTATAAAAAAATTCATCCCAAAAGTGCAGAATACACATTTTTTTCGAAGTGAACAATTAACATTCATCAAGATAATAATATATGTACCATAACTTGCCCAAGAGGGTTATACAGCCAAATGCTCTAGAGTATAGACAGTTCAATGAAAGGCCGACGTGACAGGTAAGGCTTCCTGGAGGGGCTGATGGGTGAGATAGTTTTAAACAGAGATGTGCAAACTTACTGGATGCCATTAGGTCCTGGGAGGAGCGAGTTCTTTATTTGCATTATTGAGTTTGTCAGGGCCCATCTTTTTCATGGAATTTGTAAATGTAAGTCTCTGACTGTTGTGAACTCTTAGTGAATGGACTCTGAATGAGGCTTCAGTACATAAAGTATTTTCTACACAGCAAGATAATGGACTGATTAGTAGCACACACACAGCATTTGAAGTGAGGACTCCAGAGAAGTGAGCTTCTTTAAATACTTAGTGGCTTAATCTACAGGAAAATAATGACCTTGGTGAGCGTGATCTTAGAGTTGTACACTTGACCCAACATGGGGGAAGTATGTGATAAATACAATGGTAGTGAGGGTTAAACTTAAAAAAAGAACAAAATAAAATGGTGGCCCATTGAATCAAATTCAGGAGAAACAAGCTGGATATTCTTCCAGAGACTAAAAGGGAAATCTGAAGATAATAAAATAATTTTCAGTAAAAATCAATAGGTGGATGAATGCTAGGCCACCCAAAAACCCCACCAAATATTGAATCTTAGGAGCATTTAGAACCTGCTTTCCCACTAACCCCTGTGAGAGATAGTAGGGAAAAGAACACTGGATATAGAGTGAAAGCAAGAGTCAGAAACCCTAACCGTTGTAAAGAGTTCCCCAGGGTATGTTAACTTTCTTCTCCTGGAATCCTTAACATTCAACTGTGTTTCACGTCCACACAAAACTGGAATTCTGCAGAGGACATCCAGGGACTTCACAAACCAGAGATGCCAAATACATTCCATTTTTAAGTAGCCTGTGTTAAAGAAGATAGTCATTAACTTCACCAGCTTGTATTTCCAGCAAATTATAATCCTAAAAAAAAAAAAAGAAAAACCCTTCTTGTTGAGCTTTTCTCCATTTCTTCTTGCTTTTCTTTCTTCCTGTTTTCTCCACTCCACTTAAACAGGAGTACCATTTACTTCCAACCCAGAGCTCAGATTCCCATTCCCCAGTCTGATTTTGTTCCCATTGATCCCAATTTAGGGAAAGATCTGGAATGACCATCTCTTCTCCTTCTAGTGCTCCCGTATTGAAGATTCATCTTACCCTGGAAATCTGTGAAAGAGATCAGTGTGATATCTTTCAGTGCTTTCAAACTGCTCTTAGATACATACACCATTCCTAAGGCAGTATTTCCACCCAAGAACTCTCAGGCTCGTGGCCTATGAAGCTTTTCACACCTGATGGGATTAATATCACCAGTAAAACACAGAGAAGAAGAAAAAAAATGTGTTCTACGCATTAAAGAAGCTGCTTTTTCTCTTTCTTCCCTGGGGCTGTTTCTCAACTTCATAGGTTGGTTTAACCACAAACAATAAGTTTTTAACTTAATGAGATGATTTCGTTTTCTATGGTTGCATAACAATTTACCTCAAAATTAATGGTTTAAAACATGCCTGTTTATTATCTCACATTTCTGCAGGTCAACGTAGGTGGTTCAGCAGAGTCTCAGGTTAGGGTCTGACCAGGCCAAAATCCAGGTGTCAGCCAGCCTGGGCTCTTGCCTGGAGACTCAAGTTGTTTGCCACTTCAACTCTGTGTGGTTGTAGCACTGAGGTCCCTGCTGCTCTTGGCCAAGCAGTGGTGTTTTAGCTCATACCAACCCCCCACTTTCCTGGGCACCATCCAGATCCAAAGTCTGTGGCAGCTGTTAAATTCCCCTAGTGCCTGGACTATCGGACGTCACCTCTGCCTTTCTCTTCCCCTTTTAGAGACATATGTGATGACTTTCTGTCCCACCCAGCTAAATCAGGCTCATCTCCCTATTTTAAGGTCAACTGATGAGAAGCCTTAATTACATCTGCAAATGTCTTTGCCTTGTGACATATTGATGAGCATGACATGTCATTGTGTTCATAGGCTCCAGGGAGCAGCACGTGGAATCTTGGTGGGCCGGGGTGAGGGCGTGTTTAGGATTCTGTCTATAACACGAAGTTATGAGTCAAATACATATTGTTTCATTTTTAATTCATTTCACATACTACTATCACCATAACGTTTTTTCATCTTAGATACTGGGCTGATTTTAGATATTTTCAAAGTTTTCAAAGGGAAGAACTGATTTTGAGTGGATGCCTTCAACTCTTACTTTTTAAGTAATAGGGAGGTGTTCTGTTTTCTTTCTTTCTCAGTGTAAAGACTATTATACATCATTTTTTACTAAATATATTGGGGTGACATTGGTTAGTAAAATTATACAGGTTTCAAGTGTACAATTCGACAAAACATCATCTATTTATCACATTTTGTGCTCACCCACCCAGAGTCAGTTCTCCTTCCACCGGGGGGGGGAGGGGTAGAAGAAGGAAAAGGCGATCAAATATACATATATCATTTTAATCAATAATTTGTGATGGTTGCTATTACAAATTTTCAAAACAGTCTTCTCAAATTTTAACACTAAGTACAAATGATCTTTTTATTTATATTTTAATTTTTATTTAATTTAAAAATCAGTATAGATTTGATCATGTTATTCTCTCTTTTAAATTTTTCAAAATCTCCTGACATAAGATAAATCCCATTTGCCATCAGATAACGCACATAAGCTTTTTTGACACAGCCCCATTCTACAGATAACATTTCATTATTTGCCTGTTCTTACTCTGACCTTGCTAGGCAGGTCACAGAATTCTACAAACAGTTTTTTAAAAATGTTGAAATCATACAGTTTATGTTATATAACAACAATGAAACTAATTAGATAAGACTGGTAGATAAAAAGTATCCCAAATATTTAGAAATTCAACAGTACACTTTGAAATAATTCATGGACCAAAGAAGAAATCCCAAAGGAAATTCAAATATTTTGAACTGAATGAAAATTAAAATATACCAACATTTGTGGGAGATAGCTAAAGCAATGGATGTGGGAATATTTATAGCATTGAAAACCTGTATTTGGATTGGCCCAGTGGTTCAGATCTCTCTCTCTCTCTTTTCTCTCTCTCTCTCTCTCTCTCTCTCTCTCTCTCTCTCTCTCTCTCTCTCTCTCTCTCTCTCTCTCCTTCCTTCCTTCCTTCCTTGGCTCATTAAGTATATTCCATACAACATTATGTTTTAAAATATTATTTTAAATATTAACTCAATAGCATCCTTAATTTCAAGTATGACCTCCTAGTTATTGAAGCAAATAAGATTGAGACCATCTCTGTTTCTTGTGAGTGGCTCTAGAATGGAAATGGCACAGTTTGGGTCAATGGGGAATAAGGAGAGGTCAGTCACTGGCCCCAGAGGAAATTCCTTCTACTCTCCCAGAAGAATACACAGAATTGTTCTCCTCATTCCCAAGTGTGAATGAGGAATCCTGGAGTCCCAGATTCTAGCAGGTCCTACACTCAAGGTTACAGCCCTGGGAGGAGTTGAACTATACTCACAGACCAGAAAGCCTGGAGGAGGGACAAAATACCTGACAAAATACCATGACTCAGCTGAACAATGGGACCCATCAACACTGAGCCAATGACACCCTGGATCTCCAGGATGTGGGCCCTGGCGTCTTCCTTATTGTTCTGTGTAGTTTCATGCAATGGAAAACAGCCCATATGTTTCACAGAAGAGGGACTCAGCTTATTTCTAATTCAGTGGGACAGTCTACGTTGATTGATAAGGGAAAGGCTCAGTGGACTAAGTCCAGGGACAAATTTGCTCTAAATAGGAGACCCTGTCCCTGAGACCAGCTTACCCTTGAATGCATAGGCAAATTTGTTATCTCCTCTGTCTGTGCTTTGTCCCTTCCTCCGTCTTAACACTTAAGCAGATCGGAGAAATTACTCCACAGTACTCTGTGAACATGTAACTGATGGGCAACACCCACACAAAGTAAATTATAATTGCATTTATCATTCTTCCAGCTTGGTCTGATGCATTACAAGGAAGTAAGTTTTCAGACAACGTTGAGCTAAGGCTAGAATAGTATATTAGTCTTCAGTTACTTCCCTTGAAACACTATCAACTGTCATCTAGTGGCTGTGATTTAAAATGGACAGTCAGCCAAAGAAACTCCCCTACAGAAGTAAGAGGAAATGAAATAACTTAGTATGTGCATAGCCCTCTTTCAAACTGCATGCCAGCAAAATTCCTAGATGAATACATTTATAATCAGACCTCATAACATGTGGATTCCGGTATGGTCACAGCTCCAAGAAACTTATTATACTGGTACACATCTTTCTGAAACCACCAGTGAAATCTCTACACTTACGGAAGGCTATGCTTAGAGGTGTTTTCATGGACGTGTGTGAAACAATTGACTCATGCACAGACGATCAAATTTCTCTCCCTGGCTTTATATTCTGAGCAAACGACTTCAGGGGTAGGGGCCAGCTGGCAATCATATTATTCCCAGAGGCTGAAATGACTCTTCCCATGGTATGACCTTTGGTCTGCTCACCACTGCCCAGCCCACCTAGATGCCAGTCCAGTTCCCAAGTCCTGTCCCCCAGCTTTTTCTTTGAGTTCCTGAGATGGTCCCAGTAAACTCCATCTTTGATTAAGATGACCAGGATGCGAGTAACCAGAACTGTGATTTCCGCAGATGTGCAAGATGCCCACCTTCCTTGTACTTTCAGAGATTCATTATCATGTTGTTGGGATTGGTTCCAGTACATCCCACTGGATGGGGTGTAAATGGGGTGACAAGCGAGAAACAGAGCTTTTATTGCTGTACCCAAGGAGAGTCATGGCAAAGTGAGACTGAAGTACATCCAATTGGATAATTGCTTTGGTCCTGACCATTTTCATTGCATATCTGCTCTGAGGATGCCTCCTCTGGATATTTCAATAGTGCCGTAGAATGCAGTGAAAAGAATCAAAACCACTGGCTTTGGAGCCAGCCAGATCCAAGTTCAAATTTCAAGCTTTGCCTTTGATAGTTTTATTTTTGTGGCAAGTTCCTTAACCACTTTGATTCTCATTCCTTTAAAATGCATGTAATGTTCGTTAACTTCTACATGATTGAAAGGCTGTGAATGCTGGAAGTAGTAGCTGTCACATCTATTGCACACTAAGTGGCAGCTGCTATTATTACTATTATTAATCATTACCATTATCATTAATGTCGTAATTAAAGTGCTTCTTCTTCTGATCTCTCCCACTCTCATCTGGCTGTACATTCATGCCAGAGGGACGGAACCCAGGTCACTTTGCTGCAGAACAGTACAATGGCACACACTCACATTTTGGAGCTGGATGTGTCTGCTTTGAATTTTGGACCTGCCAACGTCCAGCTGTGTGAAAATCCAAGCGTAAGTGGAGTACAAAAAGTTAGCTATCACCAATTGGCAAGCACTTAATTTTAAGTACTTGAGCGTTAGTCTCTTCTGTCAGAGGGAAATAAACTTAGACCTGGAAGTTAGATTAGGTAAAATATTTTTAATACCGACGAACATGGTGGCTCATGGTTGGTGCACAACTTCCATTAGTCTTCTCCTACTTTCTCTGTTGCTGTTTTTTTGTTTTTGTTTTTTGTTTTAAATTTCTCCTCAAACTACTTGGAAAAATAACATCTGCTCAGTCTGTTCTCAAGATCCCGCCCACTTTGGCTTCAGTTGAGTCTGTAGGTTGCACCTTCCACGTCTTTACTGGTAAGTCCTCTGCGCTCTCCCGACCCGTCTCTGCACCATCTACCAATCATTGAACTGTCCCATTGATGCCTCTGTCCTCAATACTCTCCTTCCTGGCAGGTTTTGTCCCCTTCAGCCTCTCCTGATCTTGGCTGCCCTTGTGCAGGCTGCTTCCTCATGAAGGTTTCTTCCATCCACTGCAGCTGTCCATCAGGCCTGCCTTCAGAGCTGAGTGCCCCATGTCCCACTCTCTCTCCTCTGCTGTCTCAGCCCATACCTGCACCTCATTGGGCTGCTGAACCATGGGTGTCTGTGTCCTCACTAACCAGACACTCGGCTTCTGGAGAACAGAGAAGGACATTATAATACTCTCTCTCTCACAGTGGTCACAGGCACTTAGTGGCCCTCTCTCCACTCTTTGATGTTTTCACTCCTCCTCTATTCCCCAGGAAAGGATTGGGCTGATTAATTTATGTTCTGTCTCTTTGACAATTGAATAGGACAGTCTTTATTAAACATGACAGAATTGAAGAAGATATACCTTTTTGAATTTAGAAGTGTCTATTTATGAACCATAAAGTGAAATTCTCAGATCAAAATTATTAATCTTTGTCCTTTTAGTTATTTTTGATAAAGCAAATTATCTTATAATTGAACCAGGGGAGATAAATTTTTGGCTCTTTGTGTTTTTATGGGCAATTCATCACCACACTATTGACCTCATGACTGAGAGTGTAGCCAATCCCAAACTTGCCACTTGCTAGCCTTGGGGTTCCGAGAAAGGAGGGCATCACCCCTCCTGCCATCTGAGCAGGCACGTGGTTAGTACTATATGGTTTGTAAGATGAAGGCGTGCATGAGGGTACACACCCTTCCAATTACAAAGCCTATCCTTGGGGCCAAGGATGTCCCCATTTTTTTTTATTTTTTTTTAGGTGAGGGAGATTGGGTAAGATGTTTCTCTGTGGTCCTACCAGGGGTTTTGCAGTTTTTCTCTTAAGCCACTTCTAGCCACAAGATGGGTCTGAACCAGGTAGGTGATGCCCAGGACCCATAGCTCATGCCAACTGGACCAGTGTCCCATTGGAAGGGGAGGTTTTGGTGAAATATCCTCATAGGATTGAGCATCTATTACTTTACTTTCACAGCTTGGCAATGTGGAGGGATCTCCACCCAAATGAAGACACGCTAAGAGCCTGTCACGTTCCGCAGATGCTGACAGAAGACACCAGACTCTGAGGTCAGAAACAAAGGACTTCACCACTCACAATAAAAGCAGTCGTTGGGTTATGACCATCATCCTGCTGGCTCCTTGAGGCCCAAATCCCACCGGATGAAGCCAATGTCCAGGGGGAGGCTGCCTGTGCCGTGGGATGGGCATTGCCACAGAAGAAGAACCTTAAGCCCAGTGAATCAGTTACTTCTGTGGTAAGCAAGCTTGTTCTCTGTTCAGAGAGAGGTCAGGTGCCACGAGGACCACATAGTATGTTCTTGGCTGTGCCATCTCTCTTTTCATATATGATCCTGAGAAAGGGCCAGGTGAAGGAACAGTCGGGGCACTGAGAAGCTGACTCACTCAGCAAGATGCCAAGGAGTGAAAGAGGCCCAGGGGGAGCGGCCCCAACAGCTCCACCTGGGAACATGCTGTCCTCTGCCAAAACAGTTCCTGTCTAGCACAAGTGCACAGGGTGCACAGGCTCTTTAGTTGCTGGAAACAAACTAAATGGTCATTTAATGACTGTAAAACCATAGGAAATGGGAAGCAAAATGGCCTAATTGGAAGATATGTATTTCAACATTTATCACAGAGCAATTAAATGTATTCTGAACATTGCAAGAGAATGTAACTATGTAACTATGGGAGTAGTTGATGTCTAGTTAAAAATTATCATTCACATTCCATGCATTTGTTGGCAGAAAAGTCTGTAAAACCAGGAATATAATGATTTGTAAGAAGCAAATTGAGAAGCCCTGGTTTAGCAAAATGCAAAGTCTGGGTTGTGGTTAGTTACTATGGATCCCAAAGGTTTACCGATCCAAACTGACAAGCGATTGTTTCATCCATATGTATTGTTATTATCAAACATTTATTATTGAATTCTTGATTGAAATGCATTTCAGTTGGACACTTCTCATACCTGAGGAAAAATAAAAACTACACAATTAGGTATAATAGCATAAAAGTTCTGATAGATTTTTGGAATCCTATGATTTCACAGGGTGACATTTAAGGCTTACTGTGAATTCTGAATGCAATAGAGTCAGATGTGTGGCCTGGAGGTTATATACTTAAATATTCATCTAAGGCGTGTGATACTAGGTTCCAGGAAGAGCAGACATGGTATGTCAAGGACTGTAGAGCTATGACACAGTGAGCGGGAAAGCACTTCCTGGAAGTCCTGCATAAACCTTGTGACAATGTTGAAGAGATGAGAACAGTAAAACTTGCATTTTAATCAAATAGAGACAGTAATAGTATAGGATATGTGAGTTCTTATAAAGGTTTAGTTGTAAAGGTTTAGTGTGTGTGATAGGTAGAATAATGGTCCTTTCTACCATGTCTACACCCTATTCCCTATAACCTGTCAATATGTAATCTTACATGGGAAAAGGACTTTGCAAATGTGATTAAGATAAAGATCTAGTTATGGGGAGATTATCCTGGATTATCTGAGAGGGCCCAATAAGAGAAAAAGATGTGAAGCCAAAAACAGAGGTCTGGGTGATGCTCTTTGATGATGGAGGAAGTCAGGGAATGCAGACAGCCTCAGGAAGCTGGCAAAACAGGGAATAGATCCTTCCCTGGAGCCTCCAGGAAGGACACGCTGCCTCTCCTGACACTCTGACTATAGTGAAACTGATTTTGGACTTTTGATCTCCAGAACTCTAAGATAATAAACTGTGTTGTTTGTAGCCACTACTTTAGTGGTTATTTGTTACCATGGTCATAGGACACCAATACAACTTGCATTAATTCATTTCCTTTTCAGGACTCTCTCCACATAGAAGAAGACATCAAGAGTAGGACAGAACTCTTGCACCCTATCGTCCTTCAAGGACAAACCTAATTGCTCTTCCTTCCAATAAAATGATTGATTCTTCAGGCTGAAGCTCTTCTGGCTTTCTTATAATGTGGACACTCTGACTGTATTTGCCCTCTTTTCCTTTTATCAGAGACATCTGGTATCCCTGAACAGACTGTAAGCTCATGAGGAAAGAGTCTGTATCACTTAACCTTTTGCATTACTCTCAGTAGCTAACATTTGTCCTCATATGTAGTAAAATTTTCATGAAGAACAAGTCAATGGGTGAAATGTGGAGTATATATTAAGCAATACAGATTGATGTATACTTATGAAGACAAAAGGGCAGGTTTGTTTTTCTTTGTGGCCAGTGAACTTTATACTCAGTGTACTCAGTGTACGAGTATTACTAGAGAGAACACTCTGGTTTAAATTCTACTCATGTAGAAGCACATCAAACCAGACTAAAATCTAACAAGGCACGTTAATAGCTGAGACTGAATACACAGCCTTACCATTTCAGTTTAGCTCCTGGATTTCTAAAACAATGAACTAATTACTCAACAGTTAGCAAACCAAATAGCATGAATTGGTCACAACTTTTTAAAAATAAAGTTGAGTATTCCTGTTTTTGAATATTTCATTTTATCCAATGTTTAAAACAATGGATATTAATATGATTAAAAAGTTCCCATCCAAAGGAAAAACTTACTAAAGCTTGTTAATTTCAGAAGTAAATTATAGAGTTGACATTTGTAGATAACAACTTGAGGAATACCATTTAGTTGGGATGAGAACATTTTGAGTTAAAGGAATAAAAGTTATATTTTCTCTTCCAGTTAGGGGAAGGCAGGTGTTAGAATCATGGCTTACCCAACATCACTTTAGAGTAAAGTGATATAAGAATGTAAACTAATCTAAATCCATGGCTTTGTTATTCCCCTTTGCAACGTAGTTTTGACAAGGAAATAAATCCACTATCATTGATGGTAACGATACTTTGTCTTAGTAACTGTACTGTAAGTATACACTTTGTTTACCAAGGAAGACTCATCTGCTCTCCCCTTGGCCTCAGACCTCTCCTTGGGGGTCTTTTGACACCTCACACACATTTCTAGAATAGCACCATCGCATTGACTATCAGTTTACAGTCTATCTCCCACATGAGACAGAAAGACCCTCAAAAAGTAGGAACCGTCTCATTCAACCAGCATGCTCCCTGGGCCATGATGGATATTTCCTGACTGATTTCCTTGAACTAAGCATTGGTTTCTTGTGACTTTTATGCTTCTGAGCCCAACACACCAAGCCCTGCACAATCGGGTCCCTAGTTCTTTTTCCAGCCTTAGCTCCCAGCACTATGTGAATATCTGAAATGATAGAAAAGGCCCCTGACCCACTGTTCCTATGCCTGGGCCCATGTTTCCCCATTCCCCAGTCCCCTCCAGTCACAATGGAGCAGCCAAGTTCATCAAGAAGCCCCATTCACAGTCAGCACCACCATTCCCACCTGCCAATCCACGGCCGCCCTCCATGGTTCCTTTGTTACTGTATCACGCATCATAATGTGTTTCTCGGTTATACATGGCCATGCCTTTTCATTCAGACTCACTTGTAGACTACTTAAGCGCAGGGCATGTGTCCTTGGCAGTACCAGCACAGTGCTTGACATGTTAGGTGACATTCTAGAGCTATTTCTTGAATGGAGACACTTTCTTCAATGAGGTGGTATATTTGCTGATAATATAGAAACAAGAATGATCTTCCTGATGTTGGCGTCCATTGTACTTAGAAGTACCAGGCCAAAAATATTCAGTGATCACCACAAACCGTGTGTCTTTTGGCAATGCTATGGGGGCAAGTATTTGAATAATCATCTCACTCTTTGAGTGGCCTCAATGCTGAGGTAAACACAATACTAACCTCTCTCCAAAATAATGACAGGGGAAGAGTTTTCAGGGTGTAAAAATGTAAGATGAGCATGGTCCATTTTAAACACCCCCAAGCTCAGTTACATACATGTAAACTTTCAAAAAGCACCCCTTTAACTTCTGTCATGTTAAAAAACAGACAGGCCTTAGGGATGTAAGCAACTTCTTCAGAAGTCATTTGTGATACCCATAGGAAGTCCAAAACAAGAAAATTACAACAAAGGGAAAGAACTTTGCTGTGGACTGAATTGTATTCTCCACAGTCATATGTTGGATTCCTAATACCCAATGTCAGATAAGGACTTTCAGGAGGTGATTAAGGTTAAATGAAGCCATATGGGTGAACCCCTAATCCTACCTGCCTGGTATCCTTATAAGAAAAGGAAGAAACATCAAAGATACCTCTCTCTCTCTCTCTCTCTCCAGGACACAGAGAAGATGCCATAGAAAGACACAGAGAGAAGGTCCCGTCTGCAAACCAAAGAGAGAGGCTTCATCAGAAACCTTCTGGCACCTTGATCTTCTGGCACCTTGATCTTGTCTTAGTAACTGTACTGTAAGTATACACTTTGTTTACCAAGGAAGACTCATCTGCTCTCCCCTTGGACTTCTGGCCTCCAGAACTGTGAGAAAATAAATGTCTGTTATTTAAGCCTCCCCATCAGTCTGTATTCTGTCATGGCAGCCTGAGCTGACTAATACAATCTGTTTGTCTTAGTTCAAGTTTGTTTCATATCTGATCAAAGTTGATAATCATCTTTCTGTGGCAAAAATATGAATTATCAGCACTTAAATGCATAAAAACTTACTAGGTGTTGCTGAGGAATCTAGGGGTCCTTGTGCATATGAGTATTTACGTGATATGAAAATTATTTCTTAGGCTGTCAATGTATTTTGTTTTAAGGGAGGATTTGGAGGCACAAAGTGTTACTCTCTGAGTTCTAATATTCTGCTGTTCCGTAGGAAAAGTATGGCTTTGGAGTAAGTCACGGATACATGACTTCAAATCCCAATCCGTGTATTTATTAGTTATGGGACTGGAAGTAATTTCTGTAATTTCTGAGTGTCTTTTTTTCTCATTTCTACAAGGAGAGAGAATTCTATCTCTCTTCATTATTGAGACAAATGTGGTCTATGTTCAAAGTGTTTGGCAGAGAATCGATATTTTTTTTTTTTGGTTTCCTATGGCATTTCATAGGTTTCCCGGATACTGGAATCTGTATACACAGCCCAGGAAGTAAATATGGACATGTGGTTCTCACTTATTATTTATTAACATGTCCAGAATATTTTTTGGGTGGCAGAGCCAAAAGATGAATTAAACTCTGACCAGTAATTAATCAACAACAGGTCATTGTTGTAAAGAATATTACTGGACTTAAATAAGAAAGAACTGGGCTTGAGACAAGATTCTGCCACTTTCTGTGTAACTGAAGACAAGTTATGTGATCTTTGACCTCAAGCTCCTTATCTGTTAAATGGGAATAACTAGTATTCATTTAAATCTCACAGGTGTCCATGGGATTCAAAGTCAATAAGCATTTTGTAATTTGTCTAAAGAGAAATTAGGTTCTAATACAAAAGAGTCATTGAATTCGCATGGGGAATCAGACTATAGTGACGGAGGACTCTGGGTCATGTAGTCACTCAACCAACATCTAGAGAAATGGTGCTGGGCCCCGTGCCAAGCACAAAGTCTGCCATGAAGAACAAAAGGATTTGGTTCCTGGTTTCTAAGAATTCCATCAACCAGGGTTCACAGATATGAAACACACAAGAAAATTAACATATGATTTTAAACTGTGCAAAGTCCTATGAAAGCGAAGATTGGCAGTCATGAAAAAGAATCTCTGAGGTGGGGTGAAGCATTGATTTAGACTAAGGGTCAGGGACAGCCCTCTGTGAAGGCAATGCGACCATACGACGGGTGAAAGCAAGGCAGGTGACAATAGTGGGCAGTCTTGGGAGGGAGCAGCATCTGCCGACATCCTCAGATGAGACAAGGGGCCACCATGGCTGGACGTCAGAGAGCAAAGGGGAAGAATGTCAGGAATTGGGGGCCGAGCGAGTGTTGGGCCTGGTCACCGAGGCCTTGAAGGGAATGTGAGGGATTGTTTATTATTACCCACATGCATTGGGACCCATGGAGGGCTCTCAACAGGGGAATGGCAGGACCCAGCCAAGACGTGAGAAGATCACTCAGACTGCTGTGCACTGAGCACCCAGGAGGGGAGCAGGGGGACAGCATTCGGCCACCAGCTGTGAGGGAGGGAGGACAGCATCTCACTCCTGGGTGGGGTGGGAAGGCCAGCATGCTGGCCACCGAGATGTGACAAGGGAAGGCTGGACGCAGAGAGAAGGAAGGACCTAGGTGGAGTCAGGATATATTCTGCAGGTAGAATAGCCCGACAGATTTGCTAGAATAACAGCCTGCAGCAACCAATGTGGGGAAGGAAATGGTATAAGGAAGAAGAAATAGCACGAATCTTTGTTGAATAAAAATTTTGCTGAACTAATAACTTTTGAAGATTATTGGCAAGTATGATGTGAAATGCTTTGATAATTCTTTCTTTTTTCTCACCGGAAGAGTAATGTAATTCCAATAATTTCACATAGAAAATGAAGGCAAGGCATTGCTTGGGGCTAGGAGAGAAAATTGGTTACTATTTCACTCACTATTAAACAGTTAATTTATCTAACCAGTGTATTTCTCTCATATTAATTCAGTCTAATACGATTTTGTGATTATACTTCAACCTCAAAATCATTATCATAACTTACCTTTGGAATTTTCTAAAGTTTTCCTACACATGCCTTTCGTAGAAGTATTCATATTTTCTTCCTTCAATTTAATTCACCATAATTATTTTAATTATATCTCTACTTCTATTTTAGATCCTATTTTCTTTTTTTCTTTCATTTGTCTTTATGGGAAGTATGTTACTATTTTATAAGAAATGGCAGTTTTCATAAATTCAATGCAATAAAAATAGCATTTTGACCATTTTTCCAAGGACAGCAGTTATGAAAGAAACTTTACACTGTAGATACGGCAATAAAACCAGATAGAGTTTTCCAATAAAATGCCACCAACAGAATTTGGAGTTACAATACTTTCAGGTTTTCATCGTCACCACATTTCATCTTGTCATCTCCTCTTCGTTATTAATACCTCCTAAAATATTTCTCTTTCCGTTTTATCTGCTCTCATAATACTCTGTTCTCAAGAGCTGGCGGGGAGGGAGGACATCTGCTCCCCCATGGGGAGCACAGAAGCTGTCTGTAATTTCTCACCCGCTAAGTGATTTTCTCACAGCAAATATTTCCATACATTCTTTTCTTTTCAACTTATGGAGTGATCCGTTCATTTTGTAATGTATCTTTCACTCACCCACGTGCATGTAAAAGTAAATGATGGTTTACACCATGGGGTACATCAATGGAGTGGGGCCACTAGTTGTGGCTGGTATTAACCATCCTATTTATACCAAATCCATATGAGACAGATCGATAGCAACGACACCGATAATGTTATGTTTGTATGAAATCTCTTCTCTTGAACTTGAAATGTATGTGGCTGAAATAACAAGTAACTAATAATCAACTTATTCCAAGCAGATGTGTGATTTATCTACCATCCGATAATCTAATGAATCCCCTAAGCTTCTGGGGGAGATCCTTCCCACCTCACCAGAGCTTCAGCAATGACTTTGTTGGGTCACCAACCACCCCCGCCACACACACAAGTGTTCTCTCTGGGAAGGGCAGACAGTACAGGTTGCCTCAGCTTCTCCCACATTTTCAGATGGGACAGAGCCACCTATACCTTAAGTCACCTGGTGTAGGCTCAACGACGTCAAAAGTTTATTTTCCTAGAAAATTCCTATAACTTTGAGGACTGGAAAAATGGGTACTTTATGTAGCTTTGTTTCTACAGATGAGATAAAATTTCCCAGGGAATACATTTCATTTTGTTTTCCCATATAGATATCTCCATCCTCTGTGCTGAATGACACAATTAAAAGGAGAAAAATCACAGTTACACAGCCCCCTCCTATAACTCCTGAAGATTTATAGAAGGCTCATAGCAGTCTCTCATTTTGATTTCGATCCACACATCGGCACCATGGAGAAAGGAGTTTGTGGCTCTATTTCACAAAGGAGGAAAATAAAAAAGTGGTGACTCTACCAAGGTTACAAAGCTCACAGGTGAAAACAAATTCCAGCCAGGCCGTCCAACTCCCACTCCTGGGTTTTTAAATGTTGAAGGAAAAATCCATGTAGAAAAGCAACTAGCCAAGAATAGCCAAGATAAGCATGAACAAAACTAACAAAGTTGGGACAATTTTTACAGAGATAAATAGAGCATGGAATGTTATAGAACCTAAAAAGAGACTCATCTATAAATGGACATATGACTTATTCAGTCGTTGGTACTGCAGTAATGTGAGGACGAGAAGAATCTTTTGAATAAATCATGACAGGTTGAGTGAGTATTTACATGGAAAAATATATTGGCCTCAACTACATACCAGAGACAAAAATCAATTCTACATGGATTCTGGATCAAAGTGACAAAAGAACAATAAAGATACTGGAGAGTAATTTATGAGAATCTCTTTTGACTTTGGGAATATGCAAAACATTCCTAACTTAAGCACAATAAACATTAACTCTAAAGGAAGATACTGATAAATTAGAGTACATTAAAATTATGAACATCTGTTGAATATTAGAAAGTAAAAATGCAGGCCAGACTGAAAAATGTGTTTTCAATACATATACCCAACAAAAAATACTGTCTCCATAACTACTTTAAAGTCTTAAAAATTAATAAGTGATGGACAGATACTCCATGGTGAAAGTCTTCATTCTATAAATTTACTTAAATCTCCTTGGCACCTGAACCAACAATTCAACGATTGTGATTATTTCTAGTAAAATAAAAAAAGAGAGGATACATGGATGTCACAATACGTCTGACTGGAATATAAGGAGTCATCTTTTTAAGTTGTTCAGCCATGCAGATTACTTTTACTATTTTGAACTGTCTTCCCACTCACTGTTTTTTTAATTTTGAATATGTGGATCAAAAGAGATTTTTCCAGCCATTTTTATTCCCAGGCACAAGTAGAAGGTTGAAAGGTATTATTATTAGCTTGTCCTTTTGTTCAATAGTTTTGGCTATGATGTATTTGTTTATGAAACCTCTGGGCTTTATGTCAAATTCCACCAGCTTCTAATAGAAATGGTAAATGGGAAAAGTAATAACTGGTAGACAGATAAGCCACATCAGATTCGGAGGACAGTCTCCTCATATTTTCATTCATAATCATTATAAAACTTTGTGATTAAAAACACAGTATGTTTTTACAGTAAGTGTAGAGACATTCAGGAGAAAATCTCTCTAGATTAAAACAAACCAGAAACAAAGGATAGTCCCTTACCATCCGTTAAAGTCTCTAAGCTGTAACAACTTGTTTTCCCATTCTCTGTGATGATTCTTTCAAATGTCTCCCCTTCTCATAAAAGCTCCGTGTAGTTTTGAACAGAAGCTCTTATTTCTAACCTCTGTGAGATCAGCATCGATTGACTTCAGATTTGCATCACCAGTTCTACAAACCTGCCTCCGTTTTCATTCATCGTTTTTGCCCTTCCCCCCATTAACCAAGTGCCTGTGCCCTGGCTTGTTGCCTGCACCCCCTCCCCAGGTGCCGCGAGATGCAGCCACACCACCTCTCACCTAGGCACCCAGGTGGCTCAGTTATCTTCTTCCCAGTGTCTATTCAACTTCTCTGTCTACTCCTCAGTGATAAAAATTGGTCAAGAATCTTCTATCTGAAACACAGAAGGTTTTTGACACTGTAACCCTGGATGTTGACACACTCCGTCCCTCTCCTTACCCAATCCTTCTCTTCACTCATAGGATTTTTTTTCCCCCAACCATAAACTTTCTTAAAATTCTGCTACTTTTGCTCTTTCCAGTTCCTCACCACCTCCCCCAACTCACTTCTCAAGTCACTCATGTCCCTCTGGTCCCCAGACACTCAGTGGAAACTGTGCATGAGGCACCCAGTGACCCCCTGTGGTTGTACCCAGTGAATGTTTTTATCTATTTCCCTCAAAGTTGATCATGCTCACTTATTCACAATGTCAACAAGCACATGGCCTCACGTTCTATGCAGCCATTCACGCAAGGAGCTGACTGAATAAGGGATGGCCTTGGACGGGGCGTGACTTAGAAAGCAAGCTTCCTGTGGGATTCTGCTCTTTCTGTGGGACAGATGATGTGGATTGAATGCCAGGCAAACTTTAAAGTTTTTCAAATATGTTGCCAGGTGCCCCCAAAAAGGTATGTTGGTTTGTTTATATGTCCACTAGAAGGGAGCTAGTTAACACACTTTCAACATTATCAGGAGAGTGCCATGCCCTTTTGTCTTGATCAATATGGTGAATGAGAAACAGAATTTTGCATTTTTGAATCCCAGGGATGCTGGACCTTTGTCAACATATGTCCCAGCCCTTTGTACTTTTTCTACTCACATTTCATCCTCTGTCCATTTTTTCTATTATTTTGTCATCATCTTGTTGGTTTGAAAACTTCTTTTCCCCCAAGTGGTACAGAATTTACTTACAACAAGAGGAGAAAAAGTGTGCACAATGCGTGGGTCCCCCAAGGCCCATGGGTCCACTCCCCAGCGACACAGGTGATGTAACCACAAACATCCCACTGTGTGCTACAGTAGAAGAACCCTAAAAGCTCCAAAATTTACACAAATCTGTGAAAAGAGATGGAATGTACCCAGATTATGCATTATTCTTAGTCTATGTCTTACTCTTGAGTTACACGTCCAAAATATAAAAGTAACTAAAGGTACAGCACAAAAATACAGTATCTTCATTGATGAAATATCAGTGTCATCCTATACATTCCTTTGACACTGGGTAGACTTATAGGGCCAATAAATTACGGTCTTACTCAGACTGAAGAAAACCTTGAGTGTTTTACAAGTTCATTCTAGGATAGTCTATTGCTTCTCAATGAAGCTCAGAGTGACTGATTTTAGTCTTTAAGGCAAGGAGATTATGGTCTTTAAAGGGAAATGTGAGGGGCTTCCAATCTCTGCAACTTGGATGGATCTGTCACTTTGATGAATGTCCCTCTGCTCCACCTCCTGGGCTCAGTTTGGGGCAATATTAGGTGGTGGGGGTGGGGAGCAGAAAGGAGCAACACAGCTATCTCATCTGTCCCCAGTGGGCATGAGAATCAGATGTTTACTTTTTCTTTACAATTATGTCATCTAAGTGCTAAAAACACAATGATGTGTAGAAATCTGGACTAAAGAAGAGAAGTTTTCACTCTTGTGAGACAGACTCAGAGTGGTTTCTGGGCTGCCCTTACCCCAGCTCTCTCCAGCCCTGGCCTGGAATATGCCACCAACCCTCCCAGCCTCCCTGCCTCCAATGCCCCCTCCCAGCCTAGTTACACCAAGCCATCTGATGGCTTCCTAAACCTTGACTTTGGTCTATCACTCTCCACACGCCCTAAAGAATAAGAAGCGTAGGTTTGGGATACCGAGATCAGTATCTGGCAGTTATTCCATGAAGAAAGTATCAGCTTATTTTTCAAACTTTTAAAGATAATAATTAAATGATTCCTACTCTTTACAAATGAAGTTTCAGCATCTTAGTATCCCCTTTTTAAAAGACATATAATTGACAAATGACATTGTGCACGTTTCAGCAGCACAATATGTTGATTTGATACATTGATACAGTGGAATGTGGTCACCAGCCTAGCATTAGCTCACCGTCTATCACATCACATAAATAGCGTGTCTCCTAGCAACGTAGACTTTATAACACGATTGTTGACTACAATCACCGTGCTGAGCATTCCTCTCCAGGACTTATTTACCTACAAGCTGCAAGTGTGTGCCCTTAAGTGTCCATCGCCCCATCTCCACGAGCCCCCAGCCCCTGGTAACAACCACTCTACTCTCTGTTTCCAGGGAGGGCAGTGGGGCTGGAGGTCTAAGCAGTCCCCAACGGCCAATAATGTGATCAATCCTACCTATGTAATGAAGCCCTCGTAAAAACTCAAATGGACAGGTTCAGAGAGCTTTCGGGTTGGTGAACACGTGGAGATTTGGGGGGAGTGGTGCCTGAGAGCAGAGAAACTTCACTTCTTTTTCCTGTTTTTGGTCCTTTGCATCTCTACCCTCTGGCTGTTCCATCAGTTTTTGTAATAAACTGACGATCCAGTAAGTGAAATGTTTCTGAGTTCTGTGAGCAAACTAATCCAACCCAAGGAGGAAATCATTGGAGCTTCCCATCTACAGCCAGTGGGTCAAAAGCCAAGTGACAACCTGAACTGGACACTGGCTTCTGAAGTTGGACAAGGGGGCAGGCCTGTGGGACCGAGCCCTCACCCTATGGGACCTGATGCTATCTCCCAGCAGGGAGTGTGAGAACGGAGTTGGATTGTAGGACAGGTAGTGTCAGAGAATTGCTTGTAGGTGGTGTGGGAAAACCTCCTGTCTGCCACACAATGGAATCGTTTGGAATGGGGGGGGACCTTTAGATGCTGTTGTAAATGAAATTGTTTTCTTCATTTCCTTTACAGATTGGTCATTGTCAGTGTACGGAAAAGTAACTGACTTTTGTGTTGACTTTGTATCCTGCAACTATGCTGAATTTCTTTGTTAGTTCTAGCAGTGTGTGTGTGTGTGTGTGTGTGTGTGTGTGTGTGTAATCGTTAGGGCACACTTGCTTTTAAACTGTTACTTTTTTTTAACTTGGGGTGTTAACCTTTTCTTTTTTCAGTTTCAGGTGTATAAAAGAATGTAATAGACATTTATACCCCTCACAAAGTGATAACCCCCCACCCCCGCTCCCAATCTACTACCCCTCGGACCATTTGCAACGATATGGATGGACCTAGAGAATATTACGCTAAGTGAAATAAGTCAGATGGAGAAAGACAAATACCACATGATCTCACTTGTATGTGGAATCCAAAAAACAGAATAAATGACCAAACTAAACAGAAATAGTCTCAGAGATATAGAAGAAAAACTGATGGTTGCTGGATGGTTGCGGGGTGTGGATGAGGGGGAAGGTGAGGGGATTAGAAAGCACAAACTGGTAGCCACAGGGTTGCCACAGGGATATGAAAGTCAGTTTGGGGAATATAATCAATAAACTGTTGCTTTTAAACTGTTGGTTAATATACAGCGTGGGGAACTCACACTTTCGAACATTTTAACCTTGCATGTTTCACTTCGATGGACCCAAATATGTGCTACCCAGATCCCCCTTCAATCAAGCCCCCGCCGCCCAGAGACAGCGTGTGCTCAGCGGACACCTGGCCCTGGTCCTATGAGAGTTGGCGAGGTAGCGGCCTCGCGCACAGCTGTGCCCTTCTCTGGCCACCCCCCTCCAAGCCTGGGCAGAGCTGTGTGAGCACCTGGCCTGTTTAGCCTGATGCAGGACAACTCTGCTGGCAGCTCCCCTCTCCAGCTCCTGCCAGGATGGAAGGCCTGATCAGGCGGCCTCACACCTGAAATTCCCCTCTGCCCAGCCCTGCTTCCTCCTTTCCCTTCACCGGTGAGCGTCTTCCACCCAAACACTATCTTACTGTCTGCTTCCAGGAAACCCAACCTGAGACTGTCACTATTTTTAACAGGTGATCATTGTTGTATTACTTGTAATTTTTAATTTTTCACATAGTTTGACCAAAGTCCATTCAGCCAACGGCGATAATTTAGAAGACTACAACCCGTTTTTGACAAACCTTGTACAAGAGACAATTCCCATGTAAAAACTGTGTATGTGTTTTAATTCCTTCATCCTTATTTTCAGAGGAATCAATAAAGACGACCTGGGGGTCTCCTTTACTTTTCCGTCTGACTGGATGTTAGCCAAATACAAGTGTTCAAATCCCAGCTCCTCGTTGCTTTACTGAAAGGCTGAAACCTCCTGAAGGGCTATTTCATATCTTGAACGGCAGTTTTAAATAAATATAAAATTCAAGTCAAAAGTCATTATTTAAATAGTTTCCTTTCAGATCTTTTCTGTGCTTTAAAATTTTCTTTTGTTTATTAATATGCTGCCTAGCTTCCAACCTTTAGCTTTTTCCTTTGCATTTTTTTTTTCTGTTCCATGAACAGTGATTGGGCCTCTGATGGGAACGAAAAGGAGAGACATAAAATGTCTCACGGAGATGTTGTGTGTTCTACTGTTCAGCTCTCAGACAGCACGCTCAGATAGTGAGTGAATAGAAAGAAAACGGGAAGTATCATTCTGAATGGTTCTTATGTGATTGTGGCACAATCAGCCATGGCAAGTATATTTCACTGATGACTTCAAGCAGCAAGATTAATAAGCATAAAGCCTCATATTCATATCAACAAACTCATTTATTTCTCGTGAAATCTGATGGCCTGGTTCCAACTGCAGAGGAAGGCTGGCAATTAGGCAATTACTGGCTTCAATGGCAATTGCCCAAATTTATAATTCAGGTAAAATTGGCCTCCATTTCATGCTCCAATGATCAATGTTCACTGATCCTTGCAATTTTACAATAACAGGGAAAAGTAGAAAGTCATTTGGTACAGCCATAAGACAATAAAGAAAACCACTGGGTGCTAGTTCTTTCTAAGTTATGCATTTATACAAATTTTCTGGGAAAATTTTAATACCATCCTCCCGCCATTTTTTTCTAAAAAATTGAAAAGGAAAAAAAAAAAACGTACTATTCTGAAATTTTAGAAACATTTTCCATAGTGAAATCCTAATGTGCTGTGATCGATTACCAATGGAAAACAAGAAAAAAGTGTGTGTGAGCACGCTGGGGGCCGGGGGGTTTACTTCTTCTATTTTGTCTTTCAAAGGTGCTCATGGTTTCATTTTTGTTGGAATCTCATAGTGTTTACTAAGATTCCTGGTATTCAATTTTCTCTTGGAATATTTTAGACTACATATCAGTTAGGGTTTTCTTCAGGTCCGAGTAACATAAACTTGAAAAAGTTAATTATCTAAATCCCCTTTTCCCTCAGATAAATGGAGGCTTGAGATATGCACTTCTGGATGGGAAGAGAATCTCCAAACTGTACCCACCCAGGGAAGCAGACTCCTCCTACCTTTCTGCTCCATCATCCGTAATGGGTGGCTCTCATCCTTATGCTCTCAGGATGGCTGCTGTACCTCCACGCATCACATCTTCATCCCAGGCAACAAAAATGAGAGAGAGAAAGGGCTAAACAGTGTGCCAGCTATGTCTTTCCTTTTTTCTCAGAGGAAACAGTGGTTTCCTCAAAAGTCTCACCCAAGAAAATTCTGGTTCTATCTTATTAAACAGAACTATGTCACGTGGTCACCGCTAGCTGGATGGAAGCCTAGGAAATTTGGATTTTTAGCTAGACACATGCTACCCAAACAAAATAGGGGTTTCCTTAGTAAAGAAGAGTGGTGATAAATATTAGTTAAACCAATCTCAGAGTCTTCTACAGTCCCCTCCTTGGTTAGGACACATGTATTCATTTCTGACGTGATAATTGACACTGGATATGAGTTGAAGGTACGTGAGGTTCATACATTGATGGTACCGAGAGGAGGGAGAGGTGAGGCTGTGGCGAACCCTCAGGCCATGGCTGGCTGGTGTGGGGAAGTGCTCACAAGCCGGTCCGATGAGCCCTGGAGCAAGGCCCCCATCTTCTCCCTGTGCTGCTGGCCCTGTGCTCACCGGGTACCGTGGTAGAGACTGGGTGGCAGGATGGCAGGGAAGGGGCGGGAGTGCTGCCATGAGGAGGGGGAAGGACGTGCAGACACCACGCTGAGGCTCAGTACTCTGCACGGGGATCCAGAACCAGCATCACTGAGCCCCTGATCTCATCACAGAAGGCCCACTGCCCTGAGGTCCTGCGGTCCGAACAACGTCCGATTTCTCCACGGGCACTGATGGCCGCAGGGGCCAGACGATGACCACTGTAAACACAGAAATACCTCCACCCTGTCCTGGGCCCTGACTCAGACTTTTACTGATCCTGCCGGAGGTGCTGTGTTGGGTACTTTACCAGCAATGTCTCGTTTAATCTTTATAAACCCCTGTGGGGCAAATATTATTAGCCCATTTTACATACATGTACCATGGAGCAGGCAGGTCTGCCTCTGACAATGGTCCTCATGGCTGAGCCATGGAGAGAGTGGTCCTGAGGATGACGCCCATCCAGAGGCCAGGAGAGGTGGGAGGGGAAAGGAACATGTCCCCTCAGTGCTCAAGCCCCACCCCAGCCATGCCTGATGCTAGCCTTCTCTGTTCTGCGAGACATTACATTCCCTTTTACTATAAGCTAGTATGAGTAGGGTTTCTCTCTGGGGAAGAAGCTTCACAACAGCATCAACATGCATCTCTCCCTCCATGATTGCCACGTGGACAACCAGCTTTCTGAATTCCTCATTGAGGGCTCCTCCTTGCAGCAGACATGGATCTTATAAGCCACCCCCAGTATGGGGAAAAATAAGTCAGGTGCAGCTAATAGAAAAAATAAAATAAAGCAGCACAAAGGCACCGACACACAGCTTCCAGCCGTCAGAGACCTCTCCCCACAGGGGACTGTGGCGCCGATTTTGAGTCATGATGTGAAAGAATGAATGTGTACTCTTCTTAGCTATAAAATTAGTCTGCTCACTTTGTCTTTGTGTTATTCCTTCAGTTTTGTGTCCTCTGTCAATGCTAAGCAAGTGTGCATTTTTAAGGAAATGTTCCAGGTCATATCATATTGTTTCCTGTCAGGAAGGTACACGTATCCTCAGTCTTTGATGATATACAGAATCTTTCTTTCACACGGCATCCTGATATGACCAGGGGACACGGCACCTGTATTCTATCCCACAAACTCGTGCAGACACGACATCCTGGAACAAGCACCTTCCCTCCTGGTGGAAATGAGAGTTTCAACCTCACTAATGTCCTCTCCCTCGTTTCCATCCCACTGAGAGCACAAGCTCAGTTTTCCCAGTATGTCCTTTCATCCAGTCGCGTGATACAGCCAACCTATTCTGTCTAAAATATCCATTTAGATATCCCAATAACTTCTGGAACTCTTGGACTGGGCACGTTTTCATGTTGACAAGGAACTCATGTGGTTTATAAGTAAAGCTTGTCTTTCATGCATAAATGACTAATAATAATTCGGTAGTGTAGGTTAAGACTAAGTGAATTTGCACATAGAGAGATCGATGCTGAGTTCTTTTATTCCATGACTGTATTTCCACTGTTATTTTCCTCATGTTGCAGAACCTTAAACCTAATGAAATGAGCCATGTCTCTATATTATGATTATATGATAAAAAAACACACAAGCACAGTTTTCTTTAAGTATCTGAAGTACATTGCTATCCTTCATAGTAACTGAAAATATGCAATTTCTCTTCTTCCTGACCAGGAACCCCTCTGCTAGGGCCTAGCATCTGTCAAGGCTGAAATTAACAGCAAAATTATAGGCTACATTGTTTCCACTTGTAACTAGCTCTGTGCCAGATCACCCATTGTTAAGAGCAACAATGTGATAAATTACTGCTATAAATTGTCACCATTTAATTGGATGCTATTGACACCTGATTCAGTGGTTTATTTTGTTTCCTCCTGTTTTCTTCTGGCTTGAGGTAGAGAGATTTGTGTAACAGATTACATGATAACCAGATTGTTGTTTGATCTTCTTTTTATAGGGGGTTGTTCATCACTGTTGGTCAGAGGTCAGAGATCTGGTCATACAGATTCTGGTTGTGTCTGAGCTGCGAGGTGGCAGGATACACAGGGTCAGATGTGGGGCATCTTCTGAAATGTGTGTATCTGTGTTTTATCTGTTATTTTCTGTTTTTTATTTATCTGTTATTTTCATATGACATCACTAAGAAGTCTCAGTGAGCCCCAAGTGAACATGTATGGGTAGGATAACCACGGGGCCACTAAGAATTGTGCCCAAGCAGATGTAATCACTCGGTTTTCAGCAGTTATTGTAAAAGCAGACAGGATCCAAGAAATGGGAAAGGCATTGAAAAGTGATGTATTTTCATCACATAAAAGGTAAAAATATCTAAAAGGAAAACCAGCAGAAATCTAGACATGAATAGCTCAAATTCAATACCCATTAAAAATACTGGAATGAATCATCAAAGAATCAATTTGTACACAACTCTACAACCACAGGGCTTTGTGACAAATACATTCAAGAGCCCAAACCAATTTCCTCCTGAGCATTGTGACAAGCCTTAAAGATTGAGAGAAGGAACAGAGAAAACCTCATCTGTTGTGAAAACCCCTGCGCCCTGCTGTGTGTGGTTGTTGGACAGTGAATTCAAAAGTTTTGGACCTTGGGACCTTAGACTAGAAGCAGAGATCCACTGTGAAATTAACTCACACAGTCAGCCAATACGCTGGGAACATAAACCAGACACAATGCCCATCAATAATGTACTAAGAAAATCAACATTAAGCAAAATAAAATGAATGTAAGAAAAGACTATCAATAATGATTCAATCAAACTTAAAAAAAATGGGAACATAAACTGAGCTATATTAATGTCAGCCTGAGTCCTCTGGAGATGTATTACTCGGTGATTCATTGATTTCATATTTAGTTCAATAATTACTTTATTGTTCTGATCGTAATCTTTACTAAATAATACTGTGGAAATAAGTGAAGACCAAGCAAAAGAGAAAAGCAGGGGCCGTTTACTCAGAACTTGTTGCTGTAGAGTCAGCCACTATCACTTGTGTTTGGGCAGCAAGACATTCAAAGGAGACAGCAGAGTGGGGAAGGTTTACAGGGAAACGGGTGATCTCAGGAGGGCCTGACTAGAGGCTGTTGGCCTGAGGAAGTGGAGAAGGGCTAGCCAGAAGCGGGGTGCCCTGGGAGGTTGGTTAGGTGAGCACATTTGGCTTTCTGGCTGGTCCTATATTGGAAGCAGGGCAAAAACTGCGGAAGCTGACTATTTGGGGCCCACTGTTACAGGGGTTATTGATGGGCGTCTGGGGCCAGTCACTAGAGATAGTGGTCTGACTCCCCGCAGGTCTGACTTAGTCAGAGAGAGCAGGCTGGCTTCCCGCGCAGGTTGTTGCAGATTGTGAGTCAGTTCTATCTTCATATACGGTCTGGCATTTTCCATTTGTGTAGTCCCTCACTATTTTGTGGCAGGTACTGACATGTAACATGCATTATTTTATTTGATTTCATTTAACCCCAATATGGGGCTTTGAGAATTCCTGTTTTACAGAGTAAGAAACCAAGGTTTCACCAGTTCGTGAAACGTGTCCAATCCACAGAGTGGGTGATGGAGTCAGTGATCAGAGTCAGATCACCTGAGCCAAAAGCTCTAGCTAGCCCCCCAAATTCTCACCGGTGAGGCTGGGGATAACTGTGAGGTGTAGAAGTCAAGAAGAAACTAGAGACCTGCTTGTCTGCCTGCTTATCGTTTCCAGTTCTGTTGGAGAGTTTACTCACATAGTTTTAGGAAATCGCCCTCTCTGTTTGTCTTTCTCTTGAGAATATTAAATCAACTTCTACAGCAGAAGGATAACCAAAAGTCCACAGGGCCAAGGAAATAACCTGCACATGTGAGCCCCGGAATATAAGGCCATGTGGGGAGGGGGCCACATCAGCTGAGAGAAGGATGGGCTTATTATCATTCACTTCGCCCACACTGCACTGGGTGTACAGGACCTTATAACCCTGGTTCTAAGGTCTGCAGCAAAATCAAGGGAGAAAAACACTCAATTAAAAGTTTGGTCAAAGGTATAGCCGCTTACAAAAAAATCTGAAGACTTTATGCTGCCCCTTCTGAATTAATAGGTTTTAAACTGATATCCTCTAGAAATTCAAAAGTAAAATAATTGGAATGAAATAGCATAATTGGGAAATCATGCAGAGCGAGAGTGGAGTAAAAATCGGTTAGTATGAATATTCTAATTAGATGCATTTTTGAATTTTGTTACTGTCATAGGATTCTCCATTTGCAAAGGTTAAAGTGCTTTGTCCCTTTCTGCTGTGTTGGGTCTGCAACCCTCACTAAATGAAAAACCAGAGTTGCCAAAAATAGAACCATGAACTTATACAAACTACTTAAATATTGAGTTCCACTTTGAAACAGGGTTACAGAACAAAATTAAAGAATAACTTTTCTTTGCTTAAATGGTAAAATATTCTGGGCTGCATCAAAGGTGGCAGACGATTCTATTTCCCAGTGTTGGTGGACGTTCAGGTGTCATGCAAATATGCACCCACAACTGGGAAAAGCAATGGTCTCCAGCTGCTCACACAGTAGCCACCCATGGGAGTCACTGGGGATAATCCGTGTAATTTCACTTCTTTTGTATCTTATAAAGCCCTTTACTGATTTCATGTTAAAATACAACTAAGCAGAGTTACACAACACACTTTAACACAGTAGAATTTTAAAAAATATCGATGTGGTTTCAACGATTACTGCTGCTGCTGAAGCTGCTCCTAAATAGATGAGACAATTCTTAAACTACCTGCCACGTGCTTAGTGTTATTCTAAATCGTCCAAGGATAGAGAACCATAGGCTGAGCCCATAATCTCAAGGAACTTCCGCTGAGTAAAGCAGGGGGAGGGGGGCGAGTAACAGAAAAGCAAGAACATTGATTTTGGTTTTCATGCTGGAAAGAACATTTTCAAAAGTAAAAATGTAAACTGGTTTTTGTATGTTGATTACAATTAGGATAGATGGAGGAGAAAGTATTCAGCAAGGCAGTGTCTCTGAATAAAGAAACTGAGTTTTAATGACTCCCATCACACAGGGTCCTGATGTAGAATTTCCAACAAACACGCATAGGGAATGTTTCCTGTGGCATAAATAAGAGCCTGTTTGCTTAATTGGCCCGAGAGATTTTAAGTAACGAAAGATTAACTGTACTGTTTCAGATCACACAGCTGAGTAGAAATAGAAATGGAGTGGTCCCTCTGGTTAGAAGTCATACTCTTAGGTTATAGCATGCTTCTCAAGCTTGAAACTGTTTAAATATTTTGTTAAGAAAAAACAAAATTTTTGAAACCAAAACAAAAAATTCTTTACTGATGTATTTGTATGAATTCTTGGTACAATATGCTACAACAAAGCCACACACCCACTCGCCTGACCGTGCCTCAGTCTCCACACAGGAGACAGCATGGTCTCGTCCTTCCACAACGGGAAGCGGAATGGGCATCATTTAAGACTTTCTTCATTATCTTCATTATAGTTTACTTGGGAAGAGTCTCACTAAAATCACAAGATATTTACGTGGTGATGTATGGGCTTGATTCTTTTGACTTATTTGATGGCTAATGCTAAGTACACAGTATCTTATAATTTCTGAATGGATATTTTTTAATCATACCAATAATCAGATTTTATAGCATCTCATTGTAGAAAATATTTGTATGAAGTCTTAAAAGAGAACCAGTTCATTTAAAAGCAAAATGATCATTACATGCTTAGAAATAGGCCATAATGCCACCGTGGAGCTGCACACTACTTTTACTTTGAGTTAAATATAGAGAAGTCCCCAACTCCCTGTGTGTGTCATTGTCTAAAACAGGCATAAAATCTCTCAACTTAATTTTTAGCATTTTGATGAATCCATTTGATACTTTAAATTCTTTAGAAGAAAAGTTATACAGAAAGCCCGAATCTTTTTCTTCAGGAATACAAGGGCAATCTCCAGTCCCAGTAGCATATTGCTATGTGCTGTCTTATATCTGGGGAAGATTTGGGACCATCACCATAAACTAGAAAAACAAAACAACATACTGGGTCCTTAAAAAGAGTTCAGAAATAAGTACTGCTTTTTTTTTCCAGAAAGCAAAACTAAACAACTAAAAGTTTATATGCAATGAATGAGAGAAACATCAAAAAAAAAAAAAAATCTTTGGGAGAGTTTTAATCCTTTCTGTTTGTTCCCCACCTGCCTCCCTCAGGACTAGGAACAAAGGAAGCCTGCCTCAGTTAGGACACTTACAGTCACCTTTTCCAGGTCTCTCCCCTATTCAGGTCCCTTCTTTTGAGACAACACTGTCCCCTTAAGTCCACTGTATTTTACAGAAATCTCCTGAAATCCCTCACCCTCTCTGAACAGCTTGCTCAGCCATTGCTCTTTCGCTGAAACCCCAAGCTTAGTTGGAGGCTGCGTTCCCCAGGCCGCCTTCCCAGTCTTGGAAGGAGAAAGGAAGTTTCTTCCCCCTGCCTGCCAGTGAACAAGCCCAGTGATACTACACCCTCTTTTCTCCCACTGCTGTTGTGGGTACCCCATGCCACATGGTGATACCTCTTCTTTTCTGAGCATTGCTGTAGGTTACTTCTCAATTCACCACTCTCCTGTTCAGGGACTCGGCCCTGAGTCAGCATTCTGTCTCCACCTCATCCCTGGCCTACCAGACTTCCTAGAGCCTCCTTATGCCTGGACAATGACATGATATCCACTCCAGTGATATCGCCCTCCACACACACATTGTCTCCAAATGGGTTGGCCACACCCCAGGTGGTGCCATTGCCCAGGGCAGCGCCACCTTGAAAGGTGCAGGTCTAAAGTTCTCTGCTCTGAGGACAATCCCCTTTCCTTGCCTTCTCCCCGTGCTGTGCAGTCCCCTTTCATCTCACAGGTCAATTCTTTGCTTTCTCCATGGAGGGGTGCTGTGAGAGCTTCAAATGTTTCCCCACGGAAATTCATGCAGAACAAAGGGAGAAAAAAGCAATTTTAGATTGTATCTTTCTATCTACTGTGAAAAAATAATAAATCAAATGTATTCCAGAAAAATACACCTGCTGTACGTGATGTTTTAAGAACAATTTCCTCTTGTATTAAACATCTACAGTAATGCAGTGCACACATGCAAGCACTTCTGCCGTTCTTCACAAGCTGGGCTCAGTGCAGAATTCTGTGACATATTTCAAGTGGGTCCAGAAGAAATTTTTAAATGATATTTCAAATTTTATTTTATTTGGAACAAAATAAGCTGATTCAACGAAGAGGACTTAGATAGAAGAGCATCATGTGAGACCATCAAAATTCAGAGTCTAGATCTCCATACTTGCAAAGGACATTTCAGAGAAACAAGAAGCAAGAAAGCACATTGTGCCAACACTCACTGCTTCGTGTAGCTCACCTTCTGAACTGACAGAAAGGTGTAACCTGTTATTGGAATTCTGCAAAAGTTCCACATTTCATTATTTGGAGTTTTGAGTGGTTTTTTTTTTTTTTTTTGGCCTTTATATTAAGAGGTCCCTTTCGTCCTTCCAATGAACGGAAAATTTACCTACACACATTTTTATTTGTATATGTTACAATTGATCCTTGTACAACGTAGGGATTAGGAGCACCCCTACCACAGCCAAAAATTCACAAACAATGTTGGACTCCCCAAAACCCTAAGTACTAGTAGCCTATAGTTGACCCAAAACCTTGCTAATAACATGAACAGTGGATTAACGCATATTTTGTCTGTTATCTGTATGATATACTGTGTTCTTACCATAAAGTAAGTTAAAGAAAATGTTAAGAAAATCACAGGGGAAAGAAAATACATTTACAGTATTTATTGAAAATAATCCGCATATAAGTGGACCTGAGCAACTCAAACCCATGCTGTCCCAGGGACAAGTGTATATACATATACACAGTGTGTATAATGGGCTTATGAATACTGAAATATGGCTCTCTCTCAAGAGGGGTTTTCGTGGGCCAGGCATCTTCCAGCTGTGTTCACATTCACTGGTAGGCATCAGTTCAAGCTTTGTTCTATTGGATATATTTATTCCCTTGATGGTGGTGAGGGTTTCACAATGTAGGCAATATGTCCAAACTCATCAAATTGTATATATTAAATATGCACACTTTTGTATATCAATTATACCTCAACAAAGCTGTTCAAAAACTAAAAGGGAAACCATTTTTTTATTCAAGGAAGAATGGAATACAATGTGCTGGAGAAAGGGTGCGTATAATACAACTTTATAAATTAATCATCTACGGGACTGAATAGCAACCCCTTGGACCTATTTGGCTTTCCTTAGCACACATTTCCGTTTGCCTACGGAAGCATTTGTAAAAGTTGTTTACGACATCATAGAATCATCAGGAAGCTGGTTGGTCCTGTCTGGGCGTCCACGCAAGGGGGCACAGGATCTGAAGATCACGCGAGGAGTGAGGTATGGGGTTTAGCCAGGAGGTCTTCCACAGTCTCGCACTGACGAATGCGTTTCTTAAAGCTTAACATGGATCTTCACGTAGTGACTGCACTGGCACATCTGGGAACAGAGGGGACTTGCAGGTTATGCAGAGAAAGGGGCCATCAAATTATTTCCTGAACGGTAGGATTTATTTCTATGCTCACATACAATTGAATGATACAAACTATTTACATACAACATAAGTACAAAAACTAAAATGCAATTTATACTGTACATAATTCAGATTCTCTGATTTTTGTCCAGAAAAACACTGGCAGATAGAGATGGCAGGGTGTTGTTAAAGGAAGATGGTGGCACTGTTAGCAGTACTTAGGATCATTCGTCACAAAGGTATTGTTTCAAAAAGGATGAAGAGGTTTGGTATATCGAGATTGTCAATTCACCAAGAGCAGTGACCGAGCACGGCAGTTTCACTTCTGTCACAACAGCTCAGTTTACCTTATAAATATGCTTGTTTTCTTCAGACGTGAGGCTGGGAGCATGTGTGTGTTGGTCTCTGCTGATTGGCTGGGTAAGCCCTGCCCACCCCTTCCTTCTCTGAACTTCCACAATTGACCCAGTGCTGCAGGCAATGAGCTCCCTGCCTGGGCTGCCACACCTGGTGTCTTAAACCGAGCTTGAAAACTATGTCTGTCAGGTGTCATTAAACCACCTGGACAGGTCTCAAGGGAGCACTTAAGACCAGCAAATTAAATTGCAACTTTTTATTGCTCACGGCTAACAACAAGATTTAGGATGACGATAACAATTAAGGTTGTAAAAGCTGAGAAACTGAACGGTTCGCCCAGTGACCCAGTGAGGAAATACCCAGCAAAACGGGCATTCTAACAGGGCAACCCAAACTGGGCTCTCATTGAAATAAAGGGGCCAGGCCACACTATCTCTTTCCATAAGAGCTCCCCCGTAACTAATACAGGCTTTAGATGTAATTTTTGAGAGGCATGAGGTCGGCAACACACCCACTTTTACCAAGGTTTGACGTTGACTTCCGAGAATGTCCAATGACAAAAAGAAAACAATTTCAAGTACAGGTTTATTTTGTGTCACAGGTCAAGCGATGTGACTTTGCACAAACGAGGTATTTAATGTTTCCTGTCTTCAGAAGTCACATCCAATGGTGTAACAGCTATTGTCATACACACACTGCAGAAAAATCTTACACTGAACAATGTTTATACATTTTCTCTGCTGATGACTAGTTTTAATGATGAATCTGGATGCTCAGACTGAAAATTTACACTCTACGTTCCTTCAAAGTGCTGAAGCTGAAGTCTGATGTAGGTCAAGTCACGGTATGGGGGGAAAAAAATCAACTTCAGCAGGAGAAACACTAACTTTCTTAGCCAAAGCTAAGGATGACACGTTTTTGCAAACTTGAAACAGTTTGAAACTGACATCAGAAAAAAACAACATAAATTCAATCATGTGATGGTCTAGGGAGTTCCCATTGGCCAGTCACCGTATCTGTGGCAGCTGTCACCAGTGTGTGTCCAATTATTCTTGTATCTGTGGGTTTGCTTGAAGAGCAACAGTGAGCAAGCTTCTCATTTCCAGAAGCATCACACTGACGTTCTTACCACAGAACAAACAGTAGAATGGGGTGGGGGGGTGGTTAGTTTGGTTTTGGAAGATGTAAAAATTAGAGTGATGGCAGATTCTGGAAGGCTGAGATGAGAGTAACCTAAATAATGAACAAGCCATCAAAAGTCTCATGGAGCCACATCCCCAATGGAGCATGATGATGGCTTGTGTTGCTCATTTTCTATTCCTGAGATCAGAGTTACCAAACAATTGCCTTTAAATTGTTCTGATCAATTCTCCGCATCTGATCGGAACCAACAACCATACCCAGGTGAAACACACATCAGCATTTTAAACAAGGCACTAGCACATTTCTATAAGAAATTAAACCATCTACACTTACACAGTGGGAACTTAGATTTTTCCAGATTCCAGAGCTCCCTGCCTGTGTCTGAGTCTTTAACTCTGAGCTACTTTGAATCTGTCATGTTGTGGAGCATTAAATTGCCAGATCATGGAGAAAAAGGGGAGTACATTTAACTCCTGGGCTCTGATTACTGATTAAATTAGGAAACGTGGGCTGCTGCTTCTTGCCTGACCTACACTTTAGTTAAGACACATGTAGGCCGATTTTCTAGTGCTAGCAACGTGTAATGGATTTTGTACTGCTTTTCTCCTTTCTGATCTGAACACAATAAAATATGTTTATCTGAATTAGATCTGGTATCAACTTTTATCATGGGTAATAAGCTTGATTTTTTTTCAATGGTAGGGCTAATACGATCTTTAGGAAAGACTATATGAGGTGACTTTTGCTTGGAACTGTACAATTGGTGTCAGGCTTTGAATTAGGTTTTTATGATGCCCTAAGTCACTTTGCTGTGGGGATTGTATTTTCAATACAGAACAGCTCTTCACTCCTGGTGCTTCTGATACTGAATTTCTGATAATGACCTATATTAAAATTGAATCAAACCTTGTTCTATCTGCTAAAAGAAATGTATAATTCATCTTTAATAGAAGTCCATTTTTTAAAAAAGTATGAAATACTGTCATTTAACAAGTCACTGCCAACAGTTCAGCTTTGCAGACAGCCAATCAGACAGGGATAATACATCTCATTCATTGTTTTTCAAAATCCAAAAGAGATAAGAAGCAAAGAAGAAAGCTATATATTTTCTTTGTTATTACAATCTTGAAACAAACAAACAAAAAAATCCTAAATGCTTTGGTTTGGTATTTATTGAGTTACAAACATCCTTAAATTTATTATAAATCAGTTATTGTTAGTGTTTCCAACAGGAAAAAAACCAGCAGAAATAAATTCTAAAACGGTGCCTGGTCTGGTCTGCAAATATTTCATCCTACATGGTAACGCATTGTGTGATATTTGGTGTGACCTTTTGTACGTTTCTCAGGTCAAAGCAAATATCACCGCATGTCCTCCCATTTCACCACCATTGATCAGAGAACGGAGTCAGCATGGCTTTCTGGCGTCTGTCGTGGATAACCCACTGGCCAGTAATCAAATACTAGCTATGTCGTGTCAACAGAATGGCCAAGTACAACCTGGATGAATGAGCGGTCGTGCGTGCTGCACGTGACCAATGCAATCACCTTAAAAAAAATAGCAATGAGTTTGCATACGGATGACTTAAGGGTGTTATCTGAATACTCACTCACTTAGAAATCGGTTCCAGGAGCTGTGGGACTTACGCCCAGAGAACAGCTGCTCTGAGGCTCATGCAGCACGTCGTGTCTGATCACGGTTCCTGTTGCTTGTTATGCCCCACCGGAGCCCTCTTTTGAGATAGAAATACCGAATCTGGGTGTCAGCAATGGAGACACTTCAAAACTGCATGCAACAACAACAAAACCCCAGTGGAGTATACAAGACACTCTGGGGCTAAAGAAGCCGATTGCCTTGGGGCACAGTAGATGAGCAAAGGGTTTGCCAGTGTTGGGGACATGTTCATGACTGATGCTGAAAGCAAGGAAAACATGGCAAGGAGGCATCGGGATGTCTGTAATTCAAACACCATCAAGGCTGCTCTTTCTGTGCATTGGGAAGTATCCACACAAAATGATTAGCTGAGTGCAGACTTGACATATTTTCAATGTAAAGTGCCCTTGGCTGTCAGTTACACTCCAGTGTATTTCCTAAGGGGATCCCTGGAGACATGGAATTGCCCGAGCTGAGACTTTGTCCATAACCTTGAAGGTGACACACTAACTACCAAAGACTCCAGCTGAAACCCCCACGTAGGCTTCAATTCCCATGATTTTCACCATTTTGCAGATAAACAAGGAAATGAGGACCCTCTCACTGAACTCTGGGTCGTTGATCCTGGAAGAGTCCAAGGTTCACAGCTACAAGACTGTGGGTATGGACCATGGGTCCCCACCTGGGACCTTCCATCACATTCGGCCTCGGAGTGACCAGGTTCCCTTCTTTTCAGTCACCTACTCCTCTCCCTTTTCCCTGCATTTGCTTCCTTTCTCCTTAGTATCACTCTGTGGGCCATTGGGACCAGACCCCTGGATTGCCCTGGGCCTCGTAATCTGACTCTTCCTGAGCACAAAGGCTGCTCCCCCGGGGGCCCCCAGCCTGTTCATGGCTAATTCCTCTCCTGTTCCTTTACTAAAGGTCTCTGCACACCCCTGCTTACAGACAGAAACCTCTCTATCTTCCCACTACGGTATCAATGCCATTCTAGTCAGAATCTACCTGAGTGGGCTTAGTGAACGGTCCCTGAAGGAGTGGGGGAGTTCAGACGCCCCACATACGCTTTCAGGGGCTGGAGCATAAAAATATTCCTAAAATGACATGGGCAAATATGTGAGGAAACACCTGAGTTTGGTGATTTCCTGTAACTAAGTCTGACCCAGTGTCCCCTGAGCTCCGCCGAAGGAGCGCACAGCATTCAAGGAAGACAAAGCCCAGTGTCATCAAAGCCATTCACCTGCAGCATGCAGCAATCCTGTGTTCTCCTTTCCGTAAAACGTTGGTGCACTCACTGCAGGGTCGATAGATGGTGAGTAGTCTAGTCTAGAGAAAGGACGCTGACCAACACTGGGAACCACTTCCAAAGAGTTTAAATGTGAGACTAAAGCCAGTTCCCTAAAGAAAACAGACCAAACTTTAACCTTAAAAGTTCATCTGTGATTAACGTCATTTAACATAGGTTCCTTTAGTGGAATTAAATTGCTTGGTGCAGCTTAAGTATTTATTCCTAATTGTGCTTCTTGTACTAAAAGAGAAAAGTGAATGAAAAATCACACCAAAATGAAAAATGTGACAAGTATTCCCAGAACATTTTGGCAGGAGTCCCAAACATCCTGGCCTGAAGGAGAGCTGCTGTGTGAAGGACAACGTCCCAGGGAAGGGTGGGCACCCTGGGAAAGCCCACTGGGGGGGCTCTTTCAGTAATGAGGGGTGTGAACGTGAATGAAGCAGAGACACGTGAGCAACAGAGATGCAGGGATGGAAAACCAAGTCAGTGCATAGCTGATGAAAATACTGCGATTACAGCTAATGCTATTCTAAACCAATTCTTTGTTCGTTAAATAATAATAATTTAAAAAGTCAACAACGACATATGATGGCAACACACACATTAGAATGCCGAAACTTCAACAACTTGACAACACCTATGACTCACCAGAATGTGGGGCCACAGGAACTGTCATTCATTGCTGGTGGGAATGCAAAGCACGTCGGAAGACAGTTTAGCAGTTTTACAAAGCTACGCACAGCTTTATCATATTATCCAACAATGGTGCTGATAGGTTTTTCTCAATAGATTTTAAAACTTAGGGGCACACAAAAGCTGGCACACAAAAGTTTATGGCAGCTTTTTTCATAGCCGCCCAAGACTGGGAGCAATCCACGTGGTTTTCAATAGACAAAAGGATAAACAAACTGTGGTCCATCCAGACAGCGGACTATTATCCCATAAAAAGAAATGATTGATCAAACCGCAGGAAGATGCAAAAGAATCTTCAATGCCAATTGCGTTAAGATTTCTGATTAATACCACAATGAGATATCACCTCACCCCAGTCAGAATGGCTGTCATCAACAAGACAAATAGTAGCAAGTGTTGGAGAGGCTGTGGAGAAAAAGGAACCCTCATACACTGTTGGTGGGAATGCAGACTGGTGCAGCCGCTATGGAAGGCAGTGTGGAGGTTCCTCAAGAAATTACAAATAGAATTACCATATGACCCAGCAATCCCTCTCCTGGGTGTCTACCCAAAATATCTGAAAGCATTTCTCTGTAGAGACACGTGTGCTCCAATGTTCATTGCAGCTTTGTTTACGGTGGCCAAGACATGGAAACAACCAAAATGTCCTTTGATAGATGAATGGATAAAGAAGTTGTGGTACATATACACAATGGAATACTATTCGGCGTTAAGGAAAGATGATATAGGAGCATTTGTGACAACATGGATGGATCTGGAGAGTATAATGCTAAGTGAAATAAATCAGACAGAAAAAGCAGAGAACCCTATGATTTCACTGATATGTGGTATATAAACCAAAAAGAACAAGACAAACAAATGAGAAACAAAAACTCATAGACACAGACAATAATTTAGTGGTTACCAGAGGGTAAGGGGGTGGGGGGTGGGAGATGAGGGTAAAGGGGATCAAATATATGGTGATGGAAGGAGAACTGACTCTGGGTGGTGAACATACAATGGGCTTTATAGATGATGTAATACAGAATTGTACACCTGAAATCTATGTAATTTCATTAACAATTGTCACCCCAATAAATAATTTTTAATAAATGAAGATTTCTGATGAACTCCAGGGGCTCACGTGCCCTGCAGAGAGCGCTGCGGCCGAGACAGGAGGCCCAGAAGCCGGATGTAACCCTGGCTACGCGGCCCTCGCGCTGCGCTCACATCTAGATGAGCCCCGCTTCGATCGGTCTGGAAATTCATTGGGAAACTTCTCAAGAACCCCACAATATGCTTTAGATAGAAACTGCTATCAAATGAGTTCATTCCTCCTCCTCAGACCCTGGGAACTCAGTCCCGGCTGAGAGAGGCGTGTGATTAACTCCCCAGGCGGCTTCACTCCCAGCTCTCCGCGGACACGTGAGGGGCCCACGAGTCTGGCTCCTGGTATATCAGGGCCCAGTGGGTGAAAAAGCGACCTGGTCGGAAGGACCTCCAAATACGACGGAAAGGACATGGGCAGAAGGGGGAGGACAGCAACACACTCCCCAAGGCAGTATGAGCTCCACTTTATAGATGGAGAAATGCAGGTTCAGAGGGCACGCGACTTTCCCAAGGTCACACAGGTCAGTCAAGTGCAAAGTCCTGTCTGTCCCTTCCATCCCTTCTTTCCGGGAACCAAGAGACCAGCCAGCACACAAAACGTCATGTTTATACACTAGTGCTTTCATTGCCCACTGGGGGAAAAATACAAAATGCATCACTTCCAACAGAAACGTGAAGCCTCACCTTTGAGCGTGCAAAGAACCCTAACGCAGTAGATTTGAAAAGGATTGGAAGGTGTAGTTGTAAAAAATGGAAACGCGCTCTCAGGGCGCCATCCAGGGGACGGCTCCGGCAGTGACGCGCTCCTCCTCGCGGCAGACGGGCCAGCGCTCGTGTTCCACGCGAAACGTCTTCCCACGCCGCAGTCTCCCAGCGTGGGGCGGGCACCGCTGAGCACTGGAAAATGCCTCGCACTGGGCGGGTCTTCATTGCGTGTGTTTCTCTTGTTGCTGTAGAATCGACGTGGCCGAGGCAGCCTGCCACGGAGGACAGCGTCTCTTGTCCCCGCCGTGCCACCTGCACCGCCACCAAGAGCGCCGCCCGGCGCCCCGGGCCCGGCCGCCTTCCCCGCACACCGGGCTCCCTCCCCGAGGCACTCGCCGCTCCGGGGGCCGGACGTGCTCAGCGGGAGGGCCGGTGGGGGGCGGGACGCCGGGCCTCGGGAGGTCACGCGGGCACGGGCTCCCAGCACTGTCAGCTCCGCTTCCCTCTCCTCCTCCTCGTTCCCCACATGCCCCCCTTCCCCTCCCTGAGCCACTCAGTCCTCAGGTGCCCGAGGAGGGTGAGCGGGGCGTGGAGAGGGGGCATCCGTGCCGCGTGGGGCTGCAGGGAGGCGGCTCGGCCTGGGCAGGCGTGGGGTCCGCAGAGAGGGGCGGCCCGGCTGGGGAGGCGGGCGCTGCTGGACACCCCGAGGACGCCGGGCGAGGCCCCAGGGCGCTCGGGGACAGGAGACCTGCAGGTCCGTCCACGCACACAGGACCTGGGGCGTTTGCACCCTAACCACCCGGCTCCTCCCCACGGGAGCTGCTTTCGCCTCACCTGTGATCACAACAGAGGCTGAGTACCCCTCAGGCGTCCCTAAACCCTGACTCCTCCCTCTAAGCTGGGCCCCTTTGACACCGCGTTCCGGGGGCCCTGGGAGGTGCACCCCTTTCCCAGGCGGAAGGACAGTCACCGAGGCTGCCTCCTCCTAGGTTCTCTGTGAGCACAACACGCTCCTACCCACTGAGACTCCAAACAGACAGGAAATTCCCAGCGCAGGGCTCCACTGCTAGAACATTCCACAGTTATCACCCACTGCCAACATGCGCCTCAGTTCTTCGGGTCTCGATTATTAGGTCAACGGCTTAACAAAATGAAAGGACTTTGTAAATCTGATGTCTCCTGGATTTGTCTGCAGCCTCCAGGGCTGGACAGCTCCCAAGCTGGGCCCTTGGATAAAGCATCCAGGGTGTCCCACCAGCGACCACTGCAGGTCTTGACTCTAACACTGAAGCTGCTCCAGGTGCCAAGAGGGATTTCACGCGGGTTGTCACTTCTTAATACTTTAGGGCTCGGACTTCCCGGGGTCAATGCCAGGTAGGAACAGAAGTCCTTTCTGCTGCACTGATAACGTATTTTATTATAACACGTGGAAGATGTGTGACGTTCTCCATACGCAGATACTTTGTCATTAGTCAAATGAATCATTCTTGCAGGTGCCTGGGGACGGGTGGGACCACTGACATCTTTATGACGATTGTATAGTCCTTATGTCTCATGCACCTAAATATAGGTCTCTAAGTTGAAAAATTTCAATAGACTCACATTTGTCTGCATAGGGAAAAAATAGTGCCTATTAAATTTCTTTTGAATTTGCTTAGCTCTTAGCTTTGAATATGATATTTTTGCTGTTATCGGTCAGTGCTGGCATGAACCCTTCTCCCCCAGTTGGTTAGGTGGCTGATTTTCTGTGCAAAGTCTAACTGATGTCTTAACACACCAAGGACAGATTATGTTGTCTCTTAAGCACCCTAAAGCCTTAGTTTTGGATAATTGCTTGCTTTTACCTCTCAGTCCTAAAGTAAAATCCATCCAAGTGTCTCACCTGCCTCTGCTAATGTGTTAACATGAGCAGTCTAGAGTTAAAACGTCACTTCTGAAGACTGTAGAATCAAGTTTCCATAACTTGAAAGTTTAACCACTTTCTCCATGCGGCATGCTTCTGGATCGCGCAGCCGTTTGGCACAGCTGCTCAGAGAGCAGAAGCAGGGTGTTAGGACAGGAATGGGTTTTGCATCCTGTCTTCTGGGAGCTCAAGACCCTCGAAGGACTCTCATCTCCTAACCCCGAGAGGGCCAGTAGGGGGACTATCTGTTTACAACACAGACACTTTCATGGCATATGGATGGCACAGACTGCCAAGTCCAAATTGATAGTGGACTTGAACCCAAGAATGTTTTTTGTCACTGAGAGTTATAGAAAGTTTAAAGACTGACTCTTGGATGTAGGTAAAACCTCACGTCCCATTATAAGTGAGTCACCCCAGAGGGCTGGAGACTTAAATACTGATGGACATGGATCTGCAATGTAAACGGGCACACAAGCTTCGGTCCTATTTCACTCCTGGGAGATTTAGATCTAAGAGTTGTCTCGATGGCAAGTGTTTAATACTGGCATATGTGTGATTCACAGACAAGGTGTTCATGGTCCAGGGAATGTCGTCAGTCTGCCAGTCTTGGCCACCAGAAGAAGGAACAATTTATGCAAGAGGGGAAGGAGAATCATCAGAAAGTAAGTAGACAGACGAGGGGAGAAACTGACCCCATCCTCCTCTCCTCTATGGCCTGACTTTTGCCACTGATCCTTCTGGAAGAACAGTCTATGGAAGAATGATGACATTAATGCTTCTTTTTAAAAAATGCCTAAATAGTTCTATTTTGACAAGACTTGAAGTTCTAGAAGTTTGTTTTATGATGAAACATATCATCTGTAGGTGCTGTTTTCTACTTTGGGTTTTATGTTTGTTTGTTTATATGTTTATATGGTGTTTTTGGTCATGAGTGCTTGGGGGGGGGGGGTAGGAAAGCTGCCCAGCACTGCTCCTCAGGCGGAAAACACGGCACCAGCCTCAGCCATAATTCCCCAACTTGTGCTCACTTCCAGCTGAGAGACCTTGGACAGTATTTGCCTGTGGTGTGCAATGTTCCTTCCTCAGCTCTTCTGCCTCATCAAAGCCACTACTGTTCCATGCCCTGCAGAGGAAAACCAACCCAGGGGGATCTCAAAGGTAATTGTCAGAACAAATAAAGTCCCTGTTCTGGAGCCTTTTTGTGTTCTTTGCCAGGCCACACAGGAAACCCACACTTCAGACACCAGTGGAAACACTCAAGTGTTTTAGCACTCCAGGATAACAGACCATTTCAGGAGTCCAGAAACGTGTTCTGTCCTGTACTGACTCTTCACTTAGAAAATGAAAATTAAAAGTAGTCCATGCTTAACTAGAAAAGAAAGATGCTTACCCTTCTGTCCTCATATCTTGTCGAGGAGTTATAATATCATTTTCACTACAAACAAAGGGATAAAAGTAACAATGAGAAATAGAGTCAAAACTTGTATTTTTCCACGGATTGGCCTTTGCTTTGTTTCCCACCAGGGTTCTGATGCCCCAGGCACGGCAATGAAATGACATGCTGAGAGCACTGCGCTTTGAGCTTGCATGGGGGAGATGTGATGGATCTCTATGGAGAGCCTGTGGCATGAGGGCACTCCCTTCTCCTAAATAAGTATCTTTTAAAGAAAGTGAGGGACTCCCTTTTTCTGTATAAAAGCACATAACCAAAAAACTTAACACAGTATTGCTAAATTCATTAAAGGAAAAACTTTCATTCTTAAGATCAAATGAACATAGTGAATAAACCATCGTTTTAGAAATAAACTAAATTCAAGTTTTAAACAGTGGTTTTCTATAGAGCCATACTCTAAGGACCATAGAAACCACAACAATTGATAAAACTATGGCTGCATTTTGCCAAATAGGGCCTCAAAGAATAAATTTCTGACATAGGAATTTTACTCTCTCTAAATGCTGAAAATGTATATATAATTTTCATATTGATAAATAAATACCTCTGCCCCCACCTGGGTCAAAATTAGAAGTAAAAACACATGGCCGGTTCCATGGTGTTTCCAGAACACTAACTGCCAGGGAAAGAGTGCATTGATTGACAGGCGCAGACTTGAATTGCAGACCCATCACCCTTCGACCAACCACTGATCAGCTCTTTGCAGTGATGAAAACAAATAGCGTGATGGTAGATAAAAGCCAAACCTGATGCATAATTACATGATTTGTAAGTGGCCTACATACTCCAAATAAAAGGCAGAGGTTATCAGATTAGATAAAATAATAAGACCCAAGTTTATACTATAAGAAAACAGCTTTCAAAGTGCAGACACAGGTTAAATTAAAGGATAGGAAGAAATATACCATGAAAACGGTTTCCGAAAGAAAGTTATGTTAATGTCAAAGTAGATTTGAAAAAAAAGAATATTACCAGGGAGACAAACAGCAGTTTCATGAGAAAAAGGTCAGTTAATGAAAAGTGCATAACAATCCGAAATGTTTACACCTAATAGTAAAATACATGCATTTTCAATAAGTGTTAACATAAACTGGGTTGACACTAAAGGATATAGAGATAAACCCACAATTATAACTGGAGATTTCCCCACCCTCTTGTCAAATATTGATAGACAGCATAGACAGAAAATCAGTAAGGATAGAGAAGTCTCGCACACTATAAAAACAACGTGGCCTAACTGACAGTTACAGAATTCTCTACCCATGCACATTCTTTTAAAATGAACATGGAACAGAAGCAAGACAGGCCATGTTATAGGTAATAGGTAATAAAACAAGTCTCCAAAAATGTGAAAGGATTTTCATCATACAAGGTATGTTCTTCAATCACAAGGAATTAAAACAAAAATCTGCAAATTTACAAACTAAACACACTTCCAAGTAACGTATCAGTCAAAGAAGAAATAACAACGGGTATTAGACAGTATTTTCAAATAAATGAAAAGGAAATAATAACATATTAAAATTATAATTCAAACTTGTAATGTGTAGCTGAAGCCTTGATTAGAAGAAAATTTATAACATTAACATTTGTAAGAGAAGAAAAATCTCAAATCTATTACTTAAGTTTCCATCTTAAGAAACAAAATTAAAAAAAAAAGACTAAGTTAAACCCAAAGCAAGTGGAAGATAAGAAAGAATAAAGTTAAGAACAGAGTTAGTGATAGATTACACAATAGAAGAAAACACAATAGAGATAGAAACACAATAGAGAAAACCAATGCAACTAAATCTTGTTTCTTTGAGAATATAAATAAAGTGGATAAACTGGTATCTAGACAGACTAATCATTAAAAAGAGAAGGAGAAACCATTTTATAACTTAGATAAAATAGACAAGTTCCTTAAAATGTACAACCCACCAAGTCTCACTCAAAAAGAAACAGATCACCTGAATACCCCAATAACTATTAAATAAATTGAACTTGTAGTTAAAAATCCTCCCCACAAAGAAAATGCCAGGCCCACGTCATATCAGATGAATCTTTCTTCTCGGGGTCCACAAAGGCATGTAAGAAAATAAGGAGGAATCAATCCGATAGCTGACAAAAGTCACAATATCAGAAATAAGAAGGCTGGCATTTGCCCAGAACTTGACAATTTTCAGAAACAGTATCATGCATTTTCTGTCTCAATAGAATATTTGCTATTTTTTCCCCTTCTGTCTATGATATTAGTTCAAGCTTGTATAACCCACAAGAAGCAGCAGGAAAATCACAGCCTGTATCACAGGCAGCAAAGCGAACATACAGAAAAGCACAAAGTTTGCCAAGGGATTTCATGACTTGTGGAGATGGCGCGAGAACCCACCTGGCACCAGCCCTGCGATGTGGGGGTTTTATGTCCCTGATGTCTCTACAAATAAAAGCCTAAGTGTGTTGTTCACCATCTTTTTATAATCATGAGCACGGAAAGTCCGTATACCGGGAAGCTGACACATACAGTCTTCCTGTGTCATTTCAAACACTATGTATCCCGATCCATTGTTCAATGAATACTTACACCAATTTGTAAGTGATCTCACCTACAGGTCCCCGCCCTCAATCTGGGCTTCCTGGTTCACTACCAATTCCCCCACACAAAGTAGCTTTGGGGTGTGGAGCAGATACACGGTTTGAAATAGGAGCCCTGTGCGGGCACCCAGAGGTTCATGTGGGCACTCGTAACAGAATCCAGTCCAAGTCATTCCCACATGGGAAGTTCAAAGTCAACATTACAGGATCCTGCTGTCATTTCCAATTGCATTGCCCTCGGGGCTACATTCTAAAATTTCTGAGGAAATAACTGCTTCCAATATTGAGGTAAATTGGAGAATTTCAAATGCCTCGCCCATTTTCCGTTTTCTGCTCGCTCCCTCTGAAAAGCTGATCTGCTTGGTATTCCTTTTCAGTTGTTTCTTCATCTCTTAGCAAGTATTTCCACTTGTTTGGAGGCTGGCCTTTCAGCCCCCCGAGATTCCAGACACCTGCAGGGTAATATTACCGGCAAGAGAGCCTGTGTCCTCCTGGACAGAGCCTCATCTGCTGCCACCGCCCCAGGGCTCTGTCCTCTGCATTCCTCCTGCCACAGCTCTGGGTGTGGTCCTGTCACCTTTATCACTGCTACCTGACCTTCCCACAGTCAGAGGATCTTTAACCTGATGCCTCTGGCCATCCCAAGTACTGTGTGTGCTGAATTTGAAAGCTCCAGGAAGGCAGGGATGCCAGGACAGTTCACTCACTCACTGCAGTGCCCTCAGCTCCCATCATGGGTCTGGCACCCACTAGAAATGCCTGCCAGTGATTGTTGAACAAAGTGCAAAACAAGCAGCTGGTTATTGATCTTCCCGCACTCAATTTATCAGCAAACATTTTTGGACAGTCCACTGGGCGCTATCCTCAGGGTAAAGAAAGATGCAGTGATATGGTCCAGGTTAGAAGGAACCCAAAGTTCAATGAGGAGGCATCCTGTGAATAATGCCAACCCACTACGGTCACCAGCTATGGGAGTGGTGACAAGATGCAGTGGTTACATGAGCCAAGGACCAACTGAGCCGAAATCATGGCAGCTACACTGAGCAGGCTGCCTCTGAGCTGTCTTGATTGACAGATAGAAGTGGCCAAATCCACAAGCAGGGATGGCACATGGGGGGGGGGTCATTCCAAACACCAGGTACAGCGTTTTTAAAGGCACAGAAGCATGAAAGTGTAGCATCTTTTTCAGGAAGTACAAGCAACTTTCTGAGTTCTTTGAACAAGGAATTGTCTTGTAGCAGTGCTCAGTGAACATTTGTTGGGGGTAGGTGGGTAGATGATGGATGGATGATGGAAAAATGATGGATGGATAGATGGGTGGGTAATGGATAGATGGATAGATGGATGGATAAATGGATAGATGGATGATGGAAAAATGATGGATGAATAGATCAATGGATGATGGATGGGTGGATGGATGGATGGATGGATGGATGGATGGATGGATGGATGAATGCCTGGGTGGGTGATGGATGGATAGACAGATGATGGGTTGATGGGTGGGTGATGGATAAATGGAATGATAGATGAATGGATGGGTGGATGGTAGATGAATGAGTGGATGGATGGATGGGCGCATGGATGATGGATGGATGGATGGATGGATGGATGATGCATAAATGAGTAGATGGATGATAGAGGATGGATGGATGAATAAACATGTACATTAAACTGAAAATGCAGTTCACAGCTTTGTAGCTGAGCCTCCCAATAACGTCCCCACTCCTGCAGCTGCTCCCCTTCTCCTAGGCTGCTCTGCCCAAATTTCTCCAATCTCAGGAGACTCTTCACTCTGAACACGGAGCTTTCCCAGCCAAGCAATGCCGAGCGGCTGGGAAAGGTCACAGAGCCAGTGCTTTCCCACAGCCCCAGCACTGAGAGTGGAGGGTTCCTCCCCGGGGCTGGGAGGGAGCCCGCATGGCCACATCATTAGATTAAGGCCCTTGCTATAAACTGAGCAGGGAGGGCAACGTGGGAACGTCAGTTCCCCTCCTTGTACTCTCGCCTCCCCAGGCTCCAGTCATGAGTCCTCGTTGCCGTGGGCGGAACGTGCCGACCCCTCCCGATGCTGGGGTGCTGCCCTGTCCTGGGGTGCAGGCCCAGTGCCTGTTTCAGAGACATCCATCGACATGACCTCATGGTTGGTTTCATTTTCATTTGCCTTAATATCTTAGGCCCACAGCTATGTCTTCCTAGCCCTTCTTGCTAAATCTGAAATGTTCAAACAGCTGATAAACTGCAGAAAATTCCTTTCTTCTGAGAGCTGTCTTTGACCCAACTCCAGAAACTAGCTAATGTAGGCTGCCCTACTTGCTGACGCTTCGTAGAAACTTAGCTTTTCTCCCCCAAGGCCGACCATCCTGGGGCGTGGTCTCCACCTCTGGCCTCTGGTGAAAGGCTTATGCTTAGCGGTACCCTGTGCTGCGGCTGCTCTCCCACTGAACATGCCAGTCAGAATGGGAGACGCGGCGCTCTAATACTGCTTGAGCCCACCTGGGGATTCAGCTCTGGTCAGCTTGGGCACCCTGAAAGGGGAACCTGGGCCCCACACCGGCACCGTCAGGACCCCTTTACAAGAACTGAGGTGTTAGTGCTTTTTGAGGACCATTTTGAGTTTTGGCTATTAATCCTTCAGTTAGCCAGCAAGCCGAGTTGCAGATTCGTGGGCAAGCAGTTATCTCCCTCCATTTTGCCCTTGATTTTTCAGATTTAATATTTAACAACTGTGTGCCCTAGAATGGCAACAAGTGCGGGTCTAAAATTACAAAAATACATCAGTGAATGGCTAAGGGGCCCCATGTGGCAGCGTGTTTCCAGATCTTAGTAGGTCAAGTCACATTCCCCCTCTGGATTTTTCTAGTCCAGCTGCAAATGAAACCTTGCCTCGTCAGTCCCTTTGGACATTTAAGAAGGAAAAAACGGACGTGAGCAATAACCTCCTACAATTGCAGCTTATTCTCTGCAGTTACTATTAAGCAAGGGTGCAAACGAGAATACCATCTTGTACGTGGCAAAGTCCCCCTGCTGTAGGTCTTGTGATGGCAGCTGACGTGTCACTGAGAAACTTCTTACAAAGAAAATACAACCACCTCACTTCCCCTTGAAAATACTGAAGTGGAAAAACATCTTAACAACCCAAGCTACGTTCCGAAATAAAGGTGGAATTGAACGGCTCTTCCAATGGACTCATCATCTTTTGTTTGTCATCCATCTGGAAAAACGGGAACATGATTTAGACCTTTTCTGAACTCTTCCTTTACCTGGTAACCTCTGGCCCGTGAATACAGGCTGCTGAAAGGTGCAGTTAACCACTCTGGAATCAAGAGCCATGAAGGTGGATGTGTGTTCTGGAACCATGCAGTGGGCCGGGCACTTGGCGGGGCACTGAAAACCCATCAAATGACCTTGCCATACGTCACACGCGCTTCTGAAATCAAATCCTTGTTTTGTTATGAGGCATAGCTCTAGCATTTTACAGGCGTTAACTTATCCATGGATCATTGTCAAAATGCCTGTGTTTAGGGGAAAAGGCCTTCCCAGTTGCTAATGTTGATAAAGGTGTCCTATTTCCTTAAAGGCAGATGACGTAACGCCGGCTTTCACTAAGTTTGCCAGTCCGAGTTCTTGCCATGTGAAGGGAAACAGGCCAAGAGGCGTGTGTATCATTAAGTTTCACCCGTGTTTAACTAGTCTCGAACTCAAAATGCTGTCGGAAGTTTTTTCAGAGAAAAAGAATTAGAAGTGTCGCACCGTACACACCACTACCTTCATGATTTATCTCTAAAGAACCATGACGCCATCGTGTCTGCTGTCTCGCATGGGCAGAGTGAAAGGCTGTCCGCTGCCTTTTCAGAAAAGAGACCGAAAATGTGGGTCTTGTGAGTAGAACTTGAAGCCGCAGACCGGGGACGTCTCCTGGCCTTTTTTAAAGCCAGATTTGTCACCCACTGTTGGAGGGGAGAAATGACGTCTTCTTTGAGTATCACTCTTTATGAATATCACTCATTATATTGTACGATTTATAATAAAGATCAGCTTTGAAGTTACAAAAGGTGAATGTTCAGAAATTAACATGTATTACAATCCATACAAATGGAAGTACCATTCCGAATTTTCAATTTGATGTGATTTTTAAGACACTGGACACTCTGCTTTGTAGTAACTGAGTAAAAGAATGGCGTGATGACACTGGCTGCACAGGGCTTGGGATCTCAGTCAGTCACCAAAGTGGGTCCTAGTGTATGTGGCCCATGGGGAATCGGGGAGGTGCATGTGTGGCTGGGAGCGAGCCCATCTTCTCCCTCGACTGTCAGGGCTGGCAGACAGCTCCATCAGAGCTGGTGCCACCCACATGGCCACACTGTAAAGGGAACAAAACCTTCCTGACCACGTTCCCCTTCGTTTCCTGACTAACACAGGACAGCAGAACTAAAGAGCCTCTTCAGTATCCACCACTCAGCCTCGGTCACTCTGAGGCTGTGTACGATGCTAGCCAATGAAGAAAGAGCACTGTTTCAAGTGACAGAAATAGTGAAAGCAAAGGAATGACAGTCACATGCTAAGCATTCTGTATTCCAACTTCTGTACCTTGATAGTAGATAGAGCACATTTTAAAAATGGTAAAATTGAAGCATGGTTTTTCTTTCATTGTTTTTTAATGAAATTCCTTCTGAATGACAGAAAGCTCTTCCCTCTCGACACTGTGCTCATCACAGATGACCTGGGCTGCTTCCTCTTTCTGAGGCCACACTGGGGGTCAGCCCTGGCCTCCCTAACACGTGACACCCCAGCAGGTTGTGGTTTAACTTCACCTCCTCTATGGGACAAAATTATTTTTAGTAACTACATCATGAGACGTGATAATGACAGGAAAGAAACAGTGAAAGTTTTCTTATTGAACTTGAGATATATATATATATATATAATCATGCCAGTTAGAAAGATAAAACAGAACATTAGAGTAAAAAAGATTAACACTGCACTTAAACAGGAAATTAGGAATGTAAAATGAGGGCCAAGATTATAAACACAAAGAAATAGGACTTGAGTTATTATACTTTGATTCTGTAGTGTGACCACCTGATCTGTATGTACCTGGTCACTTTCTTTTTTAACATTTGGAAAACAATTATTGGTTCCTTTTGGTCCCCCTTCATAGGTGAATGCTGCTCTGAATACGGGTGTGACCCTGTGACAGGACCCACTCGTGACGAGGCTCTGCACACACGAGGCACACGTTGACATGTCTGCACCAACCCTGAGCTGCCCTGCAACCTGAAAGGGAACGCGGACACAGAGGCGCTTCTCAGATGTTCTCGGCAGTATGTGACTATTGTCTTCTTTCTCAGCCAGCTTTTCCTCTGGTGTGAAATTGTAAATCAAGCACATCAGATACAAAAATATTTACAAATAGCCAGAATCAACCCTAAAAATAATATTGTGACATTCAAGCTTGAAAATTGTTCCTTGAAGATCAGTACACAGAAATTATGGAGAAAGCCACTTTGGAAGACAGTTGCCAGGTTCTTAGAATTTTTTTTTTTTTTTTTTTAAATAAAGGAAAAGAAAACCTTAGTGTATGACCCAGAAATCCTACTGCTAGGTATTTATCCAAGTGAACTGAAAATTTATGTTCATGTAGAAATCTATACACAAATGTTTACAACCTAATCATAACTGCACAAAACTGGAAGAAACCCAGATTACCTGCAATAGGTGAATGAACAGTCGTGTACCACACAAAAGATATTACTTAGCAGTGAAAAGGAACCAGCTACCAACTCACACAACCACAGGGACGACGGATCTTAAAGACATTTTGCTAAATCAAAGAGTCACCCGAAAGCCACCTGTTGTATCATTCCGCTCCTATCACAGTCTAGAAAAGGCAAAATTAAAGGGATGGAAGAGCGCAGCGGCTGTCCGGGTCCTCCAATAAAAGGAGTTAGGGCTCTTCGGAGGCATGGTGGGTGGGTTCCCACCCACTGGGGCAGAGAACACACAGATAACCCTGGGGCATCCAGAGGTGCGTGCTCCAGACAAGAGGCATGTCAACGGGACACAGGAGTCACCCTGAAAGGCTACGCGATAGCCAAAGAACAACGTGAGCAACAAAGAAAAATTAATGCAGAAGTGTATTATAATCCAAAGCATTAAATACCCAGGAGTCCATGCTGATAAAAATTACCTAAATTGGGAGAAGGGACAAATTTCCTTACAGAATTATAGCTGATGTCTACATACTCCTCCATGCCTCGGCCACAACAGGACACCCTTCAGGATGTAAGCTAGTCAAAGGACTTTATTCAGAGTAAAACCCCAAATCTAGGATGGCCTCAAGGCATCTTTCACCTCATCTCCCCATTTCTTTCCTGTCCTCTGCCCGAGGAAGTTGCCAGCAGCTGCCCCACCTCCCTTCTCAGGTGAAGCTCCCTAACTAGTGTCCGTCTGTGGCTGCCCAGCCCCTTCGACACAGCACACCAAATCCCCTTTGGACGAACCCTTCCTCCTAGCCTTCAGCACCTGTGTTGTATTCATCCCCCCTCAAAGCAGGAAGCTCAGCTCCCCGAGAACAAGGCGCTTTCTGCTCCCTGCTGCGTCCACTGCACTTGAAAGGGGCGCTCAGTATCTGTGAGGTGAATGAGACCACCCTCTGGGTCCCTGGGCTGCATCCACGGTACCTCCAGTACCTTCCACCACTCCCAAATACTCTGCAGTCCACTTTCATTGCCTCCTGATGCCACGGAGCATTGGCATGTACAGTTCTTCGCCGTGGCCTTTGTGGGTTGCTTTTTGTGGTTGATTTTCAATTCTATTAGGGTCAGAGGACAATGCCATAACTTATACCATTTGTTGAGTTTTCATGGCCAATTAAAACAAAAAGGTTTCAAGTATACCTGGGACCAGTGTGGGTGCTGAGTTTGCCGGGTGCAGCATCTACGTCACCTAGTTTGCTAACTGTGAAGTTCAAGTCTCCTGTTTTATCGGACAGTTTAGGACTAAGCAGTGATCCAGTGTTATGGTGCCTAATTGTTTCACGTATGTTGGTGAGTTAGCATTCTAACGAGGAAAGCCATGTTGTGACAGCTACGCACTTTTCTGTTAATCTCACCACTGATTATGGGTAACCCCCCACCACACACACACACACACACACACACACACTCCTCACAGTAGCGCCTGAGGCTTAACCCTAAAATGTAACAGCACCACGTCCACCACTGGGTAGGAAGGCAGCTCAAGTTGAAAAGAGGAACATCCTGTCCCTGACACACGCACAACCACTTTGAATTAAATGTTCATGCAGGACGAGGCTAGACCACCTAGAGACAGCTGGAGCCTCTCAGGACAGGTGGTAGGAGCTGCCTTGGGCCTGACTGCTGAGACATTTTTAATAAATATCCGCCCATGTGGCAGAATCTGGACTGAGAGCTATGCTATTATCTGTCGATCTCTACCCACCTGAAACCTGGTATCTAACAGCATCTGACAGAAATAAACTGGATGTGGTACATGAACAAGACGGCTCAGGCCAGGTTCCAGTACCACTGTGATTGTCACTTTCTCTTTATGGATCTGTTTTCAGGTCACATGCATGATATGTTTTCATATGGCATTATTATTTTTTTTTTTTAGGTTTGTTTCTATTGTAAAAACGAGATTACAGAATGGAACAAAGAGCCATAAAGCCTTATCAAACCTTAAGATTAACCTTCAGATCTTTTTCTAAAAGACCGAAAGCCTTTGACACATAGAGATTTGTTTTCTAAATGCCAATCTCAAAAACAACACCCAAAACAATATATACTAGCGCCTAGGAGAAAAGGTCTTCAATCCCTTTACATTTGGTTGTTTTGACAAATTTTAGGAGGGAATTTGTCACCAAGGACTGTCTCAGTCCTTTCGGGCTGCGATAACAAAATACCAGATGCTGGGTGCTTATAAACAACACATTTATTCCTCCCAGTTCTGGAGGCCCAAGGCCAGGGTGCCAGTCAGGCTGGGTCCTGGTGAGGGCCGCCTCCGGGGTGCAGACAGCCACTGCCTTGCTGTGTCCTCACAGGGCAGGAGGCAGGAGCTCCAAAAGGAACAGAAATGAAGTTTCCTGGGGGGGAAGGAAGGGGGGCGGGCAGAAGTAAAAAGCTACAGTTTTACTAAAATGTGTGCTTACTCACATCTGTAAATCGAATGCAAATTTTCCTAAATTCTGGAACTTTGCTATTAAAAACAAGTAATTGTGATAAATCATATGCCAAAATAGAATTTCAAAATATATTTATTTCTAGCATCCTAAAAAAAATCTCATTACCTTAAAATAGTTTTTTATCAGAAATACAGTTTTGGTAATAAACAACCATTTGATATTAGTTACATACACATATAATCAGACATGCTGCACAAGTGCGATTTTAATACATTAATATGAATACTCTGTGGTATTTTTCATATAAGAATAAATTAGTTTCACATTAAAAAAACTTTCACATTAAAAAAAAAAAATCACAAGATTTGACTACCCAGGGGACGCCAGTGCCCAGCTAAGTGCCGGGCGGCCTCCCACGTGCAGATCGTTGCCCTGTGAACCCTGAGGTCTCTGAAGTCCCCAAGCCGCAGAGCGGCCCCTGGACCGCTGGACTCCCGGACGTGCTGGGGGAGTGAGGGCCGACCCCAGCTCCGGGGGCCTACAAGCTAGGGCGTCTGTTGGAAATCCGAACCAGAAGTTTGCTACATTGTTAAATGCTCCACTCCCCACGCTTCCTCCTCCAAATAAAGTTAAAAAAAAAATTTAACTTTAAAAATTGAAAGTCTCAAGCTTCAATCAAGTTGTCTTTTAGTACTTTCAACCAAAAAAACGTAATCCTCTTCATTTTCTGATTTTACGACCAAATATCCTGAAGATAGCGTTTTTCTTCTTTTAAAGTAGCCAACGTTTTCATTGCCTCTAGTTTATCAACTCCGACCTCTCTGCTTATTATTTCTGCAAGGGCATCATTTACGTCCTGGGCCATATTCTTAGCATCTCTAGGGAAAAAATAGTATCAATGTTTAAGACAGACATTGTTTACAAAGCCTCTTTAATTCACGAATCTAATTCCCCTTGACTCCACTATCCCTCCACCTAGCCCTCCCTCCATTTCTCTGGAAAGTGTCCCAACAGCTCTTGGAGTCCCAGGCACCTGTCACTCTGCACCTCGACAGCGGCCTTCACCGGTGACCATTCTAATACGCACAGCCGACCACACAGGTCACAGCTTACAGTCCTCTAAGGCGTCCACTTCCAGGGTGCGGCCCAGCCCTTGGGTGTGGCTCCTGCGTTCTCTGTCACCCCCTCCCCTTTCTCATGGCGCACAGTGGGACCTGCCAGCCGACGGCAACAAGCTCTGACCTGTCTAAGCCTTCCTGTGCTTGCGCACGCGCACACAGATTAACAGACAGGTTACTCAGAACTTCTGCGTGCCTGGCCCTTTCCCACATGCTGTGCCGTCTCAGCTCTTTTCACCGGCAGGAAACCCCAGCAGGCCCAGGAATGGCACTAACTGTATTGTCTGCACCTGCGGCTGTGGCTTTGCCGCCAGGGAGCACGCGTGTGGGGGGAGGGGCGCACCTCACTTATCTTTGTCTCCCTCACCCCTGATCAGCACCAGGCACTCACGAGGCACTGGAATGTTTGCTGAATGAATACAAGTGTCAGCCAAGACCCTAACATGGCAGAACAGAGCCTGCCCTGCCCCTCGTGGTAGTTTCTTTTAAAAGCTGTCTGCAGTGTCCGCTCACCTTCCTCATCCACAACCCCCTCCCCCATGCCAACACAGCTTCTACCCCTCAGCCTGTTCCCAGGTCACCACCAGTGGCCCCAGGTGCCACGGTACTGGTCCCGTCTTCTTCTGACTTGTCTATCGCTGGCATGTACTGTCCCCTGGGCTTAGCGTCAAGTTCACTCCTTCCATGGCTGCCCTGTCTGCTCTGCTTGGCCCTGCGTCCCCCGGGGGCTGGTCCCTGACAAAGGCTGTGGGGTTTCATCCGGGGCCCTCAGCACTGACCACAGTATGAACTCTATCATGTCCCCCACAGATGTGAAAAGGGAAGGACTACGTCTGGGTTCTCGTAAGACGTTTAAGATGCTCTCCCCATTCTCGATGATCAGCGGCTCCTGTACATGAACCATGGGTTCTGCCTCTATTATTTAAAGGTGCACCCAAACTCCACTGTATTTGATCACGGACCGTCTTCCACAGACAAAAAGAAGATCAAGTACTTAATTAAAAGCTCAATGTAAATGAACACAACATCCAGAATCTCTAGCCAGCATCGACCTAAAGTCGTGTTTTTCAACTGCGAGTCCAAACCCATTAACGGGTCATGAAATCAACTGGTAGCCAAAGATAGCTTTTCTCAAAATTAAACAATTAAATAAATAGAAAACGTTTTGTTTTATGAGACTCGTTTCAATTACATTTACATGTATTCTAATTCACTATGCCTGCATTTCTTTTTCTGTATCATAGTGTAAAAAACAAACAAACAAATCTGACTTGGTTACTTAGAGATATGTGTGAAATGTCAGGGATGTGTCAGGATAACAAAGAGTAATTTCTTATTTCAAATCTCCTTTTTAATTAGCAAGATTTTTTTCAAGTCCCATTAAACTAAGTAGAAAAGTTCCTAAAACTTGTATTTTCTATGGCCATTTTGGGTTTCTCTAACAGCCCTTGCCTCAGAAAGGCGACAAAATTAACCTAAGAATGACTCCGGCTTTGCCCACACAGACCTTACAAACCACGCCTTGAAGAAAAAGGATTCTGGCACCCATTCTCAAGCTGAAACCACAGCATCTTTCCTTAGCTAGGTCAGCCGCCCCAATCACACATTCTCAGATCAACAAAATCAGTCCTGAGACTTCGAGTTAAATGATTAGTGTCTCAGCACAGATTGTGACCTTCAGAGGCTTAAAGCCATGTATTTAAAATGGCACAAAGCATGGACCAATGCAACAATTTTCACCAGTTTCCATGACAACTTCTTGGCTGTTAAAGGTATGTCAGTCATTTCAGAACCTGCTTTCTATTCCTATCCTTAATGAAGTGTCTCATCCATAGGTGTCTGGATCGGTGGCACCACTCGGGGCCCTGGTCCTTTACCACACATGCCCGACTGCCCCGCCCAGCTGGCACTTACCCACACACGTAAATATGGCCGTGCTCCTGGAGGAGCAGCCCTGCCACCTGCTGGCTGTGCAGCCGGAGGCTGTCTTGCACATACTTTACTGGGGCTTCCTCCTCGCCCGCAGGAGTGTCTCTGGAGAAGGAAACCTTCAGGTGAGTGAGGATTCCACGTTTGTGGAAATATCTGAGCTCTTCTCTGAAACACAGCAGATAATGGATCAGTAGGAGGTCTGTAATTTGCAGGTGAAGAAGTCTGCAAAGAGGACTGCAACCCTCGGTTGGGTCTGACAATACTAGAACTGTATGTCGAGTACCTGAATAAATAATCCCTATCCCGATGTCTGCAGCCGAAAAACAACCACATCGCTCCAAAGTGTCTGTCTGGCTGTTGTTCTTGGAGCTTCTCTCTAGGTTTAAAAGAAAGTTGAGATGTTTGACATAGACAAATGTGTACCGCTAATCTCTTTAGCCAGGAAATACCAGTAAACCCAGATAGGTCTATAAAACCCACATCTGCTGTCACTGAAAGTTCATTTCCTGAATGAACACTTTATGTGTGGCCGGGAGCCTTGGCCACTCCAGCAGACATGACAAGTATGTGTCTCTGTGAGCTGTAGAAATGTATGAGCTCAATAGGACACTGTTACAAGGACCATTCAAAATACCACATTGTGACACCTACACTAATTTCTACATTAAATACTAATGGCAATTTTAGGAATAAAATTCTCAATGCAATGGAAAAGTGGCACAGGGCTTTAAAAGAGAGTCTGCTGCGGGGTGTCAGAAATGGGCACACCCATGAGACACGCTGAGCGTCTGTCATCCCTCCTTTGCTTTAAGGAAAAAACTAAAACAAAACAACAGACTACGTACAAAAGGTGTTAATTACACCATCTGGGAATAGTATATAAGAACTTTCATTATTTCACCAACCGTGAGAGAAGTACAATTTTATTTATTTATTTTATATCAAATAGTTCTGTCCTGATACGTTACATCTGTTACTGTCATTCTGTTGAAAATTACTGATTTAACTTTGGGGTTTAACTTTGAACTTTTGGTCTAATTGGATCCGTGGATCCATTACCACCGAGTTTATCTATTAGATTGGTGCAAAGGTAATTGTGGTTTAAAAGGTTAAAAATGGCAAAAACCGCAATTACTTTTGCACCAACCTAACACTTAAGTGACAGATGGAACAGCCTGCACATTACTGCAGCATACAGCTATGCTTGAAGTCTGTCCCCAACTGCATACGCTAGAAACGATGGTGCAGCCGGGGAGAAAAAGAAGTGCTGCAGTAAACGGAAAGTCCCAGCACAACGTAAGATCTCCAGGAGACATCTGTGTTTACTTTTCCCATGGTGACAAATTATGTTACGCTATCACACATCTGATAATCATTTTTTTTCAATAGAAGTTTTACAACCGAAGTCCAATATCCTACAAACCGCTGAAGAAACAAAGAAGCTCTGTATTATACATTTCTACCCAGGATCACCAGGGATCCGTGGCCACACTAAGCACGTACCTGTGCTGCAGGAAGCCAATGAAGGGCGCGATGCCAGTTCCCGGACCCACCATAATGATGGGGGCTGAAGGGTCACTTGGTAAGTGGAAAGAGTTTGTTGTTCGAGGAGAGATGGGTATCTGGAATATTAAACCAATGGTCACGTGTGTGAAAGAAAACCGAGACAAAAGCACATAACCAAGATGATCCTTGCTGAAGAAATCAGTGTAAATTCCCCTCAAAGAAGCGTTATTAAATAGCAGTATTAAATCTTATTGAAATCATGACACGTTTGTCACTATAGAGAAATAAACAAGTCTGCCTTGCAAATTATTTTTCATCCAAATCAACGATGTTTTAAAAATGACAGGCAAGATATTCCTATGGTGGAACACTGGTGAGAAATCATCAAATTATTTTTCTAGTCCCATGAATACAATCTGCTTCCTAGTATGAACCCACTGTATACATGATGGAGAAATCCAGAAAAAATGAAGACATGATGCTTCATGTTTGCACGTACGGGGCAATGAAATTAACATCGAGACAGGGTGAAAAATTTCAAGTGAAAATTAAGGAACTGAAAGAGAAAGTAAGGGCTTGCTCCTTGCTAGGGAACTGTGCTGTATCTGTTATTCTGGGTCCAGTGTTACTCGTTTCTGCGCAAAACTAAAGGAACAAGTGATGCAGATAAGACCTTTGTGCTAAAATTTCAAAAGATTTTTCTTCTAAATCATGTGCCAGGCAGGGATTATTACAAGGAATCGATTTGAAATTATATTTCTCTTCATTTCACTTTGCAATATGCACGATTGGTGAGATATGCAAGATTGCAACATGGCGATACTAAGAGTTAAGAATGATACAAATCCACTCTATATTCCATGCTGGTATATTTTAACCCTTAATTCAAGGAAAATCATATGAAGTTCATCAACAGGATGAACACTATCCCTTTTAAGTGAAGAACTGGCAGAGCTGTGTCAGATGACTGCTCTCATTTTGGAATGAGACTGCAATCACATTAGCCCTGTTCACTTGATTTTCACTTCACTATTTTACTGAAGGTAGCATGACTAGCACTAGGGAGAGAAAGGAGCAAAACCCAACCCTTGTCTTCATGGGACTTACATTCTGGTAGGTGGAAAAGAAAAATACATATCAACAAACACATATTCCACAAATGATGATGGGTAACGGCAAGTGCCAGGAAGCAGAATCAGACAGGAGACGATGGGTATGGCAGGACTGCCACCTGGGGCTCTATGTCCTCAGGACAACTGAGACAAGACACGCCAGCTGGTCCTGCAGGAAGCCTCAGAGGGCTACAGCTCCAGACAAGTACTCTAGCTCTCCTTGAAGGCTGCAGGTGGGCTCTGCTCCCTGGCTGCCCCTCACTTGGGATCCAAGCGCCAGGAGCAGGCCTGGCCTGGACCATCCTGTTCTTACATCAGAGGGAAGGAGCCAGAGAGGGGCAGGAGGCAGCCATGCCAGGCCATCAGGCCAGGGCTCCTGCTTAGGTTTTACTGGGCGGGTTGAACACCCATGGGAGGGGCTGGCCACTGCCCCAGAGGTGGGAACATCTGAAAACCTATGTCCTACCAGTAGAGGGAGGGCCTGTGTGGGTCATGCTGCTAACATTCTCTACACTTCCTAATAAAATATGGTTCTGCTCAGCACCGTGAAATTTACAGTTTTAAATGGTATCCTTTCTATCTGCACCTCTGGTGCCTGAATGTTAAGCAGTCAATACAAATCTGTTAAAGTGGGGGAGGAAGGGAGAAGAAAAGGGCGTGAGGAAAGAACACGTGAAAGGCATCCCTATTTGGTATTGTGATCAGTTATGGATATACTTGTATTTTTTAACTTTCTGGAGATCACCTGCTATTTCTATGTATTCATTAAGTGACATAATACTTTTATGTCAGTACTCTAATATTCCTTTCCAAAAAAGGAATTTTCTCAGGTTCTCCATGTTTTGTTGCTACATAACCAATCTAGGAGTACGGAGGGGTAAGGAGACACGGGGATGGACACGGACACACACACACACCACCTCTGTTCTAGGCAGCAGACTAGGAAAATACCAAGTTAAAGGGCAATTTCAGCAGTAGTTTTTCCTTAAGCGTCTCAAGTGTACACCAGGTTTTAATTCCCCCTAAGGGCTATGACCTTTTCAACTCCGATAACTTATAGCAACCAATCCAGTCATTAGATAATGCTACAAATACAGGTTCATTTCTTCAGTATCGCAGAGAAAGAGGATTTCACAATAAACCCTGAAGTTTCTGTTGTTGTTTTGAATTTCAATCATCCTTATGGATGGCAGGGACGTTAAACTGTCCCCTATGCACGTGGTCCTGAATGAGGGTTAGCTGAGTGCTGTATCAAAACGTACAACATGTCACTAAGTCCACATGTAAATGTGCCCTGTTTCTTCACACACACAAAAAAAGCAACGTCTCCTCTCACGTACTTGAAACGCAACCCCACATCATGTCTTGGCACCCACAGCACTAATGCGGAATCTGCATACCACAGCTCTGACGAAAAGTGATGAAACGGAGGCAGTGACCTCCTACAACCCAAACTGAAGGGCATGGACCAAGAGTATTAACAGAAAAGGTTCTGTTTTTTATGTGTATGACAAGCAAGGAGAAAAGACTGTATTATATAAAATTCATGCTTTATACATTTACAAAATGCATGGACCATTTAATAGGGAATGAAAGTACATTTTCCTGACTTTCCAACGGGGATTTTAAAATTCAAGGATGGCATTCATCTTCCTTTGGCTAATCGGGTGGTAACGGACACGCAGGGGAGACTCCATGCTTCTCCTAGCCAGGCAAGGACCACCACCGTGATGATCCCGAGCGGACACTCCTAGTACCTGTGCAGCGCGGGCTTTCCCGCCATCGGGATGCAGAACGGACTCAGCCAGCGAGGCCAGCCAGCCCGTGCACACGCCTCTCCGCACACCCTGCGATGTGCTGGCCGGAAACTCCACAACGTTAAAAATGAAGCGAAGCCTCCCTGGGTGAGACAGAGATGAGCTGCAAAGACACAGGTGCATTTTTAAACTCTGTTAGGACCCACACATGAAGGGCAAACGGCTTCCTTCCGGCAGTGAGGACGTCTCCTACAGGGCTCTAATCTACCTCCAACTCCTCAGAAGGAGAGTTCTGCTGCTACTTAAAAGCCCCCGGCCCTGCCCTCATTTTGTGACGCCATTCAGGAAAGCTTCTAATGACCTGTTAGCCTTCAAGACGACGTAAGACGTGTACAACCTTTCCTGTCTCTTCCCACCCTCCCCCACAGTGAAGGTGGGGGTGAACCAGTAATGGCAGCAGGGACAGCCCCAGTGGGAACACGGGTCTGGAGCATGGGAGCCACTGGCGCACAGGAGTCCTGAGACACGTCTGCTTCATTCCATCATACTGGTTCGTGTCTTCTGCAAATCGGCAAGTTTTCATTGATGGGTTTATAGCTACTAAGGATTTGGAAGTCAGAGCTTCGTAACATTTTGGAATAAAGATGCCATATATTATGTTAATAAATATCAGTACCTTGCACATGAATATGGTCTGGGCTGCAGCTTAGGAAGATGTTCTAGGAAAAAAAACAATTAAGAAATCACTGCGACTGAAAATAAATTGTATATAAGTGGTAAAAAATTCAAGGTCTGATTTGATTTGTTTTATTTAGAAAATTCAAATTAATGTTTTACTTTTCAATTCACTAAGTAAAATATTACTGAATACTTTCTTCCATTTCCTAAAGAAAATCAGACCTACTGCATTTCCTTCATCTGAAACCAGTATTTCTACCTCAAGCCTGGTTCCTTAAACCAAAGGATGCTAAGAATAGGATCCCCGAGTGGACTTCAGGCTCAAGGAGCCCATTACACGTTTTCTGTGTCTGTCTGTGCGCGTGTGTGTGTGTGTGTGTGTGTACGTGTGTGTCTGTGTGTGTATGTGTACGTGTGTGTACATGTGTGTACATGTGTATGTGTGTGTGTGCGTGTGTGTACGTGTGTGTCCGTGTACATGTGTGTGTACGTGTGTGCACACACACTCAGTTTTCTGGGCAGAGTGTTGTTTTCAGATTTGAAATAAAACCATAACCCCAAAAGATTAAAGACCACTACCTTAAGAATTATGGGAATACTTAGGCTTGAAAGGTCTTCCTTCTTATATTTACATAACAATAACAAAAAATGGGAGCGTAGTGATGGACATTTTAAATCAAATTATCCACAAACTCTGGGATTCAAGATACATAGGTGCTCTTTCAAAGAATGTTAAGGAATTAATACCTGAATACCTACTGTCCACTAACAAGCTTTGGAATTTTGCAATGTCATATATTCATAACAGTAAAAATTTTCAACATCATGTTTGTAATAATTATTTAGCAAAAATATGGAGAGACCTTCCCAAATAGGCTATTTCAATAAATATAAAGAGTTTTCATAGACAGCTCAATTTAATACTAAGCTTTAGAAATATTAAGCTTTCTTAAGGAAATTGGAAAGTAATTTAAATTTTTATAAGTCTCAATGCCTTTATTCATTTTTTACCTAATTATGCAATAAATGATACCTAAGTTTTAAAAAGGCGAGAGAAAACCCATGAGAAGAACTGAAACCTAGAGCGTCGCGGACGCCATGTGGAGGCCCCAAGCCCATGGTGGCTCTGAGACGCGGACATGATCTGTGTGAACATGGAGAGCTGGGCAGCGGAGCCTCACTCAGGAACACTGCTTCACCCTTTTCAGGAGGAGGAAAGAGAACGGAATAAAAAGGAAAAGAAAGCAGGGCCTGACTTCTAAAGGAGAGGATCCTTAATCATACTGGGCAAGAAAATGGACCTTGCTGGCCTAACAGCAAAAAGCACAAAACATGTTTTCCTGTCACCAAAAACAAAGGCAAATTTTAAGGATTTTACTACTTACCACCACAGGAAAACAGACAGAAGGTGACAAAATTACAAGCACAGGTAAATCATAAAGGTTTAAAAGTCCTTAAAATTCCTGTAGTCACTGTCCTAGTAAAAGTCTCCAGTACCTTCTTGAAAAGCCTCTGAAAGCACCTCCCCTCCCCCGACACGAGACTCTCAGGGAGGACCGTAAATTTTCCAGTTGGAGTTTGAGAACCCCAAGAGACAAATGAGCAAAAACAAGGATGAACTTCCATCTGAGTATTTTGTGACAGGTCTCCCCCAGACCTAACTAACGCGTAGAACCACCCTGAGGTGGTACTGGTACGACATGGAGTCCCTCTTTGCTGCCTAAATCTGGATTTGGCCAGATGGGGACATGTAGTCGCACAACAGCCTAGCCACATGTCCCTTCATGTCTTTCCTTAAGGAAAGAAGAGTTTGCGAGATTGTGCCTTTCTGGGGCTCTGTGCCATCCTAGTGTTTACACCTTATGTCTCTCTGTCTGGTCCCCAAAAGATGGTTTGCAGCCAAAGACGGGTAACGATATCTCACGGGAGATACAACCTAAGCCAGGCGGAACCGAGTGGGGACCCCAAACGAGCTGCCTTGGACAGGTATGGGAAGGGGCCTTGCCTCCCCTTCCCGCTGCTTGGGAAAGTCTATTGCCGGCCCTGGCTTTCCCCCTGCACCTGTTTCCACTTCTCTCAACAGAGTTGTTACAATGTGAGAGACTTGATCTTGAAAAGGTACAATCTCACAAACTCTTCTTTCCTTAAGGAAAGACATGAAGGGACATTTGGCTAGGCTGTTGTGCGACTACAGGGACACTCACTCTCTGTTTCCTGCACACAAAGCACATGCTTCATCAACTTCCATCAATTAACACTGATATTCATTATCTTCGAAACAAATTTTTTTCTTAGAAAGCTCACTTTTAGATAAAATTAGACTAAATGCTTTCTAAAACAACAGTAAAATTAATTGGAAAAAAGAGACTGAATGCTGGGCAGAAAAGTTAAGAGTGGGTACACTGAAGGAGAAAAGGACAGTGACGATGGTGGAAGTAAAAAGGAAGAAGTGAAAGAGGTGGCAGAGGGGTTCTTTGACTTCCGGATGGCATTTCAGATGCCCAGGCCCCGCAGACACACTGTAAGGTGTTTTACCTCCCGATCACTGAGACGTGTCCCCATCGCCTGCACAGAATCCAAAGGGCGACAGGAGAGCTCGCTGCCTATGACCAGAGGCCGCCCTGGGGCTCAGGGCCCACTCACCTAGCAGGAGGCTGAGCGGTGGCCGGCAGGATGGGAAAGCCAGCAGGAGGTCTAACAGGCAGACACCGGCATCTCTTACAAAACGGTTGTAGTCGGCCGCCCCCTGCCTGCTGCACAGCTCTTGCAACCTTCGCTTTTCCGCGCCATCGCTGGTACAGCCCTCCAGGGCCCGCAGAAACGCCTGTGACCAGAGCAAAGGAAGCAGACCGAAATTACCGTGCGCTGTGGTTACAGGTGGCAGAATATTCGTCAGTATCCACCTGGGGATATACCCGATTATCCAAGAAAAAGTGTGAGAGCTGCTCAGAGTGTGGTCCGGAAAAGAGAACTTACTTTGCTGTTGTTTTAATGTCAGCCTGTTAGCAAAACCGACTTTACTGTTCTATTTTTAGTCACCTTTAGATCCTAAAGTGACCCTGTCAGTCACAAGTATGACCTGAAATTCCACGTCTGGTGCATGTGACTAAGGACCATCACCATATCTCACAAGTGAACACTAGCTCAGGGCACAACCCTGGCCTTGTCCTAGCTGATGATGAATGACAACGCAGATCTCTGCATTCATCTGACAACTGCTAAGTGCTTTCTACGTGACAGGCGCTGGGCCGGTGAGGCACTGGAAACAAGGTGACATGCCGTGCCTGTAAGGGTACACAGGCCAGTGAGAGCTGTGCAAGGAGTAACTAGTGTGCAAACGCTAGCTACCCGACGGGCGCACGCGCAGGACATGAGGGGCTGCCCAGCATGCACGCCTGCGCCGAAGGTGGCCCCACGAAACACAGGAAGTGAACAATGGCTGACCAGATGGCATGGCCACGTGCGGCACAGGAGCAGGCAAAACTTGGGGACCATGTGCAGTTCAATACGGGTGAAGAGAAATGTGGACCTGGGACAGAAGGCTGCAGGGACAGGAGGGCCAGAACAAGAGCCCTCCTCAGATTCACCGCAGAAAGAGAACATGAACAAATAAAGCAAAACAAAGTACCGAATCCCAAGTCTCAAAGACTGAACCAAGTCCAAGTTTGTGGACCGAAGACCAAGCTTGCTAATGATTCTGGGTCTGCAAGCAATGCTACACTTATCCATTCTACAGCAGGCACAGTTCTTGTTACCCAAGGTGCTTCAGGAACTAAGCACTCCAGTAGGTAACCTGCTTCACGCCCTGTCGGAAATGCTACTCGGCGCTGCCACGTTTTATCCCACAGCTCAGACACGTGGCTTGGATGCAGTGGCTCTGCGGGGGTCACAGGTTCCCAATGGCTTAGCCCAGAAGTCCTGCCTCACTCAGCTACCCAGACACTAACACATGGCGTGGCCTTCTCACGGTATCAGACCCAGAACAGGCGATCGGACAGGCCGTGGAATGAACAAACATGCAGTCTGCGTGGCTCTGTGGTCAGGTAAGTTTACCAATAACACTGCATCACTTTCCCAAGTCAGCACAGTTTCTCCTAAGTTACAGTAAAATAGTGGCAATTGTAAATCCTTTAAGATTTTTCACATTAGAATTACAGCAACTTTACGGTGCAAAAATAGGAAATACTGCACCGTTTGTAGAGAACAAGCTGACAAACATTACTAAAATTTAAAATGCAAGTATTTTTAAAGTAGCAATTCTACGCCAAGGAATTTAAAAAAACTATTTCAAACAGGTATGAAAAAATGAATACAGTGTAAGAATGTTCACCTTGTTTTTTTAATAGTGAATAACTGGAAACAACCAGCTGTCGATGATTAAATCAACAACTTAATTATGCCATGTCCACAGCATCTGTTAAAAATATCTCCAACATATTTCCATGTTAGGATATACACACTATTGATTTCTTTTTAAGTGAAAAGGCATGTTACAGAACAGTACCTAGACTATACGACCTCGTTTGGTTTTTATTTTGCTTTGTTTTTTTTAACAAAACAAAATTCAAGCATTATAAAAGTTTGATTATAAAGGTCTATCACTTCCTGATTTATTTATTTTTGTGTCTGGAATTTTTAGTGAGCATATTACTTTTGTATTAAGGAAAAAATATTTTTATATCTATACTTTATGAAATTAAAAAAATGGAAGAATTGAACTAAAATTCTGAATTTATTGAATTTAATCAAAAGATCTCATCACAGTGAATTCCAAAATTGCTCATATTATATCTAGGATTGAGCATCTCTCTAAAACAGTTTGCTTCCCAAAGGGGACAAATACAATAAACACATTAATAAAAGAAAACAACTACACAACTACACGGCGGAGGGTACTATTTATGCTCACTGGCAATCCAAGTTTGGCGAAGTACAGGTTGGCAGTTTTACCATTAACATCCACTTGGGGGACATGGTGAGAAGAAACCCTTACAAGTTTGTTTGTTTAGTTTTTTTCAATAACGCTCCTGGCATAATACTGACATCTAGTGGATTGATTGCTCTATTCCAAATTCATCGAAACATCAACATAGCCTACGAAGGCCCTTCAATTTTTCTTGAAGAATTCCAACTTAATAATAATTGTGAAGTGTTACACAACAGGAGGCTTAACAACAATAAACAGGTGGCAAGTAGGAGGGGGAAGTCTACATTCTCATAAGTTCCCTGCCATTCGTTAAAGAGAAAGTGTCAGTGTGCATCTGGATAAGCAGGTAATCTATGTCCCTTTTGTCACTAATGTGCCACATCAAGCAAGACTAAAAAAGTGCTATTTAAGAAATCTCATTTCAATAGTGAACATAAAATTTCAATATAAACACAACATAAAACTGCGTGTCTATGACAATTATAAAGACACCACAAACCCTTGGGAACTAATTTTGAAAACATGCTGTGAAGACCATATTTTCTAAGACTTCAAAGGGCAAATACCAGACCTATTTAGTAAATCCAACACAGAGCAAAGCATATTTGTAAACAGTTACCCAAAGAAAGAAAAATACCTTTTTAGGAACTGCTCGTATTTCAAGGCACCAGGTAAGAATGAATTGGAGAGAACACTTCTCAGGGATATGCTGGGGCAAGGCTGCTCCTTTTCAGGTAGACAGGAAGGCGTTCATGACACAGAAAACAAACAATAAAATATTTTGCACTCTTAAAAACACAGTAATGGTAATACTTTATATTATAGTGCTATCAAATTGTAATATGATTTGTGGCAATGTTTATTAAGTCAAAAAATGTCCCCCCCCAAAATAGAGCAGAGAAACGCACCTTACAAAAAAAATAAAAGAATTGCAATTTCAATAGCATATTATATTAGCCACAGCAACCAAATCTAGGCATGTCAAACAAATGAAAGGGAAATTATCCCAAACCAAACCACAAAACGCCAACAAAGTCTGTGGGCCATTAGCACTGCAGGACTCTCATTAAAAATTCTAAAACTGACTTCAGGTTCAAGACTCTGAGCAAATAACTAAAAAACTAACCTTCTTTAATTCTGGACCAAGCAATTATTTATATTAAATAAGCAATACTATGCTAGGATAAACATAACAGGAAAATACCTTTTTAAAACGGCTCATATAATAAAGAAGTTTTCATTGTATGACATTTTAATACATGAACTTAGAAACAACACAACACTAATTCCAAAAAGCAAACCAACAAATCAGACCAACTAAACAAGCTGCTTCTCCAAACTAGTTACATACCCTTTTCATGTAGATAAGTATCCAACAAACGTAAAATCCATCATCATCTCATTCACTGTGACTGCCATGAAGGCCGAGAAACCAGTTAACACCAGCCTCTGCCTGTCTGAGCGGCCTACAGGGACCTGACACCGAGGGACCCCCCCAGATGCTGAACGGGAGGCTGGGGAGGGGGGTGCGCCGCATTTCTCACCTCTGCTTTGCTGCCAAGGACACCCTCAGAAGTAGATCCAGGACTTACCTTTCTTCTTGGTGTCTGCCTTAATTCTCACAAGGACACGGTGTTCCCTTTGGTCTGAGAGCTGCAGTCTTTGGAGCAGGCTCTGTACCTCAGACTCGCTGTTGGGACAGACCACGTTGAAGGAATCTCCAGGCTGATAGGTAAACTCCGTTTCCTAAAGAAGAACATGAAACAAAAACATTCCGTATGAATTAAAGAGTTTCAGCTGTGGGTAACAAAATCAGTTTTTATTATATGACTATTTAATACATGAGTTAGAAACAAAATCATTCTAATTGCAAAAAATCTAACAAGCCCAACTAACTGAACAGACATCCTTTTATAAGAGTTATTTTAAAAATGAAATTCCGTAGTAATCCAATGTTTTGCTTTGGATCATTGAGTATTTACACACTGGAAATGAAGACCCTCCTCATTTGCTATAGAGTAAGGACTGATATAGAGTAAGCAGTGTTTTAGTAACCCATGTAAACATCCCTCCTACGAAAACACCCACACACCCACAACATTGAGTGTAGTTGAGCGTAGTGCTGTGGGCAGCATTGGTTTTCAACTTCCTCTCCTTTGGGGAGGAACAGGGGTGTGAGAAGGCACTACTGTTTTCTTAATGAGCAGAGAATGTCATACCATCTGGCTTGGTACTGGCTGTGAGCTAAGGCGGGTTGGAGGAGCCACTCCCGACAGCGTGTCCCTTTAGAGGTGCAGAACACAGACCAGAGAAGTGGGGGGCCTCTGACCACACACACATTCCTAGCCTGTGAGGGAGACGCACTGCACCCACCAACTGGCCAACCTTGCCTCTCGGGGACAACAGTGTAAAACTGCAGAATGAAAACTAAAATGCTTTGGTGTCTACAGAACATTTAACAATATGGATTAAAAGGTTCAAAAGAAATATGGAACAACTCAACAGTGTATAAACAAAACCATGTAGCTTTGATGCCCGTCGTATTCCTTTTTTTCCCCAAGTTCAATGAAATCTAGACAAGCAGCCTTGATGCACCCTGACTTCTCTGAAATCGCAAGCCACTGAACTTCTCAGGACCGCCATCAAAATACAAGGTTGAGCTCCACGACCTTGAAGAGGTGGTACTCAAGCACTGAGGTTTCGGGATTACCAGTTTCTTAACCTGAGGTCAACGGATTGGGGGCAGGGCTGGGGCGGGGCTCGTGCATGGAGTTCAGAGAAGCAGTACATGGCGCTCCCTGCAAATGGATACGAAATGTTGACAGAATCCTTTCTCTGGCAAGGGGGCCTGCGATATTGTCAATTCTCAAAGGAATGTGCGCCAGCGCTCTGAAAAACCAGCTCTTCTAATGCCTGTCTAGTCTGAGCTCCATCTCCAACTAGCTGGATGCCCGCAGGTTAAGACCTGCCTTTTTCTATGAAGAATGCTGTTGTGGTTCCACGATTCGTTCATGGCTGAGTAAGCCAGCAACACAATTCTCTCATGCTGAATCTCCTCCGAGTCAGTCCTCATTTCAGTCGCCACCCCCCACCGCCCGTCCCAAGTGAAGGAACACCGGTGAGAGGTGGGGAGAGTGACAGGCCCTGAATAAAAGGCCAGATGTCCTGTCGGAGACTCGCTCTCCCTGTGGGACTAGAACCCCCACACGGGTCTCTGTGCGTGTAGACAACAGCTGTGCTGGGAAATGCATCCAGTAACTTACCGAAATGTCCAACTCAACCAGAAGCGTGGTCTTCACGGCATCATTCATAGTCAGCTGAACAGCCTTTGAAATTGGCACTTGAAACACGGGACCCACTGAAGTCACAGGCGCTTGGCTTTCCTCCTTGAGAAACAAAGGCGATAAAACAGTAAGTGCAATTTTCAGGTATACTTAGCAACGTCACTGAGTGACCAGGTAGGATCTAGAGTCTCACACGCCTCCCAGGACATTAAGCATTCTTTTCTAAGGTAGGTGACTATAGTCATACGCCTCTCAAGCTTTCAGAAGAGAAGCTCATCCATATTTTAACCCCCCTGTATATCAGACATTAGAATTTCAGAGCTACAGACTAAACATGTCAGCCACCTGCGTTTCCACGTAGAAGTCTGTCTTCTTAATAAGCTATGCAAAAGCAAACAGTACGCATGCATAGCTCAGGGAGGAGATCCTAACGGACATGACGATGCTTCAGGTTGGAAGGTGTGTGTATAGATGGCCGCGAGAACCCCCGCTCACAGGCAGTGCTGTTCAACAGAGAGCTCATGACAGGATGTCCCGTACCTGCAGGGGCCAACACAGGAGCCACCAGCCACAGGGCCCACTGAGTATGTGACATACGGCTAGTGATTAAGGAACCGAATCCCTAATTTTAGTTAGTTTTTATTTATTTAAGATCAACCGGCCACACGGGCTAGTGGCACTGATATGAGCACAGGTCCTGGAAACCGCAGAGGCCAGTTCTGTACTAGCCCCAGGCCTTTCCCAGCGTGATGCTCCTAAGTGCTATTAAAAATGGAGACTTACCTTTAGGAAACACTAGTGAATTATTTTCAGCTAAGTGGTTATATGGGAAAGCTGGGAAGGGGGTCTGGGGTGAGAGCCTTGTCTCAACATGTGGGGCTCTGGGACCCGCCCAGACTGCCCGCAGTGAGCTCTGGTACCTCTGAGAATCACCCCGCCCAGGTCACAGCTCCTTTCAGAGGCAGCTCACGTCCAATGACTAATGAATGACTACAAAGCCTTTTGCCCCAACTCAAGACAACTTTGAAGGTGAACCCCAGAATGGGAGGGCTATTGTTAAGAATCCGTGCTGAAGGAAGTGGACAAAGAAGTACGTACACACACGACAGAATGCCGACGTGCTGGGCCAAGGCGGGCAGAGCAAACTCAGATACAGGAGTATTTCTAACTGGGACACTCTCCTCGGACACAGGCATTAACACCCTGGCAACAGGCTCCAGATATGAACATGTCAACAGTGCAGCTACCAGAGGAAAGACAAAGCGAGAGCCCGCACTGAGGCAAAAACGTCAAGACCTGCGTGGCCAACACTGAAGGCTCCGAGAAGGGGGGCTAGTCCAGGGGACAGAGCTCTGGGGAGCCCACACCCCCCAGACGACGACGCGCTCTGGAGCCGCCAGACACACACCGCCAAGGCCAGCACCGCTGCTGAGGGCACCAGCATCCCTGAGGACTCCAGACTGGCCCCGCTGGTCGAGTCAGTGTGCCAGCCAGGGCCCTACAGGACGCAGGGAGGTCGGGCACAGAGCCACGCAGCCAGGCGGGTTAATGATCATCTGAGCGACAACAAGGGGCTGCCGGGGCCTGACTCCCAGAAGCAGTGAGATGGCTGAGAACAGTGTCCGGACACGCCAACGGGAGCACGCTCAATCCTCACAATGAGACGCTGACAGGTCACGAGAAAGCAGCGGCAGGCAGCTGCCCAGGAAACATTCCAGGAGCCTCGCCGTTTCTAGACGCAGCCCACCGACTGCAGGAGGGCAGCCCCGCAGGAGATCCCGGCCACAGCACAGGAGCTGCACTCAGGGATGCTTCTGCCAGTCCTCGCACTGGGCCAAGGGGACCACGCGGAGAGCTCAGGGGCTGGCAGAGGAGGACCCCAGGGATGCCGTTCCCCAGTCATCAGTGAGGCCTGCGGGACCAGGCAGTCAGGGGAGGCCTGGCCTGAGTCTGGCTCCCAGTGTCCACTGGGGCCCAGGACCCTGCTGTGGCCACGTGTAGGTGGCACAATCCCACACTGAGTTAGCATAGCGGGGAAGGACAAGAGGGAGCCTCAGAATGTAATGCCAACCTCTCTCCTCACCAAGGTAAAAAATAAAAAACAATCCAGCAGCCTGTGAGGAATGGCAGATATTGATTATCCACAAACATCTAAAGGACACGAATGGTCTCCATCGTATCTCCGTCTAGTTCACCCGTCTGGCCCCTGCAAAACCCAGATGGATCCTGGGAGGATGGCACTGAACCACCAGAAACCGAATGGAGCAGCAGCCCCAGCTGTGGCCTCGGTGTGGACGGTTTTCTCTGACAGAGCAGGTCAGCGTGGCCTCAGGCACGGGGCACGTGGACAGTGACTTAGCCATCATGCTCTTTCCCATCTCCTCCCCTGAAGAGCACCAGGCATGCTCGTTTCATTCAGACCAGACAACGGCAGACACTTAGAATTTTGCCCGAGTCTGCAGGAATGCTCCTGCCTGCAGTTCTGAGAATGAATAAAGGGGGGCCATCTGGACACCAGGAAGACATCACTGGCTCACGACCTCAATGACACTGTTACGAGACGAATGAGCAAGAAGTGCTGCTATGCTGGAGTCTCCGGTGAGGCCCATGCCGAGCAGGCTGAAGGGCCTGTAGTGGACGGCCCCTCTGGGGAGTCCAACAGTCTGGTGCAGGCCAGGCCCCCCAACCCCCAAGGAAAGGATCCGCTGTCGCACCTCGTACCTCCTTCACCCAGAGAAGCCAAACACCTGTGAGGCCTCTCGAGGATTAGGGCCAGCCCGTGCCGCACCAGGAACTCCTGCTGCGACCCTGACAGGTGAGCGAACGGTGGCCAGCTGAGCGGGCCCAGAGCAGGAGGGGCGCTGCAGCAGGCCCGAGGGCTGCCGCTCGGCGCCATGCAGCCCACAAGAAGCCGTGGCGCTGGAAGTGGCCGTGCCGGCGAAGGGCACTGGAGCAGGGCTGGCCGAGGGAGGTCTTCGCTGAGACTGGCCGCTGCGCCGCTTCCCCACGGCCAGTCCTGCCCCCCAACGCCCACTCCCCAAGGGAATGACTCCAGAGCACGACTTCAGGCCAGACACTTTCCCATCCCTTACCCTCTTCGTGTATCCTCGAGCAGGTTTATACAAGTTCTCCACAAACAGCTGAGATTTATGAAATCTTTTAACCACATTACTAACTCAAGCCTCCGACGCCACCCGCCCTAAGAGGACCGCTCTTAGCGGACCTTCCTCCTGCTGAGGTGACCTGCCACCCGCTGTCACAGGCCTCCATCCTTGCAGCGTGCAGACTGGGGCTCTGTACCACGTCTGTGCCCTGTGCCCACAGGCCGAGGCATTGATGTACTAACATCACCTGTGCACCGAGAGTTCTTCCTGCATGCCTAGGGAGATTTCTAGCGCAACCCATCTTTCAGCGCAATGTCAGGCCCTTTGTTAGTTCCCAGACCTAAAACCTACTTACTATAATTACCTCACTTAAACAATTCACAGAATAATGAAGTGTAAGTCCAAAATCAATAACCCACAGTTGTTTACATAAACACACACTTGTATTTGCAAACAGTTCTAACATATTACAAAGTTGTACTTAAATTGTTTCTCAAACGTCTCAGTCTTTCGTCATTAAAAAGGAAGAAACTAGAAATCATGACTGCTGCTTTGAGGGTGTGGTTTATGTCAGAAAGCCCAGGGGATCTCCCACCGGCCACTCTAGAGAGAGGGGGCTTGCGCCGCGTTAGAAGATGGGCTGCCCTGGCCATGTACCCTAAGCACGCTGAAGAACTTTCAGGGTACTGTGACCGATGGGCGTGGGGAGAAGTTAGCTGTTACCCCACTCGAGCCCCAAAATGAACAGACCACTTTTAAGTCCTTTATGTACTGACAGGAAAAATACTGCAGGTAGAGAGAAAGACTTAGTACTACAGACAGAACAGGGTTATAGGATAGTTATCAAGAAACTAAATATCCCCCAAGTGGAGCATCCAAGATACCAAAACCCCACACTGGAAAGGAGATTTTGTTCTAAATGAGTCCTTCAGGGTTAGCTGCTGAGATAACAGCCTGACTGACTCACATCTGCCATAAGAAACCAGGAAGGTCATCTCTAAGACAATGGAAAACCTGGGTTCTTCACAACTGACTTCTTCCAAGACAGAAGGAATGTAACAACGGGAGCACCTCTGAGGCAGGGGCTGGGGGTCAGGCCTCCGGTGACTACTCAACTCTCACTGCAGCGCAGGAGCCACAGACAAGCTGTGCACCGATGGGCATGGCTGTGTTCCAATACAACTTTATTTATAAAACAGGTGGTGGAACACATTTGGCCAGGAGCCCAGTCTGTTGACCTGTTGCAATGCAATTAAAAACCAAAGCAAAACCCACACCCCTGGTGAGACAGTACATAGCATGAAGCAGGAAGTAAGGCTGCTTACCTGGCCCAGGGCCTCCTGCAGGTGCACCTGTAAATACTCCGGTGGTAAAGCGGGGATGTTCAGAGAGGCCTGAGAAAGTGGGGGGACTGAATGGGTGAGTGAGGACTCAGTGTCTGCAATTAAAGCACTCGATTGACCTCCGTTCGCTGCATTTTGTTCCAAAACCACAGAATCCTTTCTTCCTGAATCATCTAATGTGAGAAGTTCAACTTGTGATTCAATGTGTCCTGATTCCGGTTTCACAGGGTCTGTCCTCCGGGAAGCATTAGGTGCTGTGGCGAGAGTTCCACTCATCTCTTCTCTTCTACTTGACTCAAAATGTTTCGCGAGGGCAGCCCAAAGTCCGTCAATCCAAGGCTCAACCACAAGTTCTAAACTGGATCGTTGTAATAAAAAAGGAAAAAAGAAACAAATGCCTGAGTTCTCCATTTCAATACATAATGACAGGTAATGGCAGTGTCTGTCCATTTGGCAGAATGCTATGTAACTGTCAAAACCACTAAACACGAAGACGACTCAGAACAGAAAAATTACTTATGAATGACTAAAAAATGTTAAAAAAGCAGGATGTTATTCTGAGTTCATCAGCACTGAGCTGTAAAAAAATATGCACGTGCATAAAAGTTAAAGAACAGAAGGCATTTTAGTATTAGGCAATAGGAATGTGATTCCTCTTCATTTCCTAAGATAGCTGGTCATCTTTTCAGGAGGTGTAATTTTAAACAAGCATGTTAAATTCTGATGAGGCTAACAGAATTTACCCCAAATCCAAGTCTATGCTAATATCACAAATGCTAGTGACAGTAACCAAATGTAACAGTTTTCTGCCTAGCCAATTTACTGATCTTTTTGTCCTACATATTAAAGGACCACCAAGAAATCACTCCAAATTAAGCTTCTAATAGTTCAAACCTATCAGTTCTAAACAATTTTTCTGGGAAATTTCCAGGGAGGCTGACCATGGGAAAAAAGCAATCACTCTGGGAAAGCTGAATTATTCTAAGTACATGTGAAATGTGCTGGTCTCCTCACTACTAACACAGGATGACGACTCCACAACAGCCCCGCCTTCCCTGAACAGAGAAGTGTATGCAGAGCGAATGGAGACACTGCGTCAGGACCGTCTGTGAATCACAACTCAGGGGAGGCAGAATTACATTCCAGCTTATAAAGCTAAACGACTCTGAGGAGGAGGCAGTGAGACCTCTGATTACGACTCTGGCTACAATTCTGTTGTCTTCGTTCCCAGGTGCCCATCTAGTACGTAGTCCGACATCTGGTTACACAGCACACCAGGAGCCTTTGGAAAAGCAAGCATATGAAATTATGGGCTCAACAATGACAGCTACATTGAAAAAAACATTCTCACAACTCAGAAGTAGGAAGACGATACCGAGAGAGAGACCTACTGTTACTGAGTGCTCACCATATGGCAGGCTCTAAGAGGACGACCATATGAATGCATGTGAGCCTCTCCAGAACCTTCCACAATACATACTAATAGTATTCACCGTTTCACAGAGAGAGGGACCGAGGCACACAAAGCTGAAGTAATCTGGCCAAGGTCTCAGTGAGTAAGTGCGGGCTCAAGGTTTTGAACCAGGGTAGTATTTGGACTCCAATCTGCATTCTTATCCCCTCAGTGTGGTGGTACATTAAGCCAGAATGTCTTCTCGAAAATATTTTAATTTTAGAAAATGGAAAATTCAAGTTTGTTAGGTTGAAAATTTAAGAGATGCAGGCTGCAGAAATGAACATTCAAAAATTTTAACACCCAATAAACCCAATAATTTTAACACCAAATAAATGAACAGAGAAACCGAAAGCCTCTGAAGAGGCGTAAAATGGATGAACTGATAGGTCTAATGGGTTTTATAAGACGTCAGCAACTGAATAGCTCACACTACACAATAAACAAGTAATGCCAGTGAGGTTCTGGGAGAAGAGGAAACACCCAATATAAAGGGACAAAACTAAAAGGTAACCTGCAAGGAAACGTGGTAGAGCTTTTTCACCATCAAAGACAAGCTCTAGGGGTACGGAAAAGATCCACCATCAGTGCTGCAGAAAATGTTACGCAGAGCGGGCACGGAGGGGGTTAAGCGGAACAGAAGGGTTGCCAACACACTCCTGCCAGGTCGTAACAAGCAGAAAAGCATTAGTCATTATTTGCTGAATTTGTCAGTATTCACAAAGATCGAGTGAGATGTGTTTAATGCATGCACCTAGTAAAACCACGCCCGACGGGTGTGCTGTCATCTGGCGAAAATACTTAACGGCTAAATGACAGAGTAGGCCGTGGGACCGCATCTGTTAAGATCTCTGAATAAACACACTAGGTTTGGAAAGAGGACACATAGCGGGAAACACTGAATTGTAAAAACAAGAACAAAAGTAATTGAAATAAAACGTACACTTCTGGCAGGCATGGTAGCAAAGGGCCACTGAGCTGTCAGGGGAGGGAGCCCAGGGATGCAGCATGCTGTGTGCTGTGAAGGTCCGTCTGCACTCTCCATCAGTGACAGTGGCCTGCCGGTACCCTGCAGGTACAGGGCCCCAAGCAGTCACCCCGTGTGCACAGCTGAGGGAAGCGCACATGCACGTTCTCAAGTTCCTAAAGAAAATGTGCATTTTCCCAAATACCTGCACACTTTAAAATAAAGTTACACTTTACGTGACTGTACTGGGGTACCTTCTCCACTTTCTTCCATTAGCAGATACTGAGAAGGATGAGGCACTTGAAAAACTCAGTGAAACAGGTCCACCAAGCTCTGATCATGGGTCCTAGAGCTAAAAACGCTGAAACTAAAAGAGGACTTTCCAGATGGCAGTTTCAGGGCTCAATCGACAACTTTTATGAACCTGATGACTCTCGTGACGTACACACAGACAGGGCTCACTGGAGTGACAGAGAAGTGCAGTGCCTTACCCCACGCAGTCGTCCGCGTGTCCAGTGGCATAGAAACGCCGCGCGCCAAGCTCCTCAAGTCGCGTGTCGATTACCTTCCCCCCATTACAGAAGTACGTGTATTCTGAGTCACCCAGACCTAGAGAGCCCACACAGGTTATCATCGCGCAATAAGCTCTGAACTTTAAGACAGAAAGACAGATAAGTACCTAAAACATCCCATTGACAGAACAGGAAATAAGGTAGGTGTAGCTTCATATTTTCTTACTTTTTCCTTGAATAATACTAAATATGAGATAAGGTTCTTATATTTTACAAAGTAAAAGTATCTGACATACTGAAACAACATACTTGTTGACTACATTAACAGAAATACATTTCACATTTTTGTTTTCCATAAATCTGTGTCAAAAATATGGAAATCTTAAAACAAGGATTAGATAGGTGCAAAAAAAACCTGTCTGTTACAAACTTTTCTGATGTTGTGTAAGGGTCTGCACACTACAGCCTTGAGCCAAATACATCTGCTGTCTGTCTTTGTAAATCACATTTTGTTGGAACACAGCCAAACACATTTGTTCCCATTCTGGCAGCTTCAAGCGCTCAGAGCAGAGCTGAGCACGTAGTTGGTGCAGAAGCTACATGACCTGCTAACTGGAAATGCTTCCTACCTGCTGGTCCTCTGTGGGCTCACTGACCCCAAGTCTGGGGACACAGGCACATCTGCAACAGTGACAGCCCCTTGCTATGTTTCTGTTGGACAAATTAAGAATAGCTTCTATGTTCTCTAGCTAGAAAGTGGACTAACATTCTCCTACTTGGTTGAAAATGTAGAATTAACAGCTTCAGTTCCTTAGTTTTCCATCACCTCCATGTACTCTCCTAACGAGAACAGGCTGAGCCATTGGTGGGTGGATCTGTCCACGGGCCTAAAAGACTGACCAGAATTCTTGGATGGGCTTCAGTCTTTCCCTTTCAATAATGTTCTGAGAAAATTTAAAGTAACATATACATGTTCGCTTTTCAAAATAAAAAGTTTTAGAAAAACTTGAATTTAAAAAAAGTACATACTCCAAAATATTCTCTTAAATATGTTATACATGACCAACCTCGGCCAGGGTCATAATCTCAAATTTCTAGTCAGTTACTTACCAGGACACTCCATCCTTGCTGGATACCCTCCCCCCAAAATATCTCTCAAGCATGAACAATCCCACCACAAACCAGGAAAATGGGCCCTGATATCCCTGCTTGGTATCGTATCTTGCTGAGCTGGTCCTTCTGAGTCTTTATCCTAATGTTTTAATCTCCACTTCACAGAGGCCTCGGCCAGAGTTTCTTACCCTGGGAGCTTTTAAAAATACCGCTACCAGAACAACCACGTCAGAATCACCGGAGTGGGCCCAGGTCCCGGAATTTAATGAAACCTCCTCCAGTCAATGCCAGTGTAAGGCCAGGACTGGAAACCACCCTCCTAAGGGAATGGTTCTTAGGGAGATGGGAGGTCCACCTGGGAGCTTTGTGAAAACAGCAACAATAAAAGAGCATGCAGGGTTGCTCCATCAGGATTTTTTTAGCGGGTTCGAGGTGGGGCCAGGCGCCAGTACTGAGAGCGTTTCCTGGTTGACTGTAATGCACGCCCCTGGTTAAGAACATGACTCAGGGGCTCTGCAGAGCTGCTGGGGGTGGGGGAGATTGGGGAGGCAGCCACAGAACAAAACACATTATGTACACTTAACTATCACATATGTATTTATATAAAAAACCAAATAGCCCAACATCCATACAATTACATGTCATGGTTTTGAAAGATACACTCAGATGACGGAATTAAAGCCAGTAATAATGGAGTACATTAAGAGCAAATTACAGCACATACCCAACAAGCCATACCGCAGGTGCGCCAAGAAATCAATTGGCAGCGTCTTGTCCTGTATTTCTTTCACGAACTTGTGGGCTGTGTCGGGTGGGTCTCCGGTGCCCGTGGTAGAAACCACCACCACAAGAGGTGCTGTTTCAGTTTTTAGATCATACTAAAAAACAAGGATGTCACGTCAGGGACCTGCTGCTGTGTGTAGTTTTCACTTCCCACAACCAGCTTAGTTTCCTGTGTCTGGACCAATCAGTACTGCGTATGGCATGACTGTACCCAGACAGCTACCCAGAGCATCTTCACGTTGGGAAAGCAAAGCGGTACTCCGCAGCTATCAGGCAACCTGGCTATCAGGCCCTCGGGGTTCCAGGGAGCTGAGAAAGTCATCTGTGTAACTGACATCATTAGTGTTTCCAAGTTAAAAATCAAGCGTCTGCATTCTAATTTTTACCTAAATTTAAATATTTCAAATAGAACATTACTCTGTCTCTATTTATGAGCGTATGAGCTCTACTGTACAAATATCATCTATTTTGACTCAAGGGAATCCACCTTACTTTTCAAGCTGATATGATAGTAAGGATTTGAGTACCATTTTACCAAGCGACTCAATGCTTACACAACACTACACAAGTCGTGTATTAAACCCTATGTCTATGCAGTTTGTTAAAGTCACTTCACCTTGAAAAGGACTTCCACGATCTAGGAAATGAGAGCTATCTGTTTAAACTTGGACCAGTAACAACTGGAGAAACCCTTCAGCTAGGGAGAGCAAACAAGTGACTAACATCGCGTTGAAAAACATGAACTACTCATCTGTCAGATAACTGCTGACCTAGGTGGCAAGGTGACCCAAGGGGCCAAATAGTGGCTAGTTATATGATGACCTTGTTTGTTTGTAGTAACAGGTTCGGACTGTATCCCATCATGTGGCACAATCTAAAGTTACTGCAGAATTCTGGAGCCAGCCAACTGGTGGTCCCTCGAGGACGCCCTGTCAGTGAGTGACCACATTAGGTGTCACCTGGGCCTCGCAGCACAAAGGAACTAGGTGATTCTCCTTCCATGAGCTGAGTTTATAATTCACCTGTGCTGTGAAAGTCTAGTCTTTTGAACTAGAGATGTGGGAAAGGCCAGAGGAGGATGTGAGCTTGAATAAGAGTGTACTGGCAGAGTAGTTTTGAAGTACTGAACCGGATTCGACTGCTTAGTGGCTGGCACATCTTCTTGTGCTTGTATGAGCGCCCCCGCTAGTTGCTATGACCTGATTGGTATAAGACAGTACAATCTGGAGGGCTCAACCAGACTGACTGTAAGAAGAACATAGAGCTGTTAAGATCGTATGTAACCCAAGGTAAGAACTTCTGCAGAGATTGAACGTAAAAGCAAGCAGCCCCTGACCTAAAGAAGCCAAGTCGTGTCTAAATCCCTACGCTTCTCCTTTAAATTCTATTCAATGGAGGAACTTGACATGAATAGCAAGGTCTTTATTTGGGGGCAATATAAATGGGGCACTAGGGACCATGAGGTGGAAAGCGCATAGAAGCACGCGCATACAGGCACGCGAACACACACATCTCATTTGTTCGCACAGCCACCTGCGAGGTAAACAAGGCAAAGTCCACTCCTTCCGTGCTGGCTGAGAAGTTACATGTTTCAGTTTCTGAGACTATTTAGTCTAAGGCAAATGCACACTTATATGTAAAACAGGAAAGCTGGTGGGAATCTTACAACACAGTTGACAAGATAAATGCGTGAACAGCTCTTACCTTATCTGACTCACTCATACAGTGAAGGTCTGCAGAAAATCCATATGCAACTGCCTTTTCACATATTTCCTCTGCTATGGCCTTTGCTTGCCCTTGCTGGGTGGCATAGAGTAACAGAAACCTCCTCATCCCCTCAAGGCATGTACCACCACGCGGACAGTTACACTGAATAACAGAAGAGGGAAAAAGTAGCTCAGAAGCCGTCCCGGGGTCAGACCACTAGGCCGTGAATCCAGGCTGGTCCCTCACACGGCAGAACCGCAGGCAAGCTTCCCAACAGACCTGGGCCTCCGTGCCGCCTTCACAGGGGAAACGTGGAGCTCCTAACAGATGGGATGCAGAGCACCTGAGCAGCGGCGACGCACAGCAGTGCTCACTTAACCTCAGGTCACGTCTTTGCTTGCTCCTTTAAAACAGGTAGAATAAAAATTGATTAAAACTGTACGATTTTTGGTTGTTAACTGATTCTAATGCTAAATAAACTAATCAGAACACTAAATTTAATTAAAGCACGTACGTTTTATTAATTTAATACCAATTGTACACGTGAATGCATACACACACACACTTATATACGTATGTACAAAGAAAACATATTTCTAATCCACTCAAGTGTTTTACTAGTACCCGCATTTTTCCCAAACCAGTCTTAAAATAAAGGCTACACGCTGACTTTCCCCCATACTCACCCAGTGTCTAAAACGGGGGGGCTGTTCATTTGTGGGGAATTGCAGGAAAAGACCTAAAGTAGAACTCAGCTCAAAGTCTCAGCTTTTGGTGAATGCACCACCGACACTTTTGTGCTCTGGCCAGTTACACGTCAGGACAAATTAAGCAACAAAGAAGAAGGCCAAGGAACCGTGGGGGGAAGGTGTTCATAACCTTGGAGCACGTTCAGGGTGCAGGCCGGCGCCCGGCGCACAACAGCTGCTCCATTACCAGAATAAAGGAGCCCACACACGAGGACGTCCACACGAGGACGTCCGCACACGAGGACGTCCGCACACGAGGACGTCCACACGAGGACATCCGCACACGAGGACGTCCACGCGAGGACGTGCACACACGAGGACGTCCACACGAGGACGTCCGCACTCCACACGAGGACGTCCGCACACGAGGACGTCCACACGAGGACGTCCGCACACGAGGACGTCCACACACGAGGACGTGCACACGAGGACGTCCACACACGCGGACGTCCGCACACGCGGACGTCCACACGAGGACGTCCACACGAGGACGTCCACACATGAGGACGTCCACACACGCGGACGTCCGCACTCCACACGACACGAGGACGTCCACACACGCGGACGTCCGCACTCCACACGACACGAGGACGTCCGCACACGAGGACGTCCACAAGAGGACGTCCGCACACGAGGACGTCCACACAAGGACGTCCGCACTCCACACGAGGACGTCCGCACACGAGGACGTCCACACACGCGGACGTCCGCACTCCACACGACACGAGACGAGGACGTGCACACACGAGGACGTCCACACACAAGGACATCCACACGAGGACGTCCACACGAGGACGTCCACACATGAGGACGTCCACACACGCGGACGTCCGCACTCCACACGACACGAGGACGTCCACACACGCGGACGTCCGCACTCCACACGACACGAGACGAGGACGTGCACACACGAGGACGTCCGCACACGAGGACGTCCACACACGAGGACGTCCACACACGAGGACGTCCACACACGCGGACGTCCGCACACGAGGACGTCCACACGAGGACGTCCGCACACGAGGACGTCCGCACACGAGGACGTCCACACGAGGACGTCCGCACACGAGGACGTCCACACACGAGGACGTCCACACACGCGGACGTCCGCACACGAGGACGTCCACACGAGGACGTGCACACACGAGGACGTGCACACACGACGACGTCCACACGAGGACGTCCACACACGAGGACGTCCACACGAGGACGTGCACACACGAGGACGTGCACACACGACGACGTCCACACGAGGACGTGCACACACGAGGACGTCCGCACACGAGGACGTCCACACGAGGACGTCCACACAAGAGGACGTCCACACACGCGGACGTCCGCACTCCACACGACACGAGACGAGGACGTCCACACACGAGGACGTCCGCACTCCACACGAGGACGTCCGCACACGAGGACGTCCGCACCCGAGGACGTCCACACACCGCACGTTCAGGGCTCAGAGAACCGCGAGGAGCAGCGACGGAAACGCCGCCCTCGCTGCAGCCAAGGATCGCGCACCCTCCTTAGGAGCCGCGCACGGGGGGCCTCGAGCTTCGGAGAAGGAGCCCCCACTCTCACCACCGCGCCCCACGTCCCCCCCATGCGGGTCCCCGCACCGCAGGCAGAGGCCCTGGAAGCAGCGCGGGAGCGGGCGCCCCCTCCGGACGGGCCGCGCGGATGGCTCCCGCGTCTCCAGCGCACCGCCCCGGCCCCCCACGAGTGCCCGCGCCCCGAGGGGCTTTCCACCCCCGCCTAGGAAAGCGTTCGGCACAGAGACGCCGACGGACGGGCCCCCAGCGACCCGCGCGAGCAGCACCGCGGGGGCAAACGCCGCAGCCCGTCCTCCGCCGAGGACCACATCGAGCCGCGTCCCACCAGCCCGCCCAGGGGGGGACGCGGGGGCGCGGAAGCTGGTGCCCTCGTGGACCCAGGGCCGCCGTCCCCTCGGGCCCGCGGAGGGCAGTGGCCCAGCCCCGGGAACCGCAACAGCCGCGCACTCACCTGCAGCGCCGCAGCCGGAGGCGCCAGGAGCGAGTGCTGCCTGGCGGGCCCCGCCCCCGCGCCTGCGCACTGGGCACCACCCCCCGGCCGCGCGCCTGCGCACTGGGCGCCACCCTCCGGCCCCGCGCATGCGCCGGGCTGTGCGGCCGCGCCGCCGCGAGCGCGCCTACGGAGGCCCACGAGGCTCCCGGGTCCCGCGCTGCTGTCAGCTCGGGTGGGCTGAGCTCGGTAGGTATCACGCGGGCTTTGACCTCGGGGGGTTGCGGCGGGTAGGCGTGGCCCGCGGCAGCGCTGAGGCTCTGCACCGGCCCGCCCGGCTCTTCTCAGGCCACCGCTCTCGGTGCTTGAGCGCAGGTCCCAGGGCGGCGGGTGTGGGGGGTCCGGCGCTCGGGGACCTTCCATTCCGAGGAGGCCGCGGCCGCGGGCCGGGTGCCCTGTGCCCTGCACACTGGTTCTCGCACGTCTCAGCAGGGCTGAGGTCTGGCCGGGCGCCCACCTTCCCGCCGCACCCTTCTCCGGCCGGACCCTTCCCTCCGCGCGCCCAGCCTCAGCCCCGCCCGGGGGCTGGACCCCGGCCTTACACCGACCGCAGGGACGTTGGCCGCTCGAGCCGCTGCCTTGTGCGAGTGCACGTGACCTCGGGGGCCCGACGCGCTCCCGCCCGGCGCGAGGTCGGGGTAACGTGTGACTCCCCAAGACAACCAGAGTGAGCCCTCCTCCTCCGGGGACCCCAACCACTGAGGGACACATGTATTTAACCAAAAGCAGGTCCTTCCTGATGGCAACCCCCCCACGGGAAGCGTGTGCATGGTCCGGGCCGCCTGCCCTGGACCCCCGGTTGGGCCACTTAACTGGGCATGGTCACTTCTTTGTGCCCCAGTTTCCTCTCTGTGAAATACTAAAAGCACTTCATTGTGCTCTTGGGAGCGTTAACTTACTACATGTGAAGCACAACATTTGCCCGGCAAATTATAATGATTTTGATTATTAGATACCAGCCACTTCTGAGCTCTAGGTTTAAAGGGATGCTGCTCTTCCCATACTTACGTTTCAGTGGCAAATGTTTATTGATCGCTTCTTTGGGGCACTCATTTTATAAGCCTGGATGTCGTCAAATGAGTCATGTTCTTAATGTATTTAATCATGTGTTTTATTCCTTAATTTAGTTATAAAATCAAGAGGCATTGCAAATCTGATGGCATGGCTTTAATTACCTTGCGGAGGAACCTGTGTCATTTATCTGATTTTCGGATACATGGAGCTCTGGCTGCTCTGAAAACTCAACCTGTAAATCACGTTCACAAGGTAGTCAGAGAGCGTCTGCGTCCGTGGTTCTCTTCACTACAACCTGAGCCTTTCAGGGTCAGGCTCCATCATGCCTGCTGTAAAAAGTTCCATTCGGAAAATGGAAATGACCTTCCTCCAGTTGGAGAGCCAGGGTTCTCTCAAGCACATGATTTGGACAGTTTTGAACAAAATCTTAAAAACATGGACGAACAGACATTTTACAGGAGACTAAACAACTTCACTTCATCAGAGGAAGTGCTAAGTTTCATAAGCACACTGCAGACTTTGCCTGATACAATGGCGGCAGCAGCCTTACAACGGATTTGTGAAATGGAAAAAAAAGATGGTGAGCAAGGGCTGCGAAAGGAAATACTGGAGAATCACGTCTTTCAAGCTCTATGTGTTCCATTTGAACAGGAACCCTCAAATCTGTCAAACACTGGTTTGGTGACTGCTTTGCAAGCCCTGACTCTGTTAGATGTGGATACCCAAAGTAACTTGTTATTGAACCTGGTGGCAGAATGTCAGCATCGTCTCCAAAGGGGTGGCCTGGAAGTCCATGGTCTTTGTGTTCTTGGAGAAAGTCTGATTAAATTGCAAGGTCCAGGTTGTGCGACACTAGACTTGGTTATATATCAACTGCAAGGTGAAAAATTGGAAAACTTCCACCCTGAGGATATTGTGGCCCTTTATAGGATACTGCAGGCATGTACTGAAAAAACAGACCAACACCAGACGTTTCTTAATAAGATAAACAACTTTTCCCTGTCAATAGTTTCCAACCTGAGTCCTAAGTGGATAAGCCAAATTCTCACTGCCTTAGTGGCTCTTGATCAAACTCAGGCGCTTCCTCTCGTTATAAAATTGGGAAAATATGTTGTGAGGTATATCCCTCGTTTCACCAACGAAGAGCTCAGGAAGGTCTTAGAGGCTTTCATATACTTTGGGCACAACGACAGGTTTCTTACAATAGCCCTGGAGCAGCATGTAGCTTCTCTGTGTCTCACCCTGGACCCCGAGGTTGTCAGCACTGTCACAGAGTACTGCAGCAGAAAACAGATTCTTTCAGAACCCATCCTGAATGCAGTGGCGGAAACTTTTGTTTGCCAATCAGAAAAATTTTCCCCTCGTCAGATTTCGGAGTTAATCGAAGCATTTGGAAAACTCAATTATTTGCCACCAAATGCCTCTGATTTATTTAGAAAGCTAGAAGATACATTATTCACTCATTTTAATTACTTTCCTCCCAAAACACTATTGAAACTTCTCCATTCCTGTTCACTTATTGAACACCATCCTGTCAACTTTATGGCAAAACTGTACAGCCCTTATTTTCTTCAACGGCTCCTAGGTGAGTTGGTTTCAACCTTGAACTTGTGACATTTTCAAGTCACATATGTGCCTTTTACATTGAGCAGTGCCTCGCCTTTCTTTTTCCTTCCATAAATCTATAGGAGACATCTGCAGTTGCAGATGCTTGTGTAAATGCAGAGTTAAAGAATGCTAGGACACTGCATCCGGAGAGAAAACAGTTTTGGGTGAACAGACTCTGCTGCCCTAGCTGAGACACCGAAGATTCTTGTGGGACGGTGGTGGTGGCAGTGCCACCAGTCACAGTGACGTTAGAACCGATTCTGCCAACATACTTTTTTCCCTTTATGTAGTCTCTAATTAGGAGCTGAGTTCTTGAAAGTCAGAATGAGATTGCCCTGATGGCAAGCAAGAAAGCATAATTAACATAATTAACTGTAACAGGTTCTTAGTGTCATTTAAAAGTTCCTTATACATGCTTCATATTCTTTTCTCTCATTATAGATAGCAAGGTTCAAACTTACCTGTGACTGGGATGCTTTTCATTTCAGGTGAAGAATCACATTTGGACAGACTGAGCCTCGCACAACTGACCCAACTTTTGTTAACCTCCATCCTCGAATGTCCTTTCTATAAGGTAAAAGCATACCTGTGTCACTTTATTTCCCTGTGGGGGAGTTTTCATCTGCCCTCACCCCCAGCATCTTTTCAGTGTTTTCTCTTTTGCTCTGTCTCAGTAACTTCACTAGAAAGCAGAACTTTCCTTCACTTGCAGTGGCCACCGGATAGCCCTTTCTTTGATAAATGGACCCCACTTCTGATTCCTTGTCCTTGAAGGGCCCGCTTCCTACTGTGTAAGACTTGGGAGTTTTTATCAAGTGCTGAGGGCATATGAGTCAGTCCTCGGACATCATGCTGAGGGCTGTAGCCTTCCGGTACCTGTCGGGGACGGTGACTGGACTGAACGCATCGTACATCATGCCGCCTACACTTCTAGGCCACGCCAGCAAATGCGCTCTGGTCTGATAAGTTTAGTGGACACGGAGTTTGTGCGTCCATCAAGTTCTCTAAGACTGAGTCTCCTAATGTTACCCTCCCCGGTTTAGGGTCAGAGGGGGTATCTCCAGGAGTGCCCTCCCCTCCTGGCCCTCCATATTTGATTGAACCACATTTAAAAGTAGCTCGTCCAGTTTGTCTCTTCATGGAGAGGGACAAAGTACACTTTGATTTTATGCCCAGTACATCATGGACGTTCCTCAGGGCAACACGTAAAGAGCCAGTGCATTCTTTTTAAGAATGGATTGGTGGTTCCCGGTTTTCATCACTGCTGATGACGTTTGGGTTTTCCCGACGTTTGTCTCTATCAACAGCGTTGTAATAAACATCCTTGCGTATCCTTTCATACTGGAGCCTTTTGGGTTTTTTCTTAATCTAGAGGCTAGATTCCTGATAATAGGATTACTGGATTTTTGACAAATACCAAGATATTTTTTTCATCCTAAGATTTGTGGATGTCACATTTCCCCAGCAATGAATGAAGGTGGCCTTGTCCCTCCCACTTCATTGCACTGTTATTAGTCATATAAGTTTTGTCATTTGACTCAATGAAAAAGTACCATGTCACATGCTTCAATTGTATTTTAATGAGCAATAATTAAGTTAAGCACATTTTCAAATTCTTATTGGTCACTTACATCTGCTGTGAGTTGCCTTTCTACCCCCTAATTCATTTCTATTGCATTGTTTGGCTTTTTTATTTCACCCCTATAACTCACTGTAAAACAGAGGTATTAACTATTATGTATGTTGCACACATTTTCTTCTAGCTTGTAGTTTTTATTTTTGGTTTAATATTTATCATGCCTTTTTGCTGTACAGAAATTTTTAAGTTTTCTGTAGTCAGATCTATCCACCTGTTATGGCTTCTGGGTTTCCTAGCTCGCTTAAGAATATTTTATCACTCTTAAGGTAATATAAATATTTTACTAAATTTTAAAAAATATTATTTTTCTTACTATAATTAGATCTTTAATCTACCTGTAATTGATTATAGTCTGTGATGGGACAACTTTAAGTTAGTTCTTTTCCACATGGATAACCAATTGTTACCACCATTTATTCCATAAGTATTCTTTTCTTAGTGAATTGAAATGTCACCTTTATCACATTTTATACTATTGAAATTTTAGTTGAGTGTCCTTAAGGTCCTTAAAGCAATTCTTAGATCCAAAGCTATTTCTTGAACGATCATAACATTGTTTTCCTTCTTTCTTTGTCTTTTTCTTCCTACCCTCCTTCCCTTTTCTTTCTCTCTTTCTCTGTCTTACGGTGATCATTGACTACTTCTAAGACACATTTAAAAGATATTTTGAACTATTGCACTTGAACTGTAAGAATATTTTGCATTGTCATTTTGAGAAAGGTATTTGTCCTAAGTCCTGGAAATGTATTATGCCTATAAAGTAATTTTGATTGATTTTTACACTCAGGTAACCTTCGTTTTATTTTCTGGCTTTGTTATCTCATTTTTATTTCTCATGTTTGCACATACGAATTTTAGGGTCCAAAACTTCTTCCTAAATATCAAGTGAAGTCGTTTCTTACTCGGTGCTGTTCCCTGGAGACGCCTGTGGATTTCCAGCTTTATAAGTCTGTGATGAGTGGACTGATTGACTTTTTAGGAGGAAGACAGTATTTTGCTTCCAAAGTGTTAACGCCGTATTGCTACACAATAGGTAAGCAGAAGGGATTCTGTTGTTGACTAAACCTCAGCGTGTGTGCATTCTCATATGGAGTACGTGGGACTGAGCTGGTCTGGAAATACCAAGTGGACGTGGCCCTCCGGTGAGCAGCCGGGCTGCAGAGTCCAGGTGCTTTGGGGCCCGCACGACAGCCACATCGTAGCAGAATGCCTCTGCGCAGGTTTAAACCTTTCGTGCTGCATCTTATGTGTAAACTGGGAAATGTTAGAAGGGTGACCGCTGAGACTCGTTTAGGACTACAATGCGGGCTGCTGCCTGGAACACAGTAAGTGCTGAGGCTCTGTTGGCTGCTGTTACGCCCAGTGGTGTCCAAGAGAGTTTGCATTCCAGTTAATTACAAGTTCTGAAAAACTCAAACTTCGGCTCCTGGTGCCCTAGCCACACTTCAGGTGCCCAGTGGCCATGGTGTCTTGTGACTGCGATATTGGATGGCTTGGGTATAAACATTTCTGTCACATAGTTCTTTTGGACAGTACTGGCTAGCGTCCCAGACCTTTACAATTTTTAAACACTGATGAGTAAAAGAAAATCAGCTTAAAGAGTACAGTGTTTTGTGGGCTTCAGGTGGTCACATCTCACCTCCCTCCTTTATGGGCTCCATGACAAAAGGCACAGCAGAACACCAGAGGGAAGGAAGGGGAATCCGCCTGTGCTTGGGGACCCCCTCGTTCCGGGGTGCTGTTCTACCCAGGAGGCCCTGGGAGCTCCTCTGACGAAAGGCTCCAGGTGCACCAGTGTCTAACTTGGCTTAACTTAAAGGATCGTCTTCACTGTCTGGATTGAAGGGTTCACTTGTGTGCGAGGTTCTTTCTATACCCCACGTAACCTGCGAACCCACTCTCGTTTGTGTGTAGCTGAGCCTTCTTGGTTTAAGGCTACCTTGGTTGAGCACAGACTAGTTGAAATTCTCACCATTGTCTGGTGTGGTCAGTACTTTGCAGCCGCCCACCAGCTGGTAAGTGCAGGGTGGAGGAAGCAAAGCAGAATGAGGAGGAAAGGAAGGTAGTGTTTGTGAGATGATCACACGAAGGATTTTTCCTCTTTTCTCACCAGATGTTGAAATTAAATTAGATGAAGAAGGATTTGTATTACCATTTACAGTTAATGAAGATGTACATAAAAGGTAAAGAAAACTTGTGGTTTATGTTATAAGTCTTGTTGAGGTTAATAAACGATTGTTTTCTTAGGAAAGTGAAAAAAAATAGACATGATTCTGGAAATTAAAATACTACTTTGCAGCGTAAAACACCACTTTGCAGTTTTGGAAATTCCTTGTAACATTTTATGAATCTCAACATTAATAAAATTGAGTGCTTTTTCAACCATTAAAGGATACACAGTCATAATTCATTTTAAAATAGTATTGGCAAATAGGAAAAAAGCAAATCCCAAATAAACTCTGGCAACTAAAAATATGTAAGTATTTTGGGTTGTTTTAAAAATTTTCTCTCCGACTTTTCAGGGTAGCCCTGTGTATTGATGGTCCGAAAAGATTTTGTTTGAATAGTAAACACTTACTGGGAAAGGAAGCGATCAAGCAAAGACACCTACGCTTACTGGGTTATGAGGTTGTTCAGGTACGGTTTCATCTTCTTTTTCTCCCCCCCAAACAATAGTCCAGATTTCCTCTTCCCAGGGTACTAAGTGGTTGGCCAGCCCAAAGGACCAAGAATTTAAATGCCAACTTTGTTAACGAGGCCTAAACCTCTTGATTCAGATTTTGAAACATAGAATTTTCAAACCTTCGGTTTTCCAAAAGTGGGGAATCCCTATGTTCACTGTAAGCTCTGCTTACCTGAGTTTGGATTACTGAATTATTGGAATGTCTGTTGTGTGTTAATTTCCCCGATTTAATAAATAAAAATGGACAAGATAGCCCATTAAAACCAGGATCTTCATCAAACACATGTTTAATACCTTATTTGAGTTTACATCGGAAGTCACGTAAGATCTTCTATGAGGAGCCCAGGCGGTGCCGATGGAGCTTCCCCAGTTCCCAGGCTGTCTGCCCTTTGCTTTCCTGTCTGGGTACTTTTCCATTCCATTGGCACAGCCCCAGGTTAATTTTCCAGAACCAATCGTGCCGGCGTGTGCTAAGCCTTCACTGCACTGCTTACAGGACCAAGTCGAAGTTCCTCTGCATCTCTCCGTCCCAGGCCCTCGCTCCGAGCCCAGTGGTCACTTCCCGTCCTCGCCCCCTCCATCCCCTGCATTCCCTCGCCTTTCTCCTGTGCCCAGCTACATCCACCACCATGCTGGTCTCCAGCAACCCGAGTAGCTCACCTCTGCTCATTCACCAGCTCCGCACTCAGTGTCACCTTTTACTCCAATCTGACAATACCAGAGCACCGATTTTCTTTGCACGCTCTGCTTTGCATGTACTGAGCCCCTGCTCTGTGCCAGGCGCTGCTGTAGGCACTGGGCCCACGGGATGGGAAAGCAGGCATGATCCTTGCCCTCTAGGAGCTTACCTTCTGCCGTGGCAGAGGGCGTGAGAGATAAGTAACCAAAAGCCCAAGGGAAATTCAGACTATGAAGGAGTATGACAAATTTTATTTCCTCCCTTTACAGCTCCCTTATTATGAGATTGAGATGCTAAAATCAAGACTTGAATTGGTAGAATATCTACAAAGAAAACTGTTTTCTCAAAACACTGGCATTTGTTGGTAACAAGAAGGAATACTGGCCTCAGGACTCATAATGAAAGGAATTGTGTTTTCATGGACTCAGTATAGGAAAAGGAATGTATTTTGTGAATCAGCTATTTGTTAATGGACTGGTGGTCTGAAAAGGGGCTGGAGTTTACCTTATACCATGTGCATAATTGTCGGTGGAAAATTTGAAATTAATCTTAATTTTTATTTAATACTAGTATCATAAATACTTTTATACAATAAACAATTGATCAAATTAAGGACTAAGTGTTGTTATTTTAATATCTTTCGTCTTGTAAGAATTATCTAACTGGAAATATGTTCTTGTTTCCTCTTCTAACAAACGTAAGGAAGAAATTTTACCGCCCATGACCTTCTTTTATATTTTCTTACATGAAGTAATATGTGGTGAGGGGGAGGAGGAGCAATGAAAACAGACTAGTCCTTTAGATACAAACATATATAGAATTATGCAAAAATAACCCTTTAGTTAATAACAAAATACAGTAGTACTACATACTACAGTAGTAGTATGGGAGCTTTTATCTTCTTTGTTTAAATAAAAGGTATAAAGACATAACAAAACTTAGGTAGGGCTTTTGGGGGTAGCTTGGCGGGAGAAGCTTCTAAGCTTTAAATCAAGAGTGGACTGGGTTGTCTTTAGTTCACCGTAGACGTGTCCATGGTCAGGTACAGATTTCCGGGAGCCAGGACAAGGAGACAGCCTTCATGAGGGCGCTGGAGTGGGACACAGGTTCTCCCACCCGCCAGTTCTGTGACCTTGGGCAAGGAGACAGGCCATGCTGTCGTCACTCACTGCTGAGCCCGTGCCCAGCACTTGAGCCTAACGCTGTGTGAGTCGAGGCCTTCCGACTGAGGAGTGGTTCCCCTTCTACAGACAGTGGTCCAGCCCAGAGAGGGAGGGGTGTCCTAGCCAGCATGTCCCGCCTCATGAGTGGTGAGTGAGACTGAAAGCTGGTCCCAAGCAGGAGACTAGTGGCTAAGAATCCAGCCTGGTCTGAGTACCAGCTCGGCCATGTGCGGAGTGACCATGGGCCTATTTCTTCAGGGATAATAAGATTAACAGGTTGTGAATAGTTTCCTAGAACGCCACAAGGTACCACATAATGGAGAGCTTAAAACAACAAATGTATTTTCTCACAGTTCTGGGGGCTAGAAGTCCAAAATCAGGGTGTCTGCGGGGCCGTGCTCCCTCTGAAGCCTCTACACACAGCATCTGGTGGCCCCAGGCATCCTTGGTCTGCATCCCTGCCTCTCACGTGGCCGGCTTCCGTGTGTGTGTGTGTGTGTGTGTGTGTGTGTGTGTGTGTGTGTGTTCACACCAGCCACGGGATTAGGTCTCACCCTAATAACCTCATCTTGGTTAAATCTGCAAAGACCCCATGTCCAAATAAGGTCACATTCACAGGTACTGGGGGTTAAGACTTAAATGTAGTTTTTGAGGGGGACACAATTCAACCCGTAACAGGTTGAAATGAGAGGATTATAATTAATAAAGCACTTAGAAAACTGCCAGCAGAGTAAGCACACAATCTATGCAGCTACTATTGGTCTGAATTTCCACCCTATCAAGCAATATACGAGGTGTGATCAGACAATACGGTGAATATTTAAATAAATTTATTACAATAAAAGACACATTGCCACTAATTCTCCTTAAAATACTCCCCCTCACTTCATACACAATTATCCAATCATTCTTGCCACTTTCTGAAGCAGTTGAGTCCTCTTTCGTTGCGCTGTCATGGCTGCCTTGATGTAAATCATTTTGACTTTGGGAAAGAGACAGAAGTCACACAGTGCCAGATTCAGTGAATAAGGTGGATGAGGACACACCATAATGTTTTTTGACAGAAATTGCCGTATACCAAAAGTGAGGTGTGACAGCGTTGTCATGATGGAGGGTGATTTATGGCACACTTTAAAACACACCTTCTCTCAGCTGTAGCTCACACCCGATTGACTGCACAAAACAAGTTGAAACTTTTCACTCACTGTTACTAAGTTTCAATGCGCCGCTTCCTGTGTTGAAGATCCTGCCTTTCCAGTGCCTTTCGGTTGGCTGGCACTCAGCAGCAGCATTCGAAAGGCTCCATTTCACACTTTGCTCTGGTACGGCAATTTCTGGTAAATAAAAACATTACAGTGTGTCCTCATCCACCTTATTCATCGGATCTGGCACCATGTGACTTCTGGCTCTTCCCCAAAGTCAAAATGACCATGAAATGTAACCATTTTCAATCGATTCAGGACATCGAGGCAGTCATGACAGAGCAACTAGAGACACTCACAATAGAGACTTCCAGAACTGCTTCAGAAAGTGGCAAGAATGATGGGATAAGTGTGTTCGAAGGGAAGGGAAGTATTCTGAGGGGGGGTTAATGGCAATGTGTTTTTTACTGTAATAATTTATTTAAACATCGTATGTTTTTATCACACCTCGTACTTCACTTGACCTTTTTGGGTCTGCTGACCTTTAGAACAGGAAGTGGGAACTACGTCGATGAGCTCTGAGATCATTCTTTCAAGTTCATGCCTGTAGTCATAGAGAAGGAGGAAACGTGGAAGCAAATAGAGACTGGATGGGAGAGAGGTGCTGGATCCTGACGTGTCCCTGTGCCCAGGTGACTTTGCCATTCCCTCCCCAGCCTCTAGGCCAGGGGTGTCCAAACTGCGGCCCGCGGGCCAACTGTGAACCGCAATCCATTGTTAATTGGCCCGCAGCAAATTCCAAAAATATATTTAGTTTACTTAAATAAACCAGGTGAGGCAATACGTACTTCACCTCGAGTGAGTGGCCCGGCTGTTTGTGTATTTTACTGCATATGGCCCTTGGTGAAAAACGTTGAAAAAGGTTTGGACACCCCTGCTCTAGGCATCATTTGCCACCCCCCTGTGACTCAGCTCATCCTTGGCTCAGAAACAACCCTGAGATGGGAAGTAAACAGCGTATAGTTTGAAGGGAGACAGACTTAACTAAATAGGCACACAGAGATAACGAGAGTTGGTTATAAATGCTAAGAAGGAAAAGCACAGCCTAACATTCTTCCTCCACCTTTTCAATTTACCTGACTCCCATCCATCATGACCTTTTCTCCCGGTTGCTTTAATCGGAATCAGATACGGCTCCCTCTGCACGTCTTGTTCCCTCCTCTATTGAGCCTTTGTCCAGTTTGGCTCTCCCCGACCCCTTTCCTTCATTCACCAAACGTTCATTAAAGAGCTCTGACAATGCTGGGCACCCACTAAATGCTGAAGCTCCAGATCAGCAGACAAGAGTCCCTGCCCAGAGGGGCTAGGAGTCGGGTGAGATAAAAAATGAACAGATGATGACAGCAAAGGGCTGCGTTCCTGAAGCACAAGCAAGACGTGGGGACTGAGGAAGGCTTCTGGTCAAGATTTGTGAGCTGTATTTTAGAAGGAAGGACGGAGGGTCTGTGTGGTGGGCAAGTTTTCAGGCATCGCATGGCCAGAGCCCCCAGCACAAAGCACGTGAGGTCGTCACTGGGAAGGAGGCTAGGCCTAACTCTGGCACTGCTTAAAGCAAATTTGTATATTACCAATCTGTAACATACAAAGTGTATATTACACAAATAATTTAGGCTAATAAGCAGATAAAAGGTTGCTGGTTTCACCAACTAGAGTGAGTTTGACAAACTGTCAGATTATAAAGCCTAATCCTTACAAACTGAATTCTCAGGTCACTGAATTTGAATGTCTACCTATACAAGCACAAGTGGAGCCATAACTTGATAATGTTTTCAAAGGAGGTTTAATATTGCTATAGTTTTTCAAAAGTGAAAGCAAAGAAAGGAAAAATGGTAAAGCTGAGAAAAATTGGTGGGAAAAAAATTCTTCTAATTTGCAAACACAACCCCTGCAGCACAGTGATATTCTTCATGCCTGCCACTAGGGGGCAGCAAATGTTAGGGCATTTGGGGGTTTCAGGCCTTGAAAAGAGATGATGGGGGGGAGAGGAGGAGAAGGAGGAGTGTCTGGCAGGGAGCAGAGCTGTGGAAGGATCAGAGACACCTCTGCCTGAACAGAACAGCACTTTGCCTGAACCAGGCCTGGACATGGAGGGTCGATGGTGTGCTGGGATGGAGAGATGCCTGCTGAGTGGGAGTTCCTTGAACACCAGGGTCCTACCTTCTGAATCTTTGTATGCCTGAATGCATATGGAGACTTGGGAAACATCTGTCCGTTGGCAGAAAGATCAGGAAGGGGCAGAATTCGGCATATTTGACAGACTTCTGGAAACACAAGGAAAGAGTTCCCTCTAAAAAGCTACACACACTGGAAGACTTTACAGAGGGAGGGATGCTGGCTCCCTGGTGGTGAAGGAGGTGAATTAGCCTCCAATGGCTGCGATTTCCCCAAGCTGGAAACATCCGCAGACCCACGTGGACTCTAAAGGCTTGGAGGAGAGTGCAATGAGGTACAGCCTGCAAACTGCCGGCCAGCACCTGGGAAGCAGGAAACGCTCAGGAAGCCTGTGGACTATTGTTACCGGTGCACGTTTTGGGCAGCAGTTGTCCTGGAACAACATGACAGCGCGTGGTGAGGCGGCCTGTCAGGAGTGCTAGCAAGGACCAACAGGACTGACTCCCGCTCCTTACCACTCCTGGGGGTGCCATGGGGCCACTGGCACCTGCTTTTGTTAATGAGCACGAGGACATCGTGCTGGGAAACCTGTTCTTGAAATCCTATCAGTGGAGGGATGTCTGCCTATAGGATCTGTGCCTCAAGGGCCACTGTCACCCAGAGAAGTTGCCTCAATTTTAACCCGATGCAGAGCTGCAGCTGAGGGGGTTTGGACGCACCCCCCTGCACTTAACCTACCTTTGAGGATTCTTAGGTCGGCTTCTCAGGCCAGGATGAACATTCACCCTTTTACGCGCACACTTGCTCTGTTGGGAGCCTGTCCAACCCAGCTCACTCACTTCTACCCCAGTCCACCAGGTACCCATCTTGGCTGGGCGGGCTGTCTCTTAGTTCCTTTGCTGTCCTATACCCCTTGCACAGCATTCAATAAGCCTAATTTTCAGTTGGTATCCTTCACCTGTTGGGTTCATCATGAGAAATTTTGCCTTAATATACTTGTAATACCATCTCAGAAAAACAACCATCTTCCACCCCCTCCCACATTCCCTGGTTTACAGGGCATGCTGTTGATGGCTAGAACTGATATTTGGGGTTCTGATCTCTGCAGGAAACAATATGTCCTAATAGCTCTCCTGTAACTTTGATTATGGAAAACTCTGAACACATATAAAGGAGAAACAATAGTATAATGAATCCACGTGAGTCTCTTTATTTGGCATGAAAAGTTACCAACATTTTCCAATCATGTTCCATCTATTCTTTTCCTTTTATTCCCCCCGTTTTTTAATTGGAATGTTTGTAGAAAAATCCAAGCTATCATATGATTTTATCCTAAATACTTCAGTATGCAACCATAACTAATACATTTTTTCTTTTTAAACTATTCTGCCAATATTACAACTAAGAAAATAATTATTCCCTATGATCATTTCATGCTTAGCCTATGTTTTACGTTTCCAATATCTCAAAAATAATTTTTTAACTGTTGGTTTGAATTGGAACCCAAATAAAGTACACATATTATTTTTAGATGTTCTACCACATAAATCTTAAGTCTCTTCTGTCTATAAATGCATCCCTCCCCCACTTAGCTTCCTATCTTTTACTTACTGGAGAAATTAGATCAATTACCCTGTAAAATGTCCCACATTATTGATTTGGTGTTATCTCACTTGTTCCTCTACCTGCTGTATTTCTTGTTAGTCTAAAGGGTAGGTCCAGATGCTTGCTCAGATTCAGCTGAAATGCTTTTAGCAAGGATGCTCAGAGGTGGTGCCCTGTATATGCTTCGCATCACACCATGTCCCACTGTCCCTTTAGTGACATTCATTGACTCATCAGTGGGTTCTGGATTACCAACTTGATCCATCCACTAGATAGTCCCCATCAACCTTCCAGTTAATGGTTTTAGCATCTGTTGTTGATTGTTGCCTACATCCACTGTTCTAGGTGTTAAAAAAATGATTACCTAATTCCACCACTTCTACTTTTATTAGCTTGTATTTGTCTATAAAGAAACTTCTCTATCAACTATTTGTGTACCCTAAGGTTTATACAGAAAGAAACAAGATAACTGTTTTTTCTTGTATTAATTTTTAGAATAAAGAGTTGGTGCTTTGGTCAGTTTTTCTTTTTTTGTTTTAGAATATTTATGAACTCATAAATATTTATATGTTTGATGTGCTTATATCCATTATAGTTGTCTTTTTGATGCTTAAATTGTCCCAATGAGCCACTTACAGGTAAAACCTGGTGACAAACAGGCTTTCTAAATCAGCTGACAACACCCTTGCTTTTTCATAAGGGAAAAGGCACAGAATGAGGTAAAGCCTTGTCTAATGCCACCATGACCACTGCCCACGCCCACCACCTGGGTCAGGCGGTTGGGAGGACAGGCAGTGGCTCCCTGGTTCCAGGAGCCAGGGTCGTGCTATTACTCTCACTGCTAAACAGCACTGACATTCACGGGAGGTTTGGAAATTAGCGCAGGTGGGTTACCTGGGCTTGCAGGAGCGTCAGTCATAACCCTGCGTTCATGCTGCCCTTTACGTTTGTTGCCTACACAGACGGGCAGTTCTCCTTCTAGCCAGTGTTTTTATACATCCATTCCTTGTACTCAACCATCAACTCAATGAGTTCTCAGCCAAGGGAACAGAGCTATTGAACCAGCAGCATTCATACAGAGAGACAGCAGAACCACGTTTACAGAGGTTCGGAGCAGCTGAGTTTTGCCAGATTTTCGATCACGCTGATTTAATTCCCGGAAGGCTTATACCTGCACTGGCCCAAACCACACGTGGTCACCGAGCACCTGAAATGTGGCTACTGCCACATGTTGAAATGATAATGTTTTGAACACACTGAATTAAATGTCATTGGAATTAATTTCAATTGGGTCCTTTTGCCTTCTTTGTATGGTTATGAGAAAGTTTTCAATTGCCTGTATGGCTGTCACTACATTCCTGCTGGACCGCGCCGCCTGAAACCCTCTTTGTCACTTACCCTTTTCTATCACCTGTCTTCGCCATCAGACTGTAAGCTCCACGCGGACGCGCGCCACTTGGTCCCAGGCTGCAGCTCCAGCGCTGGCACGTAGCGGGTGCGCGGTCATCTGCTCCCCAACGAGAGGTCCCTGAGTGGACGAACACACCCTGCACCTGGAAAAGTGAGTAGCCTGGAAAGTGCGGACCCCGGAGGTTTCTCCCACCCCGGACGCGGGACGCCAGCGCTGTAGCAGCGGGGGCTCCGCCCTAGACGCAAAACGTGGACAACACCCGGGGTGAGGCCAGGTGCCAGGAGGGCGGGGAGAGGCTCCGCCATCGGCCCCACCCTCCGCCCCGCCCCGCCCTCGGCCCCACCCTCCGCCCCGCCCCACCCCACCTCTCCTCCCCGCCCCTCCCCACCCTCCGCCCCGCCCTCGGCCCCACTCTCCGCCCCGCCCCCGGCCCCGCCCTCGGCCCCACCTCTCCTCCCCCGCCCCACCCCTCCGCCTCGCCCTCGGCCCCACCCTCCGCCCCGCCCTCGGCCCCACCTCTCCTCCCCGCCCCTCTGCCGAGCTCAGCCCGTCCGCGCAGCCCGTTGTCGCGCGGTCACCAGGCGACGGCCGAACGCGGGCGCCAGGCATCCCGTGGCGGGCGGACTGGGATGGGCTCCCATCGGGGGGGATCCAGCACGGTGGCCGCGGGGACGCTGGACGCGAGCGGCGTGGAGGACGAGGAGGAGGAGATCACCGCGGACACGCTGCGGTACAGGCACCGGCCGCTGCCCCTGTCGGCGCTGTCCGCCTTCAGCTACATCCCGCCGCGGCGCCTGGACCCCAAGGAGCACAGCTACTATTACCGCCAGGGCAAGGTGCGCCGCGGGTGGGGCTCGGGGCGGGGCCCGGGGAGGGGCATCGGGGCGCCGCGGCGCTGCCGGAGGTGGCCGGGGGAGGTGCTGCTTGTCAGGGGTACGCTGGTCTGCCCGGGGGGCGGGGGCCCCAAAGCGCACAGCTGCCCCGACCACCACAGTAAGGTACAACTGTCGCCCCCACCCAGGATTAGCAGGGGCGGAGCGAGTGTGGGGTTGTGCTCAGCCGGGACCAGGGCCTTGGAAAGGGCGTGCGGACTGCGCGCGGTGGGTGCGATGTTCAGCTCGGTGTTCGGAGCCGTTTGGGTTGGGTCAGGGTGCCCGTCAAGGAGGGAGGGAGAGCGGCTGGGCTTCTACTACTAGTGTCACCGCCACCGCTGGAACAGCCAGGTGACCCTCTGCCCAGCATCTGGAGGAGGGTCCCCTGGCGCCAGGGGAACGCTTCCTCTGGGGTCTGTCGGCTGCAGGCCTGCAGTAGCCAGGAAACAGCCACTGCCTAAAAGTCCTCGCCACTGTGACTGCCCTCCCGGTCGAGGGCACGGAAACCCTTCTAGAAGCCCACCCGCAAAAGGAAGACAAGGAGGCAGAGCTGAACAGCCTCCTGCCCGGAGGGCAAGGCTGGGAGCACGGTTAGGTTCAGGCCTGGACCCACTAGCCACATGGAGTCACGGGAAGAGCCTGTGGGTCTGAGAAGGCCACCCTGCAGCCAAAGCAGGAAGAGAAGCCAAAGAAAAAGAAAACCAGAACTTGTCATGAGTCGTCTCTTCCTTTCTTCCCGCTGTTTTTCCTAAATGTGTCCAGTGCCTTGCAGCTCAGGGTGCAGGCATGTCATATTAGGCACATGGATTGGGGACTCTCAGCCTCAGAGATAATGAGTGACCCAGAGGGTATAGATTAATCAAGTGCCTGGAGGAAGTAGGTGTTTCCCTCATTACGTACAAGGTAGTCTCACAAAATGCATCCTTCATTTTCTCCTTCCATCCACAATCCATGGAACCCAAATAAATCCCCATTCAGATCAGCTCAGCACATATGAGTACTTGCCACACGTGAAATGTAAGAGACTGTCATGGAGCTTTCCTAGCCTCGTAAACAGAAAGATTTAGACAACTGGTATGGGTCGAACTGAGTCCGCCTAAAATTCTTATGTTAGAGTCCTAACCCCCAGCACCTCAGAATGTGACTTTATTTGGAGACAGATAATAAAATTCAAGTGAGGGCATTAGAATGGGCCTAATCCAGTGTGACTGGTGTCCTTATAAAAAGGAGAACTCGACACAGACAGATAACACAGATGTGACTAGACAGGGAGAAGACTGCCGTCTACAACCCAAGGAGAGAAGCCTGAAACAGATCTTTCCTTCACAGCCCTCGGAACCAACCCTGCTGATACCTTCATCTCAGTGCTCGCCACCAGAATTGTGACACAATAAATGTCTATTGTTTAAGCCCCCGGTCTGGATACTTTGTTTTGGCAGCTCTAGCAGACTAACATATACACCTCAGCAGGAAGATCTCTTGTATCTGTTAGCACCTCTTCTCTTGGCTTTGATCGATGTGGAAGGACAAAAGGACACACGAAGAAAGGGGACATCGCAGTGTATCTGTCTTTGCAACCCAGTGTGCTGACTCCTAGGCTTGAATATATCCAGGTACTAAGACAAGAGGGCGTCTTGGGGCAATCGTTCCCAAGCCCACTGCCACCTGGACCTCATATCTTTTCCTCCTGTGAGCAACATGTCTCGGAAGAATTTTTATCTGTAAATAATTTCACTTATTAAATGAATTTCCCATTTTAAGTATGCAAACCCTATATCACTGCCAATTAATTTATGAGTCATGCATACCATTAATGCACAGCATGAGAGGACCAGCCAAAGAACAAGGTGTCTGGATGTTGTAAGTTGGTCTGTGTTGTTTTATGGAGAGAATACAAATTCTATCTGGCCTCTACATGAAAAAATTCACAATACACCATTTTACGTGTACCTTTGAGGGGTCTTACTAGTTACTACCTTGAGGCTATCAGGAAACAAGATAAAAGACTAAGCAGATGGGGGCCAAGATAGATATTTATCAGAGCTAGAAGCCAGGTTGCCAGTTACCACTAGGGACTCTGGCAAATAGGTTTGGGGACACATAGCTCACACTTACCCACCCAGCCACCACAGCTGTGGGCCCCAGAAAAAGCCAAGCAGAACCCCCTACCTGCTATGGGCCAGGCACTACCAAGGGAAAAGGGACAGAGTTGAGTCTGGCAGGCCCAGTATATGCTTCCTAAATTGACTGGTCTTACACATGGCTTCACCTTTCTGGGGCTGAATCAGCCAAGGGCAAAGAGATACCCAAGGTATAACGTGACTGGGCCTCTTTACTTGGAAGGAGATAAGGAATGGGCAAGAAGTGTGCCCCTCTACTTCAGGGGACAGCACATGGGGACCCTGGGCCAAATCTGGCCCATCACCTGTGTTAATAAAGTTTTATTAGAACACAGTCACAGCCCCATTGCTTTAGTGCTGTGTCCGGCTCCCACACAGAGCTGAGTGGTACTGACAGACACCCTGTTAGTGGCCTGGAAGCTTAAAACTGTGACTGTCCCTTTACAGGAAACATTCACCAACCCCTGCTCTGATGCATGGCTGCCTCGGGAAGGTGAGGTGGGCCTTAGAACAAAGTAACGCAAAGTCGATTTTAAGAAAACAAACAAAAAAAAAATTCAGGGCAGTTTTGATAGCTGGGGCACAGGCAAGTTAAATCCGGAGGCCTTTAGTGTCACACGAAGTAAATGATGCAACAGAAACAATGACACGTAAATGAAATTGTCTTGAGGATTTTCTGAACTGGCATTTAATCAGCTGCAGGACGCCAGAAACTCGTTCTCTGACCATAAGATCATTTGAACTAAAGACGGGAGCTCTGTCTCACAGGTTTGCGGGGGGACTCAGCTGCCCCTAAATCTGTTATAAATTCCAAGCCCCACTCCATCCTGAGAAGAAACATTGCAGAAGGAGCTCTTAAGTCCATTAGCGTGTGACACATGTAGTGCTGAGTCAGTAGCCCAGCCAAAGAGTCCTGGATAGAAATACTGGTGTCATGTTACTAGCTGTGCGAGCTCCGTCTCACTTTGCTCATCTATGAAACAGGAATAAAACAGTTCCATTGTGTGGAGCTTTTATGAGAACAAATTTAATTAATGCCATGTATCCCTGAAAATAAGGCCTAGCCAGACAATCAGCTCTAATGCTTGTTTTGGAGCAAAAGTATAAGATCTGGTCTTATGTTATATAAGACCCGGTCTTATATTATATAAGACCGGGACTTATATTAATTTTTGCTCCAAAAGACGCATTAGAACTGATTGTCTGGCTAGATCTTATTTTCGGGGAAACACGGTGGTAAAACATGGCACATAGTAAGCCCAGTGTAAGTAGAGCTGTTATTTACTATTGTTTGCTTTGTTAGTGATGTATTAGAGTTTCCTTCCACTGAGAGTTGTTTCCATGGGACAGTGTCTTATCCCCCACCCTGAGCCACTGTCTGAGATGAATACAAGTAAGGCAAGTAATTTGAGTGTGTCAGCCTGGTGTCTTCTAATCCCTTAAGGCATTGCCCCTGAGGGAGCCCAAAATTAAAGCTCTCAATGCAGCACACTTAAAGCCCCAGGAATGCCCTGCTCTTAAGAAAATGTGTTATCGCTTCTCGGCCTTTTGGCTAAGATCAAGTGAAGAAAATGTGTTATCTTAAGCTGCCAGCTACAATGCCATCACCCCCTGTCCTACTCCCTACAGGGTACCAGCTGCAAGGGCTTTTCCTATAAAATATTGGTCCACGGACAGCAAATTCCGTTCCGTGATGTTTTTAAATTACTTTTTTTCTTCTTCTGCCTTGTGCAACATTTCTGCTCCTCAAGTGGAAAAGCTAAGTTAAAGGAGAATGCCCTTTTATGATGGTTTCGATGAAATTTCTCAGTCTATAAGCTGCATTAAAAAAACATTCCTTGGCGGTTTAAGAATATGCTTTCCCTCATGCTAAGGTGGATTGTAGCTAGCTGTGTCTTGAGTGTAGCTTTGCTCAGAAAGCCCTAGTTTAGCTCTGATGGGATTAGCTGACTTTCCTCCTAGGTGTGTGGTGGGGACACAGAGGCCAGGGGCTGACGGTTTCTTTACCTTCCTGGTGACTGAGTTTCCCCTCATCGAATACAGCCAAGCACTTTGTAACTATAACAATGCATGTTGACTGTCCAGAGGTGCAAAAGAGACTCTCCGGAGGGCCTGTGCCAGGGTTCAGTAGACAGGAAGTGTTCAATCCAAGCTCCCCCAGCTTTGATTGGAGGGAGGGAGGAAGGAAGAGGCCACGTGTGTCCTTCTAGCAGAAGTCCTCAGGCAAGGCAACACCGGGCGTGGGGAGTAAGTGTTCCAACCAATCATAACCACCAGTGTGAGCACCTGGTGCGTGTCTTTCCATTGTGTGTATGAATGTGCTGACATGTGTCCAACTTTGTGTTAGGAGAACATGTTACATACAGAATATCACAAAATATTGTGTATGTATATACATATATACTATATATATATATATTTGCGGATTGCTCTTTTCATTTAATAAAATATCTTTGACATTTGTTTTCAAAATCATCCAATTGTAGGAGTACAACAAGTAAATGAAACAAGAAAATAAACAGCATTTTCCTCAATATATTTGATCCCAAGGAACATGTAAGATTAGATTTGTATCAGCCTTCACGGATGGCCCTTTCTTTCTGTGCTGTGAATTGCAGGTGGGCGGGGGGTACGTGGGGGGCTATTATCAGCAGAAGAGGAAAGACAGCTGGCTCCACCATCATCAAGTCTCCTCCTGGCGACACGTTTGGCAGAACGACAATGCAGTTTCTCTGACTCAGAGCGCACCTCTAGCAGGAAGCAGACACGAGAGCAGAGGGAGGAGCTGCTTGACTTCAACTCCCAGGTACAGGCAACCGTTTCCAAGGCTCTGCCTTGGGCAGCCATGCCAACAAGAAATCCATCCAAAGGAGTGAAAATGATGCCTCACCAAGACTGCTTGTAATGTGGTTCTTATTAAATTGATAAAATATTCAGATGATTCAAAAAGTTACAAACATTTCCAAAATTCGTGATCATAATCCACCAGAGAGGAAACAGACTATTTGTCAGACAAACCAAAGAAAATAGTTGAGTATTGTGCTTTAAAAAAAAAGCTAACATTGTGTCCTTGACAAGCAACAGTCCCACTGAGATTCAGAATCTTGAGTGACGTTACAATTAATTAAAATGCCCTCATCACGCTTGATACTGCTGCTAGACTCCCAAGGAGAAGTGCTGAATTTATCGGAAGTAAATTGAGGCCCTTATGATTCAAAGGAAACACTGTGAATCACATTGGGAATTTTCATATTTGCAAGTAGGTCACACAGCTCTGGACAGGCAGACAGTAACCGAAAGCCTCCAGATGAAGAGGTAACAGTACGGTGACCTATGAAGAGAGGCAATGAGCAGAGCTCCGTCCTAAGTTGATCACTGTACCAGTCAAGGAGGGCTAGGATGTGCCCTGGGAATGAATGGGCCTAGAACCCTGCGAGTCCTCACCAGTTGGAGCCTGCTAAACCTGACAATGGAGAGCCGATGTTTAGCATCTCTTCTGAACTCTGCTTTCAGTAGGAAGGCTGACATTGGCCGTGGTGGGAGTATTTACACCACAGAAATCAGCAAAGGCTACAAATCTGGTCTTTTTTGCCTCCGATTTATTAACATAAGCATACCACTGACTGTAAGCTTATAATATAATGCAAGCTTGTTTCTTTCTCACATGTAGCCCAACATGTCTATTTCTCCGGCCCGGCTTCTTAATGCAATAACTTGGGGAACCAGGCTCCTCCTTGCTAGTGTCTCCATGATTACCAGGGCTGGGAATCCTTGGGACTTTGCAGTCCTTTATTGCATGCTTTGAATTTGCTAACCAGTGAGCAAGGAGAGAAAGCCTGGAGGACTGCAGGAGAGTATTTTATGGACCAGGTCTTGAAGGTGGTGTCCATTAGTTTCACACACATTCCCTGGCCAGAGCCAGTCACCTGGCTGCCGTCTAATTGTGATGGAAATTGGGAATTGCAGTCTTCTGTTTGTTCAGAAAGGGGGAAATCTGCTTGGTGAGCATATAGTATTACCCCTGCCCAGTGATCATGGAACAATGTATTAATTTCTCTTGTTTCCATCTTGTTCTCAGAATTTACCTGGTTTAGGCTTCAAAATGGGCGTTTATTTATACTTAAAATAGTCTGAAAGGGAAGAGAAAATAAAGGTCTTGGGTCTCAGTTTGCTCAAAATATTATCCCATTTATTTGTGTGAGATTGTGTGGAACATCTGGGAGGAGGCACTAGCCATAATCAAAGCCCAGAGATGTCCCCTTGTGGACTGGAGGTGGTAGGCCAGTACTTCTTGTGCATCTACTTCCATTAGTTAGTCATAATAAGGTAGGTTATGCTGCAGTAACAAACAATTCCCAGGCTCAATGGCCTAAACACGCTTGTTTCTCATTCTGAAAGTCCATCAGGAGTCAGAATGGTGGCCCTGCTCAGTATAGTCACTCAGCAGCCACCATGGAAGCTACAAATATCTCAAAATGAAGCTTCAGGAAGTCCCCAGGCACTGGTTCTGCCTGAAGAGTCACGTCATCTCCACTCACAGTTAATTGGTTAGAACTTGTCACATGGCTTCACTAACTCAAAGGAGCAGGGAAAATGAACCCTCTGTGTAGTCAGGAGTAGAGGAGACTACTGGTGATGTCTGCCAGCCCAGAGGACCTACCAACTCAGTTTACCCAGACCAGAGTGCTCCGAGGCTGGGTGTCTGGCTCCACTGCAATAACCGTTGTTTTTATCTCCATTCTGACTGTTTGTTCTTCAAAAGATGGCTGCGTCTCTTTACCAAGTGCGTTTGTTAGAGCTGGTGTTGCAAAGTACCACAGAATGGGGGGCTTAAACAACAGAAATGTATTCTCTCATAGATTCTGGAGGCCAGAAGTTTGAAATCAAGGTGTCTGCAGAGTTGGTTCCTTCTGAGGCTACGAGGGATATGTTCCAGGACTCTCTGTTTGACGTGTAGATGACCATCTTCTCCCTGTGTCTTCACCTCGTCTTCCCTCTCAGAATGTCTGTGTCTGTGTCCAAATGTGTTTTACAAAGACACCAGTCTTATTGGATTAGGCCCTCCCCACCCCATTATGACCTCATCTTAACTAATTACATCTTATTTCTAAATAAGGTTGTTGTCTGAGGTACTAGGGGTTAAGACTTCAACATATTAATTTTGGGAGGATGTAATTTAACCCATAACACACAGGGAGATCGCTTCCCAGAGGCTCTTGCTTTAGTGGTGTGGTCCCTCCTGCGGACTCCAGTCACACTGCTTCCTACCCACAGCCACACAGGAGCTGATCCTTCCTCTGTTATCACTGGATTTGGTGCACACTTCTGTAACTCCTTGTGGACTGTGTTGAAATGTGTAATTAATGGGTTTATTTCCAGTCTCAGCCTGTGGTCTCTGAGGTAGAGACTCCCTAGCAGTGTCCTCACACAGTAGTGGACCCGATGTGCTTTGGAGGTTGAGAACTGAAGGCCTCTACTCTGCTCATGGCAGCGGCAGTGGCTGAAGGCTGTGGACTGGCATGATTTTTCAATGTTAGGACTGGGGGTTGCTGCTGGGAAACGTCTGTCATCAGGTGCCAGAACCAGAATAAGACCATGGAACATTTTAACACTACCCACAACACAAAGAACAAAAGCAGATCTCGCACAAATGGGCTGTTTAATTTTTTTTTTTAAAGCAATGTTATGTGTGAAATAGAGGAAACCTCTCGAGAGATTTTAATAGCAAACTACCAGTAAAGCCAGATAACATCTAAATCCAGATTGGTTTCTATTAATATCATTTTGCTTCAAACCACAAAGGAATAAAAGACAAAAAAGAAAGAAGAAAGATTAATCATTAAAATCCGGGAAAGGCAGATTTTTGGTTTAATTAGGAGTTGAAAATGGGCAGTCACATTGCTCAGAGGCTGCCTGCCCGAGGATGAATTTTTTTCTTTTTTTCCTTATGTTTCAATGATAGAAAAATTTGTTTTGATTCTGGAAAGTTCTGAATATGCAAAATCCCCACAAAAGAGAGCTAGAGATTCTGATCACATCATCAGCAGTGAGATTCCTGGTAAAGACTACTCACAGGTATGGGGGGGCTCTTGGTCACGAATTCCGGGGTTGTGAAGCAGGCACTGCTCAGAGATGTAACTGTTACAGAGACCTATTAGAATGAGAAGAAATAGGCATTATTCTGCAAAGCTGCATGCCATAGCGGATTTCTCCAGCTTGGGAAACAAAATAAAGTGAAATTTTCTTTCTCATTAGGGCACCAGTGACTGCATTCTCCTCGATTCCATTCTTCCCTCTTCAGACTCTTTCTCCCAGGATACCTCCCAGAACCCCGGGGTCCTTACTCAGATCCGAAGGATCAGGCATGGATGGGTCCGCCTTGCACCAGCCAGAGTTCCTGGAGGCTCCATTTTGCCCTGCTGTCCATGCTGCCCCCTTCTGGCATGGCTGCCCTCTGACCTGGGTGTGGCTGGTCACCCACAGGTAGCCATGCAGGAACAGAGGCGGGCTGCTGGTCACTTCCACTTTGGCCCAAGGTTCTTGGGGTACAGACGAGAGCACCTCATGCCATGAGTGCAGCTCCCACCCAGGTGCTCAGTCTTAGGGACCAGGTCTTTCTTGCACACCCAAGCTATTCTCCTGAAACACACCTGTTTCCCAGGGTCAGCCAGGCAAGGCGGGATTCCAGCAACAAGGGGACATCTAGACTGACTGAGAGCCTTGCTTAAATTACTGTGTATAAATGGCGGAGGCGTGGGGGTGATGGGTGTATCAAGTTACCATTCCCGTCTGCCTGCTGGCCTCAGCTAGGCCTGGCCCCAAAGTGCTGAAGCCCAAAGGGAAGGGTCTGCATGCTGGCCCCTCCCTCGCTGCAGGCCAGCCTGCTCCTTTGGGGAATTTGTCCCCTACATCCCTGTGATGGGGGTTGTGTTTGACCGTCTGCTGTGTTCTGCAGGTTACTGCAAAACCTTCAGGCCTGGCAGCTTACCGCAAAACAAAGTTTGCTGCAGGTTTGCTTAACCTCTCCAGGCTGGAGCTGCTGATCCCATCAGCCTCTGCTTCTGCGGACATCTACACACTGTATGTTAGTGATACGGAGCTCTCGCTATCATTTCCTAAAGGGCCTTTTTTAGTTTGAATTTTATTTGATAAGCGAGTATCTGATTTTTACAGTCAAAGTGATCGATATTGTCTTTGTGACATTTTCCCCATTGCTTTGATGCGTAGGTCCCTTACGGGTTTTCTTTTCTCTTATTTTTCTAATCCCTCCGGAGATTACTTTTGTCTACAGTGTGAAGACCAAAGTAAATTATTTTTCCCCCAATAGCTAGTCAATTTTTAAATACCCAAAGCTGACTAATGTATCACCTCTGCACAGATTTGGGCTTTGTGATTTTTAACCCTATGAATACATGAGGTATAGTTTAAATTGCCTTCAGTTGAGGTGAATGTCAAGACTGGCCAGACCAATGTGTGAACAGACCCAAGAGTTGAGTGGGTGACAGAGAACGGTGCTGAGAAGAAGCTCTGGCACGGTGACATCATTAGATGGCCATTGGGCCCAGACTCAGGAGCCGCCGCTCCTGCCTCCATGTTACCTGGAGTGACTTTGAATGTAGGCAAACCAGGATTCCAGCAGTCACTGAAGAAGTGTGTTGCCATCGAGTTCTTAGGAGGCCTAAAATAACAGTTCTAAAAGATTGTCCTGTTTTCCTTACTAAATGGTTAATTGCATTAGGACAGTAGCTATATGTGAATTATCTTCAGAACTTCCCAGCAGAAGCAGCGCAGGCCACAGCATGACCCGTGAGTGATTTGTTAAGGCTGGGCTGAAGCTGTAGCTCACTTGAGTCACTGCCAGTGCTGCTGGCAGCCCCGAGTTCCCGCAGTCAGACCGGGCAGTATGAGTTTTCCGGGAGACCGCACACGTTAAACATCCTTCCCTGTTTACCGTCGACCTCTGTGTCCAGCCGTAGGAGAAAATCATTCTAGCATTACTATCTGGGGGAAAAACTAATGAGCAAACACTGGTTACAGAGCCAGTGCCCCCAAATCCCAGTGAGGAGGCATGTCTGGGTTTGCTGCTGGAGAGTTCGAGGCAACTGGCACTTGGCTGGAGGAACATAAATGCTGTACAAGGTGAACATTAAACATCAGCTAAAACCTGGATTTCTCTCCCTTTTACTAGGTACCAAGGCATGTTTACTTTTGTGTTAAGAATAAGTTTGGATGAAAGATGGAGATATCTCTGTTAACAGGATCACTTGCTAAGATATCACAGCTGTGTGTGTGTTATTTTATATATGTTTGATATATATACATGTGGATATTGCATTTATATGAGGTTGGACAATTAAGGTTGCAAACTCATCCTAGAAAAAGTGCTGCATCCCTCATTGCTGAATATCACTACGGTCACCTTCGAAGTACTCCCCTTGGGAAGCTATGCACCAATGCCAGTGCCTAGTCCACCCTTCAGAGCAATTTTGGAACTCTTTTTCTGGAATGGCCATCAGAGCTGTTATCGTTTTACCCTTGACATCCTGAATGTCATCAAAACGTCTTCCTTTCAATATTTCCTTTATCTTCAGGTAAAGAAAGAAGTCATTGGGAGCCACATCAGGTGAGTAGAGAGGGTGTTCCAATACAGTTATTTGTTTACTGGCTAAAAACTCCCTCACAGACAGTGCCGTGTGAGCTGGTGCATTGTTGTGATGCAAGAGCCATGAATTGTTGGTGAAAAGTTCAGGTAGTTTTTGTCTAACTTTTTCACGCAGCCTTTTCAGCACTTTCAAATAGTAAACCTGGTTAACTGTCCAGGTGGTACAAATTCATAATGAATAATACCTCTGATATGTTAAAAAAAGGTTAGTAACATCATTGCAACAAGTTCGCAAACTTGTCAGCCCTCAAATACACATGGAATATATAACAAATACATATATTTGTACATTTAGATGAGTTACAATTGTTTTAGTTACCACATATGATTAAAGAACATATTTCTTTCTGAAGAAGGATTTGCAGATAGAGAGCCCTCCTATTGGTTAGCAACTTAAATGATAACTTGTGTTTGTTTATATTATCCTAATATTGAGGTTATTGTTACTGTTCAAAGCAGTACAAGCTTATTATAGAAAATTTGAGAAAACAAGAAGAGTAGAAGTGAAGGAGAAACACACACACATCAAGTGGAATATTATTTTAAGGTTTGCGCCCTGGTGATGTAGTCAGAAAGAGTGCCGGGAACATGTCTTTGCGGTGGGGAGGGGGGGGACTATCTAGGAAACCTGGAGAAACAGCGCCCCTGGCAATGTCCCTGCCCCCCTGGGGCCTCTCAGCAACCTGCTCTGGCTGGTGGGGCCTGGCCTCCCTGCTCATGAGGCCATCTCCCCTGGTACCCACCCTCAGTGCAGTTGGGATATGCTATCCGTCTCCCTCGGAACAGGCTGGCTTCCGAGCTCCATGATGCTTCAATGGCTGGGCCTGTGAATAAACCTATGCTTCCTTTCTCTTTTTATTCTCAGACAGGAGTCATTTCCCTCTATGACTGTGTTTTTAAGAAAAACCCAGGTTATAATCAGAAATTGCACCGAGATGACAGAGAACATGCCAAAAGCCTGGGACTGTGTGTTAACGAGGAGGTAAGATTAAGACAGGACATTCACCAGGGGTTGACAGTCAGTGCACGTGTGCTCATGTCATACTGTGTCCAGGGGTGTCGCTTGTGTGGCTCCCCTCTATCTTACTGTGACAAAAGGTTGAGACTAAGCTACTGTCACAGCTTGCTTTATTCTGTCACGTTACTATGTCTTAATTTTTATGATTGTTGTTTCGTTCTGTAAAAGTTAACAGTTAAATGAAAGCAAAACTAAGAAGTTCTTTCCAACAGAAACAATAGGGTTTTACTTAATCTCTGAGTCCAGGCTGTCACAGTTGTTCTAGGGACGCTGGGCTTCTGAGGTTGAAACCACACAAGTTCATTTCCAGGCGACTACGACCACCATGGGTAGCACAAGTCCTCTTTTCTCTCCACATGATTTTCTGAAAGGGAAGCTCTGCGTGCAGGCAGCTGCACAGGTGGGTAGCCAGCAGAAGGAACAAAAGTCCCAGGGTGAGGGGGTCAGGATGACAACAGGCATTCTGGGTGAGGGGGTCGTGTACCCCTGTGTGCCCCCTGGGCCGGACCCTCCTGCTGCCTCTCCACACGCGGACATGGTCCCCGCAATGCCTGATCTGAGGACGGTATGATCATTATACGTTGGGTGCTGAATTTATATCATTCTAGTCTTTTACACGATACACAGGAATCAGAACAACGTACAAGCTTTGGGTGAGATTTCTTTCTAGAGCATTGGATTCTTGCCTGTGGCTACAATTGTTTAACACCACCACCATGTGACTTTCAATGAAACTTATTACTTTAATATGAAATTAAGAGATGGAAGTAGTGTAGTATAAGGTATGACCATCTAAGTCATGGGCATTAGCAGTTTTTCCATTGTTTTTGTTATGTTAGTTCATTTCGAGTTGGTAGAGAAGTCAATGCTTTCCTCCCATAAGAACACACCCAGCATTTCCTATATCGAGTCAGTTTTTGTGCGCCTTTCACGTACTGCTGAGCATAAAGGGAACAGGGTGAAACATCTGCCCTCCTAGAGCTGACATTCCCACGAGGAGACAGAAAAATAAAAGCCAAATAAATAAGAATGAATCCGGGTAGTAGTAAGTAGTATGCAGAGAAATAACGCCTTTAAATGAAAGGGTTGGGGGGGTTGGAAAGATGGGGGGTTGCTGGAGAGATGAGGAGGAGCCTGGGGAGACGGGGGTGCCTAGGAAGACAAGGGGGTGCACTGGGGTGATGTGCCTTTGGGAAAAGAAAGCGGGTGAGAGGGAAAGAAAGGCAGGCAGGAGGAGGGCCAAGAGGAGGGCGGGAAGCGAGGGAGAACGTGAACCTGAAGTCAGAGGGCCCCTAGCATCTTTGCTTTCCTCTGAAGAACTTGACACCAGAGGGCTCTGGGCTGAGGGGCAGGGTCTGACCTAGTTCACAGGACCCCCTGGTGCCACTGTGGAGTCACTCCCAAGAAGCCAGGGTGGAGACAGGCTGCAGGCGTGCAGTTGTGCCAGGCAGAACCAGCTTGCGGGTGCCGGGCTGAGGATTAGCTGAGCCATGCTGAGGGTGCGGGTGCGAGCTGACCTGAGTGTTCTGATCCCCTGGGCAGGAGCAGGAGCGGCCCGTGGGGGTGCTCATGTCATCGGTCTATGGGAGGCGCATACACCAGCCCGTGGAGCCTCTGACCCGGGACTACAGCCGCACCAACAACCTGAAGACCGACTTCTACAGGAAGAATGACATCCCCAGTTTCAAGGCGCCCGGCTTTGGGCACGTCTCCCCAGCCTGACGCCCTCCTTGTGGCCCGGAGGCAGCTGGCAGGGGAGGGGCAGGCCTTCTAGGAGCTGGCCTGCTGCCTCTGGGGTGTGACAGCGGGAGGCTGGCACGGCTTTCCCTAAGGTTGCCTTGGCAAAGAGCCTGGCCAAGCACCTTTCATACTGAAGATGAACATTGTCATGGTTTTGACATGAAACCGTTTCAGGTGCTGAGCCACTGTGAGCACCGGAATAAAATGAGAACTGTTCCCACATGACAGTGGTGGGGTTGCTTTTTGTTCACCAGCTCTCCACGTTCACAGGGCTCCTGGGGGCTCTGGGGGCTCCTGGGAGCGGTGTGCAGTTTACTTTTCTTAACAGTTATGGAAGCCGCCGTTGGCTGATGGCACAACGGCACTTACATTTCCCTTTCTTCCAAGAGGAGGTACAATGAAATCGCATTTGGCACAATTGAACTCTCTACCACAGCACTTCCCGCCCTCCTCTGCTCTGAGCCGCCATCAATGGAAGTTTGCACAATTGAGAACAAAAGTCCTAGTAAGGATGGGTGGCCTTGGTGGGCTGCAGTGGCCCTGTCAGGAGAAGCAGGCCCACGTCTTGGGAAGAGACTGGACTTTAGTGTCTGGCAGACATGGGTAAAATTTTGGCTCCTGCATTTTTCAGCTGCATGGTGTACGGTAAATCATTGCACCCACGTGAGCCCACATTTGCTCCTTGTCAAAGTGGGGTTCCAAAACTTGCAGAGCTGGTGTGGGAATCAGTGGGCCATGGGGGTGTCAGGACAGGTACTGCAGAGGCGGCAACCGCCACGTGGAACACCTCTCCTTTGAGAAGCAGCTGCTTCTCTAACCTACACTGGAAATGTTTACTTTGTAGATAATTTGGAAATTATTCAAGCATTAAGGCATTGGCTATCTTTTCAATGAGTGGAACCCTTGGAATAAGTCATCCCTCATCTACCGTGATTAAGTTTCCCATGGCTTAGCAGTTAACAGGCAAGGGATCTAATGAATTTCAGTGCCATTCCTCCATTGCTGGTTTTATTATTTTGATTCTTTAAGGACACATGACCCTGAATCGCTGGCAATTTCAAGGCCGAGTAACTCCTAAATATTTCCTTATTCTTCTGAGAATTTTTTTTCACTGTAGGTGCCTGTTGTTTACTTATTGTTCCAAACAAACAGCAGTAGTTTATTTGGAATGCCTTTGGGTGAATTCAATCACATTTACAACATAACAGAAAATACATATAAAGTTTGAATTATGGAAAGCTTTACAAATTACTCTTTCTTCAGCCTTGATTACAAGAAAGACGAAGCATCTCTAAGGAATTGCCACCATCTGAAAGTAACATTAGCATCAAACACAATTATTTTCACTTACTTTAAGTCAGATCCTGCTCCCTTAACCTTCTACTAAGTTAGGGCTTGGGTTGGGCAAGGTTTCAAAAGATCTCAAGTATGTTAGACATAAATGTCCTTTAACATCTTGACCTTTACAATTTAAAGCCAATCCATGGATGCCCATTAGTCACCTTATCAAAGAGAAACATAGAGTAAAACAATTTGTTTTGATTTATCACATTTCCACCATTAGTCACTGTTTCTTGGAAAGCAGAGTGATTGCTGCCGTTAGGAAAAAGGAATAGCACAGGCATTTCTAAACAGATATACCAAAGCCACCGCAGCTTGAAGGGGCCTGGACTCATGGCATTTGTACTAAGAGGACTTTCTACGGCTGAAAGGCTGAGGAGGGCTTGGGGGGAGAGAGGGTCTTCCCGGCTACTGATAGCCCGTGGCCAGGGGCTGATGAGAATGAACTACAAGTCCTCTTGTTTGCAGGATTTGCTCCCAGGAATGTTTGTGGTTGCCAGAGCTTAGGGAGCTTAGACCAGGATTTCAGCAGACAGGTTGCTTTCCATTCTAGCCTTGTTTTGGTCACACTTTGAACAAGCCCCTGGACCTCTCTGCACCTGTTTACTCATTTGTAAAACGCAGGAGGTCTCCCAGGGATCAGATCACCTGGAGAAGCTGGTATCTGAAATAGGGGGAGCAGGATTTCTGACCTGGCAGGTCTGGGGTGGGGCCTGAGAATCTGTATTTCTCACAAGCTCCCAGGTCATGCTAGTGCTGCTGGTTGGGGACCACGCTTTGAGAGACACCATGTATGCACAGACCTTTGCAAGGAAGAATCTGATAACGACCTTGATTGCTTTAAAAACTCTACTGTTTGATAAGGCTGGTGACACAGCTTTGGGAAAAAACTATTCTTCTGTTGAGTTCTTTTCACCAAATTCAGCACACGTTGGGGGGCACGTTTAAGAGCTCTTGGTGAATCACCCAGGTGTCCACTAAGGACAGGTGACAAATAGCGCCCTCAGATAGGTGCTGCAGGCTCCAAGGGAGGAAGACCCCACAAGGTGCAGCTGCGAATAATTGTTACAGGTGACACACAGGCCAGTGTGAAGTCTCTGAACTCCTAGGGCACCCTCGTCCAGATTTTGGTTAGAGTGAACAAAAATGTCCTTATGTCCTCTTTTGTCTTTCAGTCACCTTTTTGGAGAAATTGGCATATCAAGGCCAATGCTGAGCTGCAATTGCAGGATCAAACCCTTCCTGACAGAGGAAGACAATTGAAGACGTCATGCTGTCGTCTCACTTCAGTGAAGAGGGCCAGTTTCCATAAGTGCTTTTAACTGAGTATGGGTCCAGGTGCCCCCAGGGTGCCGTCGATGCTGGCAGGACTGAGCCCCGTACCAGCCAGGCTGGCTCAGTCATTAGCACATTTAACCAGACCTGATCCCCTGAACTGCCCACGAGGAAAATATCCTAAGAGAAACTGAGAGTCATGTTCAAAGTCGCACAGCTAGAAAGAGCCAGCAATCAAACTGAGGGCTCAGGGTTCCAGTCTGAGCTGCAGGAAGATGCTGCCCGCTATGAGAGCACTGGTCCTTTGCGTCTTACACACCTGCCCGAGCCAGGAAAAGAGATCGAGTTTGGTCACCCAGGCTGGGATTTGCAGCTTTGCTTTTAAATGGTAGATTATACATGATTGTATTATTTTTCAACTTTTGGCAAAGTATGACTTCTTTATATGAAGAAGAAACCAGAAGTTTAGAGTTGGATTTTCTAGAATCAAATTTGTGGGTCTTCTATCTTCAAGGTTATTACGCCTCCTCAGACATAATAGGGCGGTTTGGCAGTTTCTATTAGTTGTTCAAACTGCTGTGATTGCTAATTCCAAATCACCCTTATGCAGCCTGTGTCTGCTAGCTTACCAAAGGATTATGGTAGATCAGAAGTGTGTGAACAGAGGGGTGCTGTTGCCAGTAGAAAATGTTTTCACTGTTAAAATATTTCCTTCTGAAAATGCTCTCCAGAGATGCCAAAATGAAAAGCAGACCCCTTGACACATGGAGCATGCTTCCTTTCTTTCCAGACAGCCCCATAATCAATTGTCCATGTCACAAACTTTGTCCTCATCTGAATGACTCAGGAACATCCCAATCTTTGCTTCTGGAGAGCGCTTTCTGAAACAACTGTCAACAGGGAGAATGAATGGAAAATACCTTGATTCTGGAGCAAAACACAGGAGAAAGAAGGAAGGCGGCGGCGATGGTGGTGGTGGTGGGGGGCAGGCGGGATATAGGCACTACAAACCAAAGTACATAAAACTTTTAATGAATTTAACCTTACAAAAGACAATGGCATCAAAACATCAGACGTGTTTGGTACAAAACTGGTCCTAGGTTGTGAGAACTAATTCTGGTGATGGATGGCCACGTGCTGCTGGCACGACACAGCAGAGCAAGGTGACAGAGCCACGGGTCCCACCTGGGGTCCGTGGACAGCCACTGGCAATGAGACACGTGGGTGACACAGTCAAATTCCATGTGGGGTGACAGAATCAACTTATTCACAAATACTGTGTTTTAATATCAGACTAGCGGATGCGGTTGGCGAGCTACCATATTTTCCCGAAAAGAACATGCACCAGAAGATAACATCCACCCCCTAGTTTTATTGCCTTAAGAATTTGTGTTTGTTTCACTTCTATCATCTGTGTTAGTTCTTTGAAAGCTTTTCTCTTCCATCACACACTCCTTTTCCTTCTCCTTAGGAGTGAGCACAGTGCAAGTGGCAGAACGATCTTGGCACACGTCAGACACCAAACGGGATGCCACCGGGTCACAGGAACGAGTCTGCAGAGGCTCCAGAGGACAGAACAGAGCACGCACATCAAAAACGAGGGACAAAGGTTGCAGTCAGAAAGTGCATCGTACCTTCCAAAAAATACAGTCTTCTTGCCAAAATGAAGGCGCCTCTTCAGGAAGCCAAGTTGCTTTGGGAAAGGGACCTTGACATTTCTGTGTTCACAAAGTACGTCTTCAGTTCCCCCTTTCCTTTCACGTTGATTATTCCTCGACATGTGCACGTGTACCCCAGGGTCTGCAGAATGAGGCTTGTTTCCTCCGTAACCTAGAGACACATGGACAAATGAAAAAGTGTTTAGTATGATATTAACACAACCCTTTGGAAAGGTCATTTGCCGACAAGGATAAAGAACCAAAAAATGTTCAAGTTCTTCAATCTATTAATTCAATTCCGGAAAAATTGGAAGAAGAGAGACTAATCCAAAAAAAGAAAAAAAGTTGAGGACAATGCTTAATTCAGTGCTGTCATAGTAAAAAAAATGGAAACACTTAAAATTCAAGTAATCTCCAGGGTTAAGTAAACTCTGATGAGATCGTGATCAGTATCATGGATGAGACCATGGAATAATGTAGAACCACCTCAGTCCACAAAAGGAGAATTAAGTGTGGACCCCTGGTACGGTTCCAACCACATGAAGATTAAGTATGCACATATAAGAAACCTGGGAAAGAGGAAAATCAAAATATGATGGACTGCTTGGGATTTGGAATGATGTTTATAAATTGTCATGAACGTCATTTTAGAAAATAACATGAATCATATTGAATCATATTGAAAATAGGCCTTAATAAAAATGGGAGAAGACATCCTGAGAAGCAGTCGACTCCTGCAAATGACCACGTGGGTCAGGTTTTGTGCACATGAATCAGACGACCTAAAACCAAAGACACTAGTCACTTGCCCTGGCCTTCGCATGCACACGGCACTCTGGGTAAGGTCTAGAGAGCTTCCTCAATTCACTGGATTGACATGGGGATGTGAAAAGGAGTGAGCTCCTCCCTTGTAGGCTGGCAGCGTGACAAGACTCCTGATTTCTTGCCATTTTACCATGAGGCAAGGGTCCTGGCAGCAGAATCATATTCAGGTCCTGCTGGGTCAGAGGGCAGGGATGCCTGCTGGGTAGGACTGGGAGCTGCCAGGTCCTGCCCTGAGCCTGTGCTGCCTCAGAGTGAGCCCACCTGGTTCCTTGAGGAACCACGTCTGGAGGAAGAAGCCCAGGCCTGCCTCGGTCTGGCTGCTTGAGTGTCATAATAGCCTTCTGCAAGAGACATTTTCTCAAGCAGAGAACGGGTGGCATGCACAGGCTTGACTAAGAACGAGATCTCGGCTTCCGAGATGAGGGAAGACCCACCTGTGGAGAACATGGTCCCCAGCAGGCCCCTCTAGAAGGTATCTGGGTCTGCAGCAGACAGGGAGAGAGCTGTTGTCCCAGGAACCCCTGGTAACGCTGTCGCTTTGGACATACACAAAAGCAAAGGAGGGATTTTCTCCCACCACTTCAGAGGAAATGGACATGACACCGGTGGGCCCCCCACCCACGTGTGTGGGTGACACGCACGTGCCAGGCAGGGTTGTGGATAACACAGCCGTGCTACTATCACAGTTTTGTCTGTGGCGTGGGCACTGTCAGGCCGATGCCGTGGTGGGGTCCGTGGCGGCAGCCATGAGTCAGCCTTCTTGGGCTAGTGGCTGGAGAGGCCTGGGGTAGACGCTGGTCTGGGGCAGAGTACATCAAACCATAGGAAGGCACTGCTTAAGAGAACCCAGGGCACATCTGTGGCTCCCACAAGGAAGGCTGAAGTGTTCCGTGTAAAGATCTCAAGGGCAGGCCGAGGGAAAGAGCTAGAAACTATATTCTGCCTTCCTGCAACATGCCCCAGCAGCCAGCCCCTAGCTTGGGGACCAGCATGCAGGTCCTCAGGACCCTTATGAGCAGAGCAGGGAGGAAAGGAGACCCAGATGCCAGATGCTCAGTGCTGCCCTCCCCGGACTGAGTCCAAGGCCCCAAGGAGGACAGGCGGAGCTTGGGGGTGAAACCTGTAGCGCAGAAGGGGCACTGGGTTCTGCATAAGAGCTGAGAGAACATGGACATAGCCCAGGAGCTCAGATGACAAATACATTCTCCTGATCGGAGTTCTTAGGGGCGATCGGAATGAGCGAGTCCCGCAGGCATCTGACTGCTGACCTCCACACACACAGCAAACACTCCACCCGGAGGCCTGGAGGTTAACTTGGCGGGATTTCCGGGTGCTGGGCATCACCACCGGTTCTCCAGTGATCCTTGGGCATTTGAAACACCAACCACACAATCATCACAACACACGCGGGGAGGAGGGAGCTGTCTCCTTGAATACCACCAGCGAAGCTCTTCCCATCCAGGGGAAGCCTGGCGGGGTGATCAGTGGGCTTCATGTTCTCTGGGCTTCTAGGCTAGAAAGCATGGTGGGAGTGCCACGCTTTTTGATAAAAAGATCCCATTCCTTTAGCCAAGGAGAAGCTCTTCATGGCCTCTGCATCGCTTTTTATTTTTCCTGGGTCTCACTATTTTCTTTTTTTTTGCACATAAATGGAAATAAGAGGCTAGTGGAGCCAGAGTGAGCTCCTCCCACAGGAGAAGGAAACCAGCCAGACACAAACCTTCCAGCTACTGGGCCCAGTGAGCCCACACGGGCCTGTGGACGCACTTCACTCTCGCCCCACAGAAACCAGTCTTTTCCTCCCCGAGGCTCAGGGTGCACACAGGCCTTTCAGGTGGCCACTCAGCACTAAACCACATGTGGTTTTATGATGCCTGATATCATCTTAGAGACACACAGGAGCTCAGACTCATCTGTAATGTTGACCTGCAGGGGATTTACAGCCTCCCAGAGGACCGCTCTCCTGGACCAGCTGCTCTCAAGTGGCTTTTCAGACTTATCTCAAGTGCCTGAAGACCGCTGGGAGAGTTGTGGAGCTCATTAAAACCACTAGCCATCTTCTGAATGTTCCAGGTGTGTGGTGGGGCACAGGGTAGCCTACAGGGCACAAACCGTGGAATTGGCAGAAGCATGCCTCCCTCTCCAGTGGAACAGCAGACCCTGGGTGGTCTAGGACTGCTGGGCCTCGCTGGGCATCGGGAACGGGTAGTGATGTGCATGCAGAGAGCCCTAGAAGCTGTGGTGCCATCAGGGCACGGTGACGCCAGGCTGCCAAGGTGGCAGACCATTCCTGTTAAGGGTGGGCAATGGGGAAGTCTGCCCAGAGTGACCACGGCTCCCGCCCACAGTCTTGAGGAACCCCGTGTGGCCAGTCTGTCTGGGAATGCCGAATGTTTTTTCTCCTCCCACATCACTTCCTCCTTCTCTCTCCCTTTGTTGGATGTTGCTTGCTTTTCAACAAGCAGTGACTAATAATCTGACTGGAAGAAGGCAGACACTTAGAAGTACTGTTTGTCCCATTCCAGTAAACACTAAAGATATGCATTGGAAAGGCCACAGTAATAGAATCGTCTTGGGGGAACGAGGTGGCGCAGCATGAAGGGCAAGTGAGAAGGCAGAGGTTTCGTGAAAAGCTCGTTGTTGGTGACTCTGGAGCTGATGGTCTTTCACAGAGGTTACTACAGTCTCTAAGTGTCCACTGCAATTTGAAGAAGCAAGGTTGTCTGAGGACCCTGGCCGAGCTCAGGCACACAGAACAGGGAAGCACTGGCTTCTCCGGAGGGGACGACAAACCGATCACATCTACTGTTTGTGTCCAGGGACTTTCACACAACTTTGCCATGTGGCAAGACTTTGTCTTGCAGAACACGGCCTGGCTGCGGTGACATGTAGAACCGCTGCTCTTAGAGGGTAAGGCACAGGTGCACATGTACACACGTCCTTCTTACGTGGAGAAGTCAGTCCCTTACTGGTCCTACGTGTCTGACATTGTGTCCAAGCGCTGCGTGCACCCCCTGCTGCTTTTCATTTGTCAGGTTCCCTTTCTATGCCCTGGGTAGATTCCAGTTCTTTCCAGTCATTTCTAGATCTTGAAATCCCATTCTAGTCCAATTTAGTGCGGCCATTTCACATCCCCCGTGATTCCATGTCTTCCTCTCCCTGATCAGCTCCGTCATTCCTCCTCTTGATCCAGCCCCCGGGAGAGGAAGGCTGGAGGTGAGGTCCGGTTTGGGGCCTTGCAAAGCCCTTTTCAAGGCGTTGTGGTGAGAGCAGGAAGAGGAGGGAAGGCACCACTCCTGCACTTCCCACTGGGCCGTCCTACTGCCTGTTGGTCATTGTGGTCCCTTGCTTTTACACTGCAGTGACCTTTACATTATATTTGCCTATTGTTTTTAATGCAGAAATGAATTAACATTTCCCCAATGAAAAGACTTACATAAATTTCAAGCTTTCCTCAAGGTTCTCTCAAGGTTTTTCAAGATTGACGTGAATGTCAAGATCCATTCCTTTGTTTTAACATATTAGTGCAATTATCAGCATACGTATGTATGGCTCCCAAGAGGACAGACAGGGCCATGGTGACCGTGCAGACAGGTTACCTGTATTTTGTCCAGGACTCCAGTGCTGTCCATCCTGCTCGCCACATTCACGGTGTTGCCCCAGATATCGTATTGTGGCTTCTGAGCTCCAATTACACCAGCAATCACAGGTCCATGGTTCATACCTGTGACACGTCAGAACGGGGTTACCATGATTCAAATGACAGCAATTGTCTTCAACAGAAACATTTTACTAGATCACCTGGAACCATCATTATTAAACCTCATTAGCCCACAGAACTCTCAAGCAAGGAAAAAGAATTTTTCGAATTTTATCATGTCAAAAACATCAAAATATGTGTCTTTTTTTCTCCCCTTTTGGACCCTGATTCATGATTATATGTCCATTTATCTTTATTCTATAATAACATAAAATTAGTTATGCTTTAAAAAGCTAAACATTGTAAGGCAACTGTTTTCCTATGTCATTATGTAATCTTAGGCAGGTGATGATAATTATACTGTTTTCCAAAAGTTTTGTACTTAATTAATTTTGAAATACTCATATTTTTATTTCAAATGGCTGATTGCCTGTACTATGTACACTGGCCATTCTGCCACTGTTGGACTTTTGGGTTCACACAAATGTTTTGCTGAAATCACCACCACTCTACTGCATTTTCTGCTTGCTTTTCATATGCAAACTTTTAATTCTCACCACAGCCCTGTGGGTGGGTTCTGTGATCGTCACCTGTAATTGTCAGGTGAGGAAGCAAAGGGGTGGTGCAGGCAAACAAGATGTGGACGGCAGAGGCAGAATGCAAAGCTGGGCAGTTGGCCCAAGGCCCCTGCTTTTGAGGACTCTGCTCTCCAGTCTTTATCCGAGCTTCTTGGACACATGGCTTCTCCTCACCTTGAGGGTGCCTGCCTTTGGTGACACCCCGACAGTGAGTTTACTGAATGCCTGAGGAGTATGCTTGATTCCCATTGCTAAACTACCTTCCAGAAGACTCTCCTAACTTGCACGGCGGCTGGCGAGGGAGTCTATGCATGTCTGGAAAAACCCATAGGCATCTGGACATGCGTACTATAGAGATTTTGATAGAGTTCAAATTTTTGTTCAACTGAGAACATGACTGGCACTTAAAAACGCACAACTGGGACAAAAAAAGACAAGAAGGCAGACTTGAGAGGATCGAGGGAACCTCCCAAGACTCTCATGTTTGGAGGGGATCTCAGGACACCTGTTCACCCCTAGTGAGCAAAAGTGACATGAAGATGGTCTCCAGACAAGCCCTGGAAGGTCTGTCATGTTTTGCTGCTTGGGTTCTTGGATCCTGTGAAGCTGGACTTGACAGTTCTGCGCCCATCAGAGTGAGAACAATCCAACTTCTGGGGCATAAGCCTCCCCACAAACTGTGATTCTCCAAGGTGACTCAATCAAAGTCACTGGGGACATTCATGGGTCACCTCTCTTCAGTCCAGCTGGCTGAGCTCTCACCAAGGCACGACGATGGATAGCTTGGATTCCCGGGATTCTGGGCATTATGTGTTATAACAAGTACACTGTGTGTGCGTATACATAATCATACATATGTATGTATATATCTTAGTATACGTTACTTCCTCCGAAAGTCAGGTACCCTGCGCCTTCACGGAGGTGACAGTTGCTCTGACCACCCCCTTGTAGTAATTGCAATTATAAGACCATAGCTGTTATACGTATACACTTAAGGCCATGTGCACTTTGACATGGATGGGATACGGGGATGGCGTCTGCCACAAAAAGCTGAAGCTTCAAAATTCTGATCAACTTGTCCAGTAAGGGAGAGGCCAGGCTGTTCCCCCTCTCCCAGTGCACCAGCTAGGGCCAGCCCTTGTCCCAAGAACTCAGTACAAACACACAGGCACAGAGTCATTATGGGAGCAGTGTGGAGGCAGGACATAGAAATATAAACGGAGATAGTTGACTGATCATTTCTCCTATGTTCTCTCCTGGCTCTGGGATCCCGGGCGAACCACAGGTGTCAAATTCTATCGATTAATGAGGGTGTTTCTGAGAGATTTCATTTCTCACTGCTGAACTGCTTAGTATACTTCAGCCTGTCATAGATTTTAGGCGAGGCTTCCTCTTAGCAGTGCAAAGGTAGGCAGGAAATGCAGTAGAAACACTTCCACCCAACCTTCGAAGGTTCACAGCAGTGAGAAAGAAATTCTCCTTTGCTGCGGAGGACTCAATAAAACTCACAGCTCTGCTTCAGACATCCCACACAGTTCATCCCAGCTCTGTCACAGGGGTCTGAGCGCTCAGGCATCAGCGGCTGGCCGCTGATGTTTGCCGCCTCTGCCATCAGCTTATCTCTGGGCCACTCTGAGTCCTGCTAGTCAATGGCTGGCGTAGGTGGGTGGGTACGGGGAGAGCGTGGCCGATTGCTGGCAATGGGGCAATCTCTACTTAAGTGCAAGCATGTGTTCAACTTGTGGTTCCCATTACTGACTGATTCTACAGTTTAACATGCAGAAAATGACGTTAGGACCTAATATTCAGCTCTTATTATTTGTATTATCATTTTTGGGGGAGTGTGGGTGGAGGTCAGCATTATTCTTCCGAGTTCCTAAGGTGAACTGCCACTGGATGGTGCCAGGCACCAAGGTGAAGCCTGGAAGCCGCCCCCTGGGAGAGGCCAAAGGCAGAGGGACTCAAAGGCAGGTAAAGTGAAACACTGAGCTCAGGCTTCCTTAGAAATAGAAAGAGCTGGCACGTGGAATGAGTGTACACATATTATTAGTTATTTGATAATCAGTGTAAAGTAAGCACTCAATAAATAAAGGAGGTCCATTCCACTGCTCACAGTAATTTGTAAAACAAGGTTACGGTCCAGACCAAGCATACTGCGCTTTGGATGTGACTGCATGTGACTAGCAAATAACATTCCCATTCTGCCTCACAGTGAAGGGCGATATTATTCTAGTCCATACGTTTGCCAATGGAGGCGTCATTTGGCCATGCAATAGATTTTTTTTTTTTAAAGGAGGGTAGTATGGAAGTGTGAGGAGCCCATTTTCCAAGCTGTACAAACAAAGACTCTCCAGGGACAAAGGGATGACTCCTTGTTTGATGTAGTCAGCAGGGGGATGGGGCAGCCTTCTGCCCACCTGGCCCTTCTCACCTTGTGTATGGTGGAGCCCGGATAAAGGTCCACCGTGCAAGGCGGTGAGAACGGATAACACCAAAATGTGTTCAGATGCTGACAATTAATAAGACATACAGAGAGGAGAATCTCATTTGCTCAAGAGATATACAATATTTCTGGGTTTAAAAATTCAGAACATATGCAGAGCAAAGAAAGAAAATAGCTCTAAATATCAGGGTTTTTTAAAAAGTTGAAATCTGTGCAAGAGAAGTGAAAAGCCAGTCAGATGGAATTTGTTAAAAGAACTACTCTATGTGGACTTGCTTTCAGAAGAAGCAAAGTGTGTTGCCAAGAATAACACAAAATGGTCGCAGGAGCCCTTACAAGTCGTGAATGGCTGCACATAACTGCACAAACATCAGAAGGCAGCTGTGTGCTCACCTGAGGGCTGGAAACATGCAGTTTGGGGGATAAACATTTGTAAAGGCAAGTAATCATGAAACACGCTAAATCAATTAAAAGTAAGGAAAGAACTGACTAGACTTTTTTTTTTTAATTTTAAAGAAAATTGGATTTTTCTCTTCAAATAGAATATTCAATCTGAAAATCGATAGCTATTTCAGAACCTAGGACACACATTTGCAAGTTTGGCATTCTTGTAGGTCATGACCCTGTGTATAAAGCATTAAGTATGAACACAAAATGGACGCTAATGATTCCGATAGCTGTGTCAGTCACAAAGTGACAGTCATGCCACAGCGCCCCCCGAACGGCACACCCAGTGAATGCCCTAACCAGGTCACTCCAGATGCAGGGTGGAGTGTGACCACCTGGACGCTTTATGGGACTGCAGATGGGAGCCCCGCACCCAGTCTGGAGCATGAGATCAGAGCGCACGGAAGGCTCCTCGCTCAGGCCTCAGCTGATGAGCTGACAGCTGTACCTGCATTCGTCCCAGATGGAGCACCTGAACCCTCACCTCCTGACCCTCTCACCTGCACTGCCTGACGCCTCAAGCTACGCACCCAGCTCTGTAGAGACTCTCGCTGAACACTGACTCTCTCCTTTCCTTCCTTCCTCAGCCTCTGTTCGCCTTGCCTAACCCTACTGCTTGCAAACCTGTGTGTGAAACCGCTCTCCCTAGATTACTGGAGACTACCCTCTGGCCGGAACCTTGGTGAATGCCCGTGGGAAACCAAGTCAGTAGGACTAGATCCATGGCTTTATTCTAATGAAGTCTGACATTGTGGAAAGACACCAGTGTGTGTGAGACTGCTCCTTGGATAGCCACGTCCCACTCACGACACCCTAGGAGGATGACTATTTTAATAATTCTAAGATGCATTAAAAAAAAAAATCTTTCTTTTCCCAGTTTCACTTCTCTGAATCTCGATGCATTTTCCAGCCCATGGTGGGTCCTAGTTTTATTGGCTGTCATCCATGAACAAATGGAGTGGCTTAGGTCACGGGCTTACATGAGCTTTTCAGGATGACGATGGCTGTGCATGCCAGAGCTTGTCCCTGGCTGGAGGGACAGTTGGTGGCACGGAAAGCCAGCTCACGGCCTACTTGCTAAACCAAATGCTTACAGTTTGGGTCCAACTAAGCAGGTAATTTCTTTTCTTATTTGTGCAAAAGTCCCTGAGGGACATACCACTGCCCTGAGCCCTTCTACCTGCAACCCAGTCCTGCTGCTCTATAGATGCATTTGTCATTGTTCTGCTTCAGCACCGCAAGGGAGATCAACATTTCCTGTGAATTCATCCTTAGTCCATGCCTTAACACGACTGAAACCCAGGTCTCTGCACAACATACCCACTCGCAACTTGAAGTCGTTGAAGGAATGCTTGTTGATGGCTTCCAGTTTTGCCACCAGCGCAAAAGCAAACTCCACCATGGTGCCGATATGCATGTACTGCCTCTCGGGCTCCTGAGGACAAAGAAACACATGCAGCAGGGGGGTTAGAGCTTCACAGGCTGGAATGCTCCCTTTGGTCACAAACCCGGGCTCCACTCAGAAGGGAACACGCACCAATTACGACTCTGCAATGCACTGCAGACGTTTGTGAGAATTAAATCTCATGTCAAGGAAGCACTGTGCCTGAATTCATTTTTGTGGCCATGAGGAAATGTGAAACACTAGGAGACACTGGGTAGGGCCTGCACTGGCGATTTAACCCAGAAATCGCCAACAGAGACACCTTTGGGGAGAGGCTGACTCAGGGTTCTCCATCTGCCTCTTACACCCAGTCTGCCCCATTTTCTGCCGGGCTCTGGCTTGGGGAGGCTGACCTGTAGGGACTCCCTCTTCCTTGTCCCCTGGCTTCCTATTGGATTAATCAGTGGGAGGGCCAGGAGAGATGGTGGGGGGCAGGCAGGGAGAGAGCTCGGGGGATCCATTCCTCCTTTTTCCCACTCCACGCTGGCTATAGTTCTGAGTACCACTGGGTCTCACAACACCACCCTTCCTTTTGGCCTATGCAGGGAGGGTGTGTTATGGGCTGATATGTGTTCCCCAAACTCATGTTGAAGTTATAACATGCAGGACCTCAGAAGGTGGCTGTATTTGGAGACAGGGTCTTGGAAGAGGTGATTAAGATTCGGTCATTAGTCTGACTAATCCAGTACAGGATTATAGGAAAAGGAAATTAGGACAAAAATAAACACAGAGAAAAGATCACGTGAAGACGTGGGGAGGAAAGGGCCATCTACAAGTCAAGCAGAGAGGCCTCAGAAGAAACTAAATCTGCTGACACCTTGATCTTGGCTTTCTGGCCTCTAGAACTGTGAGAAAAGAAGCTGCTATTGTTTAAGTCACCCAGTCTGGATTACTTTGTTGTAGCCTGAGCAAATTAATAACAGGGGTTAACAATTCCTGCCTTTACTAGGCTCTGGGTGGTTTATCATCCTTTGAGGAACAGAGAGTTATCATACGTATGGAGCTGAAAAAGAAAGGAAGACCAACGTTTCCAATGAGCAGAAGTAGAAATTCCTATTTACTCTTAATTTATGTTTACTATTCTTGTTACTAATTTATATTTACCATTAATTTGTAGCACCTATTATGTTTATATTTACTTTTGAAATTCATCTTTTAAAATGTCTTTTTTTTTGGTTATATTTTAAAAATAGATTCTTTATTACTTTTGTACCAACCTAATTACTTTCGCACCAACCTAATATTACTTTACACATCCTGAAGGTTTGTGCTTCCCCAACTTTTAATGATTTGGGCACCAAGATTGGAGTGCGGCTTCCATTCAGCCTGCCTGGTGAAATGCACTCTCAGTGCTGCCAGTGCGCTTGTAGGATGGGCGCCCATCTTAGCCCTGCAATCAGTGTGGCCTTCTCCTTGGAGTCTGTCTCCTTCACTCATTTGTGAACTCCACAAGAGCAGAGACCGTTCTCGTAATTTGTGTCTCCATAGTATGATCAAAGGAGAAGCACTGGATTGATACATGCTTACTAAATAACTACGCTTCGGTTGACTGTCGGGTAGCAAGAAGAAATGTCTAGGAGGAACAGAGAGAGAATCGTCAATCTTTGGCAGAAGGCCAAAGCCAACTAATTCTCACCTGGGGAGCATACACCCACGAGGGATCATTTACAAGTCCCATGCAGTCGGTGAGGGGAGAAAAGGCAACCGAATATTGTTAGGGTAGACTGGGGGTGTCCTCAATTGGGATGGGCATCAATAAGAGACCCTGGAAATTCCTGAGAGAAGACTGGGAGAAACAGAACATAGGACATGCATGGCTTCTGGGAGGAGTGTTTAAACCCATTGGGCCCCACAGGAGCTCAATCAGGGATCCAGTAAGCTCTTGGGGATATGGAAAGAGGAAGCACCTGGTGACCTGCGGGATCATTCTCTATGGGGGTGAAGATAAAAACAAAGTCTGAGGGCTTCGGCTGTGAAGAGTGAGAAGAGAAACGAAGACAGTAGACATAACCAGGGCAGCAGCTAAGGAAAAAGGAAAACACCAGGAGGGTTATTCAGCACAACCAGCTGCATTTTAACAACGGGAGCGAAGAGGAGAGCGCTAGAGCAGGCTTCTCCAACCTTGGCACTGCTGACATCCGGAGGGGACCGTTCTTGGTTCTGGGGGGTCCTGTGCATTGCAGGGTGCTAAGCAGCACCCCAGGCCTCTACACCCCAGCTTTTGGTAGCAGCCTCCCCCTTTCTAAATGTGACAGCCCCAAATGTCTCTCAACATTGCCAGGTGTCTCCTAGGGGGGAAAATGCTCCCAGTTGAAACCATTGCACTACATAAAATAAATATGAATAGAGAAGAGGAACTAAATTTCTGGCTCAGAGAGGAAAGCTTCTTCCTTCCTTAGGTGAATTACATCAATCTATGAAAAGACAAATGAAATACTACTGTTGTCATAAATCTGTAACTTAAAATTGTGGGAGATAAAAACAATTTAAAAAATTGAAACTACGAAGCTGACTGTCCGCTAACTTTGGTGGAAACGCTGAATCATTTCTTAAGGACAGTTAAGGTTTTTCAGAGCTTGTTAATATTTCTTGTCTCATGACTTAGGAGGAGAAGATGATTTGGAGGTTTGTGCCATCAGTTGGCAAACGTCATGCTCCTTAATGGAGAACACACTGTTAAATGGACAGAATCCTGTGCGGTACAAATGACCAGTTCCTAGCAAGGAGAACAGATTGACCGCGGGAGAGATGATGTGGTTTTTACTGAACCAAGGGGCAGCAAACCAGCTTCAATTGTTGATAAATTATCACCTGATCTGTTTTCCCGCAGTGGGGCTTACACTGGAGGTTTTATGTGACCTCAGTAATAAATGAAGAGATTGAGTTCTGGGAATGGGGTTTCAATCTAACATCAACAACTCATTTGGGCTTAGTAAACCCTAGAAAAAATTATGCTCAATTTCTAAAAGAGCTCAGTTCATTTCAAAAAGTCCTTATAACTGAGCTTTTGATAAATATTTGATGGCTGTAGAAAGCAGCTCTTTCTCCCGTGATCCAAATAATTTCTGTTAGTTATCTCCAAATATGTAACTGACTTCCAGCCACACAATGAGATGACACAGTCGGTTTCCTGGAACACATTTTGCAAGCTGTTTGTTTCTGAAGTTGCACCATCAAGGAACACTGCTTAAAGTACACACATGTTTCCTGAGGATATAAGATACACACATGTATCTTATAATCGGCGGCACTGTTTGGTAGCAACCGAGGCAATTTTTTAGGCCAAAATGAACACAGGCCTTCTCTCCTGCTTTCTCCTCTTTTCTCCTTCCCCTTCCTCCATCCGTCACATGTTCACTGAGCACCTGCTATGTTGGTGATAGTCTGTTTGACTTTGAAGATTTAGAACTGCTGTCTAAGGAGCATCTTGTTCTCTGCCTGGGGCTCCTGGGGTCATCTGATTAGACCTTACTGTGCTCCAAAGGATGCCAGCCTTCTCCAAGGGGAGCTGATGAGCACAGCATGAACACCGGCCCCACTTTGGTGGCTCAGAACATGCAGGTACCTGTTAGAGAACACGACTGGAACTCACCACTTCCCAGTGTTTATCAAAACTCAGAGGCACGGAATAACATTTGTGGAAAATGTCCTGATTGCTACACCATCCATCGGTCCCTCTAGAGCAGAGGTGTCCAAACTTTTTGCAACGTTTTTCACCAAGGGCCATATGCGGTAAAATACACAAACAGCCGGGCCACTCACTCGAGGAGAAGTACGTATTGCCTCACCTGGTTTATTTAAGTAAACTAAATATATTTTTGGAATTTGCTGAGGGCCAGTTAACAATGGATTGCGGACCACAGTTGGCCCACGAACCGCAGTTTGGACACCCCTGCTCTAGAGTCACTCAACTTGGATTAAATTGGACTCACTGTTCTCCACCTGACCTTACTCTACAGAGAACATATTGAATTAAAATGCACATTAGGTACGTTCTAGGAAACACCCCTGCTCCCAGCATGTTGATCCGTTTTCCATGAGGAAGTTCCTGAGTGCACTGCTCACTACCAACCCATTGTCATGGCTACCAGGGCCTCTGTTAGCACCTGGGTCAGGGCCGGGGTGGGGGAGGACCCCACTCCAACCTGATGTAGCCTGGTCTTCAAATACATCAATGAGTGAGTGCTTTGATCTCACTTTACGAACACTGGAACACTGTACTTGTGTTGGTTGCTGAACACTCACTAGCAATAGTGGAAGGACACCTGTCTGCAGGTACGTATTTAGTCCTCACCTTGGCTCCCAGGAAGCAGTTTCCACCTTTACCCACATGGGGCAGATGGGAGAGGAGGATCCAGAGAGGTCAAGAACTCCTGGGAGTAGCACATCCAGGCTTTGCAGCCAGGCGATCTGACTCCAGGGGCCTCGTCTGAAGAACAACTGTGCCGTCTTGCCCCGCCCACCCCCTCCAGCATCCAGAACACGGTCAAGTTCTTGCTATTTGCAGTTTATGTAACATTCTCATCTTTGTTCCCATCTTATCTTACACGTTCCTTCCACTTTATTAATTGGAAACTATTTTTGCATTGCATTCCTTCTTTGTAAGCTTCCTAAGGGAGATATTTAAATTAAATATGCATAAACATAGACAAATAGGTAAGCAGTTTTCCTGAATACTCTCCCCAGCACAATGGTGACAAGTGGGGTGGATGACGGCTGTAATAGCTAGTCCACTAACGGAGAACTATGGACTAATGGCTCTTAAACTAGCCACTGGCACTGTGGACGCCTGACATTCTGCTTGGATAGCTCAGCGCGAGCTCACACGTGTATGTCTAAAACCAATATTATTTCATAGCCCATAAGACAGCTCTTATCCTCGACTCTTCAACTTCAAATCCCTAACCTGGAAACCTGAGATTCAGGTGGCCTGGCCTTCCTTTCTGCCCCCTCCATCCCAATCTCTCATTGTCTAGGTCCATCTCCCACAGACCTGCATGCCCCTTCACCTTGTCCTTTATTTTCCTAGGATCATTGTCTACACTCTGACCACTACTTGTCTAAATGCCAGAAGGTCACTAAATAATTGCCAGTGCTTTTGCGCCAGACAAAGTTGGGTTCAGCTCCAGGTTCTACAATCATTACCTATTCACCGTGGCTGAGTCACTAAACTTCTCTGGGCCTCAGTTTCCTCATCTTTGAAATGGGGCAGTAGCTACCTAACTCATACTGTTATGGCTAAGGTGAAATGAATTGGTATAAGCAACATGTTCAACCTGTACCCCTGGGGCTCGGGATTTATTTGCTTTCTGCCATGATCATTTAGAGAAGGATATTACTCTGCTTGACATGAAAAGCATCTGTCAGTAAGACATTGTCTTATGTGCTACTTCAGTACCTTTCCCCTTCCCACACATTGAGCATCCTAGCCAGATATATGGCTTTGACAATGACCTAAGTGTCTGACATTTAAGTGTCTTTGACGGTCTCAGGAGCAAAGAACAGTGGTTCATTTCTTTTCAGTTTTCAGTTTCCTATTAGTAGCTTGAAAATCAGAGGAAATTTCTTTCTACTTAAGACGCATCATGAGAGCTGTGGTGTTTATACAAAAAACACCCAGAGTTGGGATATTGCTTTTCATTTCAGCAGAGACCCAAACTATTCTCTACTTTTCCAGGAAAGGAAGCTATGATTATTAGTTTCAAAGTATGCTTTAGCTGCTATGAGACTGGCAGCTGCAGAGATCAGAAGGGCTCCTTACTTCTTCCCTGGTCAGTTTGAGGGGGGGGATATCTCGTCTATGGACTGAATGTTTGTGAATCCCACAAATTCCTATATGGAAGCCTAATCCCCAGCGTGATGGTCTTAGGAGGTAAGGTCTTTTGGAGGTGATTAGGTCATGCGACTGGAGACCTCATGAATAGGATAAGCCACTGGAGGGAGTTTGTTTCTGCTCTCTCTGCTCTCCACTCTGTGAGGAGATAGCAAGAAGATGGCCGTCTGCAAACCATGAAGTGGGCCCTCAATAGACAACGCTGGTGCTTTGATCTTGGACTTTCCAGCCTCCAGAAATACAACAAATAAATGTTTTCCATTTGTGACCCAGTCTATGGTATTTCTGTTATAGCAGCCTGTGCTATGATACCTTGAATATTTCTAGACGCTTTCCATGCTCACCTAACATGAGAATCTCTGTTTGCACACATGCCTTTCCTGGAAGGAGGGCAGTTACATAGGGGCAGTCATTAGCAAGTACCTGCCGTGCCTCAGTCCCCCATCTGTAAAATGGGTCAGGGGAGGGGGGTCTCCTAGGCTAGTTAAAGTAGACTCAGAAGGCATTTAGTAAGTGTTCAAAAATGTCAGGGGATAAAAAGGAGAGGGTTTTCACTGGAGGTAGTGGGTTTGTAAGACAGAGTGAAGAAAATGAAACACAGTTCCTGAGATGGGGTGGGCACACAATTACTCAGTGAATGGATCTGTGTAATCTCTATGCAGGAGGCCCCCTGCTTCATGTGGAGGTACCTCTGAGGAACTCTGCTCTGAGGCCCTGCCAAGGGGTCCCCATGTGGCTGTCGGGGAGCAAGGTCTGGAGTGGATGTGATCAGGCCAAGTGCCCTAAAAGGCCACAGGGGGAGATCGGCTGGAGAGGCCTCATAATCAGGGCTGAAAGTAGGGGCAGGAGAGTGAGGCACTCTCTTTGGGCACAAAACTTACGGGGGTACCAAAAAGCTCAGCAATCATGAGAAATAATGCCCCAATGCAATGTTTTAGAAAGTCAACATTGATGCAGAAAAATCCAGAATGAACTAAAATATTGAAGTTTTAAATGAAGGCAGGGCTGTGGCCTGAATTGTGTCCCCTCAAAATCACATCATGAAGCCCTAACCCTCTCCCCCCAAGAAGTCTTTCTTTCTCTCTGCTTTGTGAGGACACAGAGAGAAGGTGGCCGCCTGTAAGCCAGGAAGAGAGCTCTCACCCTGCCCCATGCCCTGCGGGACCGTGATCTGGGACTTCCAGCCTCCAGACTGGGAGAAAATAAATATCTGTTGTTTGAGCCTCCCAGCCTGTGGTATGTGGTTATGGCAGTGGAGCCAATTAAGACACAGGCTGATTCTGACAGTGCTATGCTGGGCATCCCAGAGTCTGAGGCAAAGGAAAAACGTCCGTGCTCATATACATGATTTTATGTTATTTTTTTTGTGCTTAATTTCCCCATAATATTGAAGGTATTGAAAAAGTATAAGTTTATTTCTAATAAAGTCAGGAAACTAAAATTGTAATTAGGTCTATTTTTAGTACAAATCAGCTATTTAAAATTAAAATATTGTTGTCTATTTCAATACCTCTGCTTTATAATGTTTCAATAGATTTTCAACACTTTAATGTCATGGTCATAAAAAAAAAAACAGCCATTCAAAATACATGACGCCATGTACACGGGGGTGACATTTTTCCTTTTGGACTTGGGAGGGCGCTGCTCAGAACCCAAGAGGAGACTCTGTTAGGGTTTCTTTTACTGTCTGTTTTTTTACTTGTGCTTATTACTAAAGCAATGCATATATATTAGAAACAATAATTTGAAAGCAAACACATGAGGAAGAGAGCAAATGGAATATGTTTGACCCCATTCACTTGGAGAAACGCTGGTGGTAACCTCAAGTCAGACATTTCACGTTCCAGTCTCTGCCCAGGAATGAGAAGAGGGAAGGGGACCCTGTCCTGATGTCCCTGGATGGACGAAAGGCTCTGATCTAGCACACTGCTGTCCCACTGTCTCTCTCTTGCTCCATCTGTGTCTGTGGGAGAGGGAGCTGAGCATTGAGGCTCAGTCCTTCCTGTCTTTGGGGGCTCCACCTGCCTCCAGGAAATCACGCTCTGGGACGTTCTGGTTACCTGTACTGTCCCCCCACAGGCAACCCAGGAATCTGGGTTGGTGCCCGTGAGGGCCCCCCCACACACACACACACAAAACTCCCTCAAAACTGCTGGGTGACTGAAGATACTCAATTTTGCACAAGCCACCTTTTCAAGCAAATTTCTCTATGGTCAGCCTGTTTTTTTGACTACACTGTTTTTAACCAAAAGACCAGGACCCATCCTGTAATGAGTTGACTTTAAATAAACAGCTCTAATCTTTTACGTTTTGTATATTTATCTGGTATCAAGCAGATCCCAGATTGGCTGGATTTTTCTTTCCCTGTCTACCAGAGAAAAGTTCAGTGAGCAGACCCTCAGAAGCCTCTGGAATTCCCATCTTTTCACCTAAGAACTTAACCATCAGGTTGTTGTGTGCACAGTAGACTTTATGGTCACTGCATGGCCATTGTGGCACCAGGATGACCTGCGGGCTCATGTGTGCCTGTGTACGGCTAGCACCTCTGTACCTGGCTGTGCTCCTGGCCGGACACGGCACTCAGACCCGTTGCCGCCATGTAAGTGCTGCCGATGGTCTTGATCTTTTCAACCCCGCTGAATTTCGGCTTGGACAACAGCTGTAAGGCAATGACCATCACTCAGTTATTCAGCAGAGTGAGCTGACCCAGGGCCAAGCAATTCCTAGAGACATCCTCAAATTCGAGTTTACAGTAATGGGTACACAAGATGTTTCAACCACGGATTACTCATCCTTCAACCTTGGGCTTTGTTGGGAAAGAACACTTAATGCATTTCACACAGAGCATGTCCTTGGAAAGAAATTTCGTATAATAATTTACTCCCAGTCAACATGAATGACCTTCCAAAATCTGCTAGTGAAGAAACCAGGATAAGTTATGATGCACATGATAAGGGCCTCGATTAAATTTCCTGACTGAGTGTTTGAAAGATCTATTACAGAAGTCTGACCCAGTGAGTGAGGTCTCCCTTGCGGTGAGGGGGATTTACGATCAGTTATTGTGCTGAGGGTTGGCTTTTGCCCTTTGAGCACTTGATGTAAAGGGAATGAAGATCTAGAACAGCACCTCCCATTAGCTCAGACCCTAATATTGCTACCCCAGTTACAATCTTCCTACTTGACTCCTCCCCACCCACTACTTTAGGCCTTGGGGTAGGATGGAGAGAAGGTAAAAATAAGAGAAGCTGTAGGAATGAGAAAGAATGATGGAATGTGCAAGTGAAGAAAACTCTAGAAGGTTCTAAATTTGCTCAGGACAGCAATGGTGTCAACCAAAGTCTGGGAGCATCTTTTTGACCTCTCTTTGGTACTTCTACTTTCTGAGAAGTTTCTTTCAAGATTACATGTTAGAGAAGTTAACAGAGAGCAAATCCCCTTGCCATGTATCCAAGAGCTAATCCAACGTTGAAGGGTATTGTCACCCACTGGCACTGGGGCACATTTATTTTACTGGGGGCCCTTGAGCAAATGTGCCACCATTTTCACCATGAACATGTCATAACAGTGGAAATCTCTAGTAGTTATTACTTCACCGTGAGTATTAGTCAACCTCTTGGTGAGGAAATGTGCAGGTTCCACAAGTCATTTAGAAGGTGGGCCCGAAACCATCATATTACATAATTTCATCACTGTATTCCATAGTTCCATAAATCGTGATGAATTTATGTTCACAGGTGTTAGTTTTCATATATTTGACTTAATATATATAAGAAAGATATAGAAGCAAAATTATTAAAAAACAGAGCTGCGTTTGTTCTTACTGTAAAACAGAACACATTATTCTTTCCAAAGGCAGAATGTTGAAAATTGAAAAATCACACCTATTTCAAATTCTAAAACATATACAAGGCGTGATCAAAACATACAGTGAACACTGCTGCTGAGTGCCATCCAGGTGATATTGTGTTTTTTACCTTGATCAGATTGTGAGAGCTGAATTTGTAGCCAGCAACACTACAGTGAACTCTGAATATTATAAGGGCTTACTAGAGCATTTAAGAAATGATGTGCATAGAAAATGGTCTGAGAAATGGGCAAATGTTTTCATTCTCCATCATGACAATGCTCCGTGTCACACATTGCTTCTGGTACAGCCATTTCCGTCAAATAAAAACATTATGGTGTGTCCTCATTCACCTTATTCACTGGATCTGGCACCATGCAACTTCTGGCTCTTCCCCAAAGTCAAAATGATTCAGGACATCGAGGCAGCCACAATAGCACAACTAAAGACACTCATGAAAGAGGACTTCCAGAACTGCTTCAGAAAGTGGCAAGAACAATGGGGTAGGTGTGTTTGAAGCGAGGAGGAGTATTTTCAGGGAGATTATGGCAATGTGTCTTTCATTCTAATATATATATTTTTAAATTTAAATGTTCACCTTATTTCTTGGTAAGACCTTGTACTTTGGCCCTTCTAAAATATATTACCTCATGTACATATTGATTTTTCAATAACAAAGCATGTCATCCACTCAGAGTTCAAGTTGCTGTCTGACCGAAACCTTGGAGGATGCAGAGACAGACATGCCAATAATCTACTATGATGAATCGATTCATCATCTTTTCGATATAAAAATGGATGGACGAGACTTGGAGTTGAAGCCTTTTGAGAAAAGTCACGAGCACACCGGACATATATTTTATGGAACAGATGTTGTTGGTAGTTGTTCCTAGCCATCATACCATCTCACAAATACCATACATTTGTCTTTCCAGAATTGTCTGGGACCTAAAAAGAGCAACAAGCTCTAACTGCAGCCACAAGGAGTGACATCAAAGGCCAAGTTTTTAAGATATGCCGTGATGAACAACGTGGGACGTGCCGGCCGGCGCCTGCCCGCGTGGGACTGGGGCTGCCCGCCTGCCCAGGGTCACTCCCCGGTACCTACGTCATCAAAGTCGGCGATGATCTCGTTCAGGAGTCGCAGGCATTCCAGACCCTCCTTGTTGACATCAGACTCCGTGTAGAACTCTTTGAAATCCGGAATGGAGGCAAACATGACACAGACGCAGTCATAGGACTGGTGGTATAACTCCTGCCCAGGAGAAAAGGAAGGGCTCAGCAACAGGAAACCTTGCAAACAAGCGTGCTCCTAATGCCAAGTGTTTCCTTATGCTCGGATTGGCAAAGAAGCCACCAAGGGCCCCACTCCCGCTGTCTCACCACAGGGCGAGGCCCGTTGCAGACACTGGCCATGGCTCACAGGTGAAAGCTTCCAACAAGTGGATGCAGGCTCAGAACGCTCAGCCCTGCGCTCCCGCTGCCGTTACTGGCCAGTATGCAGTGCCCTCCCAGTAAAACCTCTCTGCATCTCTACCTTAGACAATCACAAGAGACCACAGGCTTTTGCCTTCGGAAACAAGTGTCCTTTAGGGGAAACAAAATGATTTCCCACACCCCTGCATTGTCCTAAAATGACTCGCTATGGCTACATTCTTTGAAGTCTTCATACACTTCCCTCTTTCATGTCTCCTAAAGGGAGCAGATGGAACTCGCCAGGTTACTTCTTAGTTACAGCAGAAAGGACCAGTCGGTGAAACTCCTCAGGCTACGTATCATATTCTATTAGACACCAACAATATTTGAAACATCTTTTCTCAATAGAACGAGGCTCAGAGTTCTGTGTACATAGACATAAGTACAATTACAACATCTTATAAACACAATTTCAAGGTGGTTCCACAATGTTCCCGACATATAATGAAACCTCCAAGTTCAGTGAAAGTTTCAGAAAGGAAGGGTTGTTTCGTGAGCGTGGGGGTGGGGCTCGTCCTGGGAGGGAAGACCCGCAGTCCCACTGGCACTGGCTCCTCAGGGAACTCGAATGGCCCAAGAAAGGCTAGATGGGCAGGTGCCGTCATGGTACAGTGCATCGTGGGAAATGCCCCCTCCTCCTGGAAACATGAGGTCAGTTCTGTTCGACCAGAAGGCTGCCCTCTGAGAGGCTGGCAAATCCTGTATGCCTGGTAGGGCGAGGAAACCCACTTTGCATGAATGCTACTGGTGATCTCCGTCCTCTGGGCAACCAAATGAATCCCTTGGCAGAGTGAGCACTTCAACAGCACTGTGACTCCAGGGTGGTCTCTGAGAAGAATGTTCTTCCCCTACTTAGGTCTCATAACAAACACATCAGGGGAATGGCGACCCACGGCAGGTCACAGCCACTTCCTGGAAAAGCTAGACTCGTGTCATCTTCCTGTTCTCTGGGCCATCCACCCCGCAATGCCTTCTGCTACTGCCTCACTCACAGTCTGTACAAAATACAGAAACAATAGAATCGAGGGTTTCTTTTCCTTCTCTGTGCTCAATATGGTTGAGCTGGCTCATTGTGGAAACCTGTACTTTCTTTTGCTGCAAAGCTGTTTTCGTGAACACTCACATCCTGCAAAGACAACCAGTGGCATGTGTGATTGCCAGACTTAATGCTGACTAAGTCAGAAAGATAACCTTCTAGAAACCTGTTCTAGTTAAAAATGCCAATTTTATAAAAGTGGTATCAATTCCACTGACTTCCCTGCTGTTAAGGAAATGGGGTACATCTAGCAAGGCAAGGATATATATTCCATATCCTGTGTTTCCCCACTGTCTGCTGACATCAGCCAGAGTGACTGCCTGGGGAATGATGACGACACCAAGAATAAGCATGAAAATCACCAGCACTGACTGTTTGCTGTGTGACAGGATGGGCAACTCTCTGAACACTCTACAGGCATGAATACACCCATGACTCAATCCTCACAGGCAGGTATTTATTCTCAATTTACAGAGGAGGAAACTGCAGATTCACAGGATGGGAAATGCTGGGCTAAGATATGAGTCTAGCTCTGGTCTCATCTCCCTTCTCCATCCTGCTTTCCTGTGATTTCTTGAGGGGCGATAGAGTTCAGAGACTGGCTTAGAATAAGTCAGGCAAACAGGAAAGAAGAGAGAGAATCCACGGATTCCCCAAGTCTGGCCCAGGGAGACCTCAGGAGGGGCGCAGGGGATCTGCAAGGCCTGCACAGCTGCTCCCTGGGGCCTTTTCACATCTGGAACTAGGCACTGTGCTGGCGTCAGGCTGGAAGTTGCCCTGAGGACCTGGAATGTTCTCTCCTTCTCCCTCCTCATCCTCTATCTCCCCACTAGTTTCTAGCATTTTCTTTTCAGGTTCAGAAGTCACTTCCTCACAGAGGTGGCCTTTCTGGACTCCCTCATTTATGCTGCCAGTGCCTTGGTAGACAACAGGATCCTGTCCCCTCCTGAGGACGAGGCCACCTCTGCCCTTCTCATCGATGCACCCAGGCCCCGCCCAGGCTGAGGGCAGGGGCAACGTTCCTACATGATGAATTTACAGACTGAATGGACACCTGGACATACAGACATAAGGAAGCTCTTACATGGCTAATGAAAACAGATGGTCTCTTTCATAGATGTAATGATTTCATTACCTGTGATCAAAACGTAAACAGGTTGCTGAATACCCTACTGAACATGGACAACTCACGAGAAGGAATCGCAGAGTGAGTGATCTGTGGTCAGTCACACCTGCTGGGGGACCCTGACTGGCTCACCCAGCCCAGAACCGCCCCAGAATGATGATAGTGACAGTGTCCAGCATCTCACCCCCCACCTGGCACTTCTCCTTAGTATAACCTTGACACATGCTTCAGAAAAGTACTGTTCCAAGCCTTCTCTTCAAGGTTGCTTGAGTATCATCACGGTTGAGCTGATCTGTTCACAAGTTCATCCATCTGTGGTTCATCCATCCCTCACCTACTGCTCATCCTCACTAAAAATTTCCTAAGAACAGGACTGCACCTCATACGTCTCTGGAATGCCACGGTACTCAGCTCTGCACACAGTGGGCGCTCAAATACGTGTTTCGCAAACTAAGCGAGTTCCACTGTAGATACATCAGCTGACTCTTGTAATTCAGGAATATTAAAAAAGTCACAAAATTTCATTTCATAAGCTATGCCATTGCTGAAATGACACCCAGCCTTTCCAGTGCTAAATATCCATTCCTTTAGACATTCCCATTTCTCCAATTCCCATGAAATTCCCATTTCTCCACTCAAATGGATGGACTCAGGACTTTGATCTATTCTTGTGCTGATGACTCCCAAATTTTACCTCATGTCTTTGAAATTCTGAGACTTTTAAAAGGCTCTCAGGGAAGCCATGAGCAATGAGCAGAAGTGTAGGGTGCGTGATTTAATTTTGCTTCTAGATTTGGGCCTCTATCTCATGCTGGCAAGGAAGGCATCCTCCCACTCCAGGGTGAAGGTGGTGGCCACTTTTGTGACCTATTTGGAACCGAGTGCCTTGTATTGGACCTTCAGAACTTTACGTGATTGGGAGAGAAAAATGAGAAATAATGAATCAACTCCACGCTAAGACGTTCATTAATCTCGATTGACATTTATATAACCAATCAGTGTCCTCCTGAAAATGGACAAATTCAGGCCAATACTGGACCTGAACACTGAGGTGTTCGGGGGACCACAGGCATTTAGGTCAATGCCGGGAACTCCCAGCACTTAGTCAGCCCACAGCGCTTAGTCAGCCCACTGCCCCATCCTGGCCACCAGCTCCACATCGTCTCACCTCATTCTTTAGGCTCCTGGCCAGGAAATGCTCAGCCACGTGGGCGGGAAGCACATTCTCCAGTAGCACGCGGTTCAGGTTCTCCATAGTTTCTATCTCTTCCCGCTCTTTTTTGAACTTGTTCTTCCATAAGAAGTCTAACCTACAGTAATATTCATTCTGTTACAAGAGGACACAGAGGTAAAGAAACAATAGGCATCTCGTCCTGCCAGAGAGCGGAGGTTTTAAAGAGAAAATTAAAAGACCGAAACAAAACCGAAAAAAGAACCCCCAAACAGAACTGTCACCTTCCCTACAGAGCCCTCTGTTCCCCCCAAATGGCTCTCATAAAACCTCCAACATGGATGTGCAAAAAACTAGTTCAGGAAAGAACCAGCTTCAGGAATAGAGAAAATATTTATATCGGAGGCTTGCAAGAAAAGAAGACATGAAAGCTTCTCGCATACTTATGTTCATCGAAGATGGCTTGAATTAGTTCTTGAAAAGAGGGATAATAGAATATAAATAATGAATACGTGAAAAGTGAAAAGCACATTAATAGAGAGAGTGCTTTGTTGAATGATTTGCATTTAAAAAAACAATAGTGCCCATTTATGGCAGTTAGCTTTTAATATTTAAAAATCAGTTTTCCCCTACCACAAATTATATAATTAAGTAGTCATTGAAAAATATGCATTTTTTTTTCATTTGGTAATTCACTGTACTGAGAGAATTATATTATATTTAGACAAAAGTTCATTTTGATGTAATTTAATTAAGATGGTGCCTGGTAATAAAAACATATGTGTTCATGCTTTATAAGGCATTAAAATTTAATGTTTCTAAAAACCAGTTAACAATGTAGAAATAGAGAGGCTGTGTACCGTCAAAGGCCCTCTTTGGCTTTACCGCCAGCTGTGATGTAAATAATTTAATACAAGGAAACAGACTTGAGTGACTCCTCCTATAACAGAAGGGCCTATGAGAGACAGCGTTTCAGCACAGATAGAAATTTATTGACAAATAACTGCAAAGGGGAACTAAATACAGGGGGTTTGTTTCTTTTATGGTTTGGTTAATCATACCAGTGACAGTACAAAACCACACACACACACACACACACACACACGAATGGCTGCTCACGAACTAATGGAGATTTTTTTTAAAAAGTCTACATTCTAAAACCTGAAGAACATTGGGCATTCATCAATTAGGTGACACACTCAGAAATTGTTCTTCCTTCTCTGAGGTGCCATTTATTTTTATGTCCGATATCCAGACCTTTTTAGGAAAGACTGCAAAAGATAATTTTAAGTGTATTTATATTAAATTTTCACATTAATGCTCCATTCTCCACATTCTGCACTTATGGCAATCATGCTAGGCACTTACAAATAAAGTCCCTTGCTTGGAGAATAGATGATGTATTTGGGTCTTTTGGGGGATCAACCTGTGGTATGGCTGGTTTTAAACTAAAATGACAGAACAATCCACGATGGTGGCAATGAGAAGACACAGGTATGTGCTCCAGATTTGGCAAAAGTGAAACATGAGAAGAAACCCAGGAGCCAGTGGGCAGGCAACAAGCCCAATTCATGCAGGTTAGAAAGGTTTCTGTAAACCACACGAAAAGGCCGCTCAGGTTTTCCAAGCAACTGCTCATGCGTTGTAGGCAAGCATTTTGCAAGTCTCCTACCACAAGGAACCAGAGCAGCCTGGGACCAGCTACATTGGGCGGAAAGTGCCATTTTGCCAAGTCTTCATGTCTGCCCTCCCACAGCAACACTCTGCTATAGAGTCTTCTCCTTGATGTACAGGTCCGTTAGAAACTCACGTGGCAACACCCAAAGGAGGACAAATGTTTCTATCCCACACTGGTTCTCATGGATTTAACAGTGTCCCCCAAAGACAATTCTAAGTCCTATTCTCCAGTGTCTGTGACCGCGACCTTCACTGAGAAGAGGGTCTCTGCAGATGTAATGACCTTCAGGATCTCAGCAGAGATCAGCCTGGATTTAGGGTGGGCGGGGACTCCAACGGCTGCTGTCCTTATACGAGGAAGAAAGGGCGATTTGGCAGAATCACAGGGGAGCTCATGGGGAGAAATCCAGCAGAGGGCCAGTCGGGAGCCCCTGTCTCCGTGACTCTGCCTGTCACTTCCAATAACACAGCAGCCCTGCCTCGGGAACCTCCATTCCTCACATCGCCACCCATCTCTCAGGTTCTATCTGCGGCTATTCTCCATGTTCTCAGGGGCCCAGGGACCACTCAGAAAAACGACATCTGCTCTTCATTCACAGCAAGGGCAGGAGACAGCAGGAAGCCTGGAAGCGACATCCAGACCAGATGGGGACCCCAGAGGCCCTCACTGCTGTTTGACATCCCAGCACAGTCTCCAGGTCACTCCTGTGTTTTGTCTACGTCTGAAAACACACTGAGGAACCAGAGGGATTTATGTCTATCTACACAGACAGAAGAAACAGTCCCTGTCCGGGGTGCAGGAAGCATGTGACCACCTTTGCTTGGATTCTGGACTGTCACACATAGTGATCTCAGCCTCACTTGTGGGCCACGAGGCTGCCAACTGCCTGCTTCCACATCTGGAGTGAGCCCACCTAGAAGGCAGACCCTCGATGGCAGTGTGCTGTTTAAACCCGGGAGAAATACAGGAAAGGCCCTTGAGTTGGCCAGCATTTCCATCACAAACTCGATTTCAGTACAGAGAACAGGTCTGTAGCTCTTATCCAGGGCATGTATTATGTTTTCATTAAGATTTCTTAGAAACCGACAGCAATATTAGTATACTAACTTGCTCAGAAAGCAAACACATCACCATCAATTCCGAAAAGATGGTCATGGGGCCATGGAGCCATTAGGACAAATGACGACAAAAATAAGTTGCAAAATGTCTGTGTGATGGTTTACAAAACCATTCAGGAAATAAACAACTCTGAGGATATGAACACATATGAAACCTAAAATCCTGATTACAAATATTGAATGTCAGTTTATAACGTATTTGTTTTTCCAGAAGGGTGTACAGAAACTCTACATCTCAGACTGCAGTTCCTCTTAGCTTGGATGTCTTGGGACCTTAGCAAGTCATTCTCTTAATGATTTCAGACTGCATGTCAGCCTTCTGGCTCACGTGGGAATATCCTTGGTGCTACTTGGTGTTAAAGGACGACTACGAATCGAGTTCTCCCGGGGGAAGTAATGACTTTGAGTCCTCTAAATGTACGTATTACTTACTGTCACGTTAGTGACAAAAAGGAATGACTCCTGTAAGACCAGCATTCATTCTACTGTGTTAAATTAATGTCCAACCATAATATTATCGATTTTGACTATTTATCTTAAATCCATTAGAGAGTGACCGATGGGCAGGCGGAGGATTCAATAACATTTATGTAGTGGGATGGAGTGTTTACCATCTCAATGATGAATACATATATGGGAGAATTCAATTCTATTCTAGGTTCTTAAATGTATTGCTCTGAAGCCCTCTGAGTGATCATTCTAATGGGAGGAAGTGCAGGACAAAACATCCCAGGTAGGAAACGGAGAAACAGGTGACCCCACAGAGGAGATGGCCATGTTGTTTCTTGAGGGATGATGTCTAGGTGATATTCTGCAAGGAACTCCGGTTCTTTTACTTCCAAACTACAGTGTTTCCTGGGGGAGGACATGCTTTTTCTCTATGAGCGAGAACAGACAGCTGGTCACTATGGAGAAAACCAGGTAGTAGGAGAAACAAACGCAACCGGGGCAAAAAAAAAACAAAACAAAAATCGGGACATGGTATTATATAATAGATTAATTGAAATGTACAGGTTGTCAATAATGGAAGCCAAAGGAAGCAGAACCAAGCAGGTGCCAGGGACAGAGGCCGGGGAGGGCAGCGGAGAGACAGGGATCTCCCAAGCTCCAGGAATAGGGGTGAGGGCTGTCCCCTGACCTCTGGGGAAGGCTGCCACTTGCACCACTCTGGCCGACAGAAGACTACAGTCCCCAGGCTACTGGGCTGTCACTCACAGATCTGGATTCTGCCCTGACGATCGACAGCTTCCTACTTAACAGTTTAGTGATGTGTATGTAATTTAATTGGCTTTGTATCTTAGCTGGTTCTTTCCAAGTGAATCACTTCTTCGACTCATGCTCTCCACTGAAGCACTCAAAGCTAATTTGGACTGAGGAAGGCAGAGTTGTCTGCATGAGATGAGTCTGCTCTTTGGGCAATCGTCTTTATGGGCAGGCAGAGGGAGAACATTGCCTGTAAAAACCCCTGCACTCACAGCCTCTACTGGGAGACCAACAGGGGGTGGGGGCCCAAGGAGGAACAGGTTCATTCACATCACAAAATAAAATGTTTGAACAGAGGGCTGTATTTCTAGAAATGATTGCAAGCGACAGCAAAAAAAAAAAAAAAAAAAAAAAAAGAGGCATGCTATACACTCTGCAAAGCAAATGAAACCCAATCAAGGGATGTCAGCTATGAGGGAACGCTTTTTTTTAGCCTTACGAGATGTCCAAAATGTATTTTGAGCTTTAACAAGAAAACTGATTTGGATCACGAATATTCACAAACTTTGCCACTTGTGGAAAAAATGAAAGACCTTTTTCCTTTTGTCTCTAAGCCCACATACCTGATCTACCTACACTCCCCTACATAAGATGATTCTGATGCTTCAACATTGGTTTGCATGAAAGTAACTACAATGCACATCAGCAAAGTATTATTAACACAGCACCGTATAGAAAGTTAGGCAAAAAATCAGACTTCTTACCTGTCTGCCCAGGACAAGCAGTGTGATGAAGAATATAAAGAGAGATACTGAGCCCATGGTCTTTAGGTCTTTCCAAATGCCTGGTCTATTAAAAAACAAACAAACAAAAAAACAGACAAAAACAATACAAAATGACAGACACACAGGACTTAAAATTTGTGTCAGCAACTTCAGAATCTCTAGTGCCTGTTTACATTCTATTCCCACCAACACACGCGTGTTTCCAAATATATCTTCAAACTCTGATTACATCAAAACAACAAAACAATCCCATTTTGAGAGCTCAATAAAAAAGTCCCTCCAAATTAATATAGATTTCTTACTTTATACCATGCTCTAAGAAATACAAGAGGAAGGAATAGCAGAGTCTTAGTAATATTTTTACACTATCAATATGGATAATGTGACATATGAATGTTGCACAATTAACTTCGCAAACTTTCCACCATGTGCTTATACAGTGGAAAGTTCACAAACTTAATTGTCCCATCTTCCGTATGATACCTTCCGTTTTTTTTAAGTCATTATTCTCAGAAAGAGATATTTTGCTAGAATTTAATAATCATGTAAGGTATAAAAATGAAGAAGGAAACAATTTCTGCAAGCTACTGTAACCTATGAATAAGATACTTTCATACGACTTTCTCGCACGCACCCATTCTTATTCCCTTTTTCATATAAATGCTTTTGTATCAGAAGGGCATGAAAAGGATGGAAACCCTAGATCCACTGGCCTACTTCCCCTCAGGTACAGGCAGACATCAGTCACTTATCCCTGCCCAAGTTCTCCCATGTTGGCCCGGGCCCTCCATCCTCACCTCAACATTCTAGGCAATGACCACCTACACATCTGAGTTTGCTTGTGGGGTGGTCAATTTTATGAGTCAACTTGAGTGGGCTACAAGACGCTATTAGGTCAAACATTAATTGGGTGTTTCTGTGAGGATGGTTTGGATGAGATTAACATTTGGCAGGTGGAGTAAATGAGATTGCCCACCATAATGTGGGCGGGCCTTATCCATCAGTTGAAGGCTTGGACAGAAGCAAAGGTTGACCCAACATTGAGCCAGAGAGAATTCTCTCCTACCTGTGAACTGTGACATTGGTTCTTCCTGGTCCTATAGCAGCTTCTGTCCTTCAGACTCAAACTGGGATATCAGCCCTGCGTATTTTGGACTTGCCAACCTCCATTATCAGGTGAGGCAATTCTTGGTGATAAATCGTACCTGTCTGTCTAATCTATATATCTACATCTCTATCATCGATATCATGTCTCTGTCTAGTCTGTATCATCTATCTATATCTCTATCCGTATCTAGATCTATATGATGCCTATGTCTATATATCATCTATCTCTACATCTATCTCTATCCGTCGATTTCTATCCATCTATATCTATATTTATATCTATATCTATATATGTCTATCTCTAGATCCATCTCTCTCTCTCCATATTTACATCTATCTATATCTATATCATCTATATCTATATCTATCTATATCATATCCATATCTATATCTCCCATTGGTTCTAACTCTGTGGAGAAGGCTGAAAACACAGAATGCAAGGAGAAATCTACTGCCGTCCCCCATGGTAGTCCTGCATAAACTGACAAATGATAGTTTCCCACATGTAACTATAGACAGACCTGAAAGAAATGTTGATGATGTAGAGATACCATGTCACACAAGCATCATACATCACATTAAATCATCTATAAATATCACTTTGTGCTTGTGAGTTGAAGTTGCTTTGAGATTTTTCTGCTTCTCCAAGGAGGGTTCAAGTGCTGATGAGATAATAAGAGGAATTGATAACAATACTAAAGAAAAGAGCTCAGGTGGGCTTTGAAGTAAGATAGCCCAGGATGGAGTCTTGGCTCCACCCTCTCTACTGAGCTGTGGGACCTAGGAGAAGCCCCTCCAAATCCCATGTTCCTTATGAGCCAAAGGGGGTACCAATACCTACCTTACGGGGTGTGTTGCTGACTAGACACCTGGTACAGAGCCTGCCACACAGGAAGCGGTTCCTAGATGGCACTCATGATTTTTAGTATTAACCAGAGTAACAAGAGAGGGGATGGAACTAGGAAGTTACAGATAAGGAATGAGCGGTGAGTGTCATTAACAAAACGCAAGTTCCAAGCTCAAAAGGAAAGTGGATTCTTGCAGAAATGAAGACACAATTACCCGGTCTCAGTGGTTCAAGAGCTTAGGACCTCAGAGAACTCTCCAGAAAGACTGTGTGCATTTAGGGTGCTTTCCTCCTGACCAAACCTCTTGTGGCTAGAAGAATACGAGCTCATCAGCCATAACAAGGTCACCAGCTTCTCTCTGAGAATGAAATCAGCTGAAAAGTACCATTTTTCTGTCTTGCTAGTGTTGGTTTTAAGAAACAAGGTTCCTTTGCAGCCCTGTCAGCTGTGTCAAACAGCACAGTTGAAGGGACTCAGGGGAGCAGATGTTTATAAACTCGCTGACTTCAATGAATGCTAAACTCATTTTTTTTCCTATACTGATTGCATCCACACAATCTTGACCAGTTAGTAAAAGTGGTACAATGCAGCCAACAGCCCAAGAAGACGGTGCAGGCTGAGTTTTTAATTTTCATATTGCTTCACGAACATCTTACTACTTCACAATTCCAGGGGTTTGAGAAAGTAGCTAGGCCACCTCCCTCTTCCACCCACCATCCCTGTAAGCCCCAGACTAAGAGTGAAATGCTAACTCTCAGGTCAGGACCTTGCAGGAGCTTCATTGGTGTAACCAATCAGAACTCATGTCCCCTTTGCATTCCCAGGTAAGGGGCCAGATGCCCCAAACATACAGAGCCAGCTCAGGTCCCTCTCACTGATGGAGAGTGGGAGGGAGGATCCCTTTATGGAATTCATGGCCTGCAGACCTCCATAGGCTGACGAGCAGATTCTTCTAATCACAGCTAGCTTGACAGGGGGAAAAGAGCCCTCAATGCAAGCACAGCCTTTCTGGAGAGTTCTCTGAGATCTCAATTGGGTTTGCAATTAATCACACAGAAAATACATGTAAGCAACCTCCTGGGAAAAATCCCTTTTTGGCACTCCTCCTATTAATGCATTTAAACATTGGTTTAGGGGTGGAAGAGTCCTGCTCTACTCATCTCTCAGACCTTGAGTCCTCGTGGTGGCTGCAGGTGGGGACTAGGGATAAGCAAGACAGGGAGGGCCTCACTGCTGGGCAGGGTAGTGGACTTGAAAGTACAGACCTAAGTGGACCTCAGTCATCAGGAGCGACAACACAGCCTGTAGAACAGACTTGTGTACCAACACATGGTGCCGTTTCCACTCCTGAGAGTCTCTGTACTAGGAAGGACTGCATCTTGTTTTCTTGGGTTTCATTCAGGTGTCTTTAAAACTTCTTTTATTCAAGTAGCCCAAAAGCACTGTCAACGTCCCCCAGAACCCCTGTCTCCCCTGTAGGCCTCTCACGGATGGCTGCTGTCAGGGTTCCTATAGCTTGAAGGACGAATTTCTCCGTCCATAGATTCACTCCCGGGTTACCTTGTTGTTTGTATGTTTGTGGGAGAGGTGAGAAGAAAAGGAATTTGGTGTGTGGAGGAAGCACCTGGAAGAGAATCAAATTCCAGGAGGTCTTCTTGGCAGAGTCTAGTCAATTGTGTTGATCATTTTATTAGTTTCCCAAGACTGCCAAAACAACAAACCACACACTCTGTGGCTTAAAACAACAGAAATGTATTATCTCATAGTCCTGGAGGCCAGAGTCTGAAATCAAGGTGTCAGCAGGGCAGGGCAATGCTCCTTCTGAAACTTGCATGGAAATCCTGGCTGGCCTCGTCCTACCTTCTGGTGGTTGGCCACTAGCTTTGGCACTCCTTGGCTCATTCCTGCATCACTCCAATGTCTGCCTTCATCATCACATGACATTCTCCCTGTGTATCTCTGTCTTGCTTTGGTCATCTTCTTATACGGACACCAGCCATGTTGGATTAGGGCCCACCTCACTCCAGTATGACTTCATCTAAACTCAATACATCGGCAATGACCCTGTTTCCAAATAAAGTCATGTTCTGAGGTACAGGGCTTTAGATCTTCAACACATCTTCTTTTGGGGACACAGTTCAACACATAACAATTAGGTTAGCCATTTATATAAAAACGATAGCTATTAGGTGTCAGGCCTTTCTCTCTCTCTCTCTCTCTCTCTGTCTCTCTCTCTCTCTGTCTCTCTCTCTCTCTGTCTCTCTCTCTCTCTGTCTCTCTCTCTCTCTCTCTCTCTCTCTCTCTCTCTCTCTCTCTCTCTCTCTCTCTGTGTGTGTGTCTCTCTCTCTCTCACCTCTTTGAGTTTTAAGGATGAAATCCATTCCAGACTTTCACATACGAGGGTTGTTCTATCAATGAGTTATACAGTGGGGAAGACAGAGCTAATAGAACTGAGGAAGTTTCTAACTCTAAGACTCAGAACTCAGCCAAACTTCCAACCAAAATGTGACCAAATGTGCTTTCTTTGATACCTAAAATTGGAGTCTGGAGACTTATATACCCAACATGCCTGTAGCCACACACTAATTTGTAGTTGGCCTTTACCTGAGGCTGTTAATAGGGCATTCACTTTGGCTCTCAAGTTTTGAGAGTCCAAAGGAACAAAGAAACCTGACAAACTGAGTGACAGATATGTCACCAGGGATTACCTGGTGAACCTGTATCTAACCTAAAGGCAAACAGTTCTGGTGAGGAAAGAAACAACATTTTCATTCCTCTCAGGGGAGAAAGCAGTCCTGGCAGGTAGACGCAAACATTTAAATTTACAAATTTTGTGTTTTTCTAGGTGAAGTAAGCCTCTATGTTTTACGAAGAAAAGTACCCCAAGAAACTTAGTTTCTGTTGTGTTGGTAATAGTAGATAAACCGACGTAAAAGCGTGATATATCTGTATTTATATATAGATCACCTCTTCTTTATCCATTCATCCATTGACAGACACTTAGGTTGTTTCCATGCCTTGGCTATTGTGAATAATGCTGCAATGAACATGGGGGTGCAGATATCTCTCCGAGGTCCTGGTTTCACTTCCTTTGGATAAAGACTCAGAAGTGGGATTGCTGGATCACGTGGCAGTTCTATCTTTAATTTTGTGCAGAAGCTCCACATTGTTTTCCACAGTGGCTGCACCCCATTTTACATTCCCACCAACAGTGCCCTAGGTCCCTGTTCTCCCCATCCTCGCCAGCTCTTGTCTTTTTGGTGACAGCCATTCTGACAGCTGTGAGGCTGTATCTCATGTGGTTTTGATCTGCATTTCCCTGATTAGTGATGTTGAGCATCTTTTCATGTACATGTCCACCATTTGTGTGTTCTTGGAAGCTGCAAAACGCGTCTTGCTCCTGCGTGTGGCAGAAGTTTTAAGCCTGTTTTCCTCCTGTCCATCCTGCAATGCCCCAGGCCCAGTGCTGACAGCTTCCTTTTTGTTTTCCCAAACAAAACTTGCTAATGTTGAAGTTGCATGTTTGGGCCAGCTTTCTGTGTGTGCTCCCTAGTCCTCAGCCAACACTCGCTCTCTCCGCTGCCAGTGGGGGTGCACACAGGGAGTTGGCCATAGAACAGGGTGCCGGGTGAGGTACATGGAGCACGGGGTGCCTGTGGGCCAGTTGGCGTGGGGAGGAATCATGGGTGAGGTGCTCCCTACGGCTCATGGGCAGAATGCATGATGGGGGTCACAATGCAGTCAGCAGAATCCTTTTAATGCCCTTTGAGAGTCCTCTCTGCCATTCTTGCAGCTCTTCGTGACCCCCAGTTGTGACGCTTCCGATTTAGTACTCTGGATGGGTCAAGAAAGACATGGGCCTCCTGTAGTGTCCTGCACAGCTGGGAAGCCGGTGCTCATCACACGTGCGTGTTTTTCCTCCGCAGGAGAAGCCATGGGTGAGAAGGTGTCTTGGCCCTAAGCTGTGCTGCCTTGAGGGAGGGGTGAGGTGGGTGGACTCAAACTGTTCCTACCTGAATGCATTCAAGCTTGCAGTTTTCTTCCAGTGGTGTGCTGGAACCTCTCCTCTGGGAATGTGGACTTCCACAAAGGCTCTCTGGTCCACGGGTGACTGGCTCAGAGTATCTTTCAGGGGCTCCCAGATCACAGCTGAGAGGGGCTGGGACAGGTCCATGGGCCACCAGGGTCCATGCCCGGGACCAAGGTCTGTATGACTATTACCTGATACATGGGTAGGTAAGACTCCTCCTGGACCCTTTGGCTCATGGTGCTGGAGGGTACCACTTCCACAGATGCAAACTATTAGTCTGTGGAAGGTGCCGATTATTATTGTTGTGGTTGGGGGTGGGACGGGAAATGAGAGACATCTTATTTCATCCTGATGCTGATGTCACTTTTCTGTGACTCTGACCATACACAGCTCCTCACATCTGCGCTCCTTAAGCTAGCTCCCTCCTTGAAGGGGATGCCTGGCTTGGGACTTAGGGACAGTCACTCTCAAGGCACCAGCCCAGATCAGTTTTATTTATTTACTTTTTAAAGGATCTTCGTTCCAGTTCCCTGTCTGAAAGAGCTGTGTCAGCATCAGTAAGCCAGACAGAGAATGAGGAAATCTGTATCTGTCGTTTGATGGGGAATCTCTTAAATCTCAGAAGAGAAAGCAAACATTGACATTGATGGGTTTGGGCTCTGGCGTGAGGTACAGGGTTGCGTCAAACACACAAGGAGGCTGAGAAATCAGGAGGGAATTCTAAATTTCCACTTCTCAGAGTCGCTCACTTGGGTTTATTTTTAAACTGATATTAGAGAAAATTTGGTATTATGTTTGAATTCATGTAGTATATTCATCTTTCTGTGGACGAATGCTTTGGGAGGTATTGTGGCATCTCACGAAGGAACCAGGTCTGGAAGTGCCAGAACTTTAAGGTCAAGATTAGAAATGGGGAGACAGGTGCACCCACCTAGAGAGGATACTGGCTTCCTGTTGGAAGTGAAGGCCAGTCCCTGAGGCTGCTCACCTCAGCCCTCCCTAGCTTTAAGGCTATCGTAAAGACAAAACCAAGAGAACAAACACAAAAGATCTTGAATGAAATGAAGAGGCTCTGACAGGAAAAACTCCTTTCCTGCAACCAAATTACTGCTGTCTTGCTGCTGGGGTCCTAATCACAGGCAGTGCTTCTCACTCAGATCCCCAAAAAGTAAATGTCACCCGTCAGGAACTTGCTAATCTCATTTCTTCTTTTGCTACAGCTGTGTAGTACATTCAGGAGCTTTAAATTTAATAAAGGGGAGTTTAATATCATCGTCTGCTGCGTGTAAAAATCAGGAACGGTACATTTAGTTAGCGATTTGATATGGGCTGTCTGGATACAGTACAGAAATATTAAAGCATGTTTGGTTGACAATTGTGAGAATTTATTGGAAAATTAACTGCTGGTTTCATTCTCATCTTGGCTAAGGAATCATCAAATTTCCTTAATACAATTATGCATTTTTGCCACCCTACTACCCTAAGCTTGATTACAGATTATTAGGACTTCATGGTGTGGAGAATGATGAAAATTAAATTAGGTGAAGGGAAGGCAGTGCAGTTGTGTTTCTGAAAGTGTTCTTATGGGTCAGAAACGTGTGCACACTGAAGGACCCACTGTGGTTGACACTAGGCTGCAAAGGACAAGTCTGTGGGTGTGTGTTCTCAACTCAAACCATCTTTCCAGAGCGACAAATCCTTGCAAATATTTAAGGATTTGCTTTACGTTAAAAGAAATATAGAAATATTATGGAGGATTACTTAAAGTGCTCACAGAAGAAACATGAAGGCTGGTGGGTCCAGGAATAAATCTAACATTTGGGATAAAACATTGTTTTGCTGTTAAAATGTAAGACAGAGAACATCATGATGATTAAACCTTTTTTCAAGCAGGGAATATAATATTCATTAGAAGCTTATGGAAGCAATTTAATCACAGGAAACCTTGTATAAACCCAAGTGAATGGCCCTGAGAGGATTGTTCTATGAGCATCTAGTCCTAAGGCTGGGAGAGTAACAAACACAATCATACCTTTTCCTGGAAGTCAATTTGTTCATAGAACGGAGAATTGCCACAGTTGATAAAAGCTCTCCCTTCTATACAAGGGTATTTTAGGAACTTTCCCAATGAAATTTAGCACTGTAACTCGGAAATACATCCACTTATTTTTCCAGTATTTTTGTGTATGTCGAACCAACTGTTCTGAACATGGGGACCATTTTGCTTTACAGGGCACATTCGGCAATGTCTGGAGGCATTTTTGTTTGTCGTGACTTTGAGTGATTGTGTCTGGCATTAAGTGGCAGAGGTCGGGGGGTCTGCTAATTATCCTACAATGCACAGGGGAGCTCCTCATCCCCAACAGAATATTATTCAATACAAATCATCAATAATGCTGAGGGTGAGAAACCTCGGATTATTCTTATCGATAGAGTACAGATAACAAAATCATCTCTCTCCACCACTGCATGCTTTCTGAGCATCTATGATAATACACATTCTACGCAATCTGTAATAAACACACATATCATCCTCTGAACCATCACTTGAAGGAAACTCTCACCCAGTGATTACTAATGACTCTCCTATTGCTACTTTGCATTTACTCATCCCACACTCACGTTACCAATGTCCCCAGAAAGAACTAACGTAAAGAGGAGGAAGAGGAAGCAGGTTACCTCTCAAATAAGACCTGGCTGTAATCATCGAGGACGTGGGCGTGCGTGTGGAGAAAGATGGTGTTGTAGCCCACCAATGCCACCATCATGATCAACATTTTCAACTCGTAATTCACCCGCAGGAAAACTGAGCAGGAGATCAGTCCCAGAATGCAGCTGTAGATGAAATACTAGAACAGGAAGACACGTCAGAGGAATACTCAGCACCTCTCCTGACAAATGCTGAAGTAAGAATGAAACTGGGGATCACCATCAAGCTCACTGGTCAACTTAGAAATGTGCTGTGAAAGCAGATGCCTTTTTCTGCTCATTGATCCAGTGGTCAGTGCTTGAACACATTTGATCTAGAATACTCATTGCGTGGCTTGCTGACCCAGCTTAGCATGTTTAATAAAAATAATCATACACATTGTCAAATAGAAACAATCCAAAAAAATTTGGACATTATAAGCCAACGCCATTTGCTTCTTGAAAATGAAAATATGACTACCTACACATTTACAGATTTTTTTAAAATTAGAGCATGCAGAATCTTTTTTGGTCTTTTGTTTTTTATTAGTTTCAGATGCACAAAACAAAGTAATAATTAGAAGTTTATCATTTATATCCCTCACACTGTGTGAACCCCCCTCCCCCATCACTAGCCCTCTGACATCGCACAGAGCCATTACATTTCCACTGTCTCTATTCCTAATGCTGTACTCCGCTTCTTGTAAATATATATATAAACTTGTATTTGACATTCATTATTGTTCAGCTTCAGCTTCAGGTGTACAGTGCAGTGATCAGGCATCTACATCATCCCTGAGGTGGTCGCCCTAACGAGACAAGTGTCCATCAGATACCCTACAAAATCTTTACAATGTTATCGATTACATTCCCCAAACTTACTTTCGTATCCCCGTGGCAATTTTGTGCTTTCTAATCCCAAGGGGGCGGTGTGTGGTGATAAGGGGGAAAATGAGGGGATTGGCCTTTCTTTAATCCATTAAGAGGCTATAAATCACTATGGGTATTTCTGTTAAAAGCATAACAAGCACAGGCATTTTGTTAAAAGAAAAACTGTGTGTCAGAGGGGCTATCTAAAACAGAAAGAATTTTAAAAACTAAAAGTTTTGACCAAGGTAAGTCAAATACCCTGGAAATGGACAGGCACTGGAAGAAACAGGAAGAACCGAGTATGGGAAGAAGTGGGTACTCGCCATCTTTTCAGTTCATAGGGAGCAGCGGCAGGCCAGCCCAGGGTTAACTTTCTCACTATTTACCACGACGGACGGACGCAGTGGAGTCAGGATAGCCCTGGATTCCATCCTGCTTTAGCCACTCATTGCCTGAGTTACTTTAGGTCAGCGACCTAGCTTGCCTGTGTCGCAGTGTCTTCATCTGTAAAATGAGGGTAATAATATCCTCATTTTCTTCTCAGGTCACTGAGAAGAAGAAATAACGCTCAGAGCCTGGAAGGACTAAATGACATGGCTGCCATTCTCTCAAAGCCCTGATTTGCCACATCAAGGGGGTTTTACATCAAGGGGTTACGGCACTAGCTTAGCATTCCTGGGACAGAAAAAGTACTGAAAAAAGTTTAATAATTGTAATGAAACATATATCTGATGGAGGCTTGATAAACCCTGTCTTTAAAAACTAGCCCACTTTGTAAGCTACTCCATTTTAGTTTCATTACATGGAATAAGCCATGGATAAATTGCTTATTGTTGCTATTCCAGCTCTTTTATTTCCCCAGGTAAGGTCATCCACAATAAGCTATCTGGAAGGCTACCGATATTAGCTCATCAGTCCTGTTCTTGGGGAAGAGAGGAAAGTCAAAAAGTGAGCTGCAGTGGTCAGGCAACGTGATTCTTCCTTTACGTAGAGTCTGCTGTTATAAGTATCAACTGGGGATCATTGTGAGATTTGGTTTTAAAAAGGATTCTGCTTCTAAAATTATGCCAAAAACCATTATTAGAATGACAGGTATCAACCAGTACAGCCTCATTAAATGAAAAGCAAAATAAGGTGCCATTTAGATGAATATTTTTTAGGGGGGGATAGGATTGTAAAGGTTTTCTGTAATAACCCTAATTAAACAACAACATGCCAGCCAATACCTGTACAAACATGTCTATGGTTTTACATTTTAAAATGCATTTCTAAGGCTTTTAAAAAGCTTTCACATTTCAGGACTATCTATGAAAATACATACGTTAATGGAAAATAGGCTTTTAGTCCATTTTCTATTAAGAAAAAACCTCTCTAGAATGCTTGCGGGCCATGCACCAGGTATTCTGGGAACTAACTAAAGTTAAGTTGGGACCCTGCAGATGCCACAGAGGGATGTGTGAATGAGGGAGAATGACTCAGAAGCCCTGATTGTCAGCCGTCACTACCTCAGGACGCAGCCCACCAGGGAGAATGGCCGGTGGTGGAGTTCAGGCTCCCAAGCTGTTCTCTATTAGGGGAGAAGTCCTGGTGACCTTATTTTTATACAGGTTTGATACAGTTAATCTAATGAGTAGTTAAGAGTTGTACTCGTTATTTATATGATAATTTAAATTAATAATTATTAATATTATTTTAATTACTAAATAATATCATTCATTAATATTAGTTAACATTAAGATAGCTAAGTGAATATTAGTTAATATAGTCATTGACATTTTTGATATAATTAATCAATGCAATCAACTGGCATTTTAACACCAAGGGAATAGCCACTGGTATCCTGGGTAATGCACCGAAGTCTCCTTTGGCCTCAGTTTCCTCACCTGGAAAATGGGAATTCCCATCGTACCTGATCACAGGGTAGTTTTCCTGATGTGATGCTCTAAGTGCTTGGTAGAGTACCGAGTGCCCACATGGCCAAGCTCCTACAGTTGACTTTGTCGGACATTTTAAAATGACTCTTTTCTTTCTGCTTATAGAAATAATACCTCTGATATTAAAAATTAGGAGACACAAAGAACAGGTAAAAAAATAAGGGTCTCCTACTATCCCCAATATCCAGCTTGAGACTATTAATTATTTTGTGTATATCTTTCCAGGCTTTTTCTTCTGCTACTTATTATTGGCATGATTATTTTAGAAAATTGGTATTATACTGTTTGAGATGTTTTTAAATGATACTTTTTAATTAATAACTTATCAAAAATATATATTTCTATGTCTTTTCCACAACATCTTTTGTAATGGCTGGATATAACTAAATAATAGAATTCATTTATTGAAACAATGGAATGTGTTCTAACTTTTAGGTTGTTTGCTTTGTTTTGCTTGTTTATTGTTGATGTTCTGCAAACACTTTAATGGACGCCCTGGGAGCTAAGTCTTCGCGTCATTAACATTGATTTCCAAAATGAGTATTGCAGGGTGCAAAGTAAGTCTGTGTGGGTGCTTTCTGATTCCTGTTATAAATGGCCCTTAAGAAGATGCATTACTTCATCCACACACAGCAGTGATGGTGGCAGTCCTGTCACTCCTGTCAGCCGCAGGTGTCACATAAGATGGGCTTTGAGAGGCATGAGGTGTACTCTGAGCACATACACAAAACAACTTTCCCCGTGTTCCCAAACATCTATGAAAGGGGAAGCCTGGGTTTTCAGGGCTCCTTTGGGACCCCTGAACTTCTGAGTAAACAAAAGTGTTCCTTTCTGTATAGACAGGACGTGAGCACGCCGAGCGCCCTGGCAAAGCCACCATCATTCTGTTTCTGAAGTTTTATTATTGGGACAACAGTAGCCTGTTGGCTAAGATTTTAAAGAGTTGGTTGTGTGTTTTTGCAGGATCTTTTCAAAGGCTGAGTAAGTATGACCTTTCGCAATCTTGAGTTTCTAGTGATTTGCTTCTTTTGAAAATCGGGTATCATACAGACTTACCCAAATGAAATTCAGAAGGACCGTATTGCCTGCAGTGGTGCCATGCTTGGTGACTTGTTCTACCCAAAACTATTGGATGGAGAGATTCCAAAAAATGCTTTGCCAGATCTGTGTTTCTATCCTGTGGAAACGCCTCTTTACTTTAAACCATTCAAATGCCTTGTGAATGTCACATGGGGACAATTTGGAGGTGTTCTCCCGTCACTGGTCTATGGACCATGTGCTGCTAACCCCGTCCATTCAAGGAGGAAGAGGCAGCCCTCACGTTAGTTGCAATCTTTCTCCAAAGAGTGCAGTTCCACACTGTCCACGGTGAAATCACGGCTGGTAAGTCCCTATGGGTCTCATCTCTCACTTTCCACTTAATTAATAACAAAAAGATGTGTCTAATCCTCCCTGGGCTTTAGTGCCTAAAACGAAAGCCAGGACCCCATGGATCCAGGAGGAAACTTCTGCCATTGTCTCTTCCTGAGCCCACAGGGACCTCCCATGGACCCCGGTCACATGCCTCTGCCAGAGTCATGGCCTCAGAAGAACACCAGATGCAGACGCCCCTATTCTCTATACACACAGCTGTGAGAGGCCCAGGAAGTGGAAATGGCAAGATGAGGAACAGTATCAAAGCCAAATATCAAGGGAACAAGTGAGTGAAAGAAAAAGGAGGAAAGGAAATCTTTATCGCAATTGCTAGTGGGGTTTAAAAGATTGGTAGGACGTTTTAAAAAATACATATTAAATGATCAATTTCAGTCCCTCAAATACTTCATTTAGCATTCTTCAAACTGACTATATGAGACAGAAATGGAATTGGGATAATCTATGCTACTTTTAGATGATTCTTCATAAAATGTAAAGGAGAGTATCAATATATATATATTTTTTGCACAATTCATGGACTAAAAGATATGAGCAGTAAATAACTGATTTACCTCTTTTCACGTAAAAGACTGATGTGTTAGTAATTTTTGAAATTTCAACCTAGGCCTGTTGGGACATTGGTTACAACGACTCAATGATGATTACTGAGGATATAATCACGGGACAGTACTTGCACTCAAACGAGAAGCAGGAATCCAAAATGTGGTTCTGTCATCACTGTGTCAGGGAGCTAACACCAATTCACTGGAACAGTTAGCAAAATCTATGAGCAACAAACCCAGAAATTCAGACATATAATTGAAATGTCATATGCTGGGATAATGTAGCAGTTAAGAGAACAGAGCACGAGTTGTTTGTCAGAACATTAAAATGACACCAAGTTTGCACATGTCACCTAACTGGTGCCAGTCAGCCAGACATTTCTCATCAAAGGCTGGCATTTTTTAACTGTTGCAAACCTACTCAGGTATTGACACCCAAGAAGAAAAGGGACATCTAGAACAGATGAGAAAGGGGAGGCCATATCCTTCAATGGACTAGTAGCATACAGAAAGGAAAGAAACACAAGCTTTCTTACCGGAAGGAAAAACAAGTTTTGCGCCCGCAGAATCGCTGCCTGGTTACTGGAGGCAGAAAGACTTGTGTTGGATGTGTTGGCAGTTAGAGGGATTGTTTCCTCTGAGTCGCTCAGGAAAAACTGCAAAGAAAATGTGCATTTTTCAATGAATTAGCGCAAAGGAGACTGAAGAGTTAGAACTGGGGTACTAAGTTGATCAGAAACCTGCTCCTTCTGGCTGGTGAGCAGGTCATGTGGGCAGCCCTGCAATGCCTACAGCTTAATCTCCTCCTTTTAGAAGCTTGGAGAACTTCTCCTGAAGAAGCACATGACTATTGATTGTTGTGCTACACACTTCGTAGTGAATTCCAGAACTACTGGACTGGTATTTGGGAACACAGAAGCACCTCTGTTAAATATTAGATTAAAATGACAAAGCACAGGGCAGAGGGCTTCTTTAGAATGACCGAGGCAGTCACCTGGCACACAGACACTCCACTCCCTGCCCTGAAAGCAGAGCCTGCACAGTGTGTCTGCAGGGTCTTCACCATCTTGGTCCAAGCATTAAATGAGTCTGTGGAGTTTTATGAGTTTTTGGTTTTAAGAAAAAAACAGTTTTATCGGCATAATGCAATAACCAGTGTCAACATTTCTGTCGATTATTTGTGAGTGGTTGGCAGCTCAGGATCAGGAGGGTTTAAAATTGAGAGGATGGATGCTCTTAGGACTGTTGGAAAGGGGTCCTACTTAAAAAAACAACAACAACAACAACGAAACGTAATCTTGAGAAAATAGGTGATTAAATCTTATGTAATGGTCACCCAGAAGGAAAGTCAACCTGTTAGGAAGGTAGGAGAATCTAAATTCTCTGTCTGTGTCTCTGTTTTTTCTAGAGAAGCTGTGGCACAGCCTTTTGTGACAAGTGATGAAGGGTCCGTCACTTTCTGTACTGTGGCTCAGGGTCGGTGGGACTGTCAGTCAAGACAAAACAGAGAACCACTTGGGCCAGGGCCCTTTTACTGAAAGAAATTCATATTAGCCATAAAAGTAGGTTGTGCTTTCTGCACAGGTTAGCCACACACACTCAAGGTTTGCAAAGTAAAGCTTGCCTGTACAGTTTCTACGGTTGCTTTTGTTTGCTTCCTTCCTTTTTGTTTATTTCCATTGATGGCAGAGTTCATGCCAAACACACCAATTTACTTAGGTAGATAAGAAGGCATTTATTTACTATATTCTTGGGAATATTTCCTCTCAGATTCCAAGAATGATAGTGGATACAGTGATTCTACCCATTCTATCACGTGGTAAAATCAAAACACTGATTTAAAAAATCAAAGAAATTGGGGTGGCTGGTTAGCTCAGTTGGTTAGAGTGTGGTGCTAATAACACCAAGGTTGCCAGTTAGATCCCTTCATGGGCCACTGTGAGCTGTGTCCTCCTTAAAAAAAAAAAAAAAAAAAATCAAAGAAGTGTAGATTTCTTCATTTACTACCAAAGTATTTATCAAAAAAGTCACAACCCCTGGTCGAACTGTAAATGTGCTAATTCTTTGAAAAAGTCATATCAGGAAAAAAAAAAACATTGGTTAGTATAGTTACATAGATGTCAAGTGTATAATTCTGTAATACTTCATCTATATATCACATTGTGTGTTCACCCCCAGAGTCAGGTCCTTCCATCACCATATATTTGATCCCTTTAACCCTCCTCTACCTCCACCCCACCCACTTTACCCTCTAGTAATCACTAACTGTTGTCTGTGTCTATGAGTTTTTGTTTCTTTGTTTGCAAAACCTTCCTGATTATATCACCTCATAGAGAAAATACATTCTTGCTGCACAATGAGTAGACACATATCCTGTGAAAACTTTGTCTTGCAAGGAGGCTGTACACGAAATATGATGATTTGAGTTGGAAAAACAGTAAAGAACTTCCATCCCCAGACCTAACAAAGCTTCCATAATCACTTTTGGCTGCTTTTCCCAGCACTTGTTAACTACCTGTAAAGTCAAGAAACTTCCTTCTACGGGGCATCAACTACAACTTTGAATCAGTTCCCCCATTCTGTCTTCGTGGTCACTTTAAAATAACAAAAGAAAAGCACAGTGAAGATGAGGCTTTCTCACCCACAGGTGTCGCCTCTCACCAGGAGGCCCTGGTCACCATCAGAGCGCTGGCACGAAAGAGACCTTATTCCTTTTGTGTTTGCCCTGGGCTCTCAGAGTGGAAATGAGCTTGTTCCTACTGGAGTTTGTTCTAATGCATTTGCCTCCAGAAAGACCTCAGTGCCGTTTGACAATGGCCAGTGTTTTCCCTATTTCCTGCTGGTCTTTCCCAAATGAAACTCATTCCAAATACTTACCTTTTCCGCTGAACTTCGAAGGAAAACAAATTCTGGTTCATACTATGGTTCCTTGGAACCTCAGATCTTCAATGCGATCACTTTCAAGTGTAAAAGATCCAGGCGGACATATTTTTATTTTGCTGGTAATAATTCTACAGAATACTTGAATCCTTAACACTGTTATGTTTCGGTTTTAGTAGTGACTTTTTCTTTTCATGTCTTGGATCTGGTTTTGTTCCTATAATACAGACACTCGATTTTTGTGAGGGGGAATAATATGTGGTTTTGTACAAATGTGTTTCTCAGTGTGGTGTTACTTTGGAAAAATGAAGAGGGAGTTCTGGGAGATTGAAGGAAGTTGTTCAAGAGGGCCTAACCTCCCCTTTTCTCGGTGAATGAATAGAACATCATTTCTGGGGAAAAAATACAATAAAATAACAAACTCATGTCATCCCCTATGTAGCCAGGCAAATATTCGAGAGCTACTACTCTCTCATTCCTCTCCCTTCCAGGTTTAACTGCCACAACTTTCTCCACAGATTGAATTTCTAATAATCAGAATTATTTGGGGTCCTCTCCGGACCCATCGTAATATTCTACAACCTTTGTCATAATTGCAGAAATGATATCCTCATCTTAGACAAGATATCCTAATAAAATACTAATGAACACTGCACATTTTTAGCTTTATTTCCCAATTTTACCCTTCCCAGGCAATGAAAGACATCTCAGAATCATATTTCTCAAACAGTGTTAAATTATGAACATGCGATTTAATACTGTGCTGTATGCCTGATGACATCGTCACATTTAGAATCCCGCACAGACCCCCAGTTAACTACAGCAGACTCCCTGCACTGGGCCTCACAGAACCACACTGGGCATAGCATCCTCTGGGCAGTTGCTCAGACGAGGTTGCAAAATGATGAGGGAAATCAGATGATGACACTGTCAAGGTGGCAGAGAAAGGTGGCAGAGAATTCGAGCTTCTCATGCATGATTCTAAACAGTCAGATGGACACTAAAATGGAACAGAACATGCAGGTCATTGGCAATTTGACAGCCCAAACCTAGCAGTTGACAAAAGTCTGGATAACTTTTCCTCCACTTTTTACTGGGGTGTTTAGTGTCACATGGGTGAACATGAGGTATTTAAAATGTCCTGTTAGAACCTCAGAATTCATTTAAATTCAAACTGACCTAAACACTTTGTCATTTTCATCAGCACGTAATTAGATGTTTAAAAGTTGGTGCTCTGAGCACATCATTCCTGTTGACCTGTCAGTGCTGTGTAAATGTGGGTGTCATCTTCTCCAAATGGGAGTGAGGGACCTGGGGGCCCACATCCCTTGCACGGCACCCCGCTGATCTCAGTTCTGACAGGCCCTGAATCTGCCTCAGCACCATTGGGGGACAGCAGCACCGCATGTTGTGGCAGGGGACACGGGACCTCACATCTGCCGCATGCACTCATAACTCAAGAGGACGGGATCCGAGCAGCTGCAGGGCATGCTCTGTAAATCCCCGGATGTGAGCAAAGGCCGCAGCCTGACGAACAAGCTCTTTCCCTTCTGTGATTAGTCAGAAACCATAAGAAAGCTCCACAGTTATTCACTAATAGGGGGGAAATCATTCCCTTTCTGTACTCAGTGTTAGCTGTCATACTGTTTTATGAGGCTTCTTTGAAATAAATGCAACAGGAACATCTGATGGAAAAGAACCACTAATTTCAGGGCCTCGGGTGTCAAGGAAAACATCATTTCTCCTGCCTGGTGGGGCCGACATCTGCTTGAGCGTTCCGAGTCTCCTCTTTCTCCATCACGAGACACAGGAGAAGGAACCCGGCTTGTCCCTTCCCACTGCCTCTGCTGCCCCAGACAGGCACTCGGCATGCAGGCGGAGCTTTATTTCCTCTTCCTCAAGGTCATCCATCAGTTTTACCCTGTCTCCCACATTCCTCACTTAGGGATGAACGCCTTTCTTTGTGAGGAAGGAAAGTGACTCTGGAAGACTTTTTCTGGTACTCAAGATGCATTTTTTCTCCCCAAAGGGATCACTGTTACAGTGAAAAAAAGTCACCTAAATGTTCAGCTCATCAAACGTTTAGACAGTGACCTAACTGCTTGTCCATCATTACTACTTATCCTACATGAAATACAATTAGCTTCCAAATCAGATTTGTGTCCCATTTAGATTCTGTCTTTAAAAAATTAGGTGATAAATCCTAGTTTTATAAGGTCAAACTGGACTTTATAGAAATAAATGGTTTCTCTTTCAAAGGGTCATGTGCGTGCCCATTCATCCAATCATTCTTTCATTTAGTAACTATTAAATCACCACTCCTTATACGGAAAGCGTGTTTCTAAGACACAAGAAAAAAAAAAAGACAGAAAGAACACATTCTCTTAAGTGTGCGGATGCCTTGTGAAACGGTTCCCATAACTTGTAGGTGCTGCCGATGGAGGAGGTCAACTCTTAGGAAGTGTATTTTATTGGCTCTGTGCCTGCATAGGTGAGCAAACACACCTTGAGGGATGAGGAGCCTTGATTATAAGGGTGCTGTGGCCGTCACGCCCTGTTCAGGCAACCGGACATGTGGTAGCTGTTAGAACCTCTCAGAACTCCAGCTAGGGCATCCTGTTAACCTTCCAGAGGGTTCTGCCCCGACTCTTCACGGTGGAGCTGACTTCTGACCCAGCTGACTTCTGACCCTGTCTCTATCTTTCAGCTTTAATGTCCCCAAAACTCCTCACAGAGCTGGGCGTCACTCCTGGAGAGCTGAATCTGGGAGCAGGCTGGGCACGATTGCACACATGCACGTTCCCAGGTCCAGCAGGAGGAACGCAGTTTAGGAAACACACTCACGTTTCTACAGGCTCTCGCCCCTGCCCTTTGCCACTCTGCGCATCTCCTGCCCTGTGATGCTTTCACAGCCTGACAAGAACCATAACACTGCCTGGGCAGGAAGTTAAGTGTCCTAATGGTTGGTAATACACATGCTGCCGGACGTCCGGGAAAGCCCTTCCTGTCTCAGTCTTAAGTACCGCACTCAGGTTCCCCCCGAGACTGCCCCCCATGCTGATGACAGCTCTGGGGCCACCGTGAAAACCCCGTTGGGTTGTCACACAGAAAGCACACAGCAGATAGGCCTGGGCCCCTGACAAGCACATGCCTCAAGCTGACCGATGCAAATCTCCACTTGAGCCCTTGCATTTTAACAACCCTCTAGAGCAGGAAACACTTGTTGTGTAGACATGGCACTGTTTTCCAGCTGTTCCCCACTCAGTTTTGATTGAGGGCTTGTTGGAAATAAACAATGTCATGGTCCAGGCACGCCTGAGACCTAGAAGATAGGCCCCCACTCCTGGAGGGGGGCTCTCATCATTCCTGCAGTAGGAAGACCGGCCTCAGGTGCCGTGTCTGACCAGGAGGGGACATTAGCTTACTATCACTCCCTAAATTTACAGAGGAGCAAGAAGAGGCCCAGGGCAGTGGAGACCCCACAGTGCACTTGACGCATCAAGACAAACTCTACATAGGAAGGCAAGACCAAGGGCCAGGGGGTCCTAGGGAAGCGTGCTGGCTGCATGGTTTTGACTACTGAGCCCTCTCTCCTCAGGCACCATTGGTCCTAACTTCCTCCAGGGGCAAGCCTCCTTCCTGAACTGACCTCTGAGATGACACAGTCGGAGAAAGGAGAGCTTGTGTCACATCTGCCCCTGGCCTGTGCCTGCGGAAGCCCCAGTAGGGCTGGGCCTCATGCCCTTTTTCAGGGGTGCTCAGGGAGAGTTGGGGCATGCAGTCAGGTGAGGTGGGGCAAACCAGCATGCCATCCTCCAGCCGACCACATGGGGAGACACAGGAATCTACACACACACATCTGACAGGGTAGGAAGGGGGAGGAGGAGGACACGCGATGGCTTCTGTCTGACATTCCCTTTCCAGGTGTTCTTAAGAAAGACATCGGGGCAGGATGAAGTAGGTGAAGAGGTCTCCAGCCGTGGCAGCTGGGACCGCAGTCCATCCAGCTTCTCCCTCACCTGAATCTCCAGCTGTGTCAGGAGGCGTGAAACGCTCTAGAGTATACTATTGAGGATGGATCCCAAGTAAACATTCACGGTCCTTAGTACTTCTTCAGCCTTGTTTGTTACTACTTCTTAATACAAATGTTTGCCGTTTCTACTCCTAGATGCCAAATGTCTTCCCACTTCTCATCTTTCGTCCACCATCTCCTGAACAACTCCTTCTACCATCCTTGACAAGTCCGTCCAGCAGGCCCTGCTGTCCTCCTTGCCAGCCCTTCTCCTTGCCACCTCTCTGCTTGCTGCTACTGTGGCCCTCAGACTCTTTACAAGGGGTTTACCAGCTGTCGGTCTCCTAGACTCTGTGCATGCCTGGAAGCTAGAGGACTATCTTTGGGTTCTGAGCATCGAGCAACGTACCAGACACATGTTTATGCTCAGTAGATATTTTCTGGCTGAATAAATGCTGTCTCATTTATGAAAACTATGCCTTATCAGTTAATATATATGTCTATCTTCTAGACCTGATTTTGTACTTCAGGAAGACAAGAACTGTACCTCATTATACTCCACAGTTCTAACAACTAGTGAAGCATCCATACGAAATGTCATGGTGCCTCTGGTTGACGGTGGTGAAACCAGAATAATGAAAATGACATGTCTTCATGTGCACTGATGACCTATTTTTAAGAATACACAGGTAATGATAATATCAATATAGTAAGAGTGACCACTGGTTTAATATTTACAAAATGCCTGGTGCCATCCTAAGTGGGATAGGGACACTAGTTCATTTCATCCACCTTGGCAGAGAACTGTCAGTTCCCATTTTTGAGAAGTGGAAACGGAACCTGTGGAAGTTTAATGAAAACTCTCCAAAATCACACAGCTGGTAAGGTGGGAGCTAAGGTTTGAAATCAGATCTTCTGAGAGTAGGACAGCTCTCCCGCTGCACTCGCCTTAATTTGATAGTTCTGTTGCCCCTAGGCGATTATCCCACTGACATTTGATGTCATTTCTGTCACCAGGAGCCACAGGAGCCAGATGGTGGGAAATGGCTGGAGGAAACTGCCTCTCTCAGGTGGCTTCTGCAGAAAGCATCCTTTTAATTAGTGAGGCTGCTTCTGCAGTGGTTGGATGTTGAATTTAATAGACAGTGATCAGTGTCGCCAAAGGAGCTATGTACACGGTTCCCAAATTCCACTAAGACAGGCATCAGGAGTGAAGAAGGCCCTGCCTGCCAGCATCCCTGACTCACCATGTTGAACACGGCCATGGTTAGAATGATGGCCGTGGTGATAACCGTGAGGGAGACCCTTGGCCAGGGGCGGTTCGCGATGATGCCTGATGATTTCAAAAGCCACAGGAGAGAGGCGGAGGCCTTTTTGCTGCATTGCTAGGAAGACAAAGAAAGAAAGAGAAATGCACTGTTATTTTATGTATTTTCTCACGTTTCTTAATGACATTTAAAACCACAAGATGCACCCATATTATTCACAGATTAACAAGTAGAATCTGCCTCCACTGGCCTACACCAGGTCACAGACCTTGTTAAAAAGTATGTTGGCATCATTGTTACAAACTAAGAACAAATTCATTAAATGTCTATGATAAATGTAGGGTGCTCTTGTATGTCCTTTAAAAGAGACCTAAATTATGTTTAAAACAATCTTCTGGTAAATAAAAAAATGTCAGTTATTAAACCATTCTGTGGAATGTGCTAGGCCTCAGATCACAGCTATCATGAAGCAGTTATCATAAATTCAGCTGATTTCTGTAGAAAAGAGATCGATATGTAGCTAATCATAAGAATACAACTGTTAAATACTACAGTTAATATGATGGTAAAACTGGTGTGATCTCAATGAAACCCAAATAGAGAACACCCCTGACTAGCAGTAATACACAGCAGTTTTATTTCTCTACCTCTCAAATTTTCTTTCTGCTTTATTTTTAAAATACTTACATATATATATGTATATATGTGTATATACTATGTTTCCCCAAAAATAAGACCTAGCTAGACATTTAGCTCTAATGCGTCTTTGGAGCAAAAATTAATGTAAGACTGATCTTATTTTACTATAAGACCCGGTATAACAATATCATATCATATCATATCATATCATATCATATCATATCATATCATATCATATCATACTGGGTCTTATATTAATTTTTGCTCCAAAAGACACATTAGAGCATACTGTCCAGCTAGGTTTTATTTTCGAGGAAACAGGTATGTATATATGTGTATGTGTGTGTGTATATACCTACTTTATTCTTAAAAATATAAGCATTGCAATAAATTAAATGTCAATACAATAATTAAATCAGATTCTGTAATACGGGATGAGAGGTGGTTAGAAGAATAAAGAACCAGCCCAGTGGTCGAAGATCAAAGCCACACAGCTGTGAGACTTTCTGCAAGGTAACTAACCTCTCTGATTCTCCAGGTTACTCTCTGGTTTCTCCTAGAGCCTGAACCAGAGCCAGTGCTGTCCTGGGCTCTGGGCTCCTGGGTGGCCAGGAACTGAATGCTGTCTGGTGGCAGAAGGTTCCCTGGAAGGGGGGAGGGTTCAGGACATTTTCTCTACCAGCAACGTGGCAGGGGCCAGATTTGTGCCTTTGGTTTCTTCCCAAGAGCAGATGGGGGTTGGTGGAGGCAGTAAGACACTCTTTGATGCTCTGAGTACGCAGTAGCTTTCAGGGTCACACAGCTGGAGGACCCACCCCCCCCGAGGGTGCTACTCCTAATAATATTAATGCCACAATCCTAATCAGGTGTCTATCTGGAGGAGAAACTATAATAAAGTACAAAGATCAGAGATTCAAATAGGTTGTCATAGTCACCCAGTTCAGGTCCCATTAGATGACAACATCTGGTTTGATTCTGGGAAATTAAGACAATATGTATTTGTATCCTAGTCCACATAAGAGAAAATGGTCAAAATTGATGTGCTGTGTCTGTACACAGAAGTAATTATCAATAGATATGATAATAAAACTATTAAGAGCAGAAAATTCAAAACTTGACTACTTTAGGAGAAATTTCAGTCTCGCTTGGATTCCATACCACAGTCAATTAGGTAAAATATTACCCAGTTATTACACAGACTTACTGAAATTATGAAATAAAAAGAGTCACTTTGTTTAAAATGTTAGAATGACACATGTGATCTTGCCCAAGGAGCTGTCTAATAGAAACATGCTGTGCTCTGAGCAGAGGTTAGGGATTTACTGACACTGCTCACACCTGTGGGCAGACACACCTGTGAATATCTCTCTGCTCCTGCACCACGGTGGGCACAATTGCAAATTGGTAGCCCTAGAAACTACTGTCTACCAGGGCCTCCTGAACACGTGGAAGGCGGGCCAGGAAAGGTGTCATACTCTGATTCACCCCAGAAAGAAAAGCCTCGGAGCACGTCTCTAAAGACACGTGGGTTTGGCATTCACTGGGTTCAGGATGCAATAGGGTGGATTCATTCTCCTGCCAGTCTGCATGTTTACTTCCAAGTCTCCCCACGGAAGCATATTTAAACTTATCGTGCCAAACGTGCATCATTTTCAAGATCAGAGGGACAGGCAGCCTCCCTATCTTTTCATTCTTGTCACCAAGTTGAGGCAAAGTAAATAAAACTCTGCTGCCTTATGAAGACTGGTAAACACTGCCGTTGGTGAGGACAAAGAAATAGAAGAAGATGATAAGAGATGTGCATCCTGAAGTCCAGTGACAGTGACAGAAGAAGGGCAGGGAGATAAAGACGTTAGGGGTACAGAGGAAAACAATGATGGGGAAAACAGACTAAGACCTTAAAACTGAAATGGTCTGACGAAGGACAAATGAGAACACTGACTCGACTGGAAACTCTGAATAAAAATGACCACTTGGTTCTTGACGTGATAATTTACTTCAGTTTATTCTGTTTCAGGGGAAGTATTCAAATAAAGTCCCTGATAGAAAAATAAGGTTATCAAAAATGAATATCAACCTAATGAAACATAAGTGATAATATCTCAAAGAATGTTTGGCATTTATTCAGACGATGCTTTTCCTATGAAAATGAGAGAACGACTGCTATGAGTCGAGGTTAGTCACTCTAGTTAGGTTTAATTACTGGCATAATTTTACCCAAATCTGTTTCTTCCCTTTGCAGATCATCAGTGGTCTCACTGTGTCTTGTGATTACCTCTTACAGAGAGTTCACTGTGGACCTTCTAGAAATGCTCTGGGCTGTTAATGCCACATCCATCCACTGACAAATATGGAATTGGTGTTAAATGCAGTGGGAGATATAAAAGGAGAAAGATACACATTTATATTAAAACCCTATCATGGAGTTGGTTCCGGGGACAATGAGCAGAGTGGTTTGCTAGGAATATTTTCCCTCCCTCCCTCCTTTCCTTTCTTCCTTCCCTCCTTTCCTTCCTTCCTTCCTTCCTTCCTTCCTTCCTTCCTTCCTTCCTTCCTTCCTTCCTTCCTTTCCATTGAAAGTCCGCCTGGAGGTGGACTTTCAATGTCCTGGGGCAGACGATGCTGCTTTGAGCCTGCAAAGGTGGCAGCCGGGACCCAGACCCCTGAGAGACACCAGAAACCTCCAGTGGCTGCTCCTGTCAGGTAAAGAAGTCCAGAACTCCACGCACTAGTTCGGGGAAGTACCAACAAACCTGCAACAATAAATTCAAATTCCCAATATGTGTGTTGGGTTTGAAATTACGTGCTCTGTTTCATAATGAGAATCCACAGTTTAGGAGTTATTAATCAGATAAATAACAACAACAATAGCAACAAAAAACAAAACCAGAGGAAATCCTTGGGGCTCTGGCAGCAGCAAGAAAAACACTGCTTATAAATGATACTTTATATCACAGAGTACAGGGCACGGAGAAGCTGTTCCCACTGAACATGACTTCACAGTAATAATAATAAAAAAAATTGCAAACTAGCTAACAGAATGGACCTTACAAGGAAATATCAACAGACTTAACAGTAGAATTAGCATAAGACCTGCAAATATTGTATCAATCTCAAATAGCCTATAAAATAAAATTAAAGTAATAAAGAGAGATTAGAGTCCATAATGAATGAGCAGTTAAGAGAAAATAACAAGCTTATTTTTAAAATGAGCCACCTACACTTGCTGGAGATGAAAATGTGAATACTGATACTCAAAACTCAACACTTAGTCTATAGAGAGAGGATAAGATAGCTGTAAAGAAATAACCCATAAAATAGCACAGAAAGATAAAGAGATGAAAAATATGAAAGCGACATTCAGGCACAAAAGGTATAATAAAAAGATTTGACATACTTGCAATGAAAGTTTGAGAAAAACAGAACAGAAAGACCAGGAAAGTGGCAAAACAACAAGCAGACATGGAGTAACCATTTTGTGGAGCTGGAGCAGAACATGAGCTCCGTGGGTGAGGTGACATACTGAGTCCTAAAGAGGAGAAATGAAAGTGTACCAACACCTTAACACAAGGAGTCTATTGCCCACAACAGACAAAGAACAAATCCTACAAAACCAATCAGAGGGAAAAATACATGCTATCTACCCCCAAACAACAAGAAAATATAGACTCATGTTTTTTAAATGTTAGAAAAATTATTACAAGTTATTGTTACTCAATGAGGAAAAAATAATTTTTTAAATACAAAAGCTGAGTGGTTATATAATGTACAGACTCTCACGGCAAAGATTAAAAAAGGAACAATCCTTCGGGAATATGGACACTGAGTCCTAAAGGAAGGAATGGTGTTCATGAAGAATGGTAAGAAATTGATAAATGATAAGAATAAATAATGATGAATAATCAAAGCAGACTAAGTTTAGAAACATTTAAACACTTTTTGTCTTTCTGTATTGTTTTATGGGTTATTTCCTCAATTCTTATCACACCTTCAGCATAACTCTTGAGTTTTTATTTCAAAAGGAGAGAAGATGGAAAAGGATGATCTCATTTAGAGCTTGGTCCCTGTGTTTTTCAACAAGAAGATAAAGGTCTGAATATTAATGGACTCTGTTAGTCTTGTGCATGTGTTACACATTTTAAGTTAATCACTAAAAGGAAACATTAGGCTACATAACTTTCGAGTCACTAGAAGGGGTAAAAGAGGAATAAATAAACTCTGTTGGTCTAAGAGAAGACAGGAGGGGAGGAAAATAAGTAGAAGCAAAGAAGATACATGATGAATAAAAAAAGCAAAATAAGGCTGCATCAGTAATTATAATACACATAAATGTATGACACTTGTCAGGTAAAAGAGAGAGATTTTTTGATCAGAGAAAATAACATACAGCTGGATGAGGTTTACCAGAGACACATGTAAAACTTACATAAGGACAAGGAAAAGCTGAATAACAAGACGGAAAAAGAGACTCTGGGAAAATACTAACCAAGAGAAAGCTGGTAGTTATATTGACATTAGAGAAAATCGACTTGAAGGAAAAACACTCCTGTGGAGCAGAAAGCTTTTCTATCAGCTGGTGTGTGACCTATTTTCCTTCCCCAGGATGATCTCTGTATTTGTGCTTTCATCTCAGCCTGGAACAAGGTCGGTGGGCTAGTATCATATTATCTCCACTGTACAAAGCACAAGACTACCACTCTGAGAGAAAAATGTCTTCTGACATTTCCTAGCATTTTCATTTGTTGTATGTGACATGCTTGCTTCAAAAGATGCTTTTTGGGATTTTTTTTTTTTTTTTTTTTTTTTTTTGCTGGTAGTTTTGGTCAGAGTCAATGTGCTGTATTTGTTACACAGATGTAAGTATACTTCAGGTAGTTTAGAAAGTTAAATCTGGCAGTAAATGTACACATTATTATTATTAGGACTCTAACAATTATTTTTATTGCTGATTATAATGAAAATGTGCACTTGAATCTCTTCTTATTCTATGTCTTAGATTCCACCGAAATAAAATGGGTTGTTTTGATTGTGAAATAATATATATGAAAACACTTTGAAGAGCTCTTATATGTGTATATGTGAAAACATTTTGCTTAGTATTGATATTAAAGGTACTTTCTTATTAGAACACTTTAGAGTCTAAATCCATGTATAAATTAACTTTTTTATTTCCATTTTACCAAATGTCCTTAATATGAAGTTATGCTTTCCCCAGAATCCACTTTTACAAAGGAGCCAAATATATACAATGGAGAAAACAAAGCATCTTCAGTAAATGGTACTGGGAAAATTGGAAAATCACATGCAAAAGAATGAAACTAGACTGCTATCTGTCACCATACACAAAAATTAACTCAAATGGACCAAAGACCTAAATGTAAGACCTGAAACAATAAACTGCATAGAAGGAAGCATGGATACTAAACTTATGGACCCTGGGTTCAGAGAGGATTTTATAAATTTGACCTCAAAGGAAAGGAAAGTAAAAGCAAAAATAAATGAATGGGACTATATCAAACTGAAAAGCTTCTGCACAGCAAAAGAAACCATCGATAAAACAAAGAGGCAACCAACCAAATGGGAGAAGAAATTTGCAAACAATACCTCTGATAAGGAGCTAATTTTCAAAATATATAAAGAGCTCATATAAATCAACAACAACAACAAAAAGAAAGAATCCAATTAAAAAAATAGGCAGATGACCTGAACAGATACTTCTCCCAAGACAACGGCCAGCAGATATATAAAAAGATGCTCAACTTCATTTGCATTAGGGAAATGCAAATGAAAACCACAATGAGATACCACCTCACACCAGTTAGGATGGATATCATCAATGAAACAAGTAATAACAAGTGTTGGAGAAGCTGTGGAGAAAAAAGAAACCTCATACACTGCTGGTGGGAATGTAAATTGGTATAGCCACTATGGAAAACAGTATGGAGGTTCCTCAGAAAATTAAGAATAGAATTACCATATGACCCAGCAATCCCTATTCTGGGTATCTACCCCCAAAATCTGAAAACATTTATCCGTAAAGGTGTATGTACCCCTATGTTCACTGCAGCATTGTTCATGGTGGCCACGACATGGAAACACAACTGAAGTGTCTGTCCTTCAATAGATGAATGGATAAAGAAGATGTGGTATGTATACACAATGGAATACTACTCGGCCGTAAGAACAGATGAAATACTGCCATTAGCGACAACATGGACGGAACTTGAGATTATCATGGTAAGTGAACTAAGTCAGATGTAAAAAGCCGAGAATCATATGACTTTAGTCATATGTGGGATATAAAACTGAAAGCAACAAACGAACAAGACAACAAATAAACAAAATCTGATACACACAGACAACTATTTAGTGGTTACCAGAGGGTAAGGGGAGAGGAGGTGGTAGAAGAGGGTAACGGGGTTCAAATATATGGTGATGGAAGGAGAACTGACTCTGGGTGGTGAACACACAATGTGAGATATAGATGATGTAATACAGAAATTATACACTTGAATCCTATATAATTTTACTAACCAATGTCACTCCAACAAATTTAATAAAAAATTTTTAAAAAGTAAAAAATAAATAAAACTAAAGTAAATAAATAAATAGACTGGGCCAACAGTTGGATGATATATATTAGGCAACTATTAGGTTGGTGCAAAATTGTGGTTTAAAAGGTTAAGAATAATTGCAAAGACCGCAATTACTGTTGCACCAACCTAACAGGCTAGAGGAGAATGTGAATGAGGGTCTATGCGAGGTTATCTTGACTTACCAATATGCTTTAGACTGACGGATGCTCAGCAGTGACCACAAGGCAACCTCAGTGCCACGCTGGCCCGTGACCATGAACAGACACCCCTGCCTAGTCCTGGGCATCGTCTGCTGGGGACTTTCTCCACACACACCTGACACTTGGAACCCGCCGCCAGTGAATTGTAAGGATTGTCAGGGTTGACTCCAGTTCTAGCTCCACACCTACTCGCTGTACATGACGGGGTGAGTTATGCAGCATCTGCAAGCTTCCGTTTCATTAACTATAGGATGCGCCTTTCTTCTTGTGAGGATAAATGAGCCAATGTACACAGAACGCCTAGCAGAATAGTGTCATTTTTAATATAATATTTGCTATTTGGAAACTGCAGTGAGGTCAGATGCAGAATAATCTACAGGGATCTCACGCATCGTGAGCCATTTATGCTGAGTCTAAAGGCTCTAACCCAAGGCCAGGAAACCTTTGCAGGTCTTAGAGTTGTCACACTCACGAGCCTGCTCCAAAGTCTCCATTTCCATCTTCAAGAGATGTGCTTACAAGTCCTCCTGCATTAATTTTCATGGAAGGAAACTGCTTTGAAACGTCTGGAAATGGAAGCTCACTGAAGCACATGACATTCGGGTCCCTCACCCACAAACCCGGGGCTGGGCAAGAATGTCTCCAGGTTCTCTTTCAGCCCTTGAGTTTACGATTCTGAAATGCCAACTGGCATCTACTGTAGAAAGCTGAGTAGCTCAGGAGGGCATCGATCAGACGTGCCGAGGGAGGTGTGACAAGTGAGGGCACCTGGCAAATGGGCCAGGATGCGCTGACCTCAGAGTTGTGAGCCAGAAGAAGTCGAGGCCGTGTGAGGATGAGAGTGGTGCCAGGGGATTGTATGTGGGTGCAACCCAGCATTCCTTCAAGCTAACTGATACTAAATATTTATGTTGAATTTCAAGTGCCTAAAGTAGTACAATGAACAAAAAGGGGCTGAAGCAAACTCACTGAGGATCTTTCCATCTAAAAAAATACCAATAAGAATACAGACAGGAAGCCCAACCAACAGGCACTAGGGAAGATGGTGGTGGGAAAGGGGGGCTCTACAGAGTTGGTTTAGGAAGGTTTGAAGATTATTTCCCACTGAGGTCAGAGTCAAGGAATCATGTCGCCTCTAAGAAAGAATTTCAGGGCAGCAGTGGCCTCTGGCCACCAACTCACCACTACTCCACTCACTCACTTACACACAGATCCAGTCCCCACAAGACGTCTCAAGAAGGAGTAACGTGGGATCTCAGGGCATGCCGACTCTGCCTGGGAATGGTGGTGTTAGGGAGACAAGAGGTGCAAGCCACACAGAGCCAGACACATGGAGGAAATTAGAAGGAACCTCACATAAATGATGGGACAAGTCTAGTAGTGATCATTAGCACATGCTTACTGAACACGTTTATGTGGTGAGCGTTCTGCAGGGTTCGCTGGAAGGCTGAAACCTACTCTTTATGTAAGGGGAGACCACAGCCACACTCACAGACAGGGGCAGGTACATGAGCTGTTACGTAATCAAGGGCTGAATTATGTGACACTGGCCCTAAGTCACACGATGCTCAAAGAAGGGTCCATCATTAAGGCTGGTGTAGTTTCTGGAAACACTGCTAGGAAGGTAAGCAGTTGCTAAGCTCACCTACATGTCAAGAATGGGGAGGTGGGCCTCAGGGGGTTCAGGGGAGCCGTGCTGGGAGAGCCCCTGGGGCAGGGGTGGGGCGGGCTGGACTTCTCACAGCAACAATGATAACCAACAAATTTCCTGTCACTTTTCTCCAAATGTGTCACTGAACAAATATCTGTGTGATTTTCTTTTTATCAACAGGAAAAAAAATTGCATTTCATTATCACTCTTATTTTTTGCCCATTTAGGTATTTCTCTACTTTTTAAAACATCAAACCCTCTGTTTCACTTTTTTGTTTAACAGAAGGTAACAAAGGTCAGGCTCTTAGTGGAGAAACATCAGCCAGGCTTACCTTTTCTCAACCTCCTTGATAAAAGTATTTTAGTTTAACTCTTCATACCGAGAATTTAACACCAATATTCTTAGCATCAATACTGCCCTTGGCATTTCAAGTTTTAGAAAGTTAACATACGATACCAGAAAGGGAGTCTGGCATACGAAGTACTTTTTCATAAACTCAGTATTTAATCCATAAGTAAATGCAAATCATAATAAAACCTCACATAATTGGTAGGTTTCCACGAGGCCAGGGAACGAGCTGGTAGGATGTGGCAATACTTTCCGTGTGACCATAGTGGAGCATTTGTGACATACTTAATTTTTGAGTGAATTTGGAGGGTAGACTAGAAAGCACACTTAAAGCCTTCTTAGACTGGCTGCGCATTAATATATGGATGTTGACAGTTGAAAACGAATCCTTACAGCATCGTCTAAACAGTAAAAAGAACCGCATGTTGGAATGGGAAGAATCCCTTTTTGAATTTTACTAGCATTACATCTGCGCCAAAGATTATGACCGGCCACTGGGGGGAGACTCATTCATGAATCCTAACTGTTCAAGTTTAGAAAGACAACTTGTCTTCAAATCTTCCTGACCACCTTGGCAAAATACAGGCCTTCTGCGAGGAGGAGGAGGAGGCAGGCACCAGTTCATTTGTAGCCTTAAAAGTCTCTCTTTGAGACAACACAGAGTTAAAAAGAACCTCCGGGCATCTGATGTGTGGGTGTCAGGCATAGAAAGAGCCACCTGCTGTGGATGTGGCATCCCGATGGCCCTGAAACACCGGAGGGATGACGATGGCCCCACAGTGAGGTCCGGTTATCCTGGGGCTGAAAGTGGGGACACTGCATGAGAACAGAACATCCCCACAAAGGCAGCTAAGTGCTCTGGAGATCCATTTTTGCAGCCTCCAGCTCTGTGTTTCTTTTCTACAGCAACTTAGTAGACAGAAAAAAAAGTCAACTGGAACACCTAAATATACCCTATGCTCCCCTCCCCCATGACTGGGTTCCTTGGACTAGAAAATGAGAAACATGGCTACTTAGGCACAATGACAGAAGCTGCTTTAAGTACAACAAGGTTTGGATTTCCAATGGAACCACACATGCTAGTTCCTATTCTACAAACCTGAGAAATGGGCTTCAAAATCCTTCTGGGGGCCAGGAAGACAGGATGGAGCCCATGTGCTTTCTACCCAAGGGAAATCAGAACATGGGAAATCAGGCTTCTCTGTATATTCAGCGTTTCACAACGTGACAAGGATTCCCAAGGGTCTGTATTTACCCAGTCCTCTCTTTTCTACAAACTACAATGCCTTCTGGGATTTTTAAGAGACACCATGTGCTCATTTGAGGAAATCAGAAACCACAGTCCCACTCGCAGAAGAGTTCCCGATCCAATTTGAAACATCTAAACTATGACAAAGCAAACAAAACCCACAAAAGTTTGCAAAGCTTCAAGGCATAGGAGGGAGACAGTAGAAGCAGAGACTGCTTTGGAATTGGAACCCTTTTTGGAGTGGAATGTGACGGAAACCTGGGGCTCCAGACTACTGCTTTTCAGGGCCACGGGAGGCCATTCTGTCACTGTGATGTTCCTGGCAGTAATCCTATGTCTTTTAAACAGTAAAATGACATGACAATGAAGAAACAGATGAAAAGGATAAAACCATGAGAAAAGTGCTACCACAGGAGCCAGAGAACCCCCTGGGGGAGCCGCCCAGCCCCGAGCGAGCGGTGGCTGGGAGTGCTGCAGGCTCCGGCCTGCTGCCTCAGTTGTCATCCACATGGACTGTCAAAGTCTAACTGGACGAGAAATCATAATTCCAAAAATATGAAACACATGAAATTGCATTAACCTCAGGCACCATATGGCATGTGTTCACCGATAAATATTTTAAAGATCATTTTTCTTTATTTTGTATAACAAATGATGGTAACATTAAACTTTTGGTTTAATGTTAAAAAAATGTTTGTTTTAATGTAAAAAAAAATCACAGAAGTGTCTCTAATGGATGCCTGTGAACTATGCTCAAAACCTAGCTCAGAGCGGCCTCTCCTGGTTCAGCTCGTCTCCAATACACAAGATGAAATACTGATTGTTTTCTGATTTCTATCCGATGGCCTTCTGAGGACGCGTGCATGCAGCTCGGGCGAGCCTGCCACATGGCTTTACACTGAAGAATGCGCATAGATTTAATTCTTCTATCCAGAACTAGCATTTAAATTGTTAAGTCTACAATGATTGTCTTAAATGAAAACAGGGAGAAGATATATTTTTATATTTGCTATTTTCATATGCTCCAAGATTTTATATCTGGAAAGTGGGTATAAAATATATGTTTGGTTTGAATTTGAATTCCCCTGTATAGGAAAAGCCTCCTACTATAATTGTATTCTCAATTAGAAATACTCTGAAAACGTAGAGGAGATGATAAAAACTCTTGACAGAAACAGATATACAACGACAACTTTATGATGTGACAGCCAACATCTCACATAATCTTCCAATCGGTGTCTTGGTTGTACATGAGCTGCCTCAGTTTACATTCTGGGCTGTTGACATGAAGGGTATGTGTTCCTTTACTGAGATCTGTATCTCTTGAAATGGTACGTGAACAAGCTCTCTGTTTGAAGTAAGAAATCACTTTCCACTCAGTGAGCAGTTTTCAAAGAAGGTGCACATTTGCAGTACCTACCAAAAGCTGTCCTGCAAAGCAGACGAAAAGGATGGAGGCAAGGGAGACAAATGCAGCTCCGAAGGAGATCCCAAGAATGGATGTTCTACCGGGAGACAAAAAGGAGCAGGTTAGTGTGGGGAGAGCATCTGTTATTCCGGAAAGAACATCAGTCATCTTTTCAGCGTAATTAGGACTTAATTAAATGAGGACTTCAATTCTCACTTATTTTTTGAAAAATGAAAATGAAGCTAAAAGTAAAAATATGTCATTGAAAAGTGTACACACTTATCTCTGACCAACTTGTTTTGACTCATTAAAATCGAGTCAAATAACAGTTCTTTATTCAAGAAAAATGATCTTCCTGTGACTCGCCTGTGCCACTAGCACTTTCATGCCCACATGTGGCCGTGCCCTTCTCGGTGCCCTCTGATGTGCCGCTCACATCTGGCAGCTGCTGGGTCCAGGCAGCCTCATTGGATACCTCCGAAGACCTCACGCCCCAGCCTTCCTCCTGTTCCCTTAGGAAACACTGAGTCCTCCCCCTCCCCACTACAATCCAATCAGATTCAATTTCCTTCAGTACAAATGCACCTAAATGTTTCTGAGGTTCCCCCCAAATTTCACGGGCCATGGCCCTTTACATTCTTGCACGAGTCAATGAACACCCAAAGTTTCTGGGATTATGTGAAAAATATGCCCACTAAATTACAGATTGTGCCATCAACAGGATATAGGTAGATATAAGTATTTATAAGAATTGTATGCATTACTGAGAGGTCCTTAAAATAATTTTTAAAATTGAAAACCTCTTAAAACTTCATTTAATGCCACGATAGAAATGTTCAGGGATATCAAAGGAGCTGCACCACAACAAATAATCAGAGATGAAATTCAAATGTTACATCAGAGGAGAGGTCAGGCATCTCTGAAACCACAGTGAACCTCCTGCCAAGGAGACTGGCCAGAGATACTGAAGAGAGAGAAGAGATGACCGTGGGAAGAGGAGCAAAACCCTGACTGTCCAGGGATGGGACGAAAGACCCAGATGCAAGTCAGCAATATGCTGAAATTTCCGGCCAGTGACAGCTGTGACAATGATCACTGAGCTGAGTCACCAGAATGCCATCATGATGGGAAGGTTCCAGGCAGCCTCATTGGATACCTCCGAAGACCACACGCTCACATCCCTTTTCTACTATAAGAGAGGATTACACACTAAGCAAGATCTCTATACACGTGACTTCAAACCCATACTTGAGCCTGACTCAGTGATGAATTGAGCTCTGAGTTATCTCCTGGACATGATTCACAGTGCTTTCAAACACACGGCTGGGTAACGTCATTTGTTCACATTTTATGTGACAATAAGTGTACTGGGAGGGTGTATATACAGCAAAGGCACTTAGAAGGGAGACTAGTCTTCTGTGCAGGCCCATGGTAGGCTGTAATGGCACAGAGATGCGTAAGATGGCAGCCATGTTTGAAACCTTCTTGCCGTCCAGTACAGGTAAGCACTGCGTGTCCCCTTACCTCCCCATCTAGAAGGTCTTTCTTTAAGACATCCCTCTAGTCCTTAGTCCCTCGTCAGAAGCCACAGAGGCCCTGGCTGCTTAGCCAGACTGTGTGTGTGTGTGTGTGTGTGTGTGTGTGTAAGGGGGGAGCGTGAGGCAGTCCTGCGGCAGAGGTATGGAGGCCTCTTTCTCACTCCTGTGACCGAAGAGAGACACAGTAATTTATCTGCTGAACATTTGTTTGCCATTTTTCTCATCCATTTTTATTCATATAAAATAAGCTCTGATGATTTTCTTGGACTCTGTTTCCTTTTGGATGTCAAGGTAATGCCAGCCGCATAAGGTTGAGTTCAGAAACATTATTTCTTTTTGTTTGGTCTGAAAGTGTTTACCTAACAAATGAGTCTTATTTTGAAGGTTTGGTAAATCTCAACCGTACAACCATCTGATGAGGGAATGGTGAAGATATGATGCTATGATGACAGGAGCTAACATCCACAGAGCATTTTCCATGTGCCGAGTGCTGCTCTAAGGGCTTTATATGTATAGTTTATTCACTCCTCACAAGAATCCTGCAGAGTAGTTCCTAGCATCACCTCATTTTACCAAAGAGAAACTGAAGCCCAGAGAAGGTGAGAGACTTGCCTAATGTGATACTCTAATTAAGGGGTGGGGTTCTATGTCCACAAAACTGTTTTCCTGACCTGGTTCCATTTTTAAAAGTAGATATGTCACATTTCGGCCATGTTTACTGGGTGCATTTCTTACATCAATTTTGATAATATTCCTAGAAAAAAATTATCCATTTCATTGAGATGTTCGAATGTAAAATACTCCAATATTCTCTTAAAATTTTACAAGTCTCCATATTTGAAATAATTTCTTCTTGTACTTAATGCTATTTTTCTCTTTTTTCTTTAAATCACACTTCTGAAAGTTTGCCTATTTGTTTATCTTCTCAAAGAACGAGCTTTTGGCTTATTATTAAGGTCTGTGCTTTCTGACACTTTTTTATGTTAGTAGATTCTGATTTAAGTTAAAAAATTACTTCTTAAAAAAGAATTTATATTGTTCTTTTTCTTGATTGTCATTTATTGCCAATCTTTTGTATTTTCTAATAAATGTATTGTAGGACATAAATATTCCTATAATTACTGTTTTAGCCAAATCCCACAGCTTTGTTTTATAGCTACTTATTGTCATTCTTTTCTAAAAGGCCTATAATTTTAATTTCCATTTTCTTTTAATACCACAGTAATCCAGAAGTCTAATTTATACATTCTACAAAGAGATTATTTTTGGTCTGTTCTTGTTATTTCTAAGTTCAACAGATTTGATCAGAGATTGTGGTTATTATTTATGCTGTGACAATTTATTTTTCTTCCGGGCTGTGAAAAATACGCTCTACTTCTATAATGTTTTATGGCTTTCTGTAAATTATATGTATTTTCTTTTTGCTGGAAACAAAGCATGTTCTCTAAATACTTCTATTCACAGAGCCTGATGAGTTTGTCAAATCCCCAGTGGGCTGACTTATTGGCTCAATTGGGTCTGTCAATTTTAGGATTCATTAACATTCCCAAATAGGATTGTGGGTTTGTCAGTATATCTGAACATTTTAATAATTTCCTTTTATTTGTTTCAAACAGATGCTGGAGTGCATAAAGATTTATGATTGCTGAACTTTCTTCGTGACTGTATCATAACATGTCTTTTTTCATGCAGAATGCCTTTCATGTGAATTCTGTATTGTCAGAAATTTATATTACTGCAGCTTTTTATTTTTCTGTAAGCTGTTTCCAGAATAGCTGTTTTCCATCCTTTATTTCAGAACTTTCTCTTTCAATTTTAGCTAGATCTCATATATGTAGGACAGATGTGGGCTTTGCTTCGTAGCTGCAAACTTCGAGCCTCTTTCCACGAATAGGACATTTTATCCATTCACAATTATGAAATTTGTTAATGTTTGACAAGTGGAATATTCCTTCCATTTTATTTTCTTAAAATGATTGGTAGGATTCAGACAGAAATCACCTGGGTGTGAAGTCTTCTTTGTGGGAAGATTTAAAGAAATCAAACTTACTACGTTTAATAGATACATACCCATTTAAATTTTCTATTCCATTATGCGTCAGGTTTGGTAGGTTGTGTTTTCAGTGAATTTTCACATTTTATCCAGAACATAAATCTTCTTGGCCTTGAGTGATTACATTCCATGTTTATCCAGCTACAGCCTGTACGATCTGTAAAGAATCCCCTTTTATTCCTTATATTATTAGTTTGGGTACTTTGTGGTTCCCTCTCTTTTTCTTTCTTGATCAGTTTTGCTAGTGGTTTAGGACTATTTAAACTTTCTCAAAGTATCCATTTTTGGCTTTCCTATTTTTCTCTGTTGGTCTTTTCTGTTTTATTAATTTTTTTCTTCCTTCTTTTGTATGTGTTCTTTCCTATTTACTTGATTTGCTAGTCTTTTCTTGGCTTCCTAAGACCACTGATTTTAAACCTTTCTTCTTTTCTAATATAAACATTTTAAAGTTACAAATTCCTCTCTAAATGACTGCTTTAAGCTATATCCCACATATTCTGATATGTTATATTTTTGATATACAAAACATTTCTTAATTTCCCTTGTGATTTCTTATTTGAATTGTAGGATATTCAAAAGTATATAATTTAACGATGAAATATGTATTGGGGATACTTTTTGATACCCTGTTGTTCTCAATTTCTAATTTGATGTTGGTGTAGTTAGATATCTGACTGCAAGATTTTTATCTTTTCAGATTTACTTCAATCTTTTCAAGTTTGTTGAGATGCTTTTATGGCCTAGTATACATTATAGCAAGGTCGATGTTCCAAGAATAAATGCATGCTGTGACTACTTCTACTGAACATCATACTGGAGGGTCTAGCCAGGGAAATTAGGAAGGGAAATAAAACAAAGGCATCTGACTGGGAAGGAATAAGGAAAACTATCTCTGTTGGTAGATGATATGATCTTATATTTGGAACATGATGTCACACCCTGCGATTCAGACCCAGAGTGGCTCACTGTCATTGATGTGCTCCAGCTGAGGCTGTCCCGTGGTCCAGCCCATGGTACTCTGGTCCTCTTGTTCACATGACTGCACTTCTCATCTCAGGAACAAGAAATACCATGAGTATGTAATGAAAGAGAAAGTAATGGTTGGTCAAAAGCTCTTAATTATAATCACTTATCCTGCCTGTTCTATCAAAAGCATGTTCGGGCCCATTAAGCCTACTATGATGTTTGTGTAACATAATTGGTTTTAATTAACATTCTAGTTGCAAAGCTGTTTCTTTGCAGCACACAAACATAATTGATTTATATATTCACTGAAAAGCAAACTTGACTATTCCCTGTCATAAGGCAAGAAAAATCACATGTTTTCATGGTGATTTTTGACTTTGGCACTTCAATCAAGCATATTGTCACAGTAAGTGAGAAAGGCTGATTTGAGAGCTGGTCCCCTCTCTTTTCCTTTTTCTCCCAGTCAGTTTATTGCTTAAAGAGGGTCCTGACAGGGACAAAGAAGCACATGTGCTGAGGAAAGAAAGCCTAAAAGTTGTATGAGGCATCAACCATTTCAATGGTAAGTAACAGGGTCTTTCTCAGGAATTCTATGTAGTGTGATGATTGTCACATCCCTTCTCCCTCTGCCCCCCTCTTCTCTTTTCCCCAAGGAATGATGCAGATTCTTTTGTCAACACTCTCTGCACATTGGTTACATGTTATTTAGCAAGGATGATGGGAACTGAGGGAAGAAAACTTTTCTTTTAAGTATAAGTTAGCATGAAATAAAATCCCTTCCTTTAACTCTCTCTTTGATAGATGATAGAATTTCAAAACGAAAGGGAATTTGGTTTAAAAGAAATAGAATCAAAAGATGAAAAGGAGAAAGGGCATTTAAATATTCTTGCCATTACAGATTATAGTAGGCTTTCTTTAATGATAGGACTTAGCAGCTTTGGGATGGTTTGGCCACCTGGAGGTCCTGTGATGTGGGAAAGGGAAAAGGAACTATATTATGGGTACACACATCCTGGATGTCCAGAGCTGAGTCCCTGATTCCACACCCATCTCCAACCTTTTCCTACCCCAGGATTCTCCTTCTCTGTAAATGGCAATTCCATTTTCCCAGCTGTCCAGGCCAACCCGCACCCCTACCTCCCCTGAAAAAACCTCCGTAGAACTTAACTTTTGCATATTCTTCATATCCCATCCAGTAATAAGACCTGTCTATGTCACTTGTTATAGTATATCCAGAATTTGACCGCTTTTTACCACCTCCACTGCTATACTAGCACAAACCATCATCTTACCTGGTCTTCCTATTTCTACCTCCACTCTTCTCTGGAACAGCAAGAACAATACTTTTATGCATAACTAGATCATGTCCTCAGCTGAGAACCTTCTAGCGCTTCCATTGCATTCAGCAACATTCCTCCAGTAGGCTGTGAGGGCCAACATGGCCTGCCCCTCAAACGGCTCCTCTGATCCTACTCTTCCCTGGCTCACTCTGCTCCTACCACCCTGCCTCCTTGCTGGTCCTTGAACACACTTGTGACTTCCAGCACCTAGAATGCTCTTCTGCCATATGTTCACGCAATCCCTATTTCAATCCATTCAGACTTCTGCTTCCATGTCACACAGTCAGTGATGCCTTCTGGACCACCCTCATCTGAAGTACCTCCTTCCATCACTCCATAGTGCCCTGCTCTGCTTTATTCTTCTTAGAGCTTAGCACCACCGAATATCATATATGTATTTGTTTATTACATTATTCTTGTGTCCCCTAACAGAATGTAAGTTATTTGGCAGATGGAACTTTTTAGGGGTTACTGCTATTTTCCAAGCATCTCTAACTCTGCTTGATATACAGTAGCTCAGTAAACAGCTATTGAATGATTCCACAAATGCAGATTCTTTTTTCAACACTCTCTGCACATCTGTTAAGTGGTATTTAGCAAGGATGATGGGAACTGAGGGACAAAAGCTTTTCTTTTAAGTTAGCATGAAATAATAAAAATCCCTCCCTTTAACTCTCTCTTTTAAGTGATAGATGACAGAACTTCAAATTGAAAGGGAACTTCAAATTAAAAAAAAAAAAGAATCAAAACATGAAATGGAGAAAAGGCCACCTGGAGGTCCTGTGATGTGGGAAAGGGAAAAGGAACTATATTATGGGTATACACATCCTGGCTGTGTGTACTATATGCAAGTATAAATTTCTATTTCCATTACAAATGCTCAGAATATACCCCTATGTACAAAGTAAATGTATGCTGGCCTGTTTTATTGAGTGAAAACATACACAGCTCTCTTCTGATTGTTATTATTGCTCACATCTTACTATACCAGTGACGTATGGCTAACCTTAACAAATATAAGTTTTCTGGAGAGAATACAGATTTTCATGAATTCCATTTTTTTTTCATGATGTTAGAATTTTTTTAGATAAGTACCATGTTACACAGACTAAAGACTGCATATTCTGCCCTCCCTTGCAGCTAGGTTTGAGCATGTGACTAATCTTAGACATGGGTTATAAACCACAGTGCCATGAGGTAGCTTCTGGGAGGTTTCCCCAAGAGATAGCAGCTATGAATGCTTTTTCCCTCTGCTTCTGGGTCGGCTCCTTCATTCTGTTGCTCAGAAAGTAAATGCTATCATCTTAGAGAATGAAGATGAGGAGGAGAGTCTAGGGAAACCAGAGTGGTATACTGGAGGAAGCCAAGTAATCCAAGGGACAGAGAGTCACCCCCACCTCTAGACTTTGACTGTAGGGAAGGAACTAACCCACTAACTTACATTTAAGCTACTAATTGTCAGTCATTTCCTTACTCTCAGATGACTTGAATCCAAAGTTGTATATTGTTCATGTCATAAAAAAATGAACTGGTTCATTTATCTTGGACTGTGAGGATTCTCTTCTTCTTCTCCTTCCTTCTTCCTCCCTTCCTCCCTTCTTTCCTTCTTTTCTCCCTCCCTCCCTCCATATCTCCCTCCCTCCCTCTTCCCTTCCTTCCTTCCTTTTCTCTTTCTCTCCTTCTCCCTCTCCCTCTCTCTTGCTTTGCCCTAACATTTTCATCCATTGCATCAAGGTACACAGGCAGTAACTGATGTTCAGTGTATCCAGTGTTCGGGCCCATTAATTTGGTTGCTCACTAAAGCAAACTGCCTCCCTAATAGTTATTTTCCATCATTTGTGTTTAGAAAACCAAGTCTACTTTCAATGAATATGAATAATTCTACCATTAAACTTTGTCATTTTTTTTTCCTTTTTGGAGATAAAAACAAAACTGACTCTTTTGACATAAGTATTAAAGAATTAATGAGTACTGAGTATTAAAATGAGTAATGGAATGAGTATTAAAGAATCTAAGCAGAAATAAAAGTTATAAGATATTTAAGATTATTACTTGGCTATTCATTTTCCTTAAGTAAAATATCATCATTCTTAATTTAACTTGGGCTAATGAAACACATGGTATTTAACTAAACTTTATTAGAAAAAAAATCATCCTTATATTAATAATTGTCCATGCCTGGTTTAACATAGTCTATTTAGTTTGGCAGATAATATGAATGAAGCTATTAAAAAATGTAAATATAATTTATGCTTGATCATTTTTGGTCTTCAACTGTAGCTCACCTTTCTGATAAAGTTATAGTACATGGCAGACAGAAATGAGAGACCAATTCCAAAAAGAGGAGCCAATAACGTAATTACCTCTATTAAAATTCTCAGACTAGAGCCAGATTAAAAAAATATGGACAAAAGAAGGATGATGTAATACTTTGTTTCAGGGATACACTTTTTCTTACTGGTCCTTTCAAGGTTAGAAATTATTATTAGTTATTCATTTATTTATTCATTTATTCACTCATTTAATTGTTCCTCTCTTTTTTTCTAAAAATCATGGGACAATTTATCAAAAATAAAACAAAACTATCATTCAACATTTTTTTTTAATGAGGGTATGTTAGCAGAACTGACAAGCACCATAATTCTAAATAAAAATGTTTCATAAAATATAAAAATATATATTATGTTTAAATAGACAAGTTTATAAGCTAGGTAGAGAAAACACTTGATACACAGAGGGGATTTGAAAACACAGTGCCAAGAAGTGTTGATGTTAAATGACTGAGGAAGAACCAGAGGCTGATATATGCCATTGAGTGTGAGATTGAATGTCTACACAAAGAAAGTGACACTCATTTTATTAATATAAAATTGGAATTGAGCTCTTGAATAAAATCAAGAATCATAATGTGCTATACCATCAGGAAATAGGAAACATAAAAACTCTGTCCACCAGCCTGATAATTTTCAGGGACGTTGACTATCTGTCTAGGACCATGAATAGAAAAAAGAATGATCTTCAAAAACTGAGATACCCATCCTGCTCCATGCTAAGGGCTTAATCAAATTCACACAACCTACCATGTGTCCCAGAAAATGAGACCTAGCTGGACAATCAGCTCTGATGTGTCTTTTGGAGCAAAAAATTAATATAAGACCCAGTCTTATTTTAATATAAGACTGGGTATAATATAATACAATACAATACAATACAATACAATACAATACAATACAATACAATACAATACAATATAATACCAGGTATAATATAATACTGGGTCTTACATTAATTTTTGCTCCAAAAGGTGCATTAGAGCTGATTGTCTAGCTAGGTTTTATTTTCCGGGAAACACGGTATTTAGTGCAGAAATCTTGACCTAAGGATTCAACAAAACTGGTAAATCCCAGAGGTACATGGCAGAGACACTGAGAACTATACCATAGTGATGACTTCACAACTCAGAACACATGAGATTACCATGGCCCAAAACCCTTGTTGTTGATGAATTCACAGGTAAAATTACATACAACCCAAGGAGACACGCCACCACGACAGCATCAACAGATGAACCAAATGGCAGAACTCAGGTAGTTATAAAGCATAAGTAACAGAATGAAACAAGTTCTATTTTCATACAATATGTCTACAATCTGCTAATAATGGGAAAGAAAAGAATGACACCCATAGGCAAATGATAGATTTATTTAAACAATCAGATTTTAAAAGAACCAAACAGACTTCTTAGATATGAAAAAGTAATCACTGAAACTAGAAGAATTCACTAGAATGAAGCACAAATATATGAAGTAGAAACTTTGGGGGAAAATTACAAGACCTGGGTCAGAATGAATAGCACTGTGTACAACTAATGAGTCCCAGGAGGAAAGAATACAGTTAAGATAATGATACATAAGGCAATAAAGGCAGAGAATTGTTAAAAACTGAACAAAGATATGAACACTCAGATTGAAAATAATCACACCTAGTCACTTAGGTAAATAAGAACAAATGCGCATCTAGAAACAATACAGTAATGAAAATCCAGCAATAATAATAATAATAATAAAATGAAATAAAAGCATCCAGAAACGAAGGACAGATTACCTACAAAGGAATGTGAAGGAACTGACAGAAGGCATTTCATTAGCAACACTAGAAGCGAAAATGTAATGTAATAATATCATTATAATATTAAAGGAAAATGAGAGCTAACCTAAAGTTTTATACCCAGTTAAACTATTACTCAAGAGCAAATGTGAAATGAAGCAGATAAAGATATTTGAATACAAACAGAAAGGGGGAACTGTTGTTACTCACAGACCTTCAATAAAAGAACTAATAACTTATATATATAAGCAAGAAGGAAAATTAACTTGAGGAAAAATTTTTTAAAAAGCATTGATGAGCAAAAATGATTGGTAAAGAATGTGGGTAAATATTGACTAAAAGTGTGATATGGAACTAAAATGCTAAGAAATAATTATATAAGAGACATAATGATTAACTTTATAATTTATTAAATCAAGAGTATCTTAAATTTTAATGGTAATCGTTAAAAGGAAAATATGTAGAATGTATTATTATATCCTATTTATTTGTATTTTAAAGATTGTCACATATACATATTTCTTCTTAACTAGTAAAGAAAAAAATAAATTTTCATCAATTGTTTAGAAGGTGGAGAGAAGAACATAGAAAAGCAATGTAAGTGAAATGTAAAAATTAGGTCCATATACATCAATAAAAATCAAAATACAAACAAAATAAAGCATATTAATGTAGAAAAAGATATTAGACTGAATAAATAAAAACAAAAACAGATGCTGTTTATAGAAAGCATACCCAAACAATAATGGTCCCAAGAGCATGGAAACTTATCTACAGTAAATATGACACAGGATTAACATTTGTGAAGTCTGGGTTGTGTGCACATGCATGTTTACTATGCTCTGTACTTTTCTGTATGTTTGAAATAGTTCACAGCAAGAATTTTTAAAAAGAAAAAAAAATGAGGACACTAACATGAAAGACAAAGGAAGTAGACTAATATAATGTAATACAATATAATATAACATAATATAATATGTAATATAATATGAAGCTTGTACAGGAAGTGACATTCTCAACCTCTGAAGTAACTGGAGAGTAAATATGTTAGCCTGACATCAGGGGGAAGCTGGAGACCAACGGGAGAAAGTAACACCCTCCATGACTCCACCTGGAGAGGACAGCCAAAAGCTCTGCTTTTGGACTCCTCCCAGATTCTGCCCTTGGTTTCTCTTCCTTTTCTCTTTAAATTTATCATAAGCTAGTGTCCTCAAAAGTTATATGACTCTTTCTGTCTGATTCTACTTATGTGCAATATTTTAAATTTTTGCCTTTTTTTGCAATTGCCCTGTGCTATCATATTTCCATTTTGAGGTATGGAATGTAAGTTTAATTTGAATAATTCTCCATTTGTGTTTCAAGTCTGAGGAATAAAATGTAATTTATTTTTTTACAACAACAACAACAACAACAACAACAACAACAACAATTATTCCTTTGGCTAATTTTAATGTATCCTTTCCCTGTAATACATCATTCGGCAAGTTTTCTTATAAACGAACAAATAAATAAAACACAGGTGTGAATTCTCTTTATTAGAGGAGCCCACAGGCCTTACTCTGAGCTTTCTAACTGCCAACACAAAGAGAGAAGTAAAACAAGCAGATTTCACAATGTTCATGCTCAAAATCCAACTGGCTGCTCAAGAGAAACACAACCGTAATTGGTGATGATGCCTGAGAGAATGGAATTCTGTGGGTCCTCATAATTCAACAACACAACAGAAGAGACAAGAAAATCAAACCAAAGACAGAGCAGACATCTCCTTGACTTTTTATTTATTTATTTTTTAAGCAGAATCCCTTGAAATGTCCTACTTGGTTCGTGAATATCAATATTCTTTGACATCATGTTTTAAATTGCCTGAGTCACTTTCTTCTCTCCCAACTCCTTTCAGTGGATGATAAACTGTCTTAATTTTGATGGTAAAGGTATAAAATACTTAACAGGCAGATGTAGAAAAATGAATGCATTTATCTACTTAAGAGTACTACTAAGGGCCCATTTCTCTTGTAGCACTTGTATCACCTGTAGAACTTGTCGCACCTGTAGAACTTTGGAATGCCCAGTATATAAGCCGTGTCCTGCACCATGTGGCACAGGCCTGGCACTTAGAAAGAGCTTAATCTGTTAACTTTTTTTTTTGAATGAAAAACTGGTAAGTTGACATTGGCAAATTTTACTGAAGGTTTTGTAAGTCTAGAAGAAGAAGAGCTCAATTGGCCCACACATTTTCATGCTAATTTACACGGGAAGAGGAAGTTTAGTAGGAACTTCTTTTAAGAGGAGGCAGATAGCTTTGGAACTGTACACATATGAATAATACTTTAATGTGTTATTCTTGTATAAATGCCTTTGAATTTGCTCAGTGCCCAGAACACTTTTAAAGTACAGGAGGAAAGATGGACCATTTCTCTCTAGTTTGCTCATGAGAAAAATGTAACTCAGCCTTGGCGATTCAAGTTGCCCCCAAATACTGGCTGTGCCCCTGAAGTTAAATGCAAACACGCAACCAAATTCTACTAGTTTGAAAATAGTTGCTTTGGCCTTGACAAAATAGACAAGGGGAAAAAAATTATCTTGAATTTATTTCTGTATGCCCAAGTATTAAAAGGACAAGAGTTTTCTTTTTCTTCTCTTTTAGGCTGTAGAATGAGAAATAATCTGTTTCTCTAAAAAAAGTAGTTAACTTATATTGCACTCACTCAGAAGGTGTGAGAGAAAGACAGTCTAGGAATTTCAGAGTGGCTGGATTTTCACCAACTGGTTGAACTAGGAAGAACCTGAGCGAAAGTTTGAATGTGTGAAATCCAGCTCACTCAGTTTCTCCCATCTGTACCAGGTCTTTCCTGGGAGAGATGAGTTGGACAGTGACCTATAATAATCAGACACAGTAGCAGAGACTGGCCTTCCTGGAGAAGAATGTGAAATCAGAACGAATGGGTGGGCAACGCGTGCCCAGAGGAGGTTTTGTCCTTTCAATATACAGTAATGTTAACTGCTTATTAGAAACAACATCTAGCGATTTTGCCCTTTCTGGGCAAAGTTTATTGGCTAAGTTTCTTACACTGGGCATCAGAGTAATACTGAAACTAAAGTCAGTAGGTCCAACTTATTTTTTTAAAACCCTGTAAGGTTTTCATGTTCACTTTGAAAATCCAATATTTTTATAACTAAACATGGCACATGAGGGCCACTTAACTTCACAGACCCAGAGTTTCACTCTGTCCACCACTGCTATGGCATGGGACATGTTACACAACCACTTTATGTGGAAATTAACATCTCACACCCTTAAGTGTAAGTGGTCCAGTGGGATGGTACACCCGGTGGGAGTCCCAGGGGACAGTCACATATACACACTTACTTTGGTAAGACGAGAATCTGCACGATAAAGATGCAGAAGAATATGAGACAAGCACAGGTCACGTAGTACTTGAAGGCTGGCAGTGCTGTGGCTCGGTACTAAGGGAACAAGAAGGAACCACAAATGACACTTGTGTACAAAAAGGGCTGAAACAATCGTAGGAGCCTAACTGTACCCAGTTCATGAATCGCACTTATCAACTGTAGACTTGTGGCACAAACGAGCTAAGGATGATGGCTGTTCATCTCCATCAATGAGGGCTTGCTGCCTGCCAATGCGACTTCCAAAGACCATGAATTTTATGAGTCCAGCTGTTCAGAAACCCACTGAAAGGTCATTGAATCAAGGAGGGAGCAGCTGACCGGGAAGCCAAGTGAGTGAACTGAGGGGCCCAGGGCGGGTGCCCTGGTTCCAGGGTGAGTGTGATGCCCATAATTATTTGGGGAAAGAAAATGATTTTTCACATAATATCTTACTTTTCAATATTATCAAGGAAACATGGTTTCCTTGTTTTATTTCCTTATTTTAGTATTTTATTTTATTATTCATCTTAATGCTAGTTAGGGGTGGTGAGAATATTTACAAGACGGAGAAGACCTTTGCTCTAAGTGTGTAACCAGTCTGTTTGGGTGTCAGAGCCTGGCCGATGGAGTCGCCATCCACTTGACTAGTGCAATCAGCAGGGGCCACGCAGTTCTGCATTCCGTCCAGGACGGTAAACTGGCCAGTCCTGCAGCTGCCTCCCCTGAGACTGCCCCTGCCTGAGCTATGCAGGCTCACAGCGAGACAGTGCTGCAGCTCAGACTGCCTCTTCAAAGAGGGTTTTATAATGAAATTAAAGGAAATCATTACGGAAATGCTATTGAAACTTCCTGACAAGACTGCCAGGCTGTGTTAGCTGTATCTCCAGAGACAGCCTCCCAAGTCATGGGAAGTTACATGGTTTTAGCCACTGGGCTTTCAGTTCTAGAAGCTGGATTTCTGGGTGGTGAATTGCTGCTTCTCTTTCTCTATGCTTTCTGCCTTTTACCCCTCCTGCAGGCCTGAAGGGCAGGCTGGGGTGGGCCACAGGTGACCTTCAACTCTAATGCTCCCTAAAATTGTCCTCAAAGTTGGCCTCTGCAAATATGTACACGTGGGGAATGTCAGCCAAAGCTGCATTTTAAACGACGATCGCCTTCTAACTGCTAGAATATTTTTTTGCTGAATTTTATGACTTAATAGCCAGGATAATTTACATGCTGATGAAAAAGCTATATTAGCATGATTGCAGAAATGTGATTACATTCTATGCATTCAATTACACCCCTATCTTTTACCTTCTGGGCTTTTGTGTAGAGATATGAGTTATAATTTCTTTGTAGTATTAATAAAAGAGATGGACTCCTGTGAAGAAAGGAATACTGTACCATTTACACAATGAGTAACCATTAGTATCTATTAAAGTTATTCAAGGATAAAATGGTCAAAAAATAATAATAAATTATATGAAATACCAATTTGGTAAACTGTCTATAGTCAATATATTGACTTAGAAGTAGTTGATCTTCTTGGCCACTAATAAAAAAGAAAGTTTTGGTGTAACTGCAACATCCAACCCTGATGAATTTTGGAAGTACTTTTAATATTTGATTTTTCCACTCAATTTCCATAAAACAATGAACTGAATTTTCTCAACAGAACTTTAATACCAGTGCTGTGACTGCTGCCATTAATATAGTAGCTTTTGTTCAAACTAAGACTGTAATTATATGGTTGGATAACGGAAATTACCTCTAACTTCTTCCTTTTCTAGATCAACACAAAACAAAAGGCAAATGGTGTAAAGCTGACCTAGAATAGTTGAACTTTCTGTAATAATCACTTAGTTCATTTCAGCAAATCCATGTTAAGTTTGTCATGTACAAATTAAATGTGCCTGAAATAGCTCTTCCTTTAGGAGCCATAAAGTCAAAGTATTTAGACGTAACAAAACTTAAAAGTTTGGGGTTTCTAATTCTCCCAAACATGTTCAATATAAATCTCATATTTTTGATAAAAAGTTAAAACAACTTGTGTAAAATCATTGTAAATTTACCAGGAAGGATTTGTTCAGATCATGTGCCTTTCCTTTACTTCCCATCTCAGACACATCCTAGATATCATTTAGTACCAGGAGTGCTGAGAATGGTGACTAGCCAAAGACAGAAGCCTGGTAACAAGAACTATGGTAAAATGATACATGCATGGGAGGACCACAGGGAAAGATGGAGAGAGTTCTAATATAGTTAGACGCAGCTTAAATGTCACAGGCAAAAAATACGAGTATAATTTCATGAAAGAATTTTAAAAAACTAACATTTCAGAAAAAAAAGATGGATTTTGAGGGGGAAAAAAAGCTTACCTCTTTTTCCAGTATTTTATTGTAGAAAAGCAGTGAGATTCTCTGAATGTCTTCAGACTTGAGCCATTGCCTGGAAATATACAGAACAGACATCATAAAACCAAACTTCCAACCAAACAACTGGAAGTACGTTTTTTTAATGACTTGCATTCTTCTTTCTTTATTGTAACCCATCCAAAATTGAATATTTAAAAAGAATGTATAATGGAATCTAGAGACTGTTAACAGGACTGCAAATATCATATTCCTATTCACACACTGCCCTCCTTGAAAACTTCGATATTACAGACCGTCATCCAAACTGAAACTCAAGTTACCCAAATTAAATAACGACGGGTTCCAGTAGATGAGCAAATGTGTGCCCTGATGTTTTATGGAAATTATATGGTAGTGTCATGTCCTGAAGGATTTGGTGCAGAGAGAAGCACCATTTTTCTCAGTGGCACATGACAGAACGTCCAACCCATTTAGAGTGCCTTCAAGTTCTAGGCGAGAAGATTCTGTTTCTTTTACACTGACTGGAAATACTTTCATTGTCCTGTTTTTTCATTCCTATGAAGTAAAAATCATATTTGAACACAGAAAAACATGGGTGAAAATACTAATGTAATAAGCAATTGGTTCACACCGTATGTTGTGAACACAGTATGTTGACACAAACAAAACATGCATGTGCATAAATACACATACACCTCTCAGATGTTGAAAAATAAATAAAAACAATATGGAAGGATGCACTCTTACACATTGATTGATTCTTAGAAATCTGTTTTAGGAAAGTAGTTGAAACAGAGACAGAGCTTAAGGACAAAACTTCTCACTAGAACCTTGTATATAATCACACGCTAAACACAACATCAAGCATAGGACCATGCAAGCTGGGTGCACAACGTCGGATAGATACAGTGGCACAATGGCAATAAAATAGACAAATGTTTTATGAAATAAAGTAAAGTAAGGAAAAATTGATATCTACGAATCAAGAAAAATATCTACAAGTAAGTACCAATGAAATGTACTACCAACTGGTTTGAGTCATTATGGTGAGGAATTTAAATTTTTACTTTCCTAATTTGTTCTTAAACAAATATTTTCATAATTAAAAACATAATAACCTGAATTATATATGGATATGCATGTATATATGTGTATATCTATAAGTGTATAGGACCATATGTCTACATCTATATATTTACATATCCACACATAAGGAGAGAGAGTATGCACATACATACATATATATATACACATATATGTATATATATATACACAGACAGTGCCAAAAAATGTATACACATTTTAAGATAGGAAAAAACTGTGTTAAAATTGTAATACTCAATATATACCAATAACAAAAGATGAATACAAGTCATGTGTATACATTTTTTTGGCACCCCCAGTATATTAGGGCATTAGACATAAAATTATGTTTTACATAAATTTCCCAAACATGTTATATTTGTTTAAACAATCATCAATTTACATGAAATTATGAATATTGTACTTTCCAATCCATCGGCCAGCTGTCTTTGAAATTGGACTCCCTGAGATATGCTTGGGAGAAGGGTGAAGGCTTCTGAAGATCCAGGAAGAAAGGCCCAGTGAACTGTCACATGTCACCTAGTAACTGGCAAGGACAGCCACATACTGATTTCAGACTAGGGTCCCTGAATGTACACTGATGTTTCACATTCGGAATAATGACAAGTTAAGCCAGGAGACCGGAAAACCTGAGGAGGGACATTTCCAGGTTTACCTGGAAACTAGACGACTCTCACGGCCACACACCATGTACTTGAATGTCCCTCAAGACTCAACTACATACAGACAGTGCACATTCAGCTGAAGCTCGGAGGCCAGAAATGCACAACAATGATTACCATGAAAAGTGAGAACTACTATACTTTTAGATTCAAGGGTATAATCTTCAGGTTCCGGGAAATGAACATTTTTAGTATTTCTTATTACTATACTAGCTTCAAAAATATGCTATTGTTCTGTTTTATGAGACTAGTTGGAGGAATCAAAGGTTAGTCAATCTAGAAGGGATAGAAAAAATGTAAGATATATTTTAACTATACTAATTTTTAGAACTCTGTATTTGTATGAATAGCAAACTGAATAATGTATGCCGGTAACTTATTAAAATCATTTGTTTTCTTTTTTGAGAAAGAAGATCTAGTTTAAAAATGTTCCTGGATAATATATATATAAACATGGAAATAAAATAAGAGTGCAATTTATAAAGTGGAAACAAAATGAGCTCCTCACTAATTAGCAGAGCCCCCATATTTCCAGTCCAAATTTCGGGGGCTCTACATAGGTGTTAATTCAAAGTGCCAGAATATCTGAATTGCAACTGTAGCCCTACCGAGAAAATAACACACACACACACACACACACTCATGTGATTCTTTCAGAAGCCTCGTAAATATTGTAAAACAAATACTTAAAAGGAACAAGCTGGAAGAAGTACACATTTTGCAAAGATGCACAACTTGATTTTGGAGGCAGAGTTCTAGGTGAAAATCATTTACATTTTTCAAGCGTCAACTTTCATGAAAAAAGTTAAATAGGTTTCCGTAAGGATGGACACTTTCCCATGAAGGCTTTCCATTTGGACCTACTGATGCTTTCACTACAATTATATTCAGCAAACATTTATGGAATGTCCACTGGATGCCAGACACCACACAGAGTCCTCCAGCGTCTGCCCTCCCTGAGTTCAGCCACGACACATGCATCTAAGCTGGTTTCCAAGGCTGATGAATGGAATCCTCTGTCCAGGCCACAAAGGCCACCACCTTCTCAAATTTGTTTTTTCTCTGCATCGCCTAGACCACTTAAAACTACAGCAGCAATTCACAGACTGAACGGACATTCATAGAATTCACAGGCTGGGTAACATTTTGCCCCCTCCATTCCACCCCCCAAAAAAACCCAAATGGTCTTCTTCCTATTGACCCCATGAATTCAGACTCTAATGCTTAAAACCCTTCTTCCACAATTTAGAATATAGGTATCTCCAGGTTCTCTGGTTTTGCAGGGGGATAAACACTGTCATACAACACAGCCTAAAGGTTTTCCCATATGGAATTCCTGTTGATCTTTAATATTACTTACTGAACACATTTTGCCTACATTTTTCTCTCCATGTTTACATTTCATGCTGTTTATTAGTAATTTACTTGGAGAGTATTTATTAGGCAGGAAATAATCTTTTCAAACAATGGTGTTTAAAATACAAGATGACTGATAATCTAAGATTAGGAAGTACTCACTTTTGTGCATTAATTCCATCAATTGCTTGAATCATTCTTTCATTCAATTCTTCTTCAAATCTTTTCTTTTGTGACTTGGTTCTATATGAAAAAAGGAAATACAACTGTAAGAATCTTATTAATAAGCTCAATATTAAGCCCATTTTTTTAATGATGCACAAACCTCTGGTCAATTCTGTTAATTGAGTAAACAAAAAAAAAAGAGAAGAAAATAAGTCTATGAACAGTAGCCACTCTGCACTGAGAGAACTGTCCAGAGTTTTTGATGCAGTGAAATACGGCCTCGTCGTTCACTTAGTGTGAAATTTTAGCAGGCGATCAAAAGCAACGCTGAAAGGCAGCTACTTGGTGTTTGAGATAAAAGAACTTTCTGTCCTAAGAGACGCGTTAGCCCTTGACTTGTTGCCTTTATAAACCTGATTTTATGACAGAACACACTGTTTCTGGAAATTCCCCTGCAAAAATTTGGTTTGGTTGACAAAACAGTCCATGTTCATGTTTTTATTGGTGTGTGTTCAAGAATTTGCAGAACTACAGTATTATTTTTAGGCATATCAAAGCTTGACTGTATGTATGTAAAGGTCCCTCAGTGTTTGAAAGCACTAGTGACAGACAACCCCACTTATATTTGCAGACCACTCACTTACTTGGTCTTGGAAGCAAAGAATATTCAGCCATAAAATGCTTTGTAAATAAATTTTGCTGAAATAATACTGAGTTCCACAGGGAGTTCTTAATTTGTCAACCAGAGTTCTGTTCCTCAGACTTTCAGCATTTCTGACTTTGCCATCCTTGTTCCTGCCTCTGGGTCCCGTCGTTGGCCTCCCCATTGCTGCCTGCCCCCAACCCCTCTTTCCTTCCAATTCCTCTCCATTCTTTCTCCCGGTCTCCTTCCCTGACCTGCCCCATGCCCTGCCCCACGTCTGGGCTATTATACCTAAAGAGGCATGGAAGAGGTCGTGTGCTATCCCAGATGATGCTTGCATAGCATGTGACACTCACTCTTGGCCAGGCTGGAAGTTCACAAAGGTTTAATGAAGTAGGTAGGCATGTGACAAAGCCAGGACATGTGAGGGAAGCCCAGGGGAGGCTGATTCAAAATCTGAGCTCTCTCCATGAGGCCTTGGGGCCATCAGATATCAACCACCCCAGAGGAAAGTGGAACAGATATGGAGGAGGCTCTTAGCAAGAGAGCCAGGAAAGGAGAGTGGCCAGGAGCACGAGCTGTGGCATCAGAGAGGACCTGGGCGCAAATCCTGGCCTCAGTGGCAGACCCTGGACGTCCCCCTGAACCCCTGTAGTTCCTTTTCTTCCATTCTGAGAGGATAGAGCCATAGCGTCTACCTGGGAGGAATGCTGTCAGGGTGACATTGGAGTTCCATGTGCCAGTTCAGATACAAATAGCAGCATATGCTCCCTCTCTTCCAGGTAGCACTGGTCCCAGAAGACACTGCCCACAGAGTGTGGGCATCCACAGGCATTCCCCACGGTAATTTAAGAGAACAGACTCGGGAAGCAGACGTTCAAGGAGGGGACAGACATTCAGGGGGATCAGAGAAGTATCAAGAATAAAGTCAAAGGATGTCCATGAACTTTCTGTCTTGTGAATGTGAAACCCAGCTGCTTGCAAACGTACTAGCGTCTTATTGGCTAGAAGAGTCATGCCCTTTGCAAGGTAAGTTACGGGGTTCATAATATTATTTCTAAAATTAGCTGGAGTTCTCTTCATCTTGGCATGTCTCTTAAAACACAATGCCTCAAAAGCCCGAGAACCCAATTATCCTTATAATGTAGGACTATATGCATTACATCTCAATGTAAAAATTTCAAAATTTACACACAATACAAATTAGAATACATTACAACAAACAAAGTCACCTAGACAGATGCTGGAATAATGTGCATTCTTTGCCATAGTTTGCAGGTAACGATCTAGCTAATGGTGTTTATTTTTTACACTTGGACACATTGCATTTTCCACAAGAACAAACCTATCCCTCTGTGAAGAAAGAAAGGCTGACTTGAGTTTTGGGCCTTTAGTTAATTATCTTAATGACTTTAATAATAAAAAAATATTTAATTCCCAAACCAATACTAACATACAGCTCTGACCCCAAAAGCTTGAGGAACACAGAAAGGAAAAGGATCGGTACCTGTGATTCTACCATGGATGTCAAAAGGGGACCTGGGGACATTTGTGGGAACTTTTATTTTTCGTTTTTTGAGAGGGTTGGGCGCTACAGAAAGGCTGGACTTATCTTGCTTTTATCTCCAAGATTCAAGACAAAATAATTCAACATACTCATTTTAAGAAAACATATTTTTTTACTACATATTAAGAATAGTCATTTTAAGAAAATGATTTCAAGTTCTAAAATGATTACTAGGTGCTGTTTTCCTTTTTTCTCTGTTAATTCTAATAACACGATACTAATAATCATATTTTTAGAAGCTCAGAGCAATTTAATAGGACTTTGCACAAGGAGCTGCTCTTTTAAGAGAATTAGCCTTAAAAATTGCTATAATTGGTGATAATTTCTTTCAGAAATAAATACAAAATAAGCTTTTACAAATTAGAAAGTGGAACATATACCATACCTTAAGGTGCGATTTTGAAAATTATGCTGACCCATTGGTACATCCTATTAAAAAAAAAAAGGGTTATTAGTTGCTGAAAACATCCTTTAAAAATACTGTTGCAATGATAACTATGTATTACATATTTCTTCTTTTATCCTGGAGAGTATCATTTACGTAAAAGATAATTACCCATGAGGAGAAAAAGAGCTTAATTACAAATGTGCAACAAGATTAAAACTCAGTTTATATTTAGAATGTTGATGTTATCTATAAACTTTGGATGTTGTAAGTTATCAGAATGGCTGTCCGGATTTTTTAAATTCACATCCTGATATTTGAAGATGTGATTTCAAACACCGGCCTGTAGAGAATCGTTATTAAAGTTACTGTGGACAGTTTACAATCATGTAAAAATGGAGTTTGGTATCAGACAAATATTTAAAAAGTGTTTTAAAACACAAACATAGCCACAAAACCTAGAGTCAATCCCTATCACTGAACTGTGCTGTTAAAAATCAGTTCCAACCCCGTGACTACTTTCTAACTACCAATTTGTACTTCTTAATCCCTTCACCTTTTTCACCCAGCTCCCCGAATCCCCTCCCATCTGGCAACCATCAGTTTGTTCTCTGTATCTATGGGACTGTTTTTGTTTTCTTTGTTCTTTAGATTCTACATATGGTATTTGTCTTTCCCTGCCCAACTTATTTCACTTAGCATAATACCCTTTAGGTCTACGATGTTGCAAATGGTAAGTTTTGGTTTTTTTTATGGTTGAGTAATATTCTATTGTATATATGTACCACTTCTTCTTTATCCATTTGTAAAGCAACTTTGGTTGCTTCCATAACTTGGCTACTGTAAACAACATAGAGAATATAGTCAATAATATGGTAATAACTATGTAAAGTGCCAGGTGGGTACTAGACTAACTGGGGGATCATTTCATAAATTATATAAATGTCTATCCACTTTGCTGTACACCTGAAACTAATATAAAAAATATTTAATGTCAACTGTAACTGGAAAAAAAAGAAAGAAATGGTACCACCTGTTAAGTATGTGAATACATGACTCATTGATCAAAAAGAAGAAATCAACACATGAGTGCTGGTAGTTCCTGAAAATGGAATGAGAAGGACAGGCTGGTCAGGGTTTATCAGTGGGGTCCTACTGCCAAATGTTCAATAATAGACTTAAAAAAAACACAAGGTGCACTTTTATACATTTATAGTGGAAATTAAAAGTGGGAACACAGTGGCTCCAAGTGACTCCAAAGAAACTTTTGTCTGATCCTTTATCCGAAGGTTAGCTTAGGAAATATAGTTAGCCTGGGGAAAAGTAAAGCATTTTTAAAAATTAACTGAACTCTAAGTTTTATTACACAAAGTAAAATAATGCATTATTCACCAGCTTTATCAATGTTGAATCAAGAGTCAGTGGAGCTAAGCGTAGGGGATTAGAGAAGAGAAATAACTCCTGGCAACGACCATTGTTCAACACTGAGATGTATCACCAAGAATGACAATGGGATCTTTCCCATTGTCAAGTGGGTGAGGGACACAGCTGAGCAGCAGTGATGGGCTTGGTCAAAGCTGTGGAAGTGGCTACGAAGGCAGTCCCTAGGTTCTGCACCTGTGACTGGAGCCACCAGCCAGTTAAGAAAACGGTTTGTTCAAGAGGTCCTCTGACTTTGATAAACAACTTCCTGAAGCGTTAAGCGATACGCAGCTACGATTCTCTCTTGAAGGACGCTTCTCCACTAACATGACAACAGATTAAACTCAGGCCAAACGTTTCCTGGGGCCCCAGGCTGAAATCATAAGGGAGACAGTCACTGTTAAGTCTGGGGACAACAAAGACTGATGAGAAATAAACAACTACAAGGACGACAGCAACACCTGGAAACGACCTTTTTCAGGTACACATAAGAAACAGCACAGAAAATCATGTTCTCATGGTTACATATGCTTATTTCTTGAAAACCAATCAACCAACCCACCAATCACTGGTGTATAACAAATCACAATCAGAAATATGGTTATTAGCCATTAGCATTAATAACACATGCAGTGTTAAAGCAAAATTATCAAAATTATTATTTTTTCCGAAGCATCAACTTTCATTGACAACTGAATACTAGCATCCCAGGATGTTTTCCCTCTAATGGGCTCTAAGGTTTGGAAGGCCCCAGATGCCCCCAGGCCTCTTCCTTTGATCTCTTCTCCTTGATACTTTCATCCAGCTCCATGGTCTCAAACATCACCTACAGCCTACCCACTCTCACATTCACGTCTCCAGCTTGGACATCTTCCCGGACCTCTATATTTGCACTTCCTAGCTGCACTTAGATGTCTAAGAGGCATATTGATTAGCAAAGTCTTGATTTTTCCATCTTAAATCACCTGATTTCCCCCCAAGTATTTGTCATGTCAATGGCAACGCCATTCCTCTAGCTGTGCAGCAAAAACACAGAAAACGTGTGCATTCATCCCTGGTCTTCGTTTTCACACATATCCACTCCATCACCAAGGCTTATTTGCTCTGCATGCAAATCAGACCCTGAGTTTGCTTCTCATTGTTTCCACTACTGAAACCCTAGTGTAAGACGGCCTCGTTCTCACTTGCACCCCTGCAGCCTGACTCCATTATTCCAGGGTTTTCATGGTATCATGTCCTTCCCTTGCTTAAGATCATCTAATGACGCTCCTTACACTTACGCTGCATTAAGCATAATTACCTTAGTGCATCTTACCCACATGCCTTCCTTTGGCTCACTGTGCGTAACACACCAGCATCCTCTGCCCTCCAAAGACACTGGGTTCCTTTCCAGCTCAGAACCACTGAATGTATTGTTCTGCCATCTCCTTTCCCAATGTCTTCCTCTCTTCCTCTGAGTCTTCTCCAGATGTCCTAGCCAGAGTAGCCACAGCATTCACTCCATTTGACCTTCATCATAGCCCTCAGCAGCACCTACAATGACCTTGTTCCTTTGTCTGTGTCCTAATACTATATGTCCTCTCTCTTCCCCATCGAATGCACACTGCTCCAGGACTCGTCCTAGCGGTCTCCCTTGCTGACCGATGGGTCATGGTCTTTTATCAAGTCGTGTTTATTTTTCAGTTGAAAAAGAACAAGGGAAGTTGAGAAGAGAGATACAACCAAGTCAAACTACAGTGCTGGGCCCCACCTGTTAGGCTTGGGCGTGTCGTTGTGACATGCTGCGGGTTGTTCGCTGTTACCTGACAAACTGGGATGCTTCTTCTCCTCAGCACGTGAGCATTACCTCCGCTCCACCCCTAATACAGTTAATGCCATTCTACATGAAATTGATTCTTCGATTGTTTTAAAATCTAACGGTACCATGGGGATTAGTCTAAGTGTGTAATTACATTTACTTTTCTCTCCTCCTACAGGTCTTTCTACTTTCTATCTGCATCAGCCATCTTATTGAATATATATCTCTGTGGCAAGCAGCTCTGGGACTTGATTCTCTGTTTGAGGTTGAAGGGATGTAAATGAATAACTGCAACAACAGGACGTTCAGTGCCACCCACACCACCTGACCAGGGCGGATGAAGAGACGGGCCTAACAAGGCTGCTACCCAAACTCCCAGGGCACCGCGCCTTCCCTGGTTCTTTTATTAAGACGCTCAGGCTTTCGATGTCACAATAGCAAACACACCACACCAGAAACAAACTTTGATTCAAAAAAAGTTCAGTTGTATTCAGTTGCTACTGTCAGTTGTAACAGTCTTGGGTTACAAAGTTGTAATGCAAAGCCACTCTAGGTTCAAACCCTTTGCCATGCGGGGTTGGCGACCACTCATGCCCTGAGAGCTGTTTGTAAGGAGCCTGTGGGAGGAGAAGCCGGAGATGGTAAGCTTGCTCCATTCCATACAGAACGTGTTTTTGGCTGGCGATGCCTACTGGTTCGGGGAACCTGTTTGTATCCAGCATTAAGGTGTGGGGCGCAGGGGATGGGGGGGAGGGACAGGAGGGAGGGAGGCTTGGACAGAGGGCAGGGGGCGGGGAAAGAACGTACCGTGGTGCTGATCTTGCCATTCTCCGTGGTCATGCTGTCTCTGTGATGCAGGTGTGCAAAGGGCTTGGCTGCCCCCCAGGATTCCAGGTACCGGGTCATGCGCACAGAGGCCCTCATCTTTGCTCCATCCAGGGTGTGGCGTGGTCGGAAGAGGTGCTGTGGACTCCGGCGCTCTCCCTTGGGGTGAGAAACAGAGCATCGCACCTGGTGTGCCACAGGTGCACACCTTCACCTCCTGCTCCAGCCCTCCAAGACGTTTCCTCTAAGGCCACCCCCTTCACTCTCCATGGCTTCTGCCCTCGGCCCTCATTCCTCCATTCTACTGGTATTCAGTGCTTAAGCTGAGTGCATTTTTTTCCAGGTAGTGAAAGTTACCTGTCATTTAAACATAGGAAAAAAAAAAAGCCATTTAAAGAGAATTTTTATAAAGTAAATTTTTAAACAGATAGATTGATCTGTCTCAGCTTCTTCTTGATGGTCGTGTTTCCTTAATATGACAGGAGGAGTGATCGGAGCTGTTTTCTGATGCTAGATGGCCTTTCCTATCCACGGTTCGGTGCTCTTTGCCTGAACACAATGCTCTTTATACTTACTTTTGTTTTCGCCTTTTCCCCAGGGCACCGCCCCCCACTTCTGTCACCCCACAGCTCTCCCTCCTTGTCACACATCTACTTGCAGATCAATTGTCAAGTGAGCTGCAAGTCTGTCTGCAACGGTGAACGTGGCCTTTCTGGGAGTCTGAGCACACGGTCACACATGGACCCCGTTGAGTTTGTGCTTTTGCCAGTTCCGGGGTGTTTCTTGCTCATATGTGCACAATGTACCAGCTGTGTGATTTGGGGGGAAACTACATAACCCCTCAGAGCTTTGGCTACACAATCTGTAATTAGCAATAATGCTCACTTGGCAGGAATTTGAGAAAGGCTGAAAGAGATGAGAGCTCTAAGGCTGTCACTCTGGCCGACATGTGATGTGAACAGAGGAGCCAGGGCCTAACTGTCTGGATGGGTGGGACGGTCTCACAGGTAACAGAGGTTTGTTTTGTTGCACGGAAGGTAGGCACATCTGCACAGACGTCCTCACACACAGGTACATGTGATATTTAGTTGTTAATCTTTTAGGAATTCCCACTTTTCCTTTCTCTTATTTATTCATTGTATTTCATCTCATTAGATATTTGCCATCTGAAGGCCTAAGTAAAATATTTTCTCTTTATTTAATTTCCCAACTGCTAGGCTGGGCCTAGAAGCATCATGAACGAACATATACATTGAACAACATATACAGTTTGGTCATTCAGAGCAATTATTTTAATTGTTTCTTTAATAAATAGATTTAAATTCATTATTACAAAACATGTCCCGTCATTAAAATGCCATATGTATTTAAAGTAATTTTAGCGGTAAAGACTAGCAAAGAAGTACACTGACTGTTAACTAAAAACACTTATCTATACAATCATTTGCCCCTCTGCCTTTTAATCACAGCAGCCACAGGCTAATTATAGAGTCTAGAATACTGACCTTGGGGTTGATTACAAAGTAGGTTTTCACCAGGTGCTGCTTTAAATATGGGTCCCTGATGTCACCGTCTCCTTCCTCTACTTTATAAGCTCCATTCAAGTGTTCCAGTGTGACAGAAGAAATGTGAACACGTCTGAAATTCCATTTTAAAACCACAATCAAGATATATAAGGATATCTATGAAGGTAGATTTTCTGTTTATTTGTGATTTCAGAGATAATTTCTTCTCCCCCAAATGAAGAAAAGGCTGTATGTTCTACGTACAATGGACTGTGAATAAGGTTTATACTTTATCAACCTGTTTTAGAAAGATGCTTCTAGAATCATGATCTACTCCTGTCTGGCTTCTCTGTCCTCACAGAAACCTGCATTGTGGGTGTGGTGAATAACAGCAAATGAAGCTTGATTAGATCAAATTTGTCTGTGTGAGGATATTTTTTAAAACACATGCCAGAGGCATTTTAGGAAGTGTGCTGACCTTAAAAAAGTATAAAAGTATGGGTTTTATTTCTCAGTGTTTGCTCTCATGCTTCTCCAAATTCTATCACTTGTCCCCAAATTCTGTTGTCTAAAATATGCACTTCTAACCAGAGATGGATGACACAATTTGCTAATTTTAATAATACTGGTTTCAGAAGTCACCCATAATTGAGAAGTGCCTTATCTACAGTGCAGTGAAACACCTTATATCTACACGCATAAATTTGCAAGTAAGCAAAGTCTGTAATTTGGGATCTGATATGCCTAGTCTTTGACCATGGGTCACCAGGGTGGTGAAATTGGTACTTGACAGGTCATGTTCATCTAATTAATGTAAGAGGCATAGGGCATGAGTCACATGCTACTAATGGCAGCCATGGAAAACATCCAACACTGAGCAGTCAGTTATTAACCCGCTGACCTGTCCTTTCTAACCATGTAGCCAACTTAGAGAGAGAATTCCAACATCCTTACCCGGGAACCCCTCCAGCTTCCATGTGATTGGCCAAGGTAACGTCATGTGACCACACATCGTACTGCCACTTCTGCAGACCAATCACGCCACATAGGACATTCCCAGAATGCACTCCTACGCGCATGTTGATGTCAACTCCTGTCGCATCCCTCACTTTCCTAAAGAAAAGGAAAGTTACATCACCATCCAGGAACAGCCTCTTGTTCCTTTACCTGTTGGCCAGTTTTCAGGGCATTTCACCATTCAGAATTTCTCACACTGTTGGAAATATTATCGGGATCCACCTGTAGCTGTTACTGAACTGAACCAGTAGAAAGGGGTTTTCTTTCTGGTCATTCCCAGACTAGACCTAAGCTTCAGTGCTCTGAGTAGTAAAGCCACATCCGGCCAGACCATGATGATGAGACAGCATTTGGTCTGTAGCTTTTTCTTTTTCAACCAATGTGTATCAAGCACCTATCATGCTGACACCTACTCTGAATTTTCATACTAGAATCACAGGACATTGCCTTGTATTGTCAGAAAGAGTCTCAGATGCCGTGTGCAGTTCTAGTGTTTAGCACAATGTATGTCCCCCATGAATAGTTTCTGCTGATGAGACAATACAGCTTATCTGCAAGCTTAATAATGACTTTAGCCAGAATAGGATTAAAAAACATAACCATAAGATTAAAGCTTTTCAATTGTGTACATTTTTTAACAAAAAGAGAAAAACAATACAGTTTAAAAAGCTTTAATAATGCAAAAAATGTCATTAAAAATAAACTAATTAAAAGAATCATTTAAAAAATACGTTAGGACCCTGTCGCCAACTCATTAACAGAGACAAGTGAAGAACTTCCTTTAAGGGAGAATGGCAGTGCTTCGACATGCTTATTTATTTCTGCTGGCTAAGTACATTTATCAATTAAAATATTATTGCTGAAGAAGTGTACAGGAAGGCGTCCCCGGTTCTGTGGAGAATCATCCCCAGAGGCGGTGTGAAGGAAACAATGAAGCTGACTGCAGCTCGGCAAGGAGGAAGGGTTGCCAGGTGTGGACGGCAGTCAAACTAACCTGAAACTGCTCAAGATGACATAGGCATGGCTGTCATGCTTAAATAATAAAACAACGTCATTTGGGTATGCTAAAAATGATAACGAGAAACAGACCCACCATGTAAAAATAAATAGCTTCCTGAAGAAAAGAATGTAGAAAGATGTTTCCTTCCCCTCCTCATGCCTCCCCTCCCCCGCCCCTCTACATGTCTTCCTTTTATGTTTTCCCCCCAAAGACAACAACCTATTTGGCACTATGCAGGTCACTCAAACCCTTCATTCCCGCCCACAGAATGAGCCAGAACATCAACAGGACATAGGAGACGTGCCCCGCCCCTCTGCCCTCCACAGGCAATGAGTGCTATGGCTGCCCAGGCCCGGGATGGTCCTCACTGCCAAGCCTTTGCTCATGACGGCTCCTCTCTCTGCTCCCCACTCCCTCGAGCCTCTCTTGCTGACAGGGCATGGGTGTCACGTGGCCAGTTTGCATCGTTCTTCCATCCGTGGTGCAGTCACGACCTCATCCAGGAAGGGTTTCTGGTCTCCCCTTCCAGGTTCACGCCAGCACCCTTCCCAGGTGCTCCCACCGTCCTGTGCAGTGGGTACTGCCCATCTGTGTCCACATCTGCTCTCAGAGTGTCGGCCCCATGAAGACGCGGACCTGTCCACATGGTCTGGATAGCCACCAGTGGGTTCAGGACCTGGGGCAATGTAGACACTTTGATACAAGTTTATCACTTGACCTAGGTCATTTTTGAAGGGTTTACTTTGTTTCTGTCTTTGGGAGATGAGATCCTGAATAATGTGTGGTAAAACCCATAACTGTTCTTAAGATTTTATGTTGCTGAGAGAGAACAGTTCCAACCACATAGCATTTCTGCACCAAAATACGGTCAGCAGAGAGCCAGGAGGGGGTGAAATGGGAGGACGAGGCTCTCTCCAGTGGCCACTTTGACAGAACTCACTGGTTGATGATTTGACGCTTTAAAACACTCTCCATGTCCTTTGTGTCTTTTGTAGAAAAATGAGTTGATGAAGGGTTCAAATGAGTTGACTGACCCAATGTTTTAATGCATGTAGGTGCAATCTCTGTGACCTATGCAAAAATGTGGACGAAATTGCTTAAATCTTACAAGACTAACAGATGAACTTTCTAGATTAAGAAGACCCTTAATGACTCATAAAGTCAGGGGCCTGAATATTACTTCCTGGATTAAGAACAGTTTACAGTTTACATTTGCCTTTAAAAGGAGCAAAAGAGATGTCAAGTGCTGTCTGTTTTTCTGAGACAGACTAACAAATGTCAGGACAGGAAAAAAAAATTCTCTAAGCATTGGGAACCATCCAAAACAGCAGCTGACGTGCTTCTGTAGTGGTGTTACAGCAAACAGGGACTGAGTCTCTGAATCGTGTGGAGGTCCAAACATGAAAGAAAAACCACAGGCAAACATTCCTGGACCCATGTTGCTGGTTCCTATGAAAAACCTGAGATAATCTGGCAAAATTCTAAGTGCTGAGTGTGCACCTTCTCCTCACCATCTTAAAAAAATTAAAATTCCTGTATTCATCCTCATCTTACAGTTTAATAAATGGGAATGAAACTGCTCATTCTTGCATGTGAGAGAGAACAAAGAATTCCTGAAATTTGTTGAGATTCCCTACTCTTTATTGAGGGTGTAATAAAACAATCTATGATTGATATTTCATCAACTGTGTATGAGCCAAACAGGTGCTATATAACAGAGGAAGAATATGGAAGCCCTGGTCAATGAGTGGCAGATCACGGGGACACATGGCCACTACCATTTGAAGCTTAAGTGTAGTTATAAGCAAGCGTTCTGGAAAGTTTCCTCAAGTCTGCTTAAATTACTGAGATTCTAGACACATATTACTTAAGCATCCATGATGAATGGATAAATCAAATGTGATATATCCAGACAAGAGAATACTTTCCCACTATGAAAAGGAAAGAATTACTGACACATGCCACAGAGTACATGAAGCTTGAAAACATAAAAGAAAAATACTATATGATTCCACTTATACGAAATAACTAGGACAGGCAAAGTCATGGAGACGGAAAGTAGAAGAGAAGTTACCAGGGGCTGGGGAAGGCAATGGGGAGTTACTGTTTAGTGGAGTTTCTATTGGGGACGATGACAGTGGTGATGGTGGCACGACATGTTGAATGTACTTAACACCACTGGATTGTACACGGAGAAAGGGTTGAAAGGGCAAGATGTATGTGATGTATATTTTACCACAATAAAAATGTAACAGAAAAAAGATTACTGATGAACTGGTAACATGCCAGTGGATGGAATGGGTTCTTTCTCCTAAAAGCTCTTCAACACACTGGGATAAGGTAAACATAACTGACCTAGAAAACAGTTGATGCAAAAGCAGAAATCGAGCCTCAGTAAACGTGTGAATTGTTTAACCCAATGTTAGTGATGCACACCATAAGTAAACGTGTCCTTTCTGAAAATCTTTCCCACGTTAATTTGAAAAGGAAATCAAGAGAAAATGCCTTCCCGAAATAGAATTCACTTCACCCCTTGTTTGAAACCAACACAGACCTTGCCTCCACGGGCAGGTTATACATTTCAGTCAACTCATTAGTTCCACTGATGATATTCACTTACATCTAGTGTTGGCAATAGTTCATTACTTTAGAAACAAACAAAACCTATTTTTCAAGTATCAGGAAACACAAATAATTTATTTATGAGAAGAAACCAGTAGGACACAGCTATTTCCACATAACGTATTTCATGTGGCAAGCTGAGGCCACACTAACTACCCCCCATCCGAATCCTTCTTCGATTTCACTTTATTCATTTGCCTCCCATTCCCTGATCTTCCCAGTGGCCTGTGGCGACTGCTACTCAGCTAGTGATTCTAGAACACTTAGGTCTCCTGAACTCATTTGAGACTGTAGGGGGCTTCATTATTCTTCCCTGGACATCACATTTTTGTCCATTTTAGCACATGACAAACATACACAGTGACTGCCTGACCTGTTACTTTCTCACTTAGCGCCCCATCTGCTCTAACCCTGAGACAAGGAAACAGAACATCCACCATCTACTTCATATCCTGATTGGACCAAAAATATGTAGAGGGTAGGGTAAGATCACTGGACTAAAACAGGCAATCAAAATACCCCACAAACTAAAACCTTTCAATCATATAATCAACAAAGAAGAGGTACAATCACTGATAAGAATATTCTAGCTTCTACAAAGGGCATTCGTTACTAAAGGATTCATCGTGGTGCCAGTAATGAAAATTAACTTTGTTCCTCGTAGTTTTGTCCTATCCTTGTCAACTGTAAGACAGTATTCTACATGAGGAAATCTCTCGAATTACAATGAAAGAGAATACAGATACAATACGGAAACATACTAGGGAGATAAACTGAAATTAACTCCATAGAGCTGAGCATTTTTGACGAGATGAAGTAATTTTGGACTGGGTTTTTATATCATTGCTGCCTGGTCATAAAAGTTACTCTCTTTTTGTACAATTTGTGTGTAGCTGTAATTGTTTGTCAGAAATCACGAAAGAGTACAGACATTTCCTTCAGGTCAGAGGAGACATTTGACTTTTTAAAACTCATGTTTGGAAAAAAAGCTGTCCTTTTCCATAGATTTATAACTCAGTTTTGCAAAAGAATCTGAGGCTAATAATAATAATAGTAATAATAATAACAATAATAATACAAAACACAGAAGTCTTACTTTGGATGGAGTTACTCCCATACCAATAAATGGGTATCTGCATCTTTCCATTTGAATGCAGAATAACTTAAGGCCGGTAGACAGAAAAATAGAAATAGCTGCAAGTGAGAATTATAACTGCAAATTATAAACAGTTAAAGAAGATCTTACCAAGCATTACACTTACTTTATGGCCTCACACATATCCAGTCCCATTTTCACACAATTTTTGGCATGGTTAGGGAGAGATATCGGGAGTCCAGACACACAGTAGTAGCAGTCTCCTAAAATTTTTATTCTCATGCATTCATTCTCCTGGAAGAAGAAATCACCGAGTTTGAGGTGCATTAGGCACTTACATGATGATCTAAAGTTACGGAGTATCAAATGGGGAGAGGTCGGTCAAAGGGGACAAAGTTTCAGTTACCAGGACGGGTAAGTAAGTTCTAGAGACTGTACAGTGCACTGTCTATAGTCTACAGTACTGCCCTGAATACTCAAAAGTTTGCTAAGAAGGGAGATCTTATAATAATAATAATAATAAAGGAGGCAAGCGGTAACTTTTGTATCTTTATGGTATAGATTGTGGTGATAGTTTCAAAGGTGTATATTTACTTCCAAATTCATTAAGTTGTATATACTAAAGATGTACAGCTTTGTATATGTCAATCATACCTCAATAAAGTGTTTAATTAATTATTTTTTAATAATACTGAGTGGACAATGATTTCATGTTCCTCAGCTTAAAGTTGTGTGCTTTGCACAGTATTCAGTCAGTGGATTGAGCTGTCTGCGTGTTTGCAATGCTCTCCAAGTCCTTCTTAGTTAACTAGGAGGCATGAACTGATGCCCAAAGCCTGCTGCCTCTGGGGCCTAAATCCTGGGCCGGATTCTAATGTTGCCTGGACATCGTCCTGTTACAATGATCAGAGAGGAACAGGAAGCCCCAGTGAGTACTTCTGTGATGGGCAATGAATCGTGGCCACCCCAAGTTCATGTAGTGAAGTCCTAACCCCTGGTACCTGTGAATGTTACCTTATTTGGAGATAGGGTTGCTGCAGATGGAAATAGTTAAGATGCGCTCATCCAGGAGTAGAGCAGGCCCTAATCCAATATGACTGGGATCCTTATAAAAGGGGCACATGGGGACACTGAGACATTACACAGGGGGAGCATCACATGAACACTGGAGCTATGCTGCCACCTGCTAAAAGAGGGATGACACTTCCTAATGTGACCAGGTAGTTCAACAAAAAACACTTGGCTTTAATTCAAATTGTCAGGACATTCTGTTTCGACCCTTCTTTTTCTAAAAGTGAGCACCCAGAAATCTGAACCTCTTCCTCTTGTTTGGTAAAGAAAGAAAGAAGACCTGTACCCTTACTGACTTTTAGGACCCACAGTGGGAGCTGTGATGGTCAGTGGGGCAGCAAAAGGCACTTGGTGGGGAACTTGACCGAAGGGTGCCTCTGAGAGCCTCTGCAAGCCAGGTTTATTCCCCAGAGGCACGGCGGGAACGTGCGTATTGTGTAAAAGCAAGATGAATGTTGCAGTGAAATAAATTGGGGGCCAACTCTTCCATAGAAAAATGACACATTTTAATAAGCATAATAACATATATTTTTGTTATTGTTGTTGTTGGAAACAACAACTCAAAGAAAGAATTAAGTTTTTTTAAGAGAAGTAAAGGGCTAACAAAGAAGAAAAATTAATCAATATTCCCACCAGAAAACCTAACAGTTTCAACAAATAAGGTCTAGTGTGGTTTTAGATCACTTGTCATGATTTTCTCTCTGTGAAACTTCCCATAAATGAGCATATGAATGGCAACTACTGAACTTAATTTCTGCTCAAGAGGCGCAAGGGTCAATAACCCAAACTGAGATATAACAAATAAAGGGCTTAAGGAGAAGGTATGCTTCCTACAAAGGGGTTCTTCCAGACTGCCAGTTAACAACATGAAGACACGATAGTACAACTGGATGAGAAGAAACCATGTTTCCACCTTCTGGACATCAGAATGCCTAAAGGGGACCTTAGAACAGCAGAGACATATACAAATAAAAGTCTTCGTCTTAAACGTACTTGCTATATGTGTGCTGAATTTCATATAAGCAGAAGTTTTCAAACTAGACAAAAATGTGCTAATTCTATGCAACGATGGCATGTCTCGTCACTGACTTAGGGTTGAGGCTTATGGGGCTCGATGGCAAATCATTCCAACAAATTTACAAACAACATTCCTAAAGGGTGCTTTTGAGGAAAAAGTAAAAAGTTGGTAAGGGGCCAGAGGACAAGCCAGCCAAAATTTTATACAACTTCAAAATGAAAGAGAACCACTAAAGAATACTCACCTTTGCAATTTGATCGAACTTTCCAAAGAGTTCATTCAGCATGTGGACCAGTTCTCCTGGGGAGCAGTCACTGGCCAGCCGGGTAAACCCAACAATGTCAGCATACAGGATGCTGTGGGAAGGAAGAAAGAGGGGCGGCATTGGCAACTTCATGTTCCTTGAGAAAGGAATGGTAGCTTTTCCCATTAAAAGTGCATATATTGTTTTACATTTTCTATTTACATTTTCATAATAAAAATGTCATTTCCCTGGACAGGGAATACATAAACATTGGCTAAACCTTCCATTCCTACCGATCGCCGTTCTCTCCCAGGGCTGACACACCCTCCCTCTCTGGTATTCATCCTGATAGTTCATTACACTGTCATAATTCTGATATCAAATTAGCATGTCTCTGTTTGAATTGTAGCATGAGTTTGTATTAATAGAATTCTTAAGGTAAAAGAAGCAAAATAATAAAAGCCCAATCCTGTTTTTATTAACTTAAAGAAAAATTGGAATAATAATCTTCCTAAAAGAAAAATGACTTACCAAAATATTCTGGATTACTTACTACCAGCCAGAATAAAGCAGACACGGTACACTTTCCTGAAGCTCAGAGTTTAGTTGGGGTGATGGAGCAAACAAATAAAGACACAAGAAAATAGCCAATAGCAATGATAATAAGTGCTATAAAGGAAACAGCAGAGCACTATAAGAGAGGAGTGTGTGTGTGTGTGTGTGTGTGTGTGTGTGTGTGTGTGGCAATTAGATGGTGAGGAGTCCAGGAAAGTCACTTTTAGGAAATGACAGTGCAGCTTCTCTACATGGGATGTACACGCTGGTGGGGCAAATCAGGACAGGCTCGTAGGGGAAGATGACTAGCTCAGCTTTGGTTGTGCTGAGTTTAATGGCGGCGTCTGTGGAAAACCCAGAAGGAAGACATCCAGTGGGTAGATGAGTCTGGAAAGCTATGGTTGAGTTCTGTGTCTTAGCCTCATGTGGATGGTAATTAAATCCTGGGAGAGAACAGAAAGGAGTGAGGAGAGAGCCCTGAAAACACTAATTTATAGGCAAGGCTAGATTTAAGGAAGAGAAAACAACAAAGGAGACTGAAGGAAGACAATACAAGGATCACAATGTCAGGAGACGGAGGGATGGGAGAATTCTGTAAGGACAAAGGCAAGGTCAACGGGCCAGGCATGGCTGAGCAGGCAGGAGATAAGGGTGTGGAAGCCAGTCAGTCATAGGTTTCGGAGCAACACAGCTGCTAGTGAATTTAGCAAGAAAGAGTTCTGTGATGCGGGGGAGGTTAAAACCAGAGCGGTGCTCTGTGGAGGGAAAAAATACAAGAGTTTAGCAGGAGAGTGTGGGAAAATCTCTACGATGTGGGCTACATGAGGGCTCGTTCCAGAGCTGGATTGGTGGCACTGGACTAAGAGAAGTGTCTATTTTGAAAGACGTAATGGATTTGTGAGTGTTTCAGCATTCGTGGGCGGGATTCAGAAGAAAGCTGTGACGATTCAGAAAGCAATGGGTCTAAATTCTTCCTTTCCTCTCTGTCCTCTCCTCCTTGTCATTATTGTTACCATTCATTATTGTTATTACCATCACCATCATCATCATCATCATCAGATAGTAAAGAGGTATTAACAGAGAATGCACATTTTGTCGAATGAATGGTCAAAACAGGACTAAAGTTGACCACTGATCTTTTTGGTACCATCTGCAAACCCAGTGGTTTTCATTGAAAAAACCCAAACCCTCAGCTTTGGACAGACGATCTGTGTTACCCATGCCTTGTGCCTGCTTCTTTGCTCAGACCTGTCCTGTTTCAGGATGAAAAAGCCACAGGGTTTCATGTTTCTTTTAAAAATAATTGGTACTCCATGCCATGGAAGGTTTTACATTTCTGAGTTTTAAGTACTTAAGTTACGTTAGGATTCCAAATACATTGTATGAATTTAAATTTAACTCCATACTGCCAACATATTCTAGACAACCTGAGGGAATTTATAGCCATTGAAGCTGCCTGACCAATCCTTTGCCTTAGCTGCTATGGCAGTCAGCTTCCAAGATGGCCCCGGGGGGTCTTACCGCCTGCCACTCACACCCCTGCCTCGTTCCCCTCCCCCACTCCCCTCATCTTTCTCCCCTTGAAAGTGCAGGCTTCTCTGGGGCCTGCCTGCCAAGCCCATCTTGAGGAATCCTCCTTGTGCTGAGAGCTCACTGACTCTCCCCCCAATCTTACTGTAACCCTGAGTGTCCTGGGCTCCAGGGACACCATGGAGTTCCCAGAGTAAAGACCCCACCGTCCACCTCTCTCCATGTTGTGACTGAAGGTCAGCCACAGAGAGCAGAGCTAGGACGGCTGACTCAGTCCAATAAAGTGGGGGACCCTATTTTCTTATCTCAACGTGAAGGCCCAAGAGGCAGCACACGGGTGGTATCTACTCCACGTGCGAAGGGTTAATAGTTACAAGGGAACAGGCCATTGTTGGCCGTGGGCTCCTTGTGAAAACCATCCCCAGCGCAGCAAATGGAACGGGCTCCCCAGGCTTATGGAAGAACAAGAGCAGAGCAGCGCACCTGACGTTGGTGTGTCGCTTGACGTACAGGTTGTGAAAGTTGTTTGTGTTCTCCATCTGGCCGGCTTTGGGGCCCTGCAGTCTCTGGATGATTTCTGCTTTCATTTCCATGGCTATGTGAGCTGGCAGCAGGGACAGCAGAAGCCGCTCCTGGGACAGGTGTGGAGGAAAGACCGACATTTCAAATGACTAAGGGAACATCCAAGTAACATGTGAAATCATCATCCCTGATTTGCAGTGGGGCCGAGTTGAGGACTATTTCTTACAGGATAAAATACAGATCCTAGAAGCTCATATTGAAAAATAAATCTTCTGAGGTCAGAGTGCGTTATCTTATTTATTGAGTTCCAAGCACACGTTCTTCAGTGTGAAGAAAAGGGGAGGGTGAAGTTATTTCCACAAGGACGTTATTTTTCTCTTTTGATGTTAAAGTAGGGAAGCAGAAATCACAGTAGAATGTCAGGAACCAGTGGTCAGTTTAAGATAGGAAACAGTCATTTTTACCTGCTTGTTCACACGAGAGCTAAAGTACAAGAAAGTCAACTAATATTTCATGTTTCCTAGCTAAGACAAATATTTTCAAATATTTCATTTCCTCTGTGATGAACCTTCAATCTCTTTGAGAGATTCTACACTAGTAGGAAGACGTAGTCAGGAATATTGCTTCTGTAAAATGTCATCTATGAAATCTACAGGTGGAACGCGAAGAAGTGATAGGAACTTTTATTTTTGGTCTTTAAATTCACTAAACCATAGCATGCAATATTACACTTATTTTAATATGCATTTATTTTAGCTAGAGTGGTGCTTTTCCAATCTCTTCAAGGAAAACAGGCAATATGTTTTAAGGAAAATCATGACAGAAGGGTAATCTTTGAAAGTTTATACGAGGTATGATCAAACAATGCGGTGAATGTTTAAACAAAAAAAAATATTGTAGTAAAAGAGACATTGCTATTAATCCCCCTCAAAACACCCCCCCTCGCTTTGAACATACTTATTGTTCTTGCCACTTTCTGAAGCAGTTCTGGAAGTCCTCTTTCATGTCTTTATTTATATTAGACTACAGAAAGCTCAGAATGGATGCAATTTCCACATAAGTGACAAAAGGAGTCAAAGAATGTATGATTAACCAGCTAACTGAAAATGAGGAAGGGATCATCAATTATTCTAAAATAAATCAATTAATAAAAGTAAAAAAAAAAACATTAAACAGGTAGGACAAACAAAAAATAAATCATAAAAGGACAGCTACTAGCCAACTGTATCAAGAATGATGTTCAAAATCTTTTTAAACAGATGGAGGACAGCTAGTGAGGAAAGAGAGAAACTGCCATCAGCCACAGTCAGGGGACCTGGCTGGTCACACCCTCAGACATGGACAGAGCAGCGCAAGATGGGAGAAAGGGGGGCGTGTTGCCACCAAACCCCTGTCATAATCAAAGCACGTAGACACTGAATATAAATTTGTTAACTTCTAAAACAGTGATAAGAAATGGTAGCATGTAGAATATAACAGATTATAAATTTAGACCTACTCTATCTATTTAGAAATTCCAGTGGAACCTGTGTGTCTACAGAGATGTCTGGTGGTCGGCTTCATTAGATTTTTAAAAAAGAAAAACAATCTTGTACTCTTTCTGAAGGGTAGTGAGTGAGTCCAGGGCTAAGAAAAAAAAAAAACACATAGCCAAGTCATACCCATTTGATACAGTTCTGCAATTATCATCTTATGACAATAACCTGTGTATGCTCTTGGGTACAGAGCAATCTTCTTACCGATGTTTGCATTTAAAGCAGGCATCAGTAGGCTCTCCCAATGGTTACATACGTTTCTAGTCATGCTTTTTCTAGCCAATGTTGTCCTTGTCTACCCATATTCCTTCTGCTTCCTTTGGAAGTCCTGCAGTCTACTACTTCATAAATCTATCGTCCCGTGTCTCAACCAATCAGGAAGAAACTGATGGAGAAACACCCCAGCTTCCACACCCACATTGCTCACAGGTAGATGGGAGCATGTTCCACACTTTTCCTCGGAGCATCTCCAACAGGACTAAATCCCTATTGCCACCAGCAGCCCGTCTCAGTCACTGACCTCACTCCCCTCCTCTTACCTGGAACCACTTCCCAACTGTCCCCAGAGCCTTGACTTAGGGTCTGCTTGGGGTAAAGCTAACCAAGAGATTTCTAAACCTCTTTGCTTCTCCCCTTGTGTTCTGTGATAAAAATACAGTGAACTCCAAAGCACACAGAGCCAGGCTTCTTGGAAAGACAGATTCCATGAATGAAAAAGAAGAAGCGAATCTAAATCTTCTAAAGAAGATCTTCCCTGGCTGTAGCTTCATTTAATGACCAATTGTCAATTATGATATTTTAGACCTAATTGTAGATGGATGATTGGCTTTTTAAAAGTTGTTCGAAAAATACATGTTGAATAAACTAAAATGAGCTTAGACTTTAATTTTTTTTTTAAGGAGGGCACAGCTCACAGTGGCCCATGCGGGTATCGAACCAGCAAACTTTGGTGTTATTAACACCATGCTCTAACCAACTGAGCTAACTGCCCACCGCCCCAAAGATTTTCTTTTCTAAAAGTGTTAGTGAATCTGTGAATTTCGATTGGAATAAAGATTTGGATAACAGCCAACCAGCCAAATGAAAGGCCCCAAAGCTCCCTACTCCAAGACCTCTGATTAGAGCCCGTAAACAGAAGCTGTACTTCAGGGTCTGCACGTGTCCTCTGGATGACACAGCACAACAGGGTGAGCCTCAACAAAAACTCTGTACTCAAATGTGGTGAATCGAGACACTTTTAAATGTGTCTGTCTTCCCTTATACCATGCTGTACTCTGAAAGAAAAGCCCAATACTATGGCACACATGATAAATTTCAACTCAATTCATAATCGGACAAGGTTAATTATTTCCAATCATATTTCAGCTCTTTGTTAATTTAGTTGTGGGCCCCGCCAAATTATCAGAAAGCTACACACAAACCCAAGTGCTCAATATACCATATCCAACCTCTCTCCATTCTCTAGTTACATTCTCTCTCCAAGTACATTGGAAAGATTCCTTAAGGGGACTTTTGAAATATAGTGTTGTTATTAGTCTAATAGATGCATACCATTACTTATTTCTCTTGCTAGAAAAGACTGTCTAATTACAGAGAATTAGGCTCACTCTGGCATATACAATGGTTAGCTGATAAATAACTTGCCCTTGGTTTGAGGGTTCCATTTTTCAATACATCCCTGTCTTAAAACTCTAATTATTATTCATTAGCAATGTTTTCTTTTTTTTTTCTAGAACTTGTTCTTTTAAATTGTGCCTCGTACAAAAACTACAGAGTTAGTACATTTCAATGTACTTTTGAACAAAGCTCAGGACATGCTGAGCTCAGAAGAGTTCCTAACGTATGAAAACAGCCGATTATATAATTTTATATTTTAATGCTATTTTTGTGATTATTTCAGTTGATAGGAAAATACAACTTAAGTGAAGAAAACTTTACCTTAAAATTTGAGCTAAGATTTAGCAATTCATATTATACCCTGTCCCTTTAATAAGCCATGCATATATTATAATAAATACTTAAATCTGCTTTACTTTTCCAAAGGGAGGATGACAATGACATGCTCTTTTCATAAGATTTTAAATGTCTTTCTCCTTCAAATTCTTATTTCTATTTAGTTATTTTAAATGCAGTTACATCAGAATGCCAAAGCAATACAATGACCAGAAGGATGTTGTGATACGTGTTCCTTCTCCCACTAGAAAGTAGCTATCAGGATGGACAGACTCCAGATGCTTGGACAGTCACTGGGTTGCATGTGGTGCTGGGGAAAGAGCTGATGTCCTTAATACTGGTCTGTAGGATGAAAGGGCCAGGTGTCCATTCAGAATCAAACCCTGAAGACACTCACTGCATTTAGAAATGACCCACTAGGGACCTGAAGCTACATTGACCCCTTCTCGCATCTTCTCTTGAAGTCATGCCTGCAGGTCTCAAAGAAGAAGCCTGTTCCCAGAATTAAGTTCCAGTAACAACTGCTATTGTTGTTTCCCATTAGAACAGATTGTTTCTCTGAGGTCCCTCCTTAGAAATCTTGTGTCAATCAAACAGAACACACTGAATGTTCTAGTTATTCAAAAGGTCTTGCTTTATCTTTCTTTGACTTTTACAAAAAATTCAGTCATTATATTTATATACGAGAGAGAGTAGTAGCACTTAGTAATAGAAATAGCACTGAAATAGTAGAAAAACATGGGTTCCTGCCCATTCTCTGCTATTATATAGCAAACTTCAACCAAATCACTCCAGCCTTTGAATCCCATTTGGTCATATAAAAAATACAGCTGCTGAGCCAGGGGAATTGAAGGTTTCTATGTCCGTGTAAGTTCCTAGCACTTTATGGAACCACAAGAGGCTCTTTTTAGAATTTACCTCTCATTCTTTTGGAGTCAAAAAGTTAGTGACACATGGAGGAAAGAATCCAATTGCTCAAACCCCAACACAGTACCAAGACTGTGAAAAGAACTGTGAGAAAGGAGAGATCACTGGGATTTGACAAAGAAGACTGCGGGGAGACTGAGTTTGTCTCGTTCTCAAAGAGTGACTTTAACGAGTAGAAGGAGGACGAAGAAGGAAGGGCCAAGAGTTCTGGGGCGCCATATTAATGGCCAGTGCTTGTTTGTCAAGGGAAATCAACTTATTTTATAGTCCAAGAAACTAGAATGCTTTGTTCAAAAAACTAATATGCACTTCAACCAATCACTCTTCCCTTTTACAAAACAATAAGTCCTTTCATTGCATGCATATATTGTTTTTCATTTTACAAACCCTGGTCACATACAATTTCATTTAAATTAAAACATTTTGGCAAAAACAAATAAACAAACTCAAAACAAGTATAGATGTGGCTCAGAGGGGTTAAAGTGAGGTGGCAGTCACGAGGGAGTTAAGACCTGTGACTTAAATCCTGTTAAGAACTGTGTATTTCAACTTTGTTTCTTTTTTTTATTTTTTATGTTTTTGTTTGTGATGAGTGTTGGTGATCAGTTGTTCTTACATGTGAGTGTATTTGTCTTTGTTGTTGTGCTTGTTGATTTGTTTTGTTCTGAAATTGCCCTGCACCAGGGCCCAGCCCAAGAGGCACAAGAATCAACACACCCAGAGGCCAACTCCAGATCAAACCAGAGCATTACTGGGTTTGACGTACAAGTGACACACACAAAGGGGATTCTCTACAGGCACAAGAGCCCACAGGGGCCAAGCCTCATCTGAGGGGTTAACCCTCACACAGCAGCTCATACACTGTGGGAAGAGCCAATTCTCACAGCTAGTCAACCTGGGAGTCAATCCCACCTACTGACAAACCGAAAGCAATTAAAGCTCAACTTCAACAGGACAATACACACAACACATGGTCACCTTTGGAGCACACGCACAAGAGAATAGGGAAGTGGTGCAAGTCAAATATAAAGGACACATATAACATAAGATCACCTAAGAAACACCAAGAACCCTAGGGGATTTATCTAATACATCGAAGCAAACACGGAGAGTCAGCCAGAATGGGGAAACAAAGAAACATGTTCCAAATAAAAGAACAGAAATAACCTCCAGAATTGGAACTAAATGAAATAGAGGTAACCAACCTATTAGAGACACAATTTAGAATACTGATGATAAGAATGTTTATGGAACTCAGTGAGAATGTAAAGAAGGATAGAGAAATCATAAAACACAAACAGTTAGTACTAAAGAATACAATAACTGAAATAAAGAACACACTCGAAGGAATTACCGGCAGGTTAGATGAAGCAGAGGATCATATCAGTGATTTAGAAGACAAGTTAGCAGAGATCACCCAAGCAGAACAACAAAAAGAAAAAAAAGAATAAAAAACAAGGAAAATGGTTTAAGAGACCTCTGGGATAACATCAAGTGTGCAACAACATGTGCATCATAGGAATACGAGAAGGAGAAGAGAGACAGCAAGAAATTGAGAACATATTTAAAATAATAATGACTGAAAACTTCCCTAACCTGGTGAAGGAAATCAACACACACGCCCAGAAATTGCAGAGAGTTCCAACCAAGATGAACCCAAACAGGCCCGCACCAAGATACATTATAGTTAAAATTGCAAAGGTTAAAGACAATGAGAGACTCCTAAAAGCAGCAAGAGACAGACAGCAAGTTACTTACAAGGGTGCTCCCATAAGACTATCAGCTGACTTTTCTACAGAAACTTTGCAGGCCAGAAGGGAGCAGCAGGAGGTATTTGAAGTGATGAAAAACAAAGGCCTATAACCTAGATTGCTTTATCCAGCAAGGCTATCATTTAAACTTGAAGGAGAGATAAAGAGCTTCCCAGAAAATAATAAACTAAAGGAATTCATTACCACCAAGTCAGCATTGCAGGAAATGTTAAAAGGGCTCTTTAAGCAGAGGAAGATGAAAACAATCGAACTACTGAAGATCAAAAATACAAATAATAAAAAGGCAATAACTATGTACCTATCAATAATTATTTTAAATGTAAATGGATTAAATGTTCCCAATCAAAAGACATAGGGTGGCTGAGTGGATAAAAAAACAAGACTCTTGCATATGCTGTATACAAGAGACTCACCTCAAATCAAAAGACATACACAGGCTGAAAGTGAAGAGATGGAATAAGATATTTCATGCAAATGGAAAAGAGAAAAAATCTGGAGTAGCAAAACTTATATCTGACAAAATGGACTTTAAAATGAGCAATATAATAAAAGACAAAGAAGGGCACTTCATAATAATAAAAGAACCAATCCAACAAGAGGACATAGCCCTAGTAAACATCTATGCACCCAACATAAAATCACCTAAATACATAAAATAGATATTGACTGACATAAAGACAGAGATCAATGGTAACACTATCATAGTAGGGGACTTCAACACACCTCTGACAACAAAGGTCAGATTCTCCAGACAGAAAATCAGTATGGAAACAGCAGCTTTAAATGACACATTAGATCAGTTGGATTTAATAAATATTTTTAGAACATTTCACCCCAAAGCTGAAGAATATACATTCTTCTCGAATACACATGGAACATTTTCCAAGATAGACCACATGTTAGGCCACAAAACAAGTCTCAATAAATTTAAGAAAGTTGAAATCATATCAAACGTCTTCTCTGACCACAGAGCTGTGAAATTAGAAATCAATTACAAGAAAAAAAAACTGGAAAACACACAAATACATGGAGGCTGAATAACATGTTACTAAATAATGAATGTGTCAAAAATAATATCAAAGAAGAAATCAAAATATACCTCGAGACAAACAAAAATGAAAACACAATGACATAAAAATCCATGGGCTGCAGCAAAAGCAGTCCTAAGAGGGAAATTCATAGCAATGCAGGCCTAACTGAAGAAAACAAGAAAAATCTCAAATCAACATTTTATCCTTACACTTAAGGGAACTGAAAAAAGAACAGCAAAACAAGCCCAAAGGAGTACAAGGAAGGAAATAATAAAGATCAGAGCAGAAATAAATGAAATAGAGACAAAAAAATACAAAGGATCAATGAAACCAAGAGCTGGTTGTTTGAGAAGATAAAAAAATTTGACAAACCTTTAGCCAGACTCATTAAAAAAAGGAGAGAGAGCACCCAAATTAATAAAATCAGACATGAAAGAGGAGAAGTGACAACAGACACCACATAAATACAGAAATATTTAAGAAAATACTATGAGCAACTATACGCCAACAAATTAGACAATCTGAAAAAAATGGATAATTTTCTAGAAGCATACAACCTTCCAAGGCTAACTCAAGAAGAAACAGAAACTCTGAATAGACAAATTACTACCAGTGAAATTGAATCAGTAATCAACGAGCTCTCAACAAACAAAAGCCCTGGACCAGATGTCTTTAGAGGTGAATTTTACAAAATATACAAAAAAGAATTATCACCCATTCTCCTCAAACTATTCCAAAATGTCTAGAAGGAAAGAAGGCTCCCAAACTCTTTTTATGAGGCCACTGTCATCCTGATCACACTATCAGACAAAGACATTACAAAAAAAGAAAACTACAGGCTGATATCCCTAACAAACATAGATGCAAAAACCCTCAAAAAATATTAGTAAACAGAATTCAGCAATACATTAAGAAGATCATACACTTCGACCAAGTGGGATTCATTCCTAGTATGCAAGATCGGTTCAATATTCACAAATCGATTAATGTGATATACCACATTAACAAACTGAAAAATAAAATTCATATGGTCATATCAATAGATGCAGAAAAAGCATTTGACAAAATCAAACAGCAATTTATGATAAAAACTCTTAAGAAAGAGGGACTAGAGGGATCATATCTCAACATAATAAAGGCCATATATGATAAATCCACAGTTAACATCATACTCAATGGGGAAAAGCTAAAACCATTCCCCTTAAGATCAGGAACAAGACAAAATTGCCCACTATCTCCACTTCTATTCAACATAGTGCTGGAAGTTCTAGCCACAGCAATTAGACAAGAGAAGGAAATAAAAGGCATCCAAATTGGTAAGGAGGAAGTAAAATTATCATTATATGCAGATGATATGATACTATATATAGAGAACCCCAAAGATTCCACCAAAAAACTATTAGAGCTGATAAATGAATTTAGTAAAGTAGTAGGATACAAAATTAATATTCAGAAATCAGTTGCATTTGTATATACCAATAATAAAATATCAGGAGATATTAAAAAAACAATACCACTTACAATTGCTTCAAAAACTATAAAATAATTAGGAGTAAATTTAACCAAAGAAGTAAAAGACCTGTATTCAGAAAATGATAAGAAACTGAAAAGAGAAATTAAAGAAGATACCAATAAATGGAAACACATACCATGCTCACGGATAGAAAAACCTAATATAGTTAAAATGTCCATAAGGCAATATACCTAAGGCAATATACGGATTCAACACAATTCCTATCAACTACCAAGGACATTTTTCACAGAAATAGAATAAATAATCCTAAAATTTATATGGAACCATAAAAGACCCTGAATAGCCATGGCAATCTTGAGGAATAGAACAAAGTGGGAGGTATCACGATACCTGACATCCAATCATACTACAAGGCCACAGTAATCAAAACAGCACGGTACCAGCATAAAAACAGACACACATATCAATGGATAAGAATAGAGAGCCCAGAAATAAATCCATGCCTATATAGTCATTTAATCTACAACAATGAAAGCAAGAATTTACATTGGGGTAAAGACAGTCTATTCAATAAATGGTGCGGGGAAACCTGGACAGACACATGCAAATAAATGAAGCTGGACCACCTCCTTACACCATATATGAGAATAAATTCAAAGTGGATTAAAGACTTAAATGTAAGATTTGAAACCATAAAACTTCTAGAAGTAAATATAAGAAGTAAATTTGCAGACATTACCCTTAGTAATATTTTTACTGATATTTCCCCTCGGGCAAGGGAAGTAAGAGAAAAAATAAACATATGGGATTACGTCAAACTAAAAAGTTTCTTCACAGCAAAGGAAACCATCAATAAAACAAAAAGGCATCCTACTGAATGGGAGAAAATATTTGTCAATGATACATCTGATAAGGTGCTAATATCCAAAATTTATAAAACACTCATTCAGCTTAACACCAAAAGAAACAAACAAACAAAAAAACAATTAAAAAATGGCCAGAGGACATGAAAAGACATTTTTCTAAAGAGGACATACAGATTGCAAACAGACATATGAAAAAATGTTCAACCTCACTAATCATTAGAGAAATGCAAATAAGAACTACAGTGAAATACCACCTCACTCCAGTCAGAATGGCTATCATCAACAAATCAACAAAGAACAAGTGGTGGCGAGGATTTGGAGAAAATTTGTGCACTGCTGGTGGGATTACAGATTGGTGCAGCCACTATGGAAATCAGTATGGAGGTATTTCAAAAAACTGGAAATGGAACTACCTTATGACCCAGCCCACTCTTAAGTATCTATCCAGATAAATCCAAAACACTAATTCGAAAAAATCTATGCACCCCTATGTTTACTGCAGCACTATTCACAACAGCCAAGACACAGAAACAACCAAAATGCCCATCAGTAGATGACTGGATTAAAAAATTGCGGTACATTTATACAATGGATTATTACTCGGCCATAAAGAAGAATGAAATCTTACCATTTGCAATGATATGGATGGACCTAGAGAACATTATGCTAAGTGAAATAAGTCAGACAGAGAAAGACAAATACCATATGATCTCACTTATATGTGGGATCTAAAGAAAAGACTAAGTGAATGAACTAACCAGAAACAGTTTTGGAGAGAAAGAGGAAAAACAGAGGGTTGCTAGATGGGCGGGGGGGGGGGGGGGTGGGGGCGTGGGTGATGAGGGAGAAACGGAAAGGATTAGACAGCATAAATTGGTAACTATAATAGTGCCACAGGGATATGACAGACAGTTTGGGGACTATAATAAATAATGTTGTAAATATTTTATAGGGTAGCCAATGGACACTTGTCTTATTAGGGAGACCACTTCATGGACAGTATAGATGCCTGACCACTGCAGTGTACACCTGAAGCTGAAGCTGAATACCCTGTTTCCGCCAAAATAAGACCTAGCCAGACAATTAGCTCTAATGCGTCTTTTTGAGCAAAAATTAATATAAGATCCTTTATGATATGATATGGTATGTGATATGATATGATATGATATGATATGATATGATATGATATATGATACTGGGTCTTATATTAATTTTTGCTCCAAAAGACACATTAGAGCTGGTTGTCCAGCTAGGTCTTATTTTGGGGGAAACACGGAAATAATGAATGTCAACTATAATTTAATAGCTGTACTCCACATGATGTGGAGCACAGCATAAGAAATCAAGTCAATGGAATTGTAACAGCTGTATACAATGTCAGAGGGGTAGTAGATTGGGGGAGAGGGATTATCACTTCATGAGTGGTATAAACATCTAACTATTACATTGTTTTGTACACCTGAAACTAACAAAAAAAAAAAGAAAGAAAGAACTGATGGGAGAATGTATATAATAAATACATGTATATATAATACATGTGTGTCATATATGTGTACATGTATATATCTATAACTACAGATATCTACATAGTTATAGGTGTAGACATATATTATAAATAGATGTCTTTAATTTCATCACAAGATGCATTAGTAGGCACGCACACATAGATTTCTAGGGCAACTGTGGAGATTGAAGTGCATTCACATTGTCATGTACTTTTCTTAAAGGTGTTATGATATCTGATCTTTCTGGAGCTGATGAATTGGCATTCTCCTCATTGTTTTTCTGCACATACAAATCCAAATGCTCGTGTAAATGATGCTGGGGAGGGCTCCTCCTGCTGCTGACTTCAACATTGGTGAGAGGGAAGGCACACAGCCCAGACGCAGTGTGGAGGGGGCTCAAGGGGGGATGAATAACTGATAAACTGCAGCCCTGCCAAAGAGAAAAGAGGGCACGTTTCTTGCCAGGAAACAGAAACTAAGATCAGCATGGGGATGGAAGTCATGGCCAATGAGAAGATGCTGTTACGTTAAAAAATATTTATTGACTAATTGGAATAACTACATCCGTATAGATAAGCTTGGGAATTCTCAACTTTGGCACGCCAATAAAAATATCTATCAAACAGTGAGCAGATCTCTAAGAGCACTGAATTGACATGAGAAAAGCTGATGTCTGATAAAATATTGAATCCTATGCAATGATTTCTAAGGAAAATAGCACGTTATTCCACCAGCATGAGCTCCTGGGCTCATGCTGACTTGAGCTCAAGCCTGGTTTGGATTAGGGGTATGTTTCAAATATCCATTGCTGCAAAACACATCACCCCAAAACTGGTGCTTTAGAACACGAATGCATTTTCTTTTCTCATGATTCTGTGCATTGGTTGGGTGGTTCCTTTGCTGGTCTTGCTGTGGGCCAGTCACATGACTACATTTGACGGGATAGTTGGCCTGCCTGGAAAGCCCAATATAGCCCTAGTTACACATGTGTCTGGCAGTTGCTGCTGGCAGGTGACTGGGCCTCGGTTCTCCTCCAGGTGGCCACTAACCCTCCACTAGGATGGACAGGCTTCTGAATGGGGATTTCAGGGCAGCAGCCTCAGAAAGCAAGAAGGGATCTTCAGGACCTCGAAGGCGGCACTCCAGAACTCACACAGCATGATTTCTCCATATTCTACTAGTTCAAGTGAGAAACAAGCCCACCCTGATTCCAAGTGTGGGAGAAAAAAGGACCATGTTTTCCATCAGATGCAGAATGGAGGGCAGGTGCTTCCACCCTTCATGGCTCCAAAGGTGTGGGGGATCCATGGGTTAAATACTTTCTACAGGCCCTAGAGACCCAGAGCCTCTCTCTCCAGGAGGCCCCCCAGTGCCCAACTTCAAGTCAAGTCTCACCCATTTGGGATTCCAACTTGATTTTCTGTGAATTCACCTCATGTCCATGTCCACACACAACTTACCATTCGTCTTCTAATTCTCATCAAACATTTGCTTCAGGCTGGGCTTATGTAGGATAAGACAGAGGAGGATCAGCTCTCGGTGAGGAAATGAGGTGAAGGCTATTTCATTTCCTACCACTACACTCACATTGTGGCTTCTGTCTCAAATTAACCCGTCAAAGGATTCTTACAAATGCCTTATAGCAAACAAGTTATGCAATGAAATTAAGCAGCTATCTACAAATACTACGATTTCCTTTCAATTTGAGATTATTTTAGACATAAATTCATGTAAACTACTGTGTTTCCCCGAAAATAAGACCTAACCGGACCATCAGTTCTAATGCGTCTTTCGGAGCAAAAATTAATATAAGACTCAGTCTTATTTTACTATAAGACCAGGTCTTTAATATAATGTAATATAGTATAATATAATATAATATAATATAATATAATATAATATAATATAATATAATATAATATACTACCAGATCTTATATTAATTTTTGATCCAAAAGACGCATTAGAGCTGATGTTCCGGCTAGGTTTTATTTTGGGGGAAACACGGTAGTCAGAAAAGAGTATGGTTTTTTTTTAAAAACAGTTAACTTTTTTCAAGACAATAAAAGTAACCCAAAAGTTGGATAGGATTGAGGAGGGTTCTTTTAATGAAAATTTTGGAAAGAAAGGAGAAAATGAATATAATGGCATTCAAATATTTCATGATTCAATCTTCAGCAATCCATTGACATATCTGGGAATCTTCTGCTCTCTATTTAGGGATTTCACTAAAATGTTTTTCCTGGTAGCTCATAAAAAGATACTACACTACACAATACGACCCAAAGCAAGATGTTCTGTGCATATGATATAGGCAACTATGATACAGAAGATCTTTAAAAGAAGCATTCAAAATTTCAATTCAGTTGATGGACCTCAGGCTTCTTGCTCAAACTGGATTCAAAATTGTGAAACTTACATAAAATGAGATGCCTGATGCTCGGTCATCCTGTACTCAATACTGCAAAACTACAGAATAAAAATCATGTTTTGAAGTACCATACACTTAAAAAGTGAAACAGCGTTACTAACTTTCACAATAACTATTTCCAAAAAACTCACGATGATAACTATACTTGTAGATGTCCTGCTGCAGCTAAATGCTTCTGTCTGTAAAACTATGCACTTGCTGGCGGTAGTTTGCCAACGTCAGCACAATATCAAAAACATTAACAGTATCAATTACCTAGCGAATGCATTGATCCCTTTCATGACCGTTAAAAAAAATTCCAAATGTAAGTATTTCTACAACGTTCATTATCTGATCCAGTCCGATCTACAACTTTTCTCCAATTCATTCATAACATTCCAAAGGGATGGGTCTGCTAATTTCCCCTTGCACACTCTCTCCTGTTCCAGTGTGTGTTTTGTTTCCTTGTTCCTTCTCTAAATCTGCTCTTGCCCCTCATCTTTAAGGGGACTGGAAAAGCCCCTCCTAACGGGGTTGCTGTGGGTTAAAGGAATTAATGTTTGCAAAGGTGTTAGAGAAGTACCTGGCCCACAGGGAGCCTGTATGTTAGCCTGATGGTTGGGAAGTCTCCTTTGATTAGTTTAAGCCCACATGCATCGTTCTTTGTTTCTGAATTAGCAGTGATTTCATAGTCAATAATGCCCACTTGTCGTTAATTGTTCTCTGACTCTTTTATGTACATTGGTTACCCCAATTATAGTCAAAATTACTTTGGAGGGTGGGGGCAGGGGGCAGGGATAATGCGTTTTATTTACGTACCCTTTGAAATTCTACTCATTCATCACACTACATGATCAGTAATTCTGGTTCTGTTTGTGGGTGACTATATATGTACAAATAAGACAGGTGGCCAAATTTATGTGTTTTAGTAAAACTACAGAGTACAGCTTCCCTCTCTAACAAAATGGCCGACATTTAGGAAAAGCAACAAAGACAATTCACCGACTATGGCAACAACACAAATAAGGGCACGTCCCTGTATCATAAACCCCCAAAACCAATGGCCAAGAAGTTCCAGAGTTAAGCATGAGGTGGGTACGCTTGATTCTAAGCCTGCCCACCCCTCCAAGCAGTCTCACTCAATAGACCAAGTCCAGAAAATTCTTACTAATACCCATAAACCTGGACACAAACTAAAAGGCATTCCCAATTTCTGACTGAGGGGTGATGGGGGATCACTGCATGCTGGAAATAGTAAGGGGTACTACCTACTTTCAAAGGTGCTCCTGCTAGATCCCAAATAAATTAGGAAAAAAATCTACCACCACCACAACTGATACTTGGGGGGAAAGCAGTGAAGGTCAATCCAATACCACAGTCAGCGTGAGTCGGAGACAGATGCACTGAGATGTGGACACTACCTTTTGGACCCCCTGAAATAGGAGGATGGACCCTGGCTGACAGTCCTTCCTACGTCACCCTTCATGGGAAAGATGAGGTGTAGAAACCAATGGTGCTCGAGTACCCAGAGGATGTAAGTTATTAAGGCAGGTAGGAAGCCCAGGACACAGCCCCGTGGACCCAGGTGACGTGTCAGTGAACAATGGAGTGTCTTCAGGATACAGTCACCTCCCTGGGGTCTGTCCTTCTTGGTTTCACCTGCGAGTCCCTCTCTGAGGCCTGTGACTACCGTGGGCTGTCAGGTCATAGCTTCTTTTATTCCTTCACCTTCTTGCCTTTGCTGTGGGGCCTCAATCTCACTGTGGGCAGAGGGCAGGGGTGATAAACATCCTATGGTGCCCAGGCCAGGCCCCCACAGCATAGGAGGTTCGGCTCTTAGTGTTAACCGTGCGAAGGGTGAGCATGCCTGCTCCAGGCATCCTAGTCCACTGCCTGTTGGGTACCTTATATGGGGTTAAAATGTTCTTGTATAATGTGATAGATAACTTGGTCAATAGAATCACAATATGCTTCCTGTTCTTGGATCTCACAGACGTTGGAGAATCACCCCGTGTTATGGACACAAGCAAATATGTGTGGGCTATTTTGTGCTGAACAAAACAAGGGACTTGCCACCCTCTGAGTCATGTGTCTGTTCAGATCCTTGGGGTTGACAGTAAAAATGGAGACCAGCAGGCTGTACAGGTGGGCTTGCCAAGGCGGGCACATGGCACTGCATGACTTTGCCAGGGCTGCAGTAACAAAGTATCACAGACCAGGCGATTTAACAACAGAAATCCATCTCCTCAAGGTTCTGGAAGCTGGAAAACTGATATCAAGGTGAGGGCAGGTTTGGTTTCTTCTGGGACCTCTTTCTTGTTTGTGGATGGCTCTCTTCTGCCTGGGTCTTCGCATGGCTTCTTCTGTCCTAATCTCTTCTCATAAGGACATCAGTTGGATTGGGTTAGGATCCACTCTATTGTCTTCATTTTAATTTAACTTCCTCTTTAAAGATCCTATTTCTCAAAATCGTCACATTCTGAGGTCCTCTGGGTGAGACCGTCAGCATGTGACTTTGGGAGACACAGTGCAGCCCTGGCAGAACCCTCATCCACAGGACAGAAGGAGGTGGTCCGTACACAGGCCTTCATGTGGCTCTGTGCTGCTCAGACTTCTCCCCACGGCCTCTCCATCTCCGATGCCTCCCTTGTTTAAATATTCTCAAGGCTCCTTAAATATTCTCCTATCTATCTTCTAACTGTCCTGCCCCCCATCTTGCTGCCTTCTCTGAGTCCCTGTCTTGCAGCTTCACCTAAACTATGCAGCCCGAGTAGCGGCTGGGCAGCTTCTGAGGTTTGCCACTTACAAGGACCCATTTCCTCTGTGCGGCTGTGGGATTCTAGTGCCTTGTTGCCTCGCAGTAAAGAAGTGGAGTTATACCATCAGGAGGACATGACGCAGAGCCTGCAAACAGGACATAGAGCCTCTATCCGCAGCGCCTAGGGCAGGGATGGGCAAGCTCTTTCTGGAAAGGGCCAGAAATAAACAGCTCCGGCTTTTCCACCATGCTATCTTTGTCACAACAACTCAATTCTACCATCCTAGCAGGAAAGCAGCCACAGGCGAGGAGCAAATGAATGAGTATGGCTGTGTGCCAATACATTATTTGTGGGAACTGAAACTTTAATTTCATATAATTTTCATGTGTCGTGAAGTATGTGTCGTGAAACATTATTTTTCTTTTGATTTAAAAAAAATCACTTAACAATGTAAAAATATTCTTAGTTCAGGTGGCTGCACAGATACAGTGGTGGGCCAGATTTGGCCCGGGGGCTGCAGCTGGATGACTCCTGGTATAGAGAAAGGTCTACAGAAAATCACTTTTAAAGGCACTGCAGACACTTTAGAACCTTCACTGACAATTGAAGTAAGGGGAATGAAGCGCATATCCTTCCTCCAAAGGGTGTTGTTTTTTGTTTTTGTGATGTCCATCGTCCGTCTCTCATCTGTTACTCAACACACTGCACTTTACAATAAAAGCCATAAAATGGATCTTCTTGGAAAATAATACTTTCTGTGTAATTACTGAGTTCTCAGCTGAGGAGGGGAGTGCAGCAGTTCAGATCACAGGCTTGGAGGTCACAAGGCTGGGAGCAAATCCCAGCTCCCCCACTGCCTGTGTCTTAATGGTGTTGATTTATGCGGGGATCTGTCACAGCCTGGGTTTCAGTGGCTGATGGCTGTCTTACATCATAATTCAGGACGATGGTGGGGCAGCCGGGTCACTGCACACAAACCAGAAGGTTGAGATTGAAGTCTGAGCTGGCGACTACTTGGAATGAGACTTCAGGCCACCCCTCACCTCTCTGGGCCTCATTTTCCTCACCCTAGAATGGAGGGGTGGGACTAAACCATCCCAGTCTCCTTGCTATAGAAGCTGGTGAAGCAATAGTTCTATGACACTTATTTTTAGGTAAAGCAAAAAAAAAAAAAAAAACCCTCAAGTTTAGTTGCACAGTATCTCATTTCCCCACTCAATAGCTAATACTGCAGCCGTCAGAAATCAGAACACATGTTGCTTGATTTATAGTGGCAACCAGTAATTTGTGTGAGAAAGACTTAATTTAGAAGAACGCACATGTCATTTTTTTTCATAATCAAGTAAGAGGTACAATTAGTTTGATTCACATGCTGTCACGAATGTCTCCACTGCACACACAGGGAACAATACCAAGTTTTAAGGCATCTCTTTGATGGAGAGAAGTATTTCTCAGTTGTGTAATTAATACTAAACATAAATCCTCCTCCATTTTCCTCTAGAATGTCCTACTCCCACTGGAGCATCATCTACTGGGAGTGGATCATTGTAATAACACCAGAGAACACACTCGTTTTTACTGCAGCATTCTAACTTTGGGAAATTGCCAGAATAATTAGTAGCAAAACATGCAAAATAACCAACAACAACAACAACAACAACAAAGCCTCAACTTCAACCTTTTCTCCCATTTTTACCTATTTCTTAACATGCAGCAAATGCTAAAATAATATTGTTCTATCAAAAACCAGATGAATCAAAATGGTTTCCCATGTTTGACTTAGAAGTCAAGGAGATACAGAGTTCCAAGCAAGATGGTGGGTTATGTTAAGGCTGTGCTTGTGGCCTCCCATGACCACATTAAAATTACAACTAAATAATAGAACATTCAATCCAGAGAATCATCTAAAACATAGCTAAGTAGAACATTGATAACTAAGGATATAAAGAAGAAGACATGTTGAGACTGGTAGGAGGGGTGGAGACACAAAACACACTGGTCCTATGCCAAGGTGTAGTGATTGAGCATCTGGAGGGATATCCTGAGGATGGAGGTCCCCCTGAGGAGCAGGGGGTCCCAGCCCAACACTGGGGTCCCCAGCCCAGGGTTGCATTGCCAGGGAGAGGAGTACCCACAACATCTGGCTGTGAAAATCATTGAAAATCATTGAAAATTCTCTCCCTCCAGGTGAGATGGAAGGTAGCTAGAAATCCAGATGTTTTCTTTTTTTTTTTTAATTAACTAGATTGATTGGGGTGACAATTGTTAGTAAATTTACATAGATTTCAGGTGTACAATTCTGTATTATATCATCTATAAATCCCATTGTGTGTTCACCACCCAGAGTCAGTTCTCCTTCCATCACCATATATATGATCCCCTTTACCCTCATCACCCACCCCCCACCCCCTTACCCTCTGGTAACCACTAAATTACTGTCTGTGTCTATGAGTTTTTGTTTCTCATTTGTTTGTCTTGTTCTTTTGTTGTTTTTGGTTTATATACCACATATCAGTGAAATCATAGGGTTCTCTGCTTTTTCTGTCTGACTTATTTCACTTAGCATTATACTCTCAAGATCCATCCATGTTGTCACAAATGCTCCTATATCATCTTTCCTTAACGCCGAATAGTATTCCATTGTGTATATGTACCACAACTTCTTTATCCATTCATCTACCAAAGGACATTTTGGTTGTTTCCATGTCTTGGCCACCGTAAACAAAGCTGCAATGAACATTGGAGTACACGTGTCTCTATAGAGAAATGCTTTCAGATGTTTTCTTAAAGGGCCCACATACTCATCTCACTCAACGTGGGCTCCAACAAAGGGACCACAACTCAAGAGGTATCAGAGGCACACAGGGAAAAACTGAGTTATAAGAATTCAGGGCGAGGGCTAGAGGGACAGCTACCATTATCCCTGTGTAGAGCCTGACTCATGTGTAGCCTACAGGTAGGTGCCACCTTTCCTGTGTTGAGCCCTCCCCCACATGTCCAAATATGAAACTGCACTGGCCTGGTGAATACCACACACCCCACCACAGTGACTCCCTGGGATCCCGCCCTGCCCAACTCCCTCAGACCTGCCTGCAGCACTTTAGGTAGCCTGGCACCCAGCTCTACACTATGCTGAAATCCTTCTTGGAAAACTCCTGAGGGTCTGTGGACCTGAGGTGAATGGTGGTTGGCCATGGTATGCTCTGGGACCTTTGTGAGGGGCCCTAGGGTCAAAACTGGCACCAAACCTGAATCTGCATTAACCTGGTGAACACATAACCCACCCTGGTGACCACCTGGGACCCTCTCACCCAACTTGCATACTGACACAGCCTCTTTCAGTGGCTGAGACTTATAGGCAGCCTGCAGGTGGCATCAAGCCTGAGAGGTACCTTGGGCCTTTCGTTAAGCTGCCCCAGGCCCAGTACTGGCATCCTGCCTCAGTTCTTAGTGTGGCCTCTCCCATGTGTCTCCAGATCCAGCATAGGCAGCGACCAACTGTGGACAGCTTTGTAGCTCCTACCAAGTAGCCCCAGACTGGTCCCACGCAGGGGCTGACCTTGGCCTGCATGGGAGCCTCTTCCAACAAGTCCCAGAATTTATACACCAAGAGGCTGGCTTCAGACCACAAAAAAGCACTATCAGATTAGCCCTACAAGTGGCACACCCGAAAGGTGGTCTCAGTAGGCACACAAGCCTACTGGGGTGAATCCCGCTCTGTGGGGTCAGTCCTCACACAGAAGCTCATACAAAGTGAGAATAGAGGGAACATATCTCCACATAAAAAGTCCACATATGACAAATGCACAGCTAACATCATACTCAATGGGGAAAAGCTATAATAAAAGCATTTTTCTTAAGATCAGGAACAAGACAAGGATGCCCCTTTCACCACTGTTATTCAACATAGTATTGGAAGCTCTAGCCACAGAAGTCAGACAAGGAAAAGAAATAAAAGGCACCCAAATCGGAAAGGAAGAAGGAAAACTTTCATTATTTGCAGATGACATTATACTATATACAGAGAACGCCAAGATTTCACCAAGAACTGATAAATAAATTCAGTGAAATAGTAGGATACAAATTTAATATTTGGAAATCAGTTTCATTTCTATATACCAATAACAAACTACCAGGAAGAGAAGTTAAGAAAACAATCCCATTTACAATTGCATCAAAAAAATATTAGGAATACTTTTAACCAAGGAGGTAAAAGACGTGTACTTGGAAAATTATAAGACATTGAAGAAAGAAAATGAATAAGATACAAATAAATGGAAGCATATACCGTGCTCATGGACAGGAAAGATTAGCATAGTTAAAATGTCCATACTACTCAAAACAATGTACGGATTCAATGCAATCCATATCAAAATATCAATGGCATTTTTCACAGAACAAGAACAATTAATCCTAAAACTTCTATGAAACCATAAAGGACCCCAAAGGGCCACAGCAATATTGGTCCAAAAGAACAAAATTGGAGGTATCATGCTACCTGATATCAAACTACACTACAAGACCATAGTAATCAAAACAATACGGTACTGACATACAAACAGACATACAGATCAACGGAACAGAATAGAAAGTTCAGAAAAGAAACCCACGACTATATGGTCATTTAATCTATGACAAAGAAGGCAAGAATATACAATGGGGTAAAGATAGTCTATTTAATAAATGGTGTTGGGAAAATTAAACAGATATATGCAAAAAAAATGAAACTGAGCCACCTCCTTAGTCCATATATTCCAAATGGATTAAACTCAAAATGGATTAAAGACTTAAATGTAAGACCCCCAAACCATAAAACTCCTAGAAAAAAATATAGGAAATAAACTTTCACACATTATCCTTAGTAATATTTTTTTCTGGTATATCTCCATAGGCAAGGGAAACAAAAGATAAAAATAAACAAATGAGACTATATCAAAACAAAGAGTTTTTGCACAGCAAAGGAAACCATCAATGAAACAAAAAGAACACCTACTAAATGGGAGGAGATATTTGCCAATGATATATCTGATAAAGGGTTAATATCCAAAATAAAGAATTCATATAGCTTAACCCCCAAAATCCAAACAATCCAATTGAAAAAAAAAATGGGCAGAAGAACTGAATAGGCATTTCTCCAAAGAGGACACATAGACAGATGGCCAATAGACATCTAAAAAGATGCTTAATATCACTAATCATCAGAGAAATGCAAATTAAAACCATAATGAGATATCACCTCATACCTGTCAGAATGCCTACCATCAATAAATCAAAAAACAACTGTTGGCAAGAATATGGAGAAAAGGGGACCCTCATGCTATATTGGGATTGCAGCCACTATGGAAAACAGTTTGGAAGTTCCTCAAAAAATTAAAAATAGAACTACCTTATAACCCAGCAATTCCACTTCTAGGTATTTATCTGAAGAAATTCAAAACAATAAAAGATATATGCACCCCTATATTCATTACAGCATTACTTACAATAGCCAAGATATGAAAGCAACCTAAGTGTCCAACAATATATGAATATATGACTGGCTAAAGAAGATGTGGTACCTATATACAGTGGAATATTACTTGGCCATAAAAAATGAAATCTTACCATTTGTAACAACATAGGTGGACCTAGAGGCTATTATGCTAAGTGAAATAAATCAGATTGAGAAAGACAAATACGATATGATCTCACTTACATATGGAATCTAAAGAACAAAACAAACAAACAAACAAACAAACAGAAACAGACTTATGGATACAGAGAACAAACTGATGGTTACCAGATGGGAGGATGGATGGGGGTGAAAAAAGTGAAGGGATTAAGAAGTACAAGTTGGTAGTTAGAAAATAGTCACGAGGACGCAAAGTACAGCATGTAGAATACAGTCAATAATATTGTAATAACTATGTATAGTGATACATGGGTACTAGACTAGTCAGGGGGATCACTTCATAAATCATATAGATGTCTAACCAGTAAGCTGTACCCCTGAAACTAATATAAAATACTGAATGTCAACTGTAATTGAAAAATTTCAAAAAAAAAAAAAAAGGAAAAAAGCAGGAATACAAGATCGAGTTTAAAATAGGAATGGGTAAGCTGTTAATAATTGAAGAATTAAAGTGTTAATGATTTCTCCATTTCTAGCTTCAAAGTTCCTCCCTTGCTTATCATCTATCTGTCTTACTTGAAATTTACATAATTAAAATCACATAAGGACTGATTTAATCAGGAGAAATGAAGAATTACCCGCGGATCAAATCTTAGAGAAGGTAGTTTATGGGATAGTAGATGTTGGACAAAAAGAGTTCACTTTTAAACATGCAGGGGTATGCACACATTTCATATATCACTGAGAAATACACTGTTGATATGGAAAGCTGGATTTTGTGTTCTGTTATGAAGTATAACGACAGTATAATGACATAGGTCTTCAGTAAAGCCATTCAGTCCATGCTGCGTATTTTCTCACTTAATGAATGTCAATTTTTCTTTTAAAAAACATTCTCAAGTGTCTTACACATAATAAGCACTCAATAAATGTTTAAAGAATTAATAGTATTTTGAGGCACCAGCTTCGTCCCACCCACTTGGCTTTCCAGCAATCTTCCAAGCTGGGTAAACATAGTACAAATTAGAAAGAACCACAGTGCTTGAGAAATGTGGAATGGGGACCATGTCTTCATATGAATCAAAGGCAATTCAGTCTCTCTGTCTCTCAGAAGGTCGCAGCCCTGGTATGAAAACCCACAGCTTCTCCATTTCCGTGGGACCTTCCCCCCGCCCAACACCTTACAGTGTGCAAAGCTTACTTTTAGGTTCACTGCTGTGTTTTTAATATATTAGGCACATAATTAAAATAAATACATTAAAACCCTGAACATTCCATAAATGAAAAGCTCCTAGGAGCAACCGCATCTGTCTTCAGTGGTTACTACGTGGCGGGCATTGTGCATTAACTGTGTGCGAACGGTTTGCTCTCCCAGGAAGTCTGTGCACTAGGAAGGTCATTATGGGAAACGACGCACGTTCACATTGCCTGGAAGTGGCGTTGCTTTCGTACTGCTCAGGCATGACGCACCTACACCACTGATTCCTTTGGCTCTCCCTGTGTTTATTTCAATTCCCTTTCACTGCCCCCTTTAAGAAGTACCACTCGTTCAGGTGATTCTCATGAAAATCACGAGACACTATTTCCTATCATCCAGACTCATGGGGTCTCCTTACTCTGCCTCCCAGTGCTGGGCGCACTTAGATTCTGATATTAGACATGTTGCAACATGTTTTAGGAAACTAGTGGAGCTGTGATGGATTCTGGGTTACTCCAGAGTTAGTAAAGACGAAACAAGTCATTGATACACACCACAGGTCTCATCACAGTCCACAGCTTGCGTCAGAATTTCAAAGCACATGGCTTCTTCCAGGGCGAAGCTGATCTTAGATGACTGGGGCATAAAATAAGAAAAGTTCTGACTGACGAAATTCCCTGTTGTAATACAATGTCGTACTTTTTCTTTCTACAATTAAAAAATACCTTTGTTTGCTAGATCATTATTTTCAAATGTGTGCTTATTATGTATTAGTCAAGTTTCTCCAGAGAAAACAGAAACAATAGGACATATGTATATATATATATATATATATATATATATATATATATATATAACTTTATAGATGTCTATATCTACATCTCTATTCATCGATTATCTATCTATCTATCTATCTATCTATCTATCTATCTATCTATCATCTACCTATCATCTTTATTTTAAGGAATTGAAAGACATGAATGTAGGGGCTGTCCAGTCTTAATTCTGTGGGACAGGGCAGCAGGCTGGAAACCCAGGGAAAAAACGATGTCGCAACTGGAGTCTGCTGGCAGAATTCCCTCTTGCTCAGGGACCTCAGTCTTTTTCCTTAAAGACTTCCATTGATGGCATGTAGCTCACCCACATAACAGAGGGCCATCTGCTTTACTCAGAGTCTACTGATTTAAATGTTAATCTTTCAAAAATACTTTCACTGCAAAATTTAGACTGGTGTTGGACCAAACATCTGGGTACCGTGGTCTAGTCAAGTTAACACATGAAATTAACTATTGCATTGTGGTTTTAGACAGCTTAAATAATGAAACACACATATGAAAGAAAATGTATTAAATGTTATCTTGATGAACTTTTCATTAGAGCTGTTTGTGTAGAACTCTAGAATGGCTACCATCAACAAGACAAATAATTACAAGTGTTAGACAGGCTATGGAGAAAAAGGAACCCTCATACACTGTTGGTGGGAATGCAGACTGGTGCAGCTGCTATGGAAGGCAGTGTGGAGGTTCCTCAAAAAATTAAAAATAGAATTACCACATGACCCAGCAAACCCTCTCCTGGGTATCTACCCCAAAAATCTGAAAACATTTATCTGTAAAGATATACATGCTCCGATGTTCATTGCAGCTTTATTTACAGTGGCCAAGACATGGAAACAACCACAATGTCCTTCGATAGATGACTGGAAAAAGAAGTTGTGGTATATATATACAATGGAATACTACTGCCATAAGGAAAGATGAAACAGTACCATTTGCTACAACATGGATGGGTCTTGAGAGTATAATACTAAGCTAAATAAGTCAGACAGAAAAAGTCGAGAACCCTATGATTTCACTGATATGTGGTATATAAAACTGAAAACAACAAAATAACAAGAAAAACAAATGAAGAAACAAAATTCATAGACACAGACAATAGTTTAGTGGTTACCAGAGGGTAAGGTGTGTGTGTGTGTGTGTGGGGTAGATGAGGGTAAGAGGGGATCCAATATATGATGATGGAAGGAGAACTGACTCTGGGTGGTGAAATGAACACACAATGTGACATATAGATGATGTATTACAGAATTGTACCCCTGAAATCTACGCAACTTTGCAACAATTGCCATCCCCATAAACTTGAATAAAAAAAAGAAATCTAGAGAGATTATACTTTTCCTGTCTCTTTCTACAGAGAAGTAGCAGAATCACACAGTAGCAGAATGACACAGGTTGGTGGCCACAAGCAAACAGGAAGGCATTGATCTGGAGACCTCAAACCAGTCACCAGGGCATCATTCTGCATCCCTGGTGTCATCTGTAGTTGACTTGCCCCCCATCTACCTGGTCAACACTTAGAATATCTTATTCCCAATGGAAGAAGGAGGTTCAGTAAGCAATAGTTTCACTTTTAATATCCTTTACACCTATGGAATACTTTAGCTTTAATGAGTTTGGTTACTTAAAGGTAATAAACATGTCGTTAATCTTAGTTAGTGGAGAGTAATCATACACCCAATTATTCTGTATCTAAGACCATTATTTTCTTGCTCTGCCCACATCAGTACAAAATGTATTTGTTCCAATCAACATAAGGACTTCTCTCCTTCTGAACAAGATTCCTGCAAGTTACTTAATGATTTTAGAAGACTATATTATTGTGTCAAAAGTATTCAGAGAAGTTAGTAAATTGCATAGTAAATATTGAGAAATAGTTACTCAAAAATGTGTCTTTTGGAGTTTGGAAGCAGACGAACAGTTACCAAGATGCCATGTTCTCCTGCTCTGAGATCTCGGCAGGATCCATATTTCTGGGTGGTGTGACAGTGGGTCCTGCGGTCTTTGCCAAAGCCTTCTGTGTATATTGGAACCTGATGGTGGAACACCGCATGGAGAGGCTTTTCCCATCCACGTACATCACCGCTGCCATTATACCATATTTCACATGAGTTTGCTCTTTTCGTCATTAGAGAAATGCAAAAGACTAGGAGTTTGAGATTTAAACTTCTCTTTTGACAACTTACGAGACAGTTTATTTGCATTCAACAGTTCTTTTATTTACCCTGGCATTAGTCTTTTTTTCCTTTCTCCATACATCTCTTCTATTTTATAATATGTATTCCAAGTTTTTATTAAAGCTATGTGAAAGGTTTTAACTAGGCATATGTAAAGCAAACAGGTATAAAAGTATACCCACCCTTACTAGTTTAAAAGAATGATACATTATATTAAAAGAATGATACATTATATTAAAAACCCTCTAATTTCTTTCTTGCACCATTTTAAAAATTATAATATTGAATGTTAAATATAACTAAAAAAAATCCATACATTTTTTGATATACACTCAATTACCCCCATCAAAAGCCAGTACTACCCTAGCTCACGACAATGAAAAGACGCACACAACACAAAGCCTTCCCTTGGGACTTCTTGGTCTGCGTAGAGGAAATTAGACACGAAACAGGACCTAGTTTTATTAGAGTTATGTTCCAAGGTACAAATGAGACACTGGAGGGAAAACCAGCCCAGGAAATGGAATCAGGAGACATGACCCCCCCGTGGGCAAGGAGAGGATGGCACAGGAAGCTGGTGGGGGTGGGTGAACACAGAATTGAGGCTCTGAGGCGTGGGGCGGGGGGGGCAGGGCGCACAGATCCAGGCAGCCAGGCTGAAGTCCCAACTCTATACATGGCTGTGTGTATGACCTCCCACTGCACATATCAGAATCTTCGTTTTGTCAACAACAACATACGGAAGTTCCACCCACTCTGCATGTTTTCATTGAAGTTACTAATAAAAACATGAAACGCTTCTGGCATGAGGTGGGCACTAAAGAAATTCAGTTGCCACCCTCTCTGGCCTCCTAGGGAATGGCATTTTTAACATGTAGGCGGTACACGGGCCCACGGGAAGGTGGTTCCTCTCTCTCCTGGAACCTGGAAAAAGTCACACAATACTTTCCGCTAAGAATTGTACCCCAAATCAAACATAAGTAGACCCAAACACACATCTTAAAGAGTAACATGCTGCAGAATGGCTTGTCAGAAGCCAACAGAGAGCAATGAAAATGGGTCTGGACAGCAATGGAAATAGAAGGAAAGGGGACTAGCAGTGGCAAGTGATGTTCTCTGTGTGTCAAGGGAAAGGCCAGCAGGCTCACGATCACAGTGTCCGGAGTGGAACCCTGTGACCTCTACAGAGGAGACAGAGGCAGCAAGGGAGCGCTGGGGACCCAGCCATCACAACCATCCCCCTGGCCACTCATTCCAACTCCTGCTCCTGGCGCACAATTAACATACGGATATAGCTGGACCTCCAACACATGGAGCGTGGACCGATCTGCAGACAGGAGTGCCTTACATAGGCTTTCTCCGTGTTTATTCATCTGCCTTCTGCTTTAGATACGTGGTGCATGTCGTCTGCTCACAGGAGGAGAACACGTGCGTGGTGCTGACAGACCAGCCCTGAGCCTCCAGAGGGAGAGGCCAGCCCCGGCGGGGAAGAAAGGTGTGGCCGCCGCATGGAAAGCGGTTTGGGGCACATTCAGATGGATACCTAGGGCATCCCAGTGGACACCTGTGATCACATGGTACATTCCAACGCAGCCAAAGAAGTGCAAAGACAGATGGCTGGGCAGTGCTCCCCGGCCAGGGTGTCTCATTTCAGTTGCTTAAAAAGAGAGCCTTTTCTTATCATCCCTCTTTGAAAGTGAAAGTCGTATGGGAGAGCAGAAATTGTTCTTTGCAATTGAAGTTGAATTTTAAAAATGAATTTTTAATTCAGCAGTGAGGAAAAAAACAAACTCCTTATTTTAATCACATCTGCAAAGTCCCTTTTGCCAACTAAGGTAACCTGTTCACACGTTCGGGGATTAGGGTATGGACATGTCAGCGAGGTTGTTATTCCGTTTACTGCACATAGACTCATCACTTTTGTGAATAACCATCAGTCAAATTGTAATAGAAATGTTGTTGGTCCAGCACACACATACACCACAAACAAAGAAAAAATATGGCAGGGTATAGGGAAACAATGATGGGGTTACAATATAATCATTTTCCAATCAAGAAAATGTTCAAAATTTAACCACAGTCAGTATTCTGGAAGCAAGAGGCCACTGGCAAATACATCTCTCCCATGCCAAGGGCACAGGAAGGGGCCGAGTCTCCTTCCTCCAGCTGTTGCAAGGGCAGATAACAGCTGCTGCCACTCCCATGGTGTAGCTGCTGCCAGTCTACCAGAAGCCTGCTCTCCCTTCTCAGCCCTCCCAGCAGACAGACGCCTGTGTGCCTTCTGGTGCCCAGCCATCCCTCTGGCACCCCCACACCACAGCTGTAGTGCTTTCTGTTCTATTTTTAATTTGTTGATCAGGTTGTTTCAGTAGCATTTCACAGGATTTGGAACACATTTTGCGTTAGGTCTAGGAGAGCTTTGCCCAGAATGCTCTTCCCAAGCCACTCTTGTTGGACTTGACCTTCCCCAAGCCATCACTTACCTGGATGGCCTCACTCACAGATCACCCTAGCAGACGGTGTTTCCTGGTCATAAGGTCTGAGTAAGGAATCTCCTGGGAGAGAAGACGTTTTGTTTAAGGGCTTCTCAGAAGGCAACAGGAGAATGCGAAAATTCCAATGCTCTGTCATCCTCTGAAACACGGTCAGAAACTTAGCAAGAGAACGAATGTCAGGAGAACGATCCCAGAATGCCCACGCTTTCATCTGCATGACGAGCAGTCTCCACGTGGACCTAGCCTCTTTAGGTCCGCAGTGAAATTTAGTGCCACGACTCACCACATTCACATGTTCAGTTTGAATGAGCAAACTACAGGCAAACGGTCAAGTGTATTAATATATCACAATGGGTTACGTAGAGCAATCCAGAAGAGTTAGCATCTATGAATATGTCAGCCTGTTCATCTCTTGGTTTTTTGATCACTAGCCGAGGGATTGATGCTGCTACTAATAAGCATCTATTAGAAGACCATCGTCCACAGAGTCACATACATAACTTCTAGATTTAGCCACCAACAAATAAAGAAATCCTATACACCAGCACCAACCTATTGCCCAGGCTTTTCACGTGGCGGGAAGCATAAGTGGGCCTGCGATAAGCACTTTCCCCAAAGGCCCCGAGCACTGTCACCGTTCACTCCAACATGGGAGTTGGCTCATGTCCTTGGGTGCACTGGCTGTATTTGGCATCCTGATGTTGCAGGACCTCCCTTTTGGAGATTGTAACCTAGTGCCCAAGGCCGCCATACCCGCCAGGACACCTCAGGACTGTGGCTTGTATCAGCAAGGCTCAGAAGACATCCATGGCTTCTGCCTCGGGAGGGGCCGACAAAATTGCATGGTGGAGAAACAAATCCAGGGTGTTCCTTGGGGATCCTCAGAAAGGGCATAGAGTCTGGCTCATTTTTGTCTGGCCTGTTGAGTGATCCTGGTTCTTCTGGAAGACCAGTGGAGCTGTCCACAAGACAGAGCCCTGCCTGAGGCCGGTGAGGGAAGCACAGCTGGGGCAGACCCAAATGCCAGGTCAGGATTCTGGCAAGAGGGAGCCTGGCACACCCTCCGTGGAATTTTGCTCATCCCAGGTCTCTCTTAGAAGGGGATTTGTGCTCTGTGCGATCTTTAGTCTAAACTGGGAGTTGCAGGGGTGGGCAAGGCATCTGAAGGAGCTCAGCAAGTTGGGCTGGAAGTTGGTTTCCAGAGGCTGACTTTCTGGACAAACATCTCTGTGGGTCTCTGAGGCCTGAAATAACCAGTCCATTCTGTTGAGCTCAGGCTGGAAGCTTCTACGTGCAGTGTGCCAGAGCCCTATAAAGTAAAAATGGTCTTTCAAGGGAACACTAGCAGTTTCTGTTTATGGAAACCATAAAAATTGAGGTTATATGAACATTTGAAAAGAATCTTTTCATAAAACTTGTAATAAAAACACGTAATGGTGAAAGAATGGGGCAAAACAGACTAAGGGACATAGCCACAAATTGTTTAGTCTGAAAAACAGGCAGGTTTGTTTTTTTTCTTCTCACTGCTGAATTGAAAACTCATTTTTAAAATTCAACTTCAATTGTAAAGAACAATTTCTGCTCTCCCATACGACTTTCACTTTCAAAGAGGGATGATGAGAAAAGGCTCTCTTTTTAAGCAACTGAAATGAGACACCCTGGCCGGGGAGCACTGCCCAGCCATCTGTCTTTGCACTTCTTTGGCTGCGTTGGAATGTACCATGTGATCACAGGTGTCCACTGGGATGCCCTAGGTATCCATCTGAATGTGCCCCAAACCGCTTTCCATGCGGCGGCCACACCTTTCTCCCCCGCCGGGGCTGGCCTCTCCCTCTGGAGGCTCAGGGCTGGTCTGTCAGCACCACGCACGTGTTCTCCTCCTGTGAGCAGACGACATGCACCACGTATCTAAAGCAGAAGGCAGATGAATAAACACGGAGAAAGCCTATGTAAGGCACTCCTGTCTGCAGATAGGTCCACGCTCCATGTGTTGGAGGTCCAGCTATATCCGTATGTTAATTGTGCGCCAGGAGCAGGAGTTGGAATGAGAGGCCAGGGGGATGGTTGTGATGGCTTTCTCTAGAACACAGTACGTAAATAAAATCCTACAACTTCATTTTATTCTTATCTTTTAAAGTTAAAAGAAAGGAAGACATCTAGCTCTTTACTATCTTGATTGACAGTGGCAGCCTGTCTGGGTGACTGCCAGACACACTGGCATTACCAACAACAGAGAGCACATCAGCAGGAAGAGAGGACTTCCTGGGTAGAGTGCTGGAGCTGGTGCCCTCTCTGGTGTGTCAACTTATAGTACATTGCACCATGTGGCAATGCATATGCTCTAGAATGTTCTCTGTGTGGTAATTCTATAGAGAGTAAATCTGTATAAAACTCCATAATGTGATGGACTTCCGCTCCACGCAGTAGTTTTCAGGTTATTTTGTACATAGCACTATAAGTCATTACACTCAAAAGGCAGTTCTGTTTTGTTTTGGCCAAAATTATAGGAGTCCAAATTTATTGGTCTTTCTTATCATTCAAAGAAATGCTAATATTTCAGTAGCTAATGGATACTTTTGAACACACACACACACACATACGCACACACACTCAATCTGGTTTTTCAAAGTAAGACTGCCGTTTAACCACGTGGGAGAAATAATTTCTTTTACAAAAACAAATGCTATGGAGAAACCATTTGAAAAGCAGGCATTTATAATCTCTCTCATGATTTTCTTGCCAAAACAATATTAAAAATCTCATATTTTTACACTATCTATTCCTTAGGAATGGAATCTGTAAATTCAGTTAAAAATCTCCCAAAATGAAGATTCAGTACAATTTGAACCCATTTGCTCAAAAACAAAAATGCAATACCTTCTGGTTGATTTGCAAAAACTGACTGACATCAGGAAAAGATGGAGAGTTTATAGCTAAAGTTTATCAAAATCTCGGCATAAGTGTAGACAGGATTGAAAAATGATCATCGTGATTTAGAGACCCACTTACTGAGCATTTTCCCATTTGGACCATTTGATCATTAAACCTAGCATGGGAATAAACTGAACTTGAAAGCATTCTGTTGCAAAATGTTAACCAAAAATTTCTTAAGAAATGAAGCATATTCAATCACAATGCTCTTATCAAAAATATTAAACAAAAGAGCCTAATAACATATTTTTGAACTAATAAAAAGTAAATAATTTAAAAGATCACTTTTATTATTGTCTGCCCTTAATTCTAACTTGTGTTTTACAGTGTACATAAAATATTAACATACATATTTTAAGAACAAACATATACTAAGGTACATGGTTAAATTTACCCCTAAGTATGCACAATAAAAGCCAGTCTAATGCCCTCTGCCTGAGAGCTATACCTCCCAGGCGAAACCACTGTTCATTGGCTCCCAAGTAACAGAAGAGTATAAAGAAATACACAGCCTTGGGACCTGGGGAAAGTGGTACACACAGTGAGTGTAATCTGGATGGATCTATGGAGCTTGGAGTTGGGGAGACTGACTCTGCCTCTAAGAGCATATGAAAAGATCCCCCCCATATTACTCCCCACTGCTGCCCTCTCCTGTTTCCATGCTGTGATAGATAATTTTATGTCAACTATACGTATAGACATAAAGACTATACGTATGGTGATTAGTTGTTTGCCCAAACACTAGTCTACCTGTTGCTATAAGCATATTTTAAAGGAACTAATGTAAATAACACCTACAATCAGTAGTAAAGCTGATTGCCCTCCATAATGCAGGTGGGTCTCATACACTCAGTTGAAGGTCTTCAGAGTAAACACTGAGGTTTCTCAAAGAAGAGAGAATGCTGCCTCCAAACTGCCACAGAGAAACTCTGCCTGAGCTTCAGCCTTGAGTCAAGATCGAAACATCGACTCTCCTGAATCTTCAGCCTGCTGGCTGCCCTATGAATTGTGGACTTGCCAGCCGCCACAATTGCATGAGCCAATTGTGAAAATAAATTGTTCTCTCTATATGTATGCACTCACCCTACTGATTGTGTGTCCCTGGGCAGCCCTGACTAATCCACATGTGAAGGCAGCAAAGCTACGTTAACAATCTTTTCCTGGTCATGCTTCTCACTCCTCCTCAGAGGAGAAGGATCTGGGCATGCTCAGTTCAGCCCCTCCTTCCCCTTACTTTTCAGCTACCACACTCATTTTCTTATCCTCACTGCCTTAAGTTTTCCTGGGGAAAATCTCCAGTGGGGGTGCCTGCAGCTGTTTAGCTCTACCAAGGCCTGGGCGAAGGAACCCAGACCATGTGGGGCTCCAGGCCACACAGCTTCATCGGGAATGGAGGGGGATTCTGGCCTCCATCTGTCTGACTTCTGTCTGTATCTCAGTTCATTCTCATCTCAGGCAGGGCAATGAGGGGGCTGTGTACCCACAGAGCACACAGGCCACTGGGCATGGCCCCAAGCTGACAGCTAACATAGGTGTTAAATGTCAGCATGGGGTATCACGGGCAATGTGTGGGCGCACGGTACAGGCTGCAACTTCTGCAGGGCTCCCAGCTGCTGTTCTTCTTGGGGTGGGTTCCCTGGCAGTGACACCTCAGTTGAGGCTGACAGTGTCAGCCAGGCAAGCAGAGACAGAGGTGACAGGCTCAGAGGCGAGAGAACTCTGTGCGTTTGGGGGCTGCAGGCTGGTGGGCTCTGGAGGCAGCAGTGGTGGCCTAATGACTGAGGTTTACCTACTGACAAGGTCTCACCCCACCCCCATTCTCCCTGTAACCCGCTCCTGCGTTGCCATGGTTACCTTAGCCTCAGTTGAAAAGCCTAGATTTGGGAGCACAAATTCAAAAGAATTCTAGTGAAGACAAGAGACCTGGAAGTTAAGTGTTCACATTTCCACGCGGAGTTCCACATTTGGTGACTGTGTTTACGTAGGCCTTTCGGAACCTTGTGTCACAGCCAATCAATTTCACACACCGGTTTGGAAAGCTGGGGGAACATCAATGAAAGCTCCCTATGATCACCATGTGTAGCTGGGCCACAGTTCTAAATATAAAGATGGCGTTTCCCAAGTACTGGTAGAAAGTCCTGCTTTTGTGTCCGTTGATTAGATTAATGAAACTGTTCCCTGCAAGTTGCCTCACTCTGGTAGAGCTGGCTCACAGAGGAGGTGTCATTTATCCTTAGAACTCCATGTCCCGCTCTCACAAGTGTCCTGTTACAAGCCATGGGTATTTGAGGACTAACTGGCAAGTACAACTCTTGGAAACCACAGAGCTTTGGGTTTCAACACCAACTCCTGGAGGTTTTCAGCACATTTACAGAGAAATGACAACGATATTGGTCCTTGTTTTAACAGACTCTTTTAACATTTCCACTCCCAAGCTGGTGGCAAGTGATGACATATGCAACACAGTACAATAATCTCGGCGTTATAAAGTTCTTAAATAGAACACACACACACACACACACACACTCACACAGAGACATAGACACACACAGACACACACACAGACACACCGAGACATAGACACACACACACATACACACACATAAAAAAGACACTTTGGTTTATGTCAAATCTCATCTTAAATTACACTGCGTTGGAGAGAGCTAAATAATTACACATTTAACTGGAACTGACTTGAATAGAGTGAACAGCTGCAGAATAAGGAAAACTGTACCCATTCTGAAATGCAAACCCTCGCAAAGTTAAAGCCAATTGCATTTCTTGTTTCTTTCATCTCAGAATCTCAGCGATCAGCATATTGAAATAGCTAATTTTCAGTAGATTCTTTGCACGAAATGCAGCTTAGTGTTTTAAACCAAACAAAACTCAGTATGATGGTTAATTTTATGTCACCTTGGCCGGGCCACAGTGGTCCAATATTATTCTGGAGGTTTCTGTGAGGGTGTGCATGGACAAGGTTTACATTTAAACTTAAAGAGGAGTTTTGTGTTGGCCAAAATTATAGGATTCCAAATTTGTTGATTTTTGTTATCATTTAAAGAAATGCTAATATTACAGTAGCTAAGGGTTATAAGCCCTGAAGACGTAGGCAGACCTTGAGTAAAGCAGAATACCTGTCAGAGTGTGGGTAGGCTTCATCCAATCAGTTGGCGAGACTGATGTCCCCTGGCAGGAAAACTCGTGAAGCAGAGGCCCTGGACCTGAATTGCCACCCCGGCTCTTCCTGGGCCTCCATCTTGCCAGCTCGTCCTGCAGATTTTGGACCTCACAGCCTCCATCAACACATGAATTGATTCCTTAAAAGAAATATTTCTTTTCCGTACACACATCCTATTGGTTCTGCTTCTCTGGAGAACCCTGACTCATACTCAAGACGACAAACAAAAGCTAATGGTCTGTCTGCTTAGCTTGTGTGCTCGACAGAAGTCCTGCAATAAATAGTTTTCTTCACTCGTGAAAAGGGAACACAAAGTTTATCGCAGGAGAAAATGAGGTGCACCCAGTAAAGACCAGCACAGCCCAAGAATGGGAAAATCTCAACAAGAGATGTTACAGGAATCTGTTCACGTGGAAACTCGGGACAGCAAGAGGGCTGATAGGGAGATGGAGGTTTGGCTGAGGAGAGGTGATGGCCATTCTCCGCCTGGCTGCTAGGGTGCCGAGCAGTTCTGGGGCCGGTGCCTTTGCCAGGTAAGGTTGGAAATTACCCTGGTGACTGGCCTTGAAATCTAGCCTTGAAGCGGACTTGTCTCTAAGGTGAGAGACCCCTGTGGTTATACTGGGAACCCTAGGAATGTGGGGGTGTCACGGCCCAGAATGTCACAGACGCATTTCCAATGTGTGGTTCCTGCGACCAGCCTGGAGGCTGCTGGGCAGCTGCATCACACCATAGGCACGGCTGCCCCCTTTGCAGGCTCTTCTGACTTTGCAGGCAAAGCCTTTGCTGGGAGTTTGGGCCTCTGAGTTTCAGCTGGGAGAGAAAAACAAAGGTGTGGATTGTGCGCATTGAACGGATGATGTGAACACCGCCTAAATGCTTCACCAAGGGGTCATTTCAGAGACAAGGGATGGGCATTTGTTTTGGTCCCCAGGTCAAGGACTTAGGTTGTTCAACTTCCATTTGGATTAAACCCTTAGGAGGAAAGAATAAAAGAGCACGGTTCTGTTGAGCACTTTGCTTACTGGTGAAAAAGGAAAGTGTGTGCAGTGTGTACACATGCGTGTGTGGGGATGGGCTGAGGATGAAGCACAGACAGAAATGGAAGATGCAGGAGTCGTGGAGAGGGTTGCTTTGGGGATAGAGAACCACTGTCAACCTGTAGTGACTCACTAAACCTTGCTCAAGCCTCCCTGTTACCCAGTAGTCAAGGCGGAGTGTCTCCTAGCACAGAGCTCCTCCCACTTTCCAGAAGCCTTCATCCTAAGCCACGCATCTACAGCAAAGGGCCCATGATGAGGGAGGCAGACACTCGGAAACCAGTCTCATGGTTTTCACCCCTCCACCACCCACCCCATGCGTACTAGTGTGGGCTGGCGCGTCCTACGCAACATCACCGGGTGGAGTATATCCCTATCACATGCTTGAGATTGACAGACCCATCATGGAAGCTTGCAGACTCTACACCCAGGAGCTTTTCCTCCTCCCCACTATATCAGAACCCAGAGGACCCTGGTAGTCCTCCTTCTGAAGGATTCCTGTCACACATCTCCCGAATCACAATACACTGCATCACATCTTATGTCATCTTGCTTATGTTACACTGTCATAAGCAGTGACAAAACACTGCCACCCGGAGGCCTGGAGATCTGCATGCTGGTCGGTGGGGAAGGATCTTTGCCTGGTTACCTAGACAATGCAGACCCCAGGTTCACTTTGACGCGAGTAACTAAAATATTGGCAGCCATATATATAGTCCTTCTGTTCGATATTCTTATTTAGTGAATGAACCTATATTCCCCAAATAATTCTCTCAGTGTGCTTATTACTCTGAGTCAATTGATGGATCGTGTCTTAAACACACCTAGAAATTTTAAGAGCTTAGAATTGGTACCTAATCAATGCAAAACACTTCAGAAAGTGTTTTAAAAGGTAGTAGCTCACATTCGTGGAGAGCTTTCTGTGCGTCAAGCACTGTTCTAAGTTTCTTCCACATCAACCTCACAAACACCCTTGGTGTCCCAGAAACAGCTCATGGGTGCTGGGGAAGCCTTTGGACCCATACTGCCCAGCTCAAGGGGCTGCCTCCCAAATGGGGATCAGAACCAGATGGGGGGCTTTGCGTGGCTTTTCCACAATTCCCTGATAAACATCATTATAAAAAGTATGTAGTTCTGAAAACGAAGACTTGTGCTTTCTTATAGTCCCCTTAATTGGTTCCAAAAATAACATTCAGAAATAACAACAAAAGCAACACAGAAACACAACCCAATAAACCACTAGCAGAGTAGAATTCCCCTTTTACACAATTAATTTGCAGTTACTGTTGGCGCACTGGGTTCCAGCCCTGAGACACAGGAGATACCCCTGGGAGTCCTGCTGTGACAACAGCCCAGGGGCATTCTCTGGGCAGCATTGTCCCCAAACCCACAGGCATGTCTATGTATCTTAGTCTCTGAAGCCTAACAGGGATCTAGAAACACTTCTAAAACTTGACGGGAACACGTGTATTTCAGCTTTTAATATCTCCCGAATACACATTTCAGAAATGTACAGCTGTCAGTAAGCAATACTTGTTTCTATGTTTTTCCTAAATGGACATTTCTATGCCTCAAGGGTTGCCCCGCCCCCCACCGTTTTTGGTACTTTAAAACTTCACGGGTTACTTATCCACAGTACTACTGTCAGTATCTGGGCAATCACACTTCTCTCATCATTCACAATTTCAGCATAAGCCATGTTTACTGGTTGCCCACATCTTGCACCCTCTATCTGTGCGAGACATAGGGGAGGAAATGGAGTGTGTAGAGGTACAAAGATGGGCAAACCAAAGAGCATAAGGAAATGATAAACTCACAAAATGAGAGGATGGGAACACACATAACTCTAGTAAAAGATGGGAAGGATAACCACCTACCAGCATCTATCCCGAAGTGTTCCAGGTCCCACCCGGAAGTCCATACTGGCCCCATTACTTTGTAAGCTCCACCGCTTCACCTGTGCAATAGAACCCATGACTTCTTTCCTACCCGAGAATGTGGCTCCAGAAACCTACGTGCCTCTTACAACATCCATTTCTCCTTCTCTTCTGCATCGGTCAACGGTGCACACGTGTGCAGGTCATTCTCCAGTGCTTAAAATCACCCTTTCTGGGCCCCATCTTTCCTCCTTGGCTCTCTCCGCAGCAAACCTCCTCCCTCTGCACCTTTTCCCCAATGCCTCTCCTCTCATCTGTGTTGAACCCCTACAAAGAGGCTTTCTCCCCTCACCAGGCTACACAAAACCGCTCTTGGTAAGAACACTGATTCTTCCGTTCCTCCCGAAACACTTTATTTTGTTAGCTTTCTGAGCACCACACTCCTGCAGCAAGAATCATGTCTTCTCAGCGTCTTTGGCTGACACCTCTTTTTTCCGGGACATTTTCTGAACGTCAGGGTCCCTGGATGGCTATGTCCAATCCCAGAACCTTAAACAGCATTGATCTGCTGGCCACTCTCCAAACAGCTCATGACCCTAAACTCTACACTGACAGCTCCAATTGCCTTCTCAACATTTCTCCTTGGATTTCTACTAAACCAGTCACACTTTAATCCAAACTTGAACTCCTAATCTGCCCCATAACCTGGCTCCTATCCCAGGAGCCAAGATTTATTCTTCTCAGGTGGTGGTAAGAACTGATAAGTTTTGAAACCTCATGTCTCTCATGATATGGAAAAATCCACATGGTAATATTTTATGCTCATTAAACACATGAAACTAACCAGTCTCAACTGCAGAAGATTATGGAAGGTAATTTTTACTTGAATCGATCAGCAAATATTTCTGGTGGCACCTCCGTGTTCTAAATAATAAGGCAAATATAGATATCTAGAGAATAATAACCTAATAACCCTCCACCCCAATATTTATTGAGCTCTATGTGCCGGGAAAAGCGTGAACTCCTACTTTTCAGTCCCTTAATCCTACTCAGCACTGCAGCATGGGATGGGGAGGGTTACCAGCCCCATTTTTACATCGTGGACATTTGAACAGAGAGTAACTGGCCTGACATCTCAGGAGAGAGCCAAACCCAAACCCAGTCGGGCAGGCTCCAGAGTCTACGCTCCAGGCCCCCCATATGGAAAATGTGGGAAATGGGGGGAAAAAAAGAAGGAAATATTCTCAAGTCCAAATTTCCCAGTAATTATACTCAGTGTAAAAAATAAATGCCGTTGACAGAGCTACCAGTAGCCTGTCCTAAATGCCAGGCCTCCCCTGCTGGCCCCCACAGCACTCGCGGGAACAAGGGAATTAAAACAATATCTATTCTAACACACAGTGACATGGAAAGGACCCAGAATCCTGCAAGTTCCTCTTTCTGTCCTTTTGAAAAATCTCTTTCCTGCCTTTTTCTTTTGTGTTTTACATTTTTATTTTCCATCTGAGTAATAGTTTATTGCTTTGTCTACAAAGTTCACTGCCGAACCACATAACAATGAAGGTTGGCGTGTGATGGTCAGGACAAGTCGCAGAGATGAGAACGTCTTTTCCCGGGAATGGAGGGAGGCGATAATTCCCAGATGTTCATCAAGAAGCTAATCCAAGCATCCCCATCGATTTCACACACGTTCAACAGAATAAAGTCAGGGCTGGACAGCCATCTCCACATCAGTCACTGAGACCCGTACACACAACCTCTTTGAGCGTCTCGGAAGTACGATGGGGTTAATACGATCAAAGGAATGATGATAAACAGATGAAATTACGCAGAGCATTCTGCACAGGTTTCCTTTCATCATTAACACTCACAACAATTACATGGAAAGGGTAATGACGATTTTTGAGTAACACATCCACAATATACTATCTTCAAGGGTAGATAAAAAGAAACATTCTTCTATGTTGTGGTTATAATGCTTATTATATCTCCACAAGATTGAAGGCAAAATTTTTTGTGTGATTAATACTTGAAAGCTGGATTTTCATTTTGCAAGAAAAATAGCAATTTTAATCACTTTTCCCCATCAGTCTCTCTCTTTCTGTATTTCGTCCCTCTTGTATAATGTAAATGGTTCAATATTTTTATTCTTGTCACTACCTAATGAAAAAAGTAATGAAAGTGCCCACAGCTATAATCAGAGAACGATTCAAAACTTTTACCTTTTGTAGTTCTATTGATCAGCTTTTACATCTATGACAAATGTTTGTACATCTGCTCAGAGCTGGAAACCTCAGCAGGTTGAAATGATTGTTCAAGAGACGTGGAGGTGGGAAGATATCATTATTATGGACATGCAATTTATTTACTAAAAGAGAAAGTTGTTAAATAAATTGCACTTTTTTACGTGATTCCCTCAATATTCTTACCCGGGAAATGGCTTTAAAGAAGAACACTTTGCTGCTGGGTTTCAAATCAGGACCCAAGGGCCCCAGGCTGAATCCTCCGGTGAGATATTTATTATTTCTGAGCGTGCACACTCAGGGACAGAAGAGTGAAGGGTGGGAGAAGAGGGGTATGTGTGCACATGCGTATGTGTTTATGTGCATGTGCACATACACGCACAGGCAAGCAGATGTGGGAAGATTACGTCTCATCCATAGGGATAGTGAAGACACTGCTTGCAAACCACACCAGTGAAATAGCAGAGGATCAGCCACAGAAAAACCACTCTCAGAAAGCAGAAACTGCCTTAGTGGAGACAAAAGAAGAAAAAAAAAAACAATTACACAGCTTCCAACTACAGAGAGCCATGCAATGGAACAGTGGTCTCTGGGGAAAAGTGATTTGATGACGGTGATGATGATGATGGTGATTGATGATGGTAATATTTATTGTCATCTGTCAATAAGTAACCAGGCATAAACCAAGGTAAAGAGGAGTTCCTACATGGGATCAGGCAAAGTTTTGCTTCTCTGACACCATGAAATATCAATTTCCCTGTCACAGAGGGGTAAATCATTGCCAGTGAGATGCAATGAGAAAACAGCAGAGTCCTAGGACAATGAGTTTAAATATTCGGGTTGTTGCCACTTTGGGGCTATTATGAATAATACAGAGTGCTGCTATGAACAGCCAAGCAGAACTTTATGTGGGCAAATGTTGTTTTTATTTTCTCTTGGGTGTACATCTAGGAACAGCATTTCTGGTTCATAGGGTGACTCTGTAGTTAACCTTTTGAGGAACTGCCAGACTGTTACCCAAAGTCAGGGCATCATGTGTAAATCCCATCAATGACGGTTCAAGGATTCCAATTTATCCACATCCTCACCAACACTTACTTTCTTTTTGACTGTAGTCATCCTAGGATTATAAGTTATATGTCACTGTGGTTTTGATTTGCATTTCCCAGATTGCAAACGATGGGTGTCTTTTTATGTCCATATTCACCATCTTTGTAGAAATGTGTATTAAGATCCTTTGGCTCTTTTTAATTGGAGTTGTTGTTTTTTTATTATAGAGTTGTAAGAGTTCTTCATATATTCTAGATACAAGCCCCTTCTCTAATATATGATTTGCAAATATTTTCTCAGATTCTGTGAGTTGTCTTTTCACTCTCTTGATGGTGTCCTTTGAAGCACAAACGTTTCAATTTTGGTGAAGTCCTATTTATCTACTTTTGTTATTGTTGCTCTTTTGGTATCATATCTCAGAAACTTTACTTAATTTTATGTCACAAAGATTTATGGCTATACTTTCTTCTAAGTTTTATAGTTTGAGCTCTTACATTTAGGTATTTGAAAAAATTTGAGTTAATTTCTTTTCTGTATGGTGTGAGGTAAGGGTCCAACTGCATTCTTTTCAATGTGGATATCCAACTATCACAGCACCTTTTATTGAAGACAGTATTCTTTCCTCATTAAATTATCTTGTCACCTTTGTCAAAAATCAATTAGCTGTAAATGGGATGGTTTATTTGTGGACTTTCAGTTCTATTACATTGACCTGTATTTCTATCCTAATGCCATTATCACACTTTCTTGATTACTACTGCTCTGTAGGAACTTTTGAAATCAGAAAGAGTGGTTCCTTAAATTTGTTTTTCTTTATCGATATTGTTTGGCTGTTTCGGGTCACTTCCATTTCCATATGAAATTTAGGATCACATTCTCAATTTGTATTTATTCTTCCCACTTTATGTGCTATTATTGTTGTATACAACAATAATTGCTGCATAAAATTATTGATATTATAACATGGTATACATGTAAATCAGTATATGTCACCATGCCAACAACGTCTTGCTATTATGGTATATAATTTCATGTCTTTTAAATAAGCTGAGAGAGGAAAGAACAAATGTATATTTATAGAGTCAGTTATATTTATCTTCTTAACATGAGTTTCTTGGTTGACAGTTTTTGTTTTTCCTGTTAGCACTTTGAATATGTAATCCCACTACCTTCTGGCCTCATTATTTCTTGTAAAAAGTCAGCTGTTAACCTTATTAGGGTTCCATTGTAAGTAATGAGACATTTTCTCTTGCTGCTTTAAAAAGACTTTCTCCTTGTTACTGGCTTTCAGCCTTTTTTCCATGATGTAGCTAGGTGTGGATTTCTTTCAATTTATCCTACTCAAATTCTTTTATATTCTGGATTCATTATATTTGGGGAAAACGCTCATCGTTATTTTTTAAAAGTTTTGTTGTTGCTGTTATTTGTTCTTTCCTGTGTCCTCTCCTTGTGGATTCACAATACGCTTATGTTGGTGCACTTAATGTTATCCTACAGTTTTCTGAAGGTGTGTTCATCTTTCTCCATTATTTTTCTCTCTGTTCTTCAGTTTGCATAATGTCTATTCATCTCTCTTCAAGTTTATTGATTAATTCTTCTGCCAATTCAAATCCACTGTTGATCCTCTTTAGTGAATTTTTCATTCTAGTTATTGTGCTTTTAATTCCAGAATTTTGCTTTGGCTCTTTTTATAATTTCTATCACTCCATTGATATTACCTATTTGATGGACATTGTCATCACACTTTCCTTAACTTCTTTTAGCATAGTTTCCTTTACGTTTTTGAGCATATTTATTGGGCTGCTTTAAATCTGTGTCTTCTAAGTGCCAGGGATACAATGATAAACTAAATTTTAAAAGTTCCTCCCATAATGGTGTTTGCTTTCTATTGAGTAATACAGACCAGGAGTCACATATGGTCCTTTGGCTAAAACTTCTCTCCCATCCATTTTGGATGACCCATAAATGGAGAATGGTTTTTATATATTTAAATGCAAAGTGTGTGAGTGTGTGTGTGTGTGTGTGAGAGAGAGAGAGAGAAAGAGAGAGATTGAGAGAGAGAGAGAGAGAGAGAGAGAGAGAGAGACAGAGAGAGAGAAAGAAAGAAAGAAAGAAAGAAAGAAAGAAAGAAAGAAAGAAAGAAAGAAAGAAAGAAAGAAAGAAAGAAAGAAAGAATATGCCTTTTGATGAGAACAGTGGCTTGATTTTGCTTCATGGTTCACAAATCCTAAAATGTTTACTGTCTTGTCTTTTAAAGAATAAATTTGACAACTTTTGATATAGACAAAAAGCAAGGGAAAAAAAGGAGGGGAGAAAAGGAAAGGAAAAAGGGGGAGTGATGGAAGGGTAAGCGATATAATGCATTGGTAAGTGTCATGAAACAGTAATGTGGGGTCAGGAAAGGAAGGCTCACGGTGGTGCTCTAGCAGTTAGGATAGTCACAGAATCACCACCAGGGGCTGTCATTGGAATAGACATCCACTGAAAGGAAGGCAAAGAGCAAAGGAAAAAAAGTGAGTGTCAAAGTCCTTTTGTGAAATGCACCCAGTCTGTTTGAGGAAAAGCACAGAGCCCTATGTCCTTAATTTGAGGGGGGAAAGTAGGTAAAATGTAAGGGTGGAGACTCAATCAGGGCCAGATGATTTGGGGCCTTGTAGACCAAGGGGAGGGATTTAGATTTTATTCCCTGGGATTAAGATGAGGAGTAACACCATCTGATGGACTTTTTGAAAGTTCGATGTGGTTTCTGTGTGGTGAACAGACTGTAGGGGAACAGAATGCAAACAAGTTTAGCTAATGCTGAAATTCAGGGGGAAGTATGGTGGCGAGGACAAGGCTGGTAAGGGAGAAGGTGGGAGTCTTTGAGTTTGGATGTACTGGAAGATAGAGTTAATGCCATTTGCTGATGGTGTGGATATAAGAAGGAGTAAGTGAAAAACCAGAGTTCAGCAGGCCTCCTCTTATGGTTCTGGCCTGAGCAACTGGATGAATGGGCTGTCATTTACTTAGTGGTAAATAGGAGAAAAGAGGGTTTGGGAAAATTAAAGGTTCTGCTCGGGTCATGTTGTGTTTGAGCAGCTCACTAAACATTCCAGTGAAAACATGGACGTGGTGGTTGGACATTGAGTCTGGATTTCAAGGGAAAGATAAGAGCTCTACAGTCATCACTGGTTTTAATGCCACAAAATTGAGTGGTTTTAATGGCACAAAAAAGGGTGAGAACCCCAAGAGAGTGAGTGACAGAAAACAGATTGAAGACCAAAGCCCTAGTACACGCCATGTTGAGGTGTCAGGCAAGCAAGGCTTCCTCACTGGAACATTATACTGCACATTATAGTTCTTCAGGTCTTATTCCTCCACAGCAATAAAATGAATAAAAGAAAAAAAATATTAGTTTTTTTTTCCCTATAGTTCCTCTCTTTCTCTATTTACAGATATACACTATAATAGTAGTAGTTTAGTAAAGGCTACACTTAGATCCTCCAGATTCAGAAGTTGTTACATTTACCATACTTGATGAAGAATATTGAGATTTCAGCTGTGTTTGCTCTAAACTGACTGCTCATCCAGAAAGAAAGACAGTGTCCAGAGAACTCAAATTCCCATGCTGAGATCAGAATATAAACAGAGGAAATAATTTTTATATTATATCAATGTTCTGTTCCACCTCAACATAAAATATGTACTTCTAAGAGATGGTGGCAGGGACGGGGGCAGGCATTTTATTCAGTTGTTGTCCAAACGAAGAGCAAAACAGGAAACTAACATTACCTCTGCTTTTCATATTGCCTAGTTATAGTGTTTGAGAAAAGGACAAAGAAATTCTATCAGTGGGGGTATATCTCTAAATATTAAATGGATCCAACTTAGGTGACTCTGGAGTCATAACAGTAAGAGCATTTTCTTAGCTAGAGAAGTGATTTATAATAGATTGCTGAAATTTATTAGACTAGCTTTATGTTCAGTAAGTTCTGGTAGCTTATCTTCTGAGCCATCGTTGTTTGCTTCAGCCATAGCTGTGAGGAAAAGACCTTTATCCAATTCCATTATTTTTCAGAACCTGACAGGAAATCTATTTTGCTTACAATTGCAGATACAGGTTGTTTCACAAATTTATAATAACATCTTTCTGCTCATCAAAATTCTATTTAAATGACAGAAACCTTCATTCTATTAAATGACACAAAACGGTATTAATTCCTTTTACCTACAGTTACAATTTCTAGGTTTTATGACAAAACTAGTTTATTGTATACATTTTTATATATCTCAATTCTTACAGTAAATCAGTTTTTCTGTACTTAGACATTTTACTTGAGCAAGATTTTCTTAAATTATTAGAAAACCCTGCCTTTTCCTATTGTCATAAAATATGCCTTGGTGGGGGCTTGTTACGTGAAACCACTAGAAGACTGCTAATGTTCATGGACCACCAGTTGAGGATATTCATGGTAGAATACATTGCTGGCTAAATGGTATTTTTCCATTAAGTCATAGCAGTGCTCTTCCTTGTAAATGTAAAAATAACTGTTCATTTAAGAAACTGTTTTATCCTGATGCTTTGCTCTGAAGAGCTTCTGGTAACCAGCATGCATGAATATTTAAAATTCATGAAAATAATTAGCTAACAAAGGAGAAATGTGCTCTGAGAAATGAACTTCATGCACACCACATAGAAATGAATGTCCACAGAAAGAGAGGAATGAAAAGCCTAACGGAAACATTTCAAAATTATAGCCAGAATTTGAGATGCAATAAAAATGAAGTAAAAGGAAACCAGTCATAGAGTTTTCCTTTGAAGGTTTCTGAGATATTAAAAAATAATATCAGATTATGTAATTTATGGTTTGTTAGGTTGGTAAGAAATCTATTGAGGTCCAGAGCCCTCAATTTCTTTCTTATTATTTGTGAATGTATTGGGGTAACACTGGTTAATAATATAAATTTTGGGTGTACAACTTTTAATATGACACCTATACACTCTGTTCTGTGCTAACCACCCAAAGTCTAGTCTCCTTTCCTTACCATGTACTTGATCTCCTTTACCTTCTTCGTGCTCCCCAACCTACCTTTCCCCTCTGGTAACTGCCATTCTGTCACCTGTGAATATGAGTTTGTTTTTTGGCATATATGTTGTTCTGTTTGTTCATTTGTTGCCTTCTCTTTTATATCCCGCATGTGCATGAAATCATGTAGTTCTTTTCCTTTTCATATATACAATGGAATACTCTTCAGCCTTTACAAAAATATGAAATGTTGCAATTTACGACAACATAGATGGATCTTGGGTGTCATGCTAAGTGAAATAAGTCAGACAGAGCTCTCATTTTACATGTAAGGACACTGATGCCAGTGAGCCCTGACATACTCTCATCCCCTTGTGCTCCTCAAAGGGGAGAGAGAAGGAAGGCAGAGGGTCTGGTTGTCTCTTTGCTTTGCACTTTGAATCTGACGTATTTCCATGCTGAGAGAGAACATCAGAAAACATTCAAAGTCAAGGACAGTGTGATCTACAGCAGTTGGGATTGATGATTCTAGTAGATCTTTACATATTTCTAAAATTCTGCCAAATGGTGGCAGACAGGAAAGAGAAGACATGAGTAAGAGACCAAATGTCAAGCAACAGTCTACTAGTTTAGCGCCTTCATTCTCAGTACCTCTTTACCTTCACAGAGCTGTTATTTTCTTGATTTTTAAAATGTGTCAGAAGCAATGCAAATTTCCAAAACTGTGTGTTTGGGGTTACTTTTCCCCTGTAACATTTAGGGGTATTTCTGAATGTCCATACAACAAACACATCTCTGTACAAAGCCATCAGTTCACACCTCATGGAAACCAGGAGTCTATGGACTTCAACGCGCACAAGATTTCTGCCTAGTGGACCGAGGCTCACATGCCCTGTGCACTCGCTGGGTTGGGCTGCTCCAGACTCTGACATATATACTTGGCCCCAAAACAACCCTATGGGAAGAAACTACCACTACTCACATGTTACAGACCTGGGAACTGAGGCACACAGATGTTAAAACACCAACCAACCCATCAGATAAAACAAAAAGGAACAGCTGTCCACGGCCGGTCACGTAGTCCAGCTCTGTATGTCAGGAGTTGAAAGGCACATTCACACACTCCAAAGAAAGACAGAGGCGTCTGCTCAGCAAGGGGATTTGGGTTATAATGAAGGACCTTACCTTTCCTGAGGGCACCGAACTTTCCTATAGTAACTTTTTACAGGAAAAAGCTTCAGACTGCAAGCATCAGGGGGATGACGCTGAGACACGTGGACGTGAAGACAAATGCTCCTGAGAGCAAATGATGCCCAAATAAAATGTACTGAGTGTTAAGGCTTGCCTTCAGGAAGTGGGGTGAAATTGCCCTTCTGCACAAGCTTTTGCTAAAACCTCAGTAATTCCCTACCCTGTGTATTTATGGCAATAACACCACCATATGAGACATTTCGATGGGATGTGATATTTATGATATTTATAAAGAACTCAGTTCCCTCAGATGAAAAATGTTATGGAAATGCAAATACTAATAAATGCTGAAATGTATAATATGCTTCAGGGGATTCTGACTTTCATAGTGTAATAAGCACTATTTACCTGGTCCATAAGCTGAGTTTTTTATTGCATATGATGGAAGAAAAATATTATAGTCTCAGTATACTAAGCTGTAATTCAAGTGGGCTTGTCCTTATATAAGAAATGACTTTTTTCCTTTGCACTGAATTTTGAATTACCACTAAAAGATAGTTTTTTAAACTTAATACATGATCTACCTTGACAAATATTCTCTTTTAATGTTTGAAATTAAAGTACTCACTGTGACCCAAAGCAATGCATCAATCATTTCTCTTTCTGTTGCTTTCTAGGAGTAATCGGTTCTTCTAGATAAGCCAGCCATCAACTCAAGAACTCCTAAGCTGAAGTCATTTGATTTTTAAAATATTAGACTTTTGTTCTTTCTGTTTTAATTAATAGTGCTATTTTTGCATTAGGTAACAGTTACGTAGTCTTAACTCTCAAGCTTTACCAGTTTCTTCTCTCCCAAAGTTTGTCTAATCCCCCAGCCTTTTCTCTCTTTTGTTTGGATTCATTTTGACTTGTTGTACTGGAGGAAATCTTTCAATATTGGTGTCACAGTACATGTGTGGTGGAGGCATTTCCTGACTCTATGTATGCTTGACAGTCTTTACTTGAACCTCATTCATGAATAGTAGTTTGACTTGGTATATAAATGAAGTGCAAAATACTTTTCTTAAGTATTTTTAAGATTTTGCTCTACTGTTTTTTAACATCTGGTGTTGTTTATGAGAAATGCAAATCTGACTCTTATTCCACAGCAGTTCATCTAGTTGTTGTTTTCTTTCTAGGAGCTTTCAGGATTTCTCCCTTTGTCCTTAACACTGAAATGTTAGCAGCATAGGAATAAGTCCAATCTGGATATTTGGAGTGCTTGTTGAATAAATGCAGATTCAGGCTGTAATTCAAGTGTTTTATCATTTCCTTGTATTTTTTTTTTCAGTATAAAAAATGTCTCTAAATGATGACTTCAAGGAGGATGGGGATACAGACATTACTCGAAAGAAGCTAATGCACGAAATTAGGAATTTGTTCTCTGGGAACCCAGCAATCCAGAAGGGGCATCTTCCTCCCCAAAGCTCTTACACAAACAATACTCTCACTGGGACGTCCTTGAATCCTGACAGTTCTCGACATTTCCTTTTCTATAGTCTCTTGGCTGAAAAAGTGCCTCCTGGCCTTCATGCATTACATGAGCTCTTTCTTTTCTCGGGCCTTTAAAGACGCAGATGCTGGCTCTGCTTTCATTATCACCCTTGAAAGTTTCCCGGTGAAGCCAGTACCACGTCTGATGAGCATCAGCTGTCCTCCTACCCTGATATAAAGTGTCAACTATTTTCTGTGGACTCTCTTTAGGCCATTTGGAATTCAGAATGTACATACACACATGTGCGTGTGTGTGTATATATTACATATATAATGTATATGCTAAATATATATTATACACAACATATTATATATACTAAATATATAAACATATACATGTATTATTTAGTGAGCACATATATATTTATACAAATTCAGGACATCAATGTAATATGACAACAGCTCTGATGGCCATTCCAGAAAAGGAGTTCCAAAATTGCTTTGAAGGGTGGACTACGCACTGGCGTCGGTGCATAGCTTCCCACGGGGAGTACTTCGAAGGTGACCGTAGTGATATTCAGCAATGAGGTATGTAACACTTTCTCTAGGAAGAGTTTGCGAACTTAATTCGCAAACTTAAGTCCAACCCATATACTCATGTCTGACTTCTGCAATTACAAGAGGTGCTCAAAGTGGTTACCATCAGTGTCCAGACACTTCTGATTATAGCAAACTACTGCTACATAGATTACATCTCTTAAAATGTGTATACATTTTTGGCACCTTCTATATGTGCATGAGTAATGAATATATATATTTTAATGAGCATATGCTCCTTGAGTGATGATAAAAATACATAAGATACCCACAACTCTACTGAGGTAGGTAATGCTATTACTCCATTGCTGTTTGTGTCCCCCCAAAATTCCTATGTTGAAATCCCAATGTGACAGCATGAGGAGTTGAGGTCTTTGACATGTGATTGGGTCATGTGGGCAGAACGCTCATGAATATGGTTGGTGTTCTTACAAAAGAGACCACACAGAGCTCCCTCACCTCCTTTGCCACATGAAGATACAGGAGAAGTCAGCCATCTGCAACCTGGAAGAGGGCTCTCACCAGAACTCGATCATGTTGGTACCCTGACCTTGGATTTCCAGCCTCCAGTAATTCTGAGTAATACATATCTCCTATTTATAGACCACTCAGTTCATGATATTTTGTTATAGCAGCCCGAATGGATAATACTCCCATTTTATAGATGAAGAAATGAAGACCAGAAAGGATTCAAAACCAAACAATGAAAAACCAGAACCATGCTCATGACAATTACACAAGACTCCCTCTCAGCAAACAAGCCAAAGAACACCTGTTAAGGGCACTGCATTATTCATCAAGCCAGGGTGTTTATGGGCTCAGCTTTGCCCTGATGCTAACCTTGGGAGAATGATATGACTCTACTGTGTAGCATGAACCTGATGAGGGCAGGATGCATTGAAAACCTAAATGAAGGTGGCTGCAGTAAGAATAGCAAATAGAAACTACACCATAGAGCAAATCATTTTATGGGGGACACAAAGGAGAAAGCACAAACCAAGAGGGGAAATCTAGAGTTAGGGTGAGGGAGAAAGGGTAGAGTCACGAACAGAAATCAAGGATGGCAGACCAGTGTGGTTTGCGGAAAGATGGAGTTTAAACATTCTGAGTTTGCAGTGTTCATGAAAACCGGGTCTGGAATTCCAGAAAAGATGGAGGGCCGAACTAGGGCACTGAGAGCCATTAATCCAGATAGGATGATTGGAAATGTGTGAGGAGCAGATAGCTGGCAAAAATAAATATGGAGAAAAGATGCCTCTGTGTAGAGCACTGAGGAACATGTGTGGTGGGTAGGAATGGAAAAGTGTCTATAAAGAATGTGAAGAGGAAAAAAAAATGTCAGAGAACCAGAATGGTTCCAGATGACAGGAACCAAGAGAGGAGGTTTTGGTTTTTCCTTCCAAGAATATTTTTTCTTCAAATAGACAGAAAGTGGGCAAGAAAAGTCAACACTGCAGAACTCTAGGATGGAAAATGGCTTTAAATTTGGCAGGTGATTTCAGTTGAACAGTGAATTTTTGAAGGCAGTTGCATAGTGGAGTTAGGAATGTAGGTAGAAGGAAAGAGAAACAGAGTTGTAGCTACTTTTTTCAAGAAGTTTAGTGGTGAGGGAAGGGAGGCAAAAATGAAGACACTCATTATGAGATATCTAAGAGAAGATAACCTTTTTCTTAGTTTATTTATCAATTTAATATAAGATAAACTGGACTATTTATCAACAAGGAAGAACATAGATATGCACTATTGGGACCATTTAGATAAATAAAAATTATAATGTTAAAATGTTGGTGGATATTCTGAAGTGCTTACAAGATATGTTAGAAATAGAATAGAGGCCTGACAAGTTATATTTAGGAGAAAAAGAAAATGACATTACTATACTCTTAAAAAGTTAAGAAACAAGACTACATATCAGGAAACAGAATGAGAGATACTAGATATCAATAATGATTATGACAATAGTGCAAGTGTCTAAAGTTATCTCTCTAAATATACCAAAGTAAGTTTAGATGTAAAAGAAAAATCAAAATGACAAGGCTTCAGAACAGAATGCTTAAAAAAATTAGAGGAAAAATCATCAAAATATATATATTTTAAGATATGTGTATTTAATGTGAGTATTCAACAAATCAACGAACATTTCTAGACTCACAGGCACCAATTAAGCAGCCCCACATAATAATGTCACTCAATGCCACTTCGGAGGCTTTTGATACCAAGCTACGTGAAAAATTAAAGGTAGGAAAACATAAAATGTAGTTTGCTGGTGCTTATTGCATACAGGTTTGGGAAAACAGCACTATTAGAGTGAATAGAGAATTTTCTGAGTGTCTGGAAAGAAGATAAACATACATCCCAATAGTACCCCTGCAGATTATTTATAATCAAGTAAAAGTCATGTTGAAAAGAAGATAACCTCTTCATAAGAGCACACAAGCCTATCAGAATTAAGAATAAACATCTTAAAACTATGTGGAACTTTGCACAGAACATTCTAAAAGCTTTGTCGAATGATTTAATGGTATATTCTCAGAAGTAGAGAAATCAAACATTTCTAAATGCAAAGGCTAAAAGAATATATTTATGGACCTGAAAAAAATTAAAATGATCCCACACTCTACAAAACAAAAAAAAAATCTAATTCTAATTAAAAATATGTAAAATGAAGAGTGGTAGTAATCTTATAAGATATAAGAAGATCTGGTATATATACACAATGGAATATTATTCTGTCATAAGAAAAGATGAAATAGCACCATTTGCAACAACATGGATGGATCTTGAGATTATTATGCTAAACAAAATAAGTCAGACAGAAAAAGTTGAGAACCACATGATTTCACTAATATATGGGATCTAAAACTGAAAACAACAAAGGAACAAGACAAACAAATGAAACAAAAACACATCGACACAGACAAGAGTTTAGTGGTTACCAGAGGGTAAGGGGGAGGGAGGTGGGAGATGAGGGTAAGGGGGATCAAATATATGGTGATGGAAGGAGAACTGACTCTTGGTGGTGAACACACAATGTGATATATAGATGACGTATTACAGAATTGTACGCTTGAAACCCATGTAACTTTACTCACAATTGTCACCCCGATAAACTTTAATTTAAAAAAAAGAAGTACTGCAAAATACAGCAATTACAATCATAAAGTTACTGGGACAAGGACAGATAGACAAAATCATGGATAAAATATCTTTGGCCTAAAAAGTTAAAAAAAAATTAATATATGACAAAGGAACCATCACTCTATAAGAGAACACAGAAAGGTAACTCATCAACAAGGAAAAAGGAAAAACCACGTTTGCATCTTACACTATGATCTCATCAGCAAGAAAAACACAATTCATATCTTACACTACAATTGTCTATGTTTCTCTTTAACCTTGGGATGCTGGGGACTCTCTGTGTTTTGGGACTGCATTTCCCCCACACCCCAAATCGAATTTGCGAGGAATATGTTAGGATTCACAGAATCCAAGAATCATGGGGCAGATGTTACGGGCAGTTTGGCTTCCCCATAACATACAAACACTTGAAGTACATCCCTGACACGTGTTGAACTGCCACCTGAGCACTTGCGAAAGGCTTGTGAAAGGCTGAGCAGGGAGCGAGTACAGAACTTTCCCTGAAGCAGCCGAAAAGCAAATTCTCCAAGTCCATTCTCAGCCGGAGGATTGCATTAGCTATTATGTCTATAGACTTAAAAGGCAATGCAGCCCAGCACTCTTATTTCACTGATAAAGAAAAACAGCAAGCAAGGAAATGATTAAATTCGTCATTCGTTGGGGAAAATACTGACACAATACCATAAAATTGGTATGCTTCTATTTCTTTGCATAATAATATTCTTGATTTGGCATCTAGATTTCATTCACATATTACTGATTTCCAATGAAATAATTTAAAATTATAACGTCCAGAGGCAGAAGACAGTAATTATAAATGCTAATTTATTTGGGAAACAATAGGAAAAATTTTTTATGAAAGAATATAAAAAGCAAACTTTATTTAAAGGCAAGTATTAAACAATTCAAGTTTTAAGTTATTCATCAGCAGGCAACTTTGAGAGATCCATTAATTCTCTTTATATGGAATTTGTCACATGTTTTATTCATTTATATCAGCTAATGAAGCACACTGTTCTCTAATGAAAGGACTTCCCTCAATTTTTCAAGAAAATAATCAAAATCATACTTAGAATTTTATAAAAAGCTCACTCATTGAAAGTGTTATGTCTTTAGAGCCCAAGTTTTGAATGCCTCTGAATCTATCTGCCCCTTTTTAAGAATAGAATCTGCTATTCACATTTGTCTATGTGTTGACCTTCCTTTTGGAATACCCACTCCTAAATATTTCCCCTAAACATTCTTTTCCCTCAACTTGTCAATAAAATTCACCAGCAAAGATCTGAAATAGTAATTTTGTCAGGAGCTGCACTCATCAATGTCAAAATCTAGCACTGTTTTCAGGATCCATTATCCTGCAAACTGTCATCACGATGTATCTGTGATCCCAGCATTTCAATAAAGACTAGTTTAAATGCATGTTCTTTAGGAGATCTGGGTCAGGTTAACAAGCTGGGCGATTCCAAGCTGCATTCTATCTTTGACATAAAAACTGTGTCATTCATCACACACACACACACACACACACACACACACACACACACAAATTCTGTCTGCACACTCGCTACTGGATGGTTATTGAACACTTTCGTGACAATGAGCCTACAATAACCACAGTTCATAGAAATACTTCAGCCAAATTACACTAGAAACTTTCGGAAAGAGGAATATGGGAGGACAGGGAGTTGGCACTTTTGCTGTTTATTTTTGTTTATTTTTTGAAGCTTAACATGACCAAGTATTACTTTAGTGAATAATGACGAGTGACACTCATAATGGGAAGATACATCTAACAATATCTGGGTTCGCTTCGAGCAAGCATGAGGTGTGGAGGGTTCAGAGATGACATTTAACCTGCAGAGAATTCAGAAGAGACAGAGGAAGAGACTTATGAAAGGGGCTCATGAGGGTGTAGGATACTCGGGGGTCCAGGGGCTGCTATAAACCAGGAGTAGTCCTAAGTATCGAAAGATATAGTTTTACGATGATTGATAAGTACATACATAATTAAGTTGCACTATGAAGGGTGAACGTAGTGAAAGCGAGGGAGAAAGCTAGTGCAGATATATTCCTGCATTTTCTCCGCTGGTGTTTCACAGCGTGTCTCCTTGCCTACTCCACACACATACACACACACGAACAATTAGGTTCTAAGAAAAATAATACATTAAAGACAAATAATAAATTAGCAGACAGCCTTTGCCACCAAAGAATGCACAATCTAGTTTCAGGATGGCAGAGATGGATCCTGGAAGGTCAGCTGGAGGGACACTGTCCCTGGGATAAGGACCCCTGAGTCACTTAGTCTGGCAGTAAATCCCTCGAGATGCCGGCTACATTTTGTCCCCTGGTGACACATGCACAGGAAGGACCACTGGGAGGGGCCTGGGCTCTGACAACTGCAAAGTACTGTCACAAGTGCACCCTGCCTCATGCAGAGAGTGTTGTGTGTTTCCTTCCAATGCACTTTTCTTCCTCCAATCATTGCATCTCTATAATGTTAAAATGGTTGGTATTCATTGTATCCAAAGAGGGGCTGGAACAAATTGTTTTGCGGAGCACACACCCCTACACCTGAAGGAAGCACTTTGAATGACATTCTCTTTGTAGTGGTGATGGTGGATGAATGAAGCACAGGGGGTGTGTGGTGAAGGGTGGGCAGGAGGTGACATATGGAATGAACGCTTGGATCTCAATTTGGTCTGTGGCTGCACTGGGCTTCATGGTCTCAGGGACTGCTCCTCTGTGTAGGGACATAGGTAGATTGCCATCGGCCAATTTCTGTTTCTTGATATCTAGCAGGTTGTATCTTACTGATTTTATTAACTAAGAATTTTTGCTCTCATTGAATTGCTGGTCCCAGCAAAGTCCAAGCTTTCATTTTAATTCTGGGCACACATTTCCCGAAGCCTTAACAAGAAAAGTACTACATTCTGGGCACCAGACCCAGGGAGCTGTCTCCCCATGCTGATTACAAAATATATTTGTTAAAGATCTGTAGTAAAAGGTCTTATTTTTCTTCAGAGTGTCCCTTTTCTCTTTCCTTATTTAAAAAGGATCACCAACTCCTTTAAAAACACAAACAAAAAACTAGTAAATGTCCTTACAACACCCCCATCACAGTGCCATAAAGTCTCGAGCACAAAGGAATCCACACAAGTCCTGCTCTTGAGTCACATAAGATCAAAGTGTGGCCTGTCTGACTACTTGGACACCACGTGACAGGGGTGGCACCTGGTTCTGGCTCTTCAAGGTGTCTTCAGAGATGTACACAGTGCAGATGAGGTCAGTCTCTTGACTGATTGTTTTTGTCAAAGCTGGTACTATAAATATTAGGTTAGATAGTCTGTCTACTTGGCATTTCCGTTCTCCCTAGCTTTGTGCTATTTTGAGGTGGATTCTGGAGATGATGGAAAAGAAAGTGAAGTATGTCTGTCGGGACCAATCTAATCCAGTCACTACTGTTTGAGAAAGGAAACTATTGATCTTAAAACATTTCAAGTTGATAGTGGGACCAACCACAAACACGAACTGTTTGTTGAAACTGGAGTTTTCTAGAGCCCCGATTTAAAATGTTACTGGACATAGGTATATGAAGATAGGCAGGATAATAGTCCCATGTTAACAACTGTTTATATTTCTTAACGTTGAATCAGAGTTTGATACACAGAGACCAAAACATTCCAACATTAATTACTGAATAGCTTTGCTATACATATTGCAACACAAAATGCTTTGTAAAAAACAAACCATGAGATTTGCTGCTAATATCAGTGAGAAAGCAATGTTTGTGGCCATATCCCAGCCTAGAATCAAGCCTGACACAATCTAGGTGCTCCATCAATACTTGCTGAATGAATGAACTGAACTTCCTGTTTTCAAAAAGGAATTTGATTACCGTTTACCAGTGCATATGCAAATAAAAGTCCAGTATTAAAATTGAAAGGATATGTTTTGCTCCCACCACCTAATACATTTTGATGAGGTCATAAAATGGACTGATTCAGTACAATTTAACAAACGATAATGGGGCACCGTCTATGGGCCAAATGCTGGTAACACCAAAGGTACTCTGACAAGTGCTGTCAGAAAAGTGAGTGCGGTGTTCACAGTCAAGCAACTGTACCTTTGATAGACGAAACTGGGTCCTGCTGACAAACACACACCCAAGAGAAACGAAAGTGTTCACAGGGGTACCAGGCTGTCACCTGAAGTTAAGCGTGCCAAATACAGGACCCCTGGTATTTGGATGTTTTCTCTCCAAACACGCCTGTCTGACCTGCTGTCCAGACTCCTCGATGATAACACGTGGCTTTGCCTCCCACATGTCTGGTTTGTCTCCAGGTCTTGTGTTTTCGATACTTTATGATAACCCATGTAATTTCCCTGATGCACGTTTCTGTGCAGCACCCAGGCAACCACAGTAAAACAGCCTTTGAAATGACACCAACCGGTTCCCTACTCGACCCTCCCTTCCAAGTCCGATGACCTCCCTCCCGAACGGTTTTGACCCTTTCATCCAGTGTGGACAACAGGTACTATATGAAGTGGTGTGACAGCACAGAGAGAGGCTCTGATGTCAGCTGGGGCAGACTCTGGCCACCAACGCTACCCCAGAGAAATGGACTTTAACTAAAAGTCAGTGTCTTAATGATGTGTTGTTAGTATTCTTATTGTTATTGGACGTTCCCCAGCCACGTGTGGATGGCACCTGATGTGGCTGCCTTGTCTGCATGTGAGTGCACCGAGGCTCCCTGGATCTGGGTCTGAAGATGCTCTCTCTGCTCCTTGGCTGTAGCTCCAGCCAGAGCACAGCCCACGGCCAGGCCTAGGCTGCTCAGGGCTCTTTCGAATGAATTAATGGACTGCATACTGGATGGTAATGGCACCATCAGCATCTTAATAATGCCTCGGAATGCGGAAGGAAGATTGAAACTGCATTTTACCTGCTGACGTTTTTCAAATTCCAGCTTGATTCTGGACTTGATGCAATTACACGTGTCCTGATACGTTTGCTGCAGAGCGAGCTCCATGAGATGCTTGTGGTACGCTCCTGCCACGTTCCCACAGATGAAAATGATCACATTGGCCAGGATCTGAGGACACACAAAGAGCCAGTCAATAGGTGAGTGTGTCTAAGTCATGGACGACCCAATGCACATCAGCAGCAGTCTTCCGAGAAACACCTCTGCTTGGGAAGTTAATTTTATTTCTGTTTCCAGACAGACATTTATACCATGTTTTCCCCAAAAGATGACCTAACCAGAAAATAAGCACTAGCATGATTTTTCAGGAGGCCATCCCCTGAACATAAGTCCTAATGCGTCTTTTGGAGCAAACTTTAATATAAGACCTGGTCTTATTTTCAGGGAAACACGTATATACGTTAACAGAAACAGCTATTGTTTTTAGGGATTCTATCCCCTTCATGCCCTTTGCGAGATGACTTCGTGGTTCCTCCCCCATCTTTCGGCTCAGCATGTGATGCAATGCAGATGGGAGTCACCATGTGTCAGAGTTAGCCCAGGCTCAGAAGGCCGGGTATGTTTTGAGTGGCCCTTCAGTGCTTCTTTGGGAAACAAGCATGTCATAGCCCATTGGTCCCAGGAAGATGAAAGTCTCGTGGAGCAAAGCTGTCCTGGACAACCTGTAGTTTACTATAATGTGCCACTGAGATTTCATGGTTGTCACACATCATTTTCCAATACTAGGTGACTGATACAGGCTACCCACACACCAAAACTATATTCACTCAGCCTGGATAAGTGATACTCTCTATTACCTTTTGTTTACATAAAAATGTGGTAAATTTTCAAAAGCTATAACTCACTACTCTTTTGATGATAAAAATAATTCATATCCACAAACCTTTGGTGGAGAAACAGAAAAACATAAAGAAAAACTAAACAGAACCTGGAAGGTTCTAAACATAAAGAAAAACTAAACACCCTTCCCAGGAAGAACCCCTCACTGTCTGAATGGTCTTGTCCCCACTCCACATCCCTCGGTAGCCTCGAAATTTTTGCCATAATTTGTTTTGCCAAGACCTCTGCCTTTTTTCAAAAGGACTGAATGCATTCTGATTGCAGTGTTTTGCTTTGCTTTTTAAATCTAACATTGAATGAAAATTTTCAGATCATAAAAATCCTTTGGCAACAGGATGCTGAGTGCTTAGATAATATTCCATTCTACGACCATATCATCATTTAGTTATGCCCATGCTGTTCGTCCCTTACTTCACTGGCATTCTTCACATGTGCATAATGTTACAGCGGTCAATCGTGTGAATGAAGCTCTGGCTTCAAAGATAATCATCTCTGTGGGCTCACTTAGTGAAACACACTGAATTGAAAGCCATGAATATATTTAAGTTCTTGATACATATTGCAAAATTGCTCGGAAAAAATGTTCCATTTATATTCTCACCAACAGCGTGTGGCAATGGTGTTGCCAGTGGGCACTCTTACTTATCAGCACACTTCTGACATAGTGGTGAAAACATAGAAAACCGATGACGCCTGACTTCCAATCTTGCATGTTCAGAGCCAGACTTACAGATCTGGGAGTGGATGTGTGGTGTCACCTGGATAAATGCCCATGGCCCCTTCTTACTTCTCACTAAACAGGTCAGCTATGGTGGCATTGGTTTCCAAAAGCCCTGTGCTCTTCTCTAAGAGTGTCCCACTAACATGGACCAGCCCATCCCATCAGTCACTTGTGGTGAGCATATGCGGCTGTGACCTGAACCCCATTGGGGGAATATTTATTCCTAAGCCGTCCAGGTTCCCTGTCTTGGGACTTCCCGGAGTGTTACGCTGTTCTCCCTTGGCACAGTGTAATCACTCTCCCCAGTGAGAGTGGGGAGGCGGGGTAAGGATCTGGACACCATGCAACTCAGGCCCTCTCCGCATCTCGCAGCGGGGTCTTCCCCCTGAGGAAAGTGGTCACACTCATCTCCTCTGTCCTTAGCCACACGTGAGCCCAGTGGACCATGTGCCCCTGCGCTGGGGGCCAGAGGAGACCATTAATTCAGGGGAACAGCGGCAAGTCCACGGGGCCCAGACCGAAGCCACAATCTCCACACTCTTGCATCTGGGTAAAGGTGATGTCCTCTGCTCCACCTGCCTCGTGCCCTTGTCTGCTTCTCCAGGACACAGGTGGGAGGTGGAATGTTGCTTGGGAAACCCATTTGGGGATGGAGGGTCAAAGCAGGACAGAGTTAGATATGGAACGGATGTTGGGATGAGCTATTGTTCAGGCTGGAGGGGGCCTCCACACTGTCCCGTCCAACCCACTCTTTCACAGGTATTGGAGGTGGAGAGTTCCCGGAGCTCACCCACATTCTCACAGCAACCTCCGGATATGTTCTTTTCTGCATCCATATTGCATCTGTCCTCCAGTATGACGGATGATTAAAATACCAACTGTGGGTACTGTGCTGCGTGTATGTGCCTGAAGTGTGTGTGATATGTGCACATGAGATGCGTACACGTGTGATATCTGTATGTGATCTGCAGACGATATAGGACGACATGTGTGCACACGATATGCATGTAAGGTTTGTGTGGAGTGTATGGTGTGTGTGATCTGTAAGTGTGACATGCCTGTGATACATCTGCATCTGTCTGTCTGGGATTTCTGTGTGATACGCACATCTCTGTGGTTTGTGTGATAGGTATGCTGTATGTGTACATGCTCTGCCATTCAGACGTGATCTCTGTGTGGTGTGCACAGGAGGCAGCTCTGCCCCTGCCCAGAGCTTGGGAGCAGGCGGCAGTCCACAGTGTTACTTCCAGAAATTTCTATCTGCGAAGGCTCTACTCTTTCCCACTGCCATACTTTCACATGTCACCTCTGTCAATGTCAATCACGTGAGCACATGCAAATCTTGGTGATTCCCAGCTGAGCTGAGGACGGGTCCTCTTCTAGCTGATGGGAATACATTTGGTGCCGTGCCCTGGGGCACATTGTTAATTAAGCCCTACCATACTTTGCTTCTAACAATGGCCATCTACCTTGCCAAAGAGTCTTCTGACCTTAACCTTGTCACTGTTGATTTGCTTTGAAGAACAGTGCACCCAAGAATGCAGGCAACAAGATGTGCCCACACAAAACAGACGGCTCCGAACTAGCAAATACTGTCTTTTTCCTCATTAGGCACAGCTGAAATAATAAAAATAACAGTGCTTATCTATGAGAGCTTTTTATTTTTCTCTTTAAAAAATGCCTTCAAAGTGAAATTATAAACATTTTAGGAAGCCAATTCCTCAAAAAAAAAAAAAAAAAAAAAAAAACAAATGCAAACAGCAGAACCAAATGAAACCATCACTTGTCCTGGGCTTCCCTGAGTGGGGGCTCTCCTAGAACAACGCTGCCTCTTCCTGACACAGTGTCCTGACAACTTGGCATTGTCACAGAACTTAAGGAAAAGCCTTCTTTTGGTCATTCATGCTGGACTCTGCATTGTTTCAAGCAGCATGCAATTTGAACACTTCCTGGCTATAGGTAGAATGGAAAGAATGCATTTACGAATTTGGATTTAGATGTGCAAAGGAAAATCCTTAAGAAATAGACAACGTAAGATTTTTAATGCCAAGTAAAATATGGTATCTATTTTCTGATGGAAAAATTAATCAAGTTGCAACCATTTTTTTGATACCTGGTTTTATCTTGAAAGACCATACTCTAAGATTAATAGACTTGGCCCTGGCATTTTAATAACTACACGAATTTACAAATATGACTGATGTCCTAAAGCATTTTTCTTTCAAGGGGTGTATCCATATAATTTGTATAAAATTGTAGGAAAGACTTTGTATAAAATCAAGGGCACCAAGGAAGTGATGTGGTTAAGGTTTTCTTTTTGTAATAATAGCAAAGTATGTCGCTGTCTAGAAGACTGTTAAACAGAACACAAGAAAAAGTCCTATTTTTACAATGTTGAATTTGTTTTATAACATCATACTTGACATCTTCTTTTAACTTGTTGCTTCACTCAGCTACTCACATTGGTCAGAAAACATGAGAAGAAACCTGGCCTCCCGTGAGATGTCTTAGAAGAAAACAAATGGTTTAAGGGGATAACAGCAGTTGACGTTTACCCTGGAGATTCAAACCAGGTCTTGAAATCAAGCATGGTGCGTGATTTAGACTCTGTGCCAACCCGACTACACCTACATCACAGAAGCCTGGTCAGCCCTGCCACTCCGTCTTCCTTTCATATACTACATGCGGGGCGATTCATCAACACTCATTTGTGATTCTCAGGAGACACATGACTAGCAAATCCCAGGCTGCTGGGCAGGTCACATCTACCAGCGATCACCATTATTCTTCCAAACATGCCTTATATCTTTTCATCCTTGCAAGTGTCCAGAAAGTGCAATAAGTGAGAGGATGGATATATTTTATTATTTTATTTTATAAGCAAGGAAACAAAGGTCTAAAAGATTAAGAGACTGGAGGCCATGGACCCAGCCAGGCTAGGCTCTGAGGATTATCCCTGTACTGTCCACACTGCCCCCATTCACGTGGGCATCTGACCTCCTACTTGGGCACGGGGAAGGTATTTCTTAAGCAAATCTAAAGAGACATGTGTTACTTTGTAAGAAGCTAGCATTATTTATCTCTATAAAGCATTTGTGTCTTATGCTATACAGAGAGTCCCTCATGTAAAGTTATTTTGAGTGGCCATGTTTGGGGAACCACCTGTCCATGGCATTTAACTGGTGATGTGCATGTCTGTGCATGTCCAGAGCAGACTAAGGGGCTCCCGACCGGGTCACGTGACCAGGGGCACATGGTCTGAGGTTCTTTCACCTGGGAAGGGAGCATTTGAGTGCGTGAGTTCACTGACTTTGGACATTTGAGCAGTTGTCATGTGGGTTAGGTGGCCATTCAGGTCCCCCGTGATTCTGAGATGTGCATTTTAAGGCGTTTCATATTCCCATTCTTAGTCTTATGTTAGGGCTGCGAAGTACAATGTGCACGGGGGACAGCAGGTGGCTGACACGCAAGCTGAGGGGAAGGCACGGCCCTGAGTAACGATGAGAACACCGTCACTTAGGGATGTGATTTCTCTATGAATTAACCACACAGGGCTGAAGGGGAGGAGATAACATAGCTCTTGAAACAGGTCATCAGCTTAACACAAAGCAGATCATAAATATGCAAAAACACCAATTATAAGTCAAAGGAAAATGAAAGGGAATTCAAGAACTTGATGAAGAGAGCTGCAAATGAATATTCAGTAAACGCACCACATCTCATAAGCATCAAATTTGGCTTAAATAGCGCTGTGATCCTGCTTGGGGGAGACAGACAGCAATCAGGCAGAATTCTCCTTAACTGAGCTCTCAAACATGGCTGTCAAGCACCGTGATTCCATCGCCCTAGTATGTCTTTCAATACCCTGAGAATTAAATTTGTCTTATGCCCTGACCTCAGGCTTTCTGCTTTTTATTAGTTGGTTAGTGCACACCAGAAACACTGCACTGTGGCTAATAGCATCCAGTGATCCTGAGGTCATATGTTAGAATCTTCTTCTATTTTAAAATCTCTCCAAATGAGGAGGAGTGAAATTAAAAAGAAAGTGTTAAGGACTGAATGTTTATGCCCCCACAAAGTTCATATGTTGTAGCCTTCATTCCCAGAGTAATGGCTTTAAAAGATGGGGACTTCGGGAGACAATTCAGTTTAGATGAGGTCAGGAGGGCTGGGTGCCCACCATGGGATTAAGTGTCCCTATAAAGAACAGAGACCAGAGCGCGCGCGCGCTCTCTCTCTCTCTCTCTCTCTCTCTCTCTCTCTCTCTCTCTCTCTCCCTCCCTCCCTCCCTCCCTCTCTCTTGTCCCAAGAAGAGGCCATCTGCAAGCCAGGATGAGAGCTCTCTCCAGGAACTGAATCAGCAAACCACCTTGACCTTGGACTTCCAGACTCCAGAACTGCGAGAAGTAAATGTCTATTGTTTAAGCTACACAGTCTGCAGTGTTTTGTTATGGCAACCTGAGAAGACTAAAAAAGTTATAAAGAAACCTCAGCAATGAGCGTTATTAGGGTTTTGGGTGAAACACTGGAATCGAAAATTAGGATTCAAATGCAATGTGATTTCCTGTAGAAATGGCCATTAGAAATAGACAGTACGGTTGGTAGTGATTACTATTATTTTCATTATTCTCTTTAATATTAGAGCTGTTAGTATCAAATCTTTCTGAATAGCCTACATCATGTTACTTTTCCAGGTATATTTGGGCTAAAGAACTAAATAATATTATACATAGATGGGCTTAAGTCAAGCATAACAGCCATATACAACTGAAGGGGGGAAGTCTGAGAGCCATTTGCTCCTCTCCGAAGCACTCCACCAGCTCATTATAAGCCAACTGGAAGAGAGGAGCCTAGAAGACACTCAAGATCTTGATAGGAAGTTCCTCCCACAAATTAAGTCAGTGACAACACAGCTTCTCCAGAAGAAGGGGAAGCTGAATTAACCATGCAGAAACCCAAACTTGTACTTCTCAGCTCAGTGACTGCAAATTTGAAACTGATGGGGGAAAGTTTGGCTTGATTAATAGAATAACAGAAAAGAAAGAAAACACAAAGCTTCCAATATTGAGAACTCCGTGGAAGACCACACAAGTCTCCCTCCATGGAGATTTACAGCTCACTCTACTTTTTGCAAAGGAGGGTACTATCACACTATTTTCTTGTCCATTCTATCTTTGACTTTCAAGCACAGGGAACAATCTTGGGTTTCAGTGCTTAGCTCTTCTGCACCATGGGAAGAAGGAAGACTTAATAAATGAGCGATGTGGAAAGTTACAAAGATGAACAAAGGAACACTCTAATCAAGTTTTATGATGAAATACCTTAAAAGAGCCATATCAAGCCTTACCATTCTCGATGGGAGATTTCTTAGCCCTTTACGATAAGTTAAAAAGGAACCACTATAACCATAACTCATATCCCACTTCCCTTGCATCCAAATGGGGCCAGCTTTTTATTGTTGACCTATTCTGCAGCCACTTCTCAAAAGCAATGCTATCAGACATTTCTCTCCCCACTCCCTTGTGTTTCAGCAGAGCTCCATGCCCAGTTCTGAGTGCAGCTGGGATTACAAAGTACTTTTATTACAGCTAGACTCTGTCAGGTCCCAACACTGTCTCCTGACACAGTGATTGTGGATGATTACATCAGATTTTGTGAGTCTACTAACCAATGATTAACTGAACTTTACATCTCTACTACAACCCAAAAGTAGCCATTGTCTCCTTGCTCTTTGTGAGGGTTAATTATCCCAAAGAGGTCCACTCTGCTTATTTCAGAGACCCATGGGACCAAGTGGTCCTGGATCATCCAAGGGGCCCATTAAATGCTGGTGTCTGTAGCTTCCGAAATCCTCTCTCCCACAGTAATGACATATGCACAACAGGAAGACACAGGTAAGTGTTGCCTGTCAATGTTTTTCAAAAACTTTATAAACATGTAATTATATACTCATGTAACTCAAATTTGCCTAATTCTGGTGATTTCAGTGGACTTAAAAGAGAGAAAAAATAAAAGAAATTTTAACACACTTTAGTTTAGACTTGTAATTACTTTAGACAGATCATCTCTCTAATCTGAATCAATAAAATTTAGCTTCATTTAAACACTGTACATAATTCTCTTTATTCATCACCACTGTATAGGTGCCACCATTGGTCCACATCCACTCATCTAGAAGTTTATAAGCCAACAGGTGTTCAGATTCAGTTAACAAACATGACCAAGGCTGTCAGACACTCCAACCAGTGCAGCTTAGTTTGAGATGACATGATATGCCACTTCATGGTACACACGTGTCATAGCTATTTCCCTTTAATTAATGTAGCGTACAAGGATGGTGTGCCTTTTATGGGTACATGTGCAATGCTAACCCATTTGCACTTGGATTGTGACCTGTAACCTCATTTATAATCTATACAATAGAAGAAAAACTTAGAATTAAACAAACCAGGCACAGCATACCCTTGATGTTTATGACCAAATGAGAGCACACCTATAAGGGAAATGGATCTAAAGGTAGACAACAAATGTAGCATGATAACAGAGGGATGAGTTTGCTGAAGGGCAGAGCAATAACAACACAGGGATAGCACTGCCAATTTTGGGCTTGAACTTAAACGTGATAGTATAAGTGCATTCTTAGAGAAGCCAACGGATTGCAGAAGCCTGTGGAAATTGTCATGGACTCCACGTACAGGAGAAGAATGATGAGTGCTGTGATTCACACGATCTACTCTGAACTGGAACACCCTTTTCCATCAGGGAAAGAATGCTCCACAAAGTCACATATGATTAAAAATGATAAATAACTTCTTGGATGCATAACTGCAACTTTTTGTGAAAGGAAAACAAAAGAATTTCCTGTTACAAACTAAACTTCAGATCTTTCATTAATGATACTAATTATGGGAGGCGATGCTTGGCAGCAGCTTCCCTTTTCATAGAGTAAAAGGCTGAAATGTACTTAAATGCATCTCCCCAGAGTGTTCTCTGGGTTCCCTCCACCACCTTCTTTCCTGTCCTACTGAATATGATGAAATTTAATGAATGTCTTGTCTAGGTTCATATTAAACTATCATTAGCAGTATGTGGCATGCATTTCTGCAAAAGAACTACCAGCCCCAAATTTCTAAGAAAGCTGGTTTTAACACTCAAGGAGATTTTCTAGTAATTTATAAATAATCTATCTTTAAAACCCAGTATCATGTTGTTATGGACTGAAGGGTGCCCTTCCCACCCCATCCAAATTCCCTTCCAATCTGTAGACTGTGTTCTGTAAGAATTCAAGACACGTTTTTAAATCCATTGACATCAGACTCTGACTTCTAGTCAGTTTCAAGCAGAAAATATTAGTCTGGCCCACATCACCAAGAGGCATCTCATGGTCTCCAAATGACCATGACTGCAGTAGCTTTTTCCATTCAGCATCATTCAATGACCGTAATCTAAAGAAATGGGCTTTGCTAAACACATGTATTAACGAGCTCAGGCTGCCATAACAAAGTACCACACACTGGGCAGCTTATGTAAGAGATAGTTGTTTTCTCACAGTACTGGAGGCTGGAAGTCCAAGGTCACGGTGACAGCAGAGTGGGTTTCTCTGAGACCTTTCTCCTTAACTTACAGATGGCCATTTCTCACTGTCCTCACATGGTCTTCTCTATATACAAGCTTGTGTGCCCCTGGTGTCTCTTTGTGTGTTCTAATCTCTTTTTCTTATAAGGATACCGGTCAGCTTGCATTAGGGCCTGCCCTAATGGCCACATTTTAACTTAATCACTTCTTCAAAGACCCTGTCTCCAAATACAGTGACATTCTGAGGCACTGGAGATTGGGGCTTCATCATGTAAAAGTTTATGGGGGGTGGCACAGTTCAGTCTGTAACAACATGACATTGAGTTTTAAAGACAGATTATTTACAAATTACCAGAGAATCCACTGAAAAGTTAAAACCTGTATTCCTTAGAAATCTGGGGCTGGTAGTTTCTTTGCAGAAATGCTACATACCACTGATGATGGCTTCATCTGAACTGAGATGAGACCTTCATTAAATCATTTCACTTAACAAACCTGTACTAAGCATTCATTTATGATCAACTACATTCTGTACTTATCCCCTAAGAAATCAACTTCATTGGAATGAATGCAATAAAATGAGCCAACAACAGAAGTCAACAATGCAAGGGAACAGACGTGATGTAAAGTAGGCTTTTCAGGACAGGGAGAGAGTTGGGGGTGGGGAGATTTGCTTTATAGCAGCTGGACTCTCAGGATATTATCACAAATAGTCTGGAATTAAGAGTCCTCATTAGCAAGCTGTCCAGATGAGACACAGGGATGCTTGTGGTTAAAGGAAGACAGCTAATACACTGCGTCTCTCAACATTTTTATAAAATTTTACTTGCAAAGAATGAAACCACTAATGCAGACGTTCCCAGATTTTCTTGGTTCACAGCCCTGAGTGTCTCATTATTTTTTTCATAGCACTTCTAGGCCAAAGGAAACACCCAAGAGTCTTGTTAATTAAGCAGCGAGGTCCAAACGACATAAGTATTCTGCCCTACCAACTTAGCAGTTGTTGGGAAAAAAAGCCAACACATGTGTTGAAATAAAATATGTTTTTAATTCATTCTTTAATAACCCGTGACTAACAATGGGCCCTCAGTAGCCATGTGCTCGTTGAGCACTGCATAACTTCACAAACCTTGGATGCTGATAGGACACTACCACTCACGTTTCCTTTTCTGTCTTGATTTCTGCATTGTACTGCTTTTTGTTACAACTGCCCCAAACCCAGCTTTACAATAAAAGGAATGCAGTGTCATCTAATGTGGAGACCATGAACTACTTTGAGTTTGTGGTTTGCATGGCGTCTAGCAGATGTTGAGTGCTGGCTGCTGTGTTTCCCTGAAAATTTTACATCATGAGGTACCCCAGGGGTACCCTGGCACAAAGCCTGGAAACCTCATAACTCATGAAGTACTGTTTCAACAAAATAAATCAATATATTAATCAATTAAAGAGAATAAAAACTGTTATTAAAATTTTAATGGGCATGCTACCTATTTTCTCCTTTGTAAACTCTAAGAGGTTATATTTAATTGGACCCAAAATACATGAAACTTGCTTGCAGCTTACACAGAAGTGTTTGTTTCTGCTAAATAAACCCGACCTGAAAGTACAACTGTGAATTTTAGAAGATACAGCTCAGAGCAGCTATGTGTTTAACTTCTGAGTCAAAATCTTCTATGTATCATTATCAAGAGTCACTTCCTCCCTAAGCCCACCTGTATTCCTGGGAGACAAGATACAGCAATCTAACATACCCCATAAGGCCAGTTTCAGTCCAGGTCTCACCACCACCACCAACCCCCAAAATAATAATAATGGCATATACAAAAGAGGTAAGAAGTCTCATGGAATGACAATTTACAAAGGTTTCCAGATGGTGGGCTTCACACACATTTTTTCAGTTTCTAAAGAAGAGATAAAACCCCAGCCTCACTTGTAACCATTGTAATTTTATTTTAAAACTCTAGTGATTCCAAGTCTAAATGTATTTCTGTGATGAATTGACATGCTTCCTGATGGTATGAAGAAGTATTTCAAGCCAGGAATGAAACAGAAATCCATCCAAGGCTACTAGAATTCTGAAGAATATGTATGAAAAGTTAAAAATATCTACTTCCATTTTCCAGTAGACATATTACATAATAAACCTTCCCACTTAAAAAAAATCAAGAGTAAAGTTATTAGAGGAGCAATCCAGAGTTGTTCAGTTTTAAAGACCATAATAAAGTGTGGGAAACCTAGTTGGCAATTAATGAAGTTCCTTTTATTTTGTATCATTTATAAATCAGGCATTAACCAATTAGAGCAATATTTACTATCTCACAATTTATTTTAATTATTTGAGCAACATTTTAATATCCTTTTCATTTAAAAAGGCTATTTGGAATATGAAATGAAGCAGAAGCAGCAGAAAAGCTTATTGAATGTTAAACAGACAGAAAGGGTTGTGTGAGAATTGATCTTTACACTAGAGAGAAGAAGAGGCAGGATGGAGAACTTTCCATGGTCAGGGTGTCCAAAGAGTTGTTTCTCTGATCAGAGAACTTGAACTACTGGGCTTACTACAGGGAACAGTTACACTCATCAAAGATTTCTACAGGCAATCACCACACTGATAAATGAAGATGGGGAAAAACGGGCCTGGCATCAGAACCACAGGGAAGGAGACTCGGAAAGGAGGAGAGAGTCTGACTTTAGAATACACATTTAGAAATGGCTTTGTGTCCTGGAAATCTAACAACCACATTCCAGCCTTTGCAAGAACACTTGTTAAACTGCATGCATAAGAAAACCACAAGAACCTGAACCATGACCTTGATTATCAGCTGTGCCTGAGAAGCAGGGATTCCAGGCTCTAGTTCATTCCCACAACTTCTATGCCATCAATGTCTCCCTGTCTGAATCAGTCCCCACAGCCAGCAAGCCTGCTCCTAACTAGTGGTACCTTCCCTTAGCACACACTTACTTCCTTCTTCCTCATGTCTCATTTCCCTTACAGCCAAACTCAAAGGCTTGTCTATTCAAGCCCTTTCTGCTTCAGCCCCTTACTCTCCATATCTCACTTCACACTATGTAGCAGTCCTGTGATGGCTCCAAAACTACTCTAGTCAAGGTCACTGGTCACCTTCAACTTTGCCAAACCCATCAACTTCTTCGTGCTCTCACTTCCATGACTCCTGGGTAGCATTCTCTGCAGCAGTTGGTCACTTTCTCCTGCCTCTCCCAGCAACCTGGGCGCTACCCTCCCTGGGGTATGCCCTCCGGATGACTCCACCTTCTCTGACGCAAATGCTGCACTCTCCAGAGCTCTTTCTAGGTCCCAATTTAAATTACCTTTAAATTGCCCAATTTTCCCCATGGTCATCTGTACACATGGCTTCTTCAATACCATCCAAATAGCACCAATTCTCAAGGTAGACCTCCAACCAGACCCTCCTCATGAGGTCTTGACAAAGAAGAAATGGCTTTTCCATTTTAATGTCGCACAGACCTACCCTATGTTGAACCCTTTATCAATCAGGCCCCTGTCTGCATCATCCACTTCCCTTCCTGCTCTACCTCCCACACCACTCTTCCCCTTTGGGGTCCCCCAGCCTGCCCATCTCTCCAGGCTCAAAGCCTCCGCTCACCTGGCCCACCTGGCTGGTGCATTCCTCTAGTGGAGGTGAATATTTAGGCCTTTGGAAATTGATGTCTAAATCATGCATTCTCAGTGGGGGCCATCTCATCCCCAAGAGGGCAAACACTGGTTCTTGGGGAAAGCAAAACAAACAAACAAACAAAAAATACAACAACAAAAATCACTAAATGAATAAAACATAGATATTCATAAATCACATAAATAGATATGCAATAAAATTTCATGGGGGTTCAGTTAGGGAAAAACTACCTAAAAAGGCTCCTTAGGAGAGTAATAATAGAGCTAGGGCAAGAAACACTGCCTTGAATATTTAATCCTCACTTCACCTGTGCTGTCTCCATACTCACACGTGACCTTAAGATATGGTGGCTTCTTGCTTCAGAGAGAGAAGGTAAGAGGTAGTTTCATCCAGCTATCTAGTCTACCAGATAGTCTATTCCTCATGATAAATTAATCAATTAGCATTCTGGGTTTAAATATTCTTTTTCACTTATGTTAGAGCAAGTCTGCCTCCTAAGTCTGGTAAAGTTTGGATTACTAACAAGATCACAAGTCAGAGCTCTATGACTGAGGGCCACACCCTGTAGAATGAATGCTCCCAGGTGGACAGACATTACCTGTGTGGACAGGCTTCCCCAGGAGACACATCTTCTGTATGATTACATCACTCTTCAAATTAAGACCAATTTATGTATAACTCCGCCAGCCATCAATTGAAGTGTACCCTTCACGACCTGTGTGTCTTTCCCATTGGTAATGTACATAAATTACAGCCAACGCGGCACATGACTTTTGACACCATTTACAATTATAATGAATCAACACATACAAATGCAAATTTCACACACAAATTGTGCTCTATTTAGGGAAGCAAAGACTTCTCTTTCAAAGCATGCTGTCAGTTGTAAGTGCCATACAAATGTATTCTCTGATTCATTTTTAGCAATTGAAAAGTAAGATAAGGCTCATCAAAGTCTTTTCCTCACAAGAGCTCACTGCACAGAGAATCTACAATAACAGGTGAACTAAGGCCAGAGGTCATTCTCAGAGCCTGGGCATTAGAATCACCTTGCACTTTAAAAAGATATGGGCCTGGAGCCCATTCCTGGAGAGTCAGCAGGCTATTTTTTTTTAACATAAATCTCCCCAAGTGAATACGTTGTGCACTACCATTGGAGAAACTCACATCAGATAAAAAGTGGATGACTAAACTTGAATCCTCCCACAACAAAGAAACAATTCAGGTAGTGAAAAGCAGAAAAGAGCTGAGAACTTAATAGTGGATTGAATAATGGCGGACGCTAAGGAAGATGGGCATCTCCCAGGGGCGGCGGGTTTTGCCTTTCCAACTAAAAACATGAGGTGTGGTGTAATCATTTAACCCAAGGAAAGCCTTCCTTCCCCTCATTTAGGAGGGCTCCCCACTGGTTGAGGGGGAGGGCAACACTGCAGTGAGAGGACAGGAAAATTCACTCGGATAAAGCTGAGGCTGAGTGGTCGGGCATGGTGGGGGGAAAGAGGTGGAATGAGATGAATAAGACATGGGCCAACGTCAACCTCAGATATTCACATCTGAACAGGGAAATGGAATTTCGGAGGATCAGCAATAACAGGGGAGCTAAGGCCAGGGGTAGGGATGGAAGACAATATGTACATAAGGCGACACCAATTCTAGGGAAGGGACGACAGGTTCTCCTGTATCTTCAAAGGAATACACTTAAACACATTTTCAGAGTGAAGGGGCTCTTACTTATAGTGTACAGATACATTTGGTTTTGAAAGCAAATAGCAAACACTCAGCAGTTTCTAGGGCAAATGGAAAACAGCAGTCAAGTTAAAAGTAGTTAATAGATGAGCATTCTGAAGTTATAGCTCATTCTCTTGTTCCTTTGTTCCAACAAGTCAATATCCCAAGTCTGACGGCATTTGGATGAGCAAATCTGATTCAGTTTGGAATAAAATCACGGGATTGCACTTTGGAGCCTGTGAGATTGCCCCCAGGTACAGCCTCCACTAATAAAAAAATGTCACACTGAACTAACCACTGACCAAATTTAGATTCAAATGCAAAACTATATGCTTCATAAATAATAATCATAATATTAAATTTTATTAAATCATATCAATAAAAAATATATTCAGTTAAATTTTGCTTAATGATGGATTAAGTAATGCACAGAAACTATAATCTGCATAATTTGTTTTCAGGTTTCTCCGTCGTTTTCACCCCCACATCACCACAGGATACAGACCCACGGGAGAACACTGTTGCTGGGGCTCAACAGTGATAACATGATAACAAAACCCATGATAACGGAACCCATGATAACAAAACAAACTCGGCGTGTTCCCCGTCTAAATAAGACTTCCCCAGATTTAAAAGGAGCTTCAAAACAATGGCACTGGAGCTTTCCAGTGGTGAAGGTGGCCACGGCACTAATTCCAAGACAGCGTTCATCTGCATCATTAAACGGAAAATGTCCTGCAGTCTGGTAATTTCTGTCCTTTGGAGTTTATCATCCCCTACTGAATTAATAGCTGTTCTTATCAATCCTGACATCACACAAGGTGACAATATTAGGTGTAGGGGTGGGAACCTGTAGGATCCAAGACAGGCTGGGTTACACAAGCACTTTAAGGTGGACAAACACTGTTGGTCAGCTGTCAAGACCCACTTGCCTTCCCCTATGGCACCTCTCACTATGCGGGATGGGATTTCTTTCTTTTTTTAATTTATTGGGGTGACAATTGTTAGTGAAATTACATAGATTTCAGGTGTACAATTCTGTATTACATCATCTATATATCCCATTGTGCGTTCACCACCCAGAGTCAGTTCTCCTTCCATCACTATATATTTGATCCCCCTTTCCCTCATCTCCCACCCCTCACCCTCCTTACCCTCTAGTAACCACTAAACTATCGTCTGTGTCTATGAGTTTTTGTTTCTCGGGATGGAATTTCAGATGGAATTTCACACATCTGCTTTCCGAGTTCTCACATAACTGGGAGTAGAAGCAGATGAGAGTGAAGTTGGAGTCAGAACAGGAAGAATGTTGGTGTCAGCTTAAATGTCCTAATAAAAAGGAGCAGATGCAATTCATGGGGAATTTCCCCTTTCCTACTCATCGTCCTTGCTCTGGACGTAGATGAAATAGCTGGATCTGCAGCACTCTCCACGTACCTGTGAGAGAAAAGCTAATGGGTTCCTGGCAGCATCCATCCTGATTTCATTCATCTGCTGGACCAAGGTCAGTAGCCTTCTTTCTACCTTTGGATTTCTTTTGAGTTGAGGCAAATCCATTCCCATTTGTCTAAGCCTCTTAGTCTGTTTTTTCCTTTTTTCCTTTCTGTTTCTTGCAGCCATATGTCAGGGTGACTCATATGACTGGGATCTCCCGATGGAGTCAGCAAACACAGCTCTCCCTGTGTTGTGGCATAAGCTTCTGTTATGTATAGTTTTCTGAGTGTATTGGTATGAAGTGAATGAATGGAGGTCGCACACAAAAGCTATGTGTGGAACGTACCTTACATAGGCCGACAAACCCGTAAGAGAAGGAATTCAGACCAAGCTGAGAAAAATTAACCTCTTTATGGAGACAATAACATCAAGAGAGCTTAGAGTTACAGAGGTGGACTGGGTAATGTATTGGAGCAACTGAAGGAGGATTTTTTAAGGGTCGGCCTTGAGCTAAGTATCAAAAGGTGGGAGCAAGGTCACTCCACGCGAAGGTCTACAAGTGGAGAAGAGATGAATCCAGCCCACCTGGGAAGACACCCTGGAGGGACCAGCTGACGGGGTGAAGAGAGAGCAGCAGAAACAGAAGACACGTTCTTTCCCCCAAGGAGGTAACCATACAGTTATGAGACTCTAATAAACTCACACAAAGAAGATGTCAAAGCAGATTTTGCTCAGATACTGTGTTTTTCATGGCACTGGGTAGAATGGTACTCTCCTCTTAGGGAATAAAACAAAAAGATATGTCCACCTGGAACCTGTGAATGTGACTCTACTTGGAAAGAATTACATCTTTGCACAGGTAATTAGGTCAAGGATCAGAAATAAGAGCCTCCTGGATTAGGGTGAGCCCTAAATCCAATGACAAGTGTCCTTCCAAGGAGAGAAGACATGGGAGGACATGTGAAGATGGAGGCAGGGATTGGAGTCATGCAGCCACAGCCCACGTACAGCTGGGGCATTCAGAAGCTGGGGGTGTGTGACAAAAAGAGGAAGGATCCCTCCTAGAGCTTTTGGAAGGAATGTAGCCCTGAGGACACCTTGCTTCTGGCCTCCTGAACTGTGAAGGGTACAAATCGAGTCTACTTTAGGTCATCGAGTTTATAGAAACGTGTTACAGCAGCTTTGAGAAACTGACACCCATATACATCACTGCTGAGGAAAGATGAGGAACTGCAGCAGGAAGGGAACCTAGAGGAGGAAGGCAAGGAGAGAGGAGGAGCCTGGACAGAGTAAAGGGACACGTGACGGTCTGGGAGAAACAAGGGTGACTGCCGTGAGCTTCCTCAGTCGGGTCATGGTGCTGATTGCCTCGCCCCTTAGAATACTTTTCCCTCAGCAGAAGGCTGTGCTGTCCAAGAAGATCCTTATTCTCAAGCTCATAGCTGAGCCTGTCTTATGGGGCTTTGTTTTAAACATTAATATAACTGAAGGTGAGAGATCGGGACGAGTGAACTTCCAGAGTCTCATATGTTATGTTCCTAAATGAAGCTTAGAGCCAGACATCTCGAATGTCCCTTTTACTGAGTTTTGCTCAGCACAGAGGCCTAATGTATATGTAAGGGTGATGGAGTCACCTTTTCTGAATTTCCTCTACAGTTTTCTTTTAACTTAATTCATTATGGTATTAGTTTAAAATTGAGCTATTCATAACGTAATATTAAACTGGCTTACAAACACCACTGTCAAAAGAAAAATAAACTATATCAGAAGCTGAGGGGATGGTGAAGGGGTTTCCTGTATGGGCTTCTATGCAAAGGCTTTGATCACGTGGCTTCATCCTTCCCCTTGGGAAAGGTGAAGCAGGGCAGCTGTCCTGGGTTTCAATTCCCTCATCAGTCGCTGAAGGCTTTGGGGTTGGCCTTAGAGGCTTGCGTGTGACTCTAAGATGTTTCAATATTCATGGACATGACCCATCCAATGATTCTTGGCCATTTGACCTTGGACCACTGGCCATAACCTTGAACTTTTTGATCATGTGAACCCATCCACCTCAGAAATCTCAAACTCACTGCCTGTCCCATCTTCTCTTCTAGCTTCCCACAACTTCACCTTGGACTCCTCGCAGCTGCCTCGCTCCTAGCCCTGACTTCTCTGCTACTATCAGCAGACTTGCCGGCATCACAGCTCTAGACAGCCGAGAACTTACCACAGATGACTGAACTTCTTCCTTGCCAGTCTCCTCACAACCACATCCGCTGTGTCCAGCCAGTCATGAATCACCAGGCGACACTGTCTATCTTATTCTCCCTTATGCCAACCACGCAATTCCCATGGATATCAGATAGAACCGCCGCAAACTCAAAGACGTTGAGCTCGACATGCACTGGGCACCACCAGACAGCCGTCTAAATACAGCCTGGCTCCTGCTTCCATCTCCCTCCACGACTGTCTCCAAGCTCTGCCACTTTCTTCAACTTTCTACTCAGGCTTTGCCTTCATGCTCCCAAAGACAGTTTTGCTTTCCCTTTCAAGGAAAAACACTGAGTCCCTCTTTCACTCCCCCAATGCATGGTCTTGGATCTCCAGTTCCGTCCACACCCATATCTGCATGGGTTTCTCCAGTCCGAGGTGTCCCTTTGCAGAGCAAGGACCACTCTCCCCCTCGATCCCAAGCCCTCCCCTGGACTCCATCCAGGGCCCCCCTGCAGCCAGCATCTCTTTGTCCTCCTCCCACTGACACCAGCATAAAGGGAGTGCCTGCATGTCTCTAGCTTCCACCCATTGCCTCCTCTCGTTCATCTCTGCCAAGTTTCTTGAAAGATAAGTGAGTCCCAAGTGTGGGTGTGCCTGGAGTTTCCTGGAGAAGCTTCCTGGAGAAGCTTGCACAGATCCTCTGACTCCATCCCACACAGACCAGCGCATGAGCATCATCAGGAGTGCGGCTACAAGATCAAGTTCCGGCTTGGGAAAACAGCACCGCATGGCCCTGAGGCTGGGCCGCAGCCTCTCTCCAGAGGCCTATTTACACTCACGCTCCACTGTGGAGCTACCTGGCTTTTTGAGGCGAGGCCACCCCCTCATTCTGGGCCCTAGTTTTGCTCTTGGTCTCTGCTGCATAGTCTCCTTCTCCTTGCTTCTGCTCCCTCCCTTCCCCTTTCTAATGTTTGGCCTGGTCAACACTTTAGTTACCCAGGACACTGCCCAGGCAGCAGTGAAAGAGGAAGGCATTTCCGCTAGCACTGCAGTCCTGGCCTGGCTAGGCGCCCTCCCCTCCTCTCTCCCACCCCTGCAGAGTGCCTAGCTTCAGCTGAACCCGGTCCTGGGGGAGAAGTGCCTACCTCTGAGGATGCTCCTTCATTAGGCATAACAGCAGGGATTCCCCCCCCACACCCCCGCTCCCACCCCCTTAAAGCACAAGGCAAAGCACAGAGAAAACATTCCACACATAGCTGGTGAATGAATTAATGAGTGTGAATGAATGAATGTTCTATCCCTCTCCATGTGTCCATTGCATGTTTCATCCCTTCCTGAAGGAAAATGAGCCTGGACTTGTGAGGGTTGAGCGCAGGGGGCAGCAGGGAGCAGGACTGGGACCGTGAAGGTGCAGAAGCTCCTCACTGCAGCTTTGAAAGGTCCCCATTGGAAGAGGCCTCCCAGGCCGCAGCCGGGGGCACCGACTCCTCAACGAGGGCTCTGTGCAGCTTCTGCCAGAAGCTGTCTGAATATTTGCCTTGAATCTGGCCCAAACCACAGCCCCAGCCTCACCCTGGCCCCGTGCTTCTTGCTTCTCTGCTGCCTTCAGGCAGACACCAGAAATAGCAACTGACAGAGGAGTGCGGGGACAGCAAAAGCTTAATATTGTTTCCTGGCCTTTCAGATGGTTAAAGAAATAGATCAACATAGAAATCCGATCCGAAACAAGTCTTTTGGGCTCAGTCCTTAGGGGAGCCCCCAAAATGGCTCCTGGAGCTGCTTTTCCTCCTTCACATGGTTACCTTTACTCACGCTCCTTGACCATGTGAAATTGGTGTAACTGCTGTGTTATTTGTATGTAGCCCAACTTAACTGCTGTATGAAATAAAGTGAAAACTGATTTAAAGAAAAAAGGAATGTCTCCAATTCACTGACTCAGAAGAGGCCATAAACTCCCAGATACATGACAATTAATTCTGTGAACACTAGTTAATAACAACAATAATAACTATTATTATTAACAGCAGCAGCTGAAATGCCAGCTGAGGTATCCACAGCACTCACATTAGGCCAACCATTGTTTCAACTACAAGCTATTTATTTATTCATTTAATCGCTTTCATGCCTCATTTTCCAGATGGAAATTGGACCCCCAGAACCCAGGCGGTCTGACTGTAGAGCTCACCAGCTTAGCCAGCCCACTTATCTGCCACAGATGAGGGAATTGCAGAACAAATTTTTAGGAAAACATTATAGGTTTTTTGCAGTTGTTCACATGTTCTCAAGCAACTAGAAGACACTTCAGTCAACTAACCACTCGGGTAACCGGATCACTGTATCAATACCAGCTGTGTCATCAGTGAGGGAACAAGGAAGCTACACTAGCATGAACTTACGTTCAGACGCCCCATAATGGGCTAAATGAAATGATGGGACATTTGATTATCATGGAAATGTATCCACTGGCAAGGCTGTTATTTTGTGCCTCGGGTTATCCAGCTGAGACAAGCACATTTAAAAAATCACTTTGTACTTTCTTGCAAAAGCCACTATGAAATACAGCTTGCCAACCATGAAAGGTGGGAAGAGAGGAAAAATACAAGTATATCAATTCCTCAGTACGTAAAGGAATAGATGAGGGCAGGATAACACTTCAAGAATTTTCTGGAGATCTCTCTCTCTCTCTCTCTCTCTCTCTCTCTCTCTCTCTCTCTCTCTCTCTCTCTCTCTCAAACCCTATAGCAGCAAGGGTTTGCCCCCAGCCCTGTAGGAGAGGGGTCTTCCCTAGCAGGGCTGAGGTCCTTGCAGAAGTGTCCTGCTGAGGAGGCTCTCTGGAGAGATTATGCTTACCAGACTCTGAGAACACTGACAAACGCTTACTTTTAAGACATCACCACATAAATTTTTTGGCATGTCTACATAATTTGCTAATATTGAAGTTGTTTGTAATTTGCAGACACCCAGCGCTCGGGAGATGTCAAACACTTACACTTTTGTTTTTGAACATCTGAGAAGAGTTTTTATCTCCAACAAGAAGATATGTGAAAGGAAAAGGAATAACAGATTGTTCTTTCCTTGAGGGTTCACACCATTTTTAACAAAGCCAGAAACAAAAAAAACCACTTCACGTGCATCTGGAAAAAGCCATCTGAAATGCTCCTAAGTATTCCTGAGGCCTAAGAGATTAACCAAAACAACAGAAGTAAAGACTTATGGGAAATAGCTCCTTAAAATATTAACATATAAATACCAAAATAATAAAGGATTGAAAATTACAATGGTCATTAAGGAATGTGCTGGGTAAGACAGAAAACTAACACTAGCATGGACCATTCTTCAACCACAACACTATTGTTCATCATTTCCTCCGACTTTTCAGGAGCTGGCCCTGGGTGTGAGCACGTGTTGGGGTGCCTGCTGCAATGTGCTCAGTATAAGGGGACAATTAGAATTAGATAATGAACAAAACCACTATCTCTTTGTAAACCACTCTGCCTTGAAGGACAAAGAAAATAGATTAAAATGGAGGGAGAAAAAAGGGAAATCCAGTTAGAATGATATAACAATGTGTCAAAAAAAGTGGCCTAGAGAAGCAGGTAGGGCACGGACAGGTAGCATTTAGCAGGCTCTGGATTCTGTCCAAAGAAACTGGCCTTGAGGCTCCATCCTTCCTTAGACACCATCTTTCTTCCTGCTGTGAAATAAGGTTCATGATATTAATGGAAGAGGGGAAAGGGGCCAGCTCTTTGTCTAAGAGCTTTGATTATTTCCTTTAAAATTTAAAATAGTTTTTGGGGTGAATGCTTCCCAAATACACCAAATCCCACCCTCCCAGTGAAGTCTTGTTCATTGGGTCATTTATGCATCAAACATTTTATTGAAAACAAGATAGAAAAATGTCCTCGTGCATGTTAAATTCTGGCTGGGGACAAGGACAGCGGATGTGTAAACCCATTAATTAAGTTAATAATTAATTATATACTGCAGATGCGAAAGAAGGAAATGCTGGGAGAGAGGATCACACACAGGAATCCCTCGCTGCTTACAGACAAAGGTCGGGACATTGAAGCAAAACACTGATGATCATGATAAAAACAAGAAAGGCTCCAGGGCTTCTGCCTCCTCAGGCTCTTCCCTCCTGGCCTTTGAGCTTCTCCACTTTATTTCCAGAGGGTGGCCAGGCACCTGTCTGCCCAATGTCTCCCAAACCTTGACTACTGCGTGGTGTTTCTGGCTCTCATTCCCGACATCTGATGGATGGAATATCAAGACCGGTCAACCCTCAGCATATATACCGTAACAGCCACCTCGTACCACTTCCATCACTGATGCCCAGGTCCAAGCCCCCGTCTCCTCTCACCTCAGCAGTGACCTCTAAACCCATCTCAAGGCTAGCCCTCATTTTTACTTGGCTCTTCTCAGCACAGGAGCCACCACCTCTAACTGACCATGTTGCTTGTTTGCTGATGATACTCTGTTGGTTTCTCCAATCAACTCAAAGCAAAACCCAATGCCCTTAACATTGCTTCCAAGCGTATGTGGTCCACCCATGCCACCTCTCCCATTCCGTCCTTGCCATGCTCTGCTCCCACACCCAGGCTTCCTTGCTCTCTGTGCACATTCTTTGATCTCACTCAAATGAGCCTTTATCAGCGAAGCCTCTGTGTCCAGCTTATTCCAAATAATAGCACCTCCACCAGCAACGTATAACCTCTTTTTCTGCTTTATTTTTTTCCATATGATTTTCACACACCGCCATATTTTTAAGTATTGGCTTATTGTCTCAACTTCCCTCAATTAGAATACAAATGTCGTGAGGGTAGTTTTTTTTGTTGTTGTTTTTTGTTTTCTTTGTTTTTTTTAAATCATCATTTGTGTTCACTGCTTTCCTCAGCTTCTAGGAAAAGTGCCTGGGGGCATGTAATGGGCATCCATGTTGATAGAATATTTTGAATGGATGTGTATTTGTTTGGGTCAATATTCCATAACCAGAATGGTTTTTTACTACTTTTTCTTTAGTCATGCCATCCTTTCTTTTTCTCTCCTTCCCTCCATCTTCAAAGTCTTGGGGATGAAGGGAGAAGAGAATATGCTCATCAGGGTTATTGAAGAAAGACACACCTGGTTCTCTAATAAACCATGCCTTCTGTATGTGTGAGAGGGTGGTCCTGGCCAAGGTCAAGCCAACAACCTATTCTATCAAAACCCCTGCAAGACAAGTGCATATTCCTGAGTCACAGTCCCTGCTCATGAGCAGGTTTCACAGGTTATACTGAAATTAATTTTCACTAAGCTCATGAGTTAAGAAAGCTTTTGGCTGAATACCAAAGTGCTCAATATTAAAGATTTTACACATGAAAAGTAATTTTTGATAATATTCCACAAATGTTCGGGAGAGATTGCTGATGGGAAGAGCATTAGCTGTGGAATATTTGTCACAATGTTTTACTGGGACAAATAACTCTTATATTGGCACATTTATGTCAAAAATGTCAACCTTATGGATGGAACTAATACCTCTCAATGAGTATTTTGGACACTCAAGCACATATTTCTCAGTTTTTCATGAAAATTTTGCATCTTCTGCACTGAAGCAGAAGTAGGCATTCTGGGTTTCCAGAAACCGGGATGCTTTCAACCCTTCGGTCCCAGAGCGTCTGTCTCTCTGCCCGAGGTTCCCGGGCACTGCCTCTTGGTCTCCACTGAGATTGGTGAGGTCCATGGTCCATGTAATGCGATCCTCCCCTACGCATCCCGGAACCCTGGTCAACTCTATCACTGGTTAACCTTGTCCTACAAACACAGACGATTCTCACACACTATGAAAAGGGAGGCTTGACTCTAATTGTAGGTAGACATTGCTGATAAAATCAACCCACCTTTCTGTGTGAATAACAAGCTTTTGATTTTATAAGTAACAGTCAGGGTCAAGACGTATGCTGCCCTAGGATGGAATAAACCAGTGCAATGCTTATTTCCCTAATGCTCAGAGCTACTGCTGGTCCCCAAACCTACCCAGAAGGAATTCCAATCAACCTGTACTTTGTCCGCCAGATACAAAAGGCTTAGGGCCAAGAATATCTAACTATGAAATGTGAGTAAGTAACATAAAACCTCAAGCTACGCGTTCTATCTTACAGAACATGGTGAATCATAAATTGCCAGAAGGAAGTCTCTTTACCATTAAGTTCACCTTACTAAAGGAAATAAGTTACATTTTACCACTACTCTATAGAGGCACCTTAGTGTGGGGGTGTGATTAGTGTTCTACATAATTCCAGTAAGATTTTCTTGAAATTACCTGGTCCCTAATGAAGCCCAGAATTTTTATTTAAATGTACTTCATTTCCAAATTTCCCTGCTTCAGGTTCTTTCTCTGTTTTGTATTGATTGTGGAAATCTCTATTCAGTTTGCCGATGTGAAAGAATTTCCATCTAAAATGGAACCAGAGGATATAAAATGGAAAATCGGACACACGTGCCCTCAGAAAAGCAAAACTTAAGGACTCACACACTGCTTTCCCATGAATGCCTGAATTGCAGAAAACTGATAATACTGGAATGTTCTTTAATGACAAGGAGCTCGCCAGCGGTTGGCTCATATCAACCTTGGGAAGTTTTGCTTACGGTTTCCAGAGACACGAACACGAAATGACCCAGGTCAGGCTGATCTCGCAAAATAAGCTGAATTGAGCTTTGTTGGTATGACTGGACTAGTTTTGTCAGCTCCAGGGATTTTCAAAGCTGGTTTCTGTTTGTTTTGGGTTTGAACAGACTTGCAGTGAAATGTCCCCTCTTTACATTCCTGCCCATAAATACAGCCTACCATGAACCCTCAGCAGACACGCCTGCAGCTTACTACAGTTTGTATACCCAGAATTGCTATTCCCAAATAAACTCATCTTTTAGACAACTTTGAGCTTGCCTCAGTTTATCTCTTTATTTACGTGGGCACTGATCTGTCGGGTTTCTGTGCAATTCCAACTCTGACTCACAGAAAGTTATAAAACCAGGTTGGGCAAGTTCTCCCTTACTATTTTACTTACAGTTGTTTTGGAAGTTCAAAAGATTTTTTATCCATTGTAAGTTTCACCATCATTTTTTCCAGTTCCAGGAAAAGATGAACAAAGGTTTGGGATTGTGTGTTGTCTGCATGGTAAGTGGGGAAATGATGGATGCTTCTAGAATTCTTTAGTCTTGGGGGCCCTGGTTTCTCCATTTCCTCAGATTTCATTTTCTGTTTTTCAAAACAATTATGTGTTACTCTCATATAGGTGCTGAAACATTCTATTTGACCCCATTCTTCAATTAATTTACCAATTAATTTACCAATTACTAATAAATATTTTTTACTACTGAATCTTTATCTATCTATCTATCTATCTATCTATCTATCTATCTATCCATCCATCCATCCAAAATATCAACTTTCATTTGGAAGGATAATATTAGAGTCTTTTCTCATAATATTTGAAAATGATTTCCACTTCTTTATCCAATCATCTATCGAAGGACACTCTAGTTGTATTCATTTCTTGGCCACCAAGAATAATGCAATGTACATAGGGGTACATGTATCTTTATGGATATTGGATAAAGAAGATGTGGTACATATATACAATGGAATATTACTCAGTCATAAGATGAAATACTGCCATGTGAACCAACATAGACAAATCCTGAGATTATCATGCTAAGCGAAACAAGTCAGAGAGAAAAAGCCAAGAACCATATGATTTCACCCATATATGGTATATAAAACTTAAAGCAACAAACAAGCAAGACAAACAAACGAAAACTCATAGACACAGCCAACAGCTTAGTGGTTACCAGAGACTAAAGGGTGGGGTGGTAGAAGAGGGTAAAGGGGGTCAAATATATGATGATAGAAGGAGAACTGACTCTGGGTGGTGAACACAGAATACAATATGCAGATGATGTGTTATAGAACTGTCCACTTGAAACATACATAATTTTATTAACCAATGTCACCCCAATAAATTTAATACAATTTAAAAAATATCTCCAGATAGATTATATTTGAATTAAAAAACAAAATATTTAATAAATATTTAGGAGACCCTTTACTAAATACTGGGACTGAGGAAAGCCTTTCTAAACAAGACTGAAACCTAGTGGCAATAAAGGGAAAGGGCCACGTTTAAGTACTTAAAATTTTAAATGAGAACTTAAAAGCCACTATAAACAAAGACAAATGACAAGCTTGGGTAAATATCCATGTAACACAAGTTAAAAATAAAGTAGCTTAATATTCCTGTTATAAATATAACTCTATTATAGACTGAAAGAATAAAAGACAAATAATCCTACAGAGAGAGATTTAAAAAGCTGCTTCAAAGACAAGAAAATCCAAATGGCCACTAAACGTGAGCATCTTCCAAAGCTAGAAAAAAAATCATTTCAAAATTTATCTCCTATTATAATTTTAAAGATTGCAATGAAACAATTATCCCTTTTGCTTTGAATTCCCTTTAAAATTAAAAAAGATCACAGATTTAAATAGTAACGACTTTTTTTTTCAGTTTGAATGCTATTTGTGTTACAAAGTTAAAATATGAAAAAAATCAAAATAGAACTTACAGAAATAAACCTAATAACATAAAAGTACTGAATATATAATCAAGATAAATTAACTAAAACAATTAAAACTAATTTTTTGAATGCCCAGAAGCCAAAACACACTGAACTCTTTTCCAACTATATTATTATAAAAATAAACCCCATTTATACTGCAGGTTACTATGGGCTGACTTTCCACGCTACAATGTTCACTCTTTTTAGTGGCATTATTGAACAATACCATCATCATCCTGGAAAATCATTTTGTATAATACTTCACCTTTTCTGATGATGAAAGGCAGTCAACACTTCGTTAAACTATTAATCTATCTTCAGAGAGAAAAATCTTGCGTCCTTTATGTTGTCTCAAATGAACAAGATTTTTCCCCCCAAATCCAAACAAACATAAAATTCCCAATCTTTCAAATATGCCATTGGATAAAGAGAACATAAGGATTCTGGAAAGACGTACAGGACTGTACAACTATTTTTAAAAACAGAATTTTTAAAAAGACAGCCAAAATTTAAATACAATCTAATTTTGCAGCAGCACGTCTGCGATTTATTCTGTCCTCTGGTATATCTGTCAAGAATAGCTTCTATCATTTTCTGAATAAAGGAAATGAAATGGCAGAACTAAAAGATATCCAATATCAATTAATAATCGCTACTATTCTATCATCTTTTACAATTGCCCCCAATTTAGCTTTCTTATACCTCTTTTTGCATTGTTACTCTTTTTATCCTTTGTACTCAGTCAAAATACAGTGACTCCCAAAATGATTCAGTTCCTTTTATCTCATTTCCAATAGCTTCCATCAGCTGTGATTTTGATTTTAGTAGATGGAGTCTAAATATTCATCTGGACATGGGATCTCAGCACCTAGAACAGCCAGGTCAGGCCACACAGTGTTTGAGCCACCTGTGCCTGCCACCCATATGTGCAGGTAAGGAGGGAACCATCATATGACCAAGGAGCCTTTGGAATCAATTGTGAAAAGACCCATTTAACCTTGCTTAGCATGTGTTTGACTTCATTTGATGGTTTTAACATACTTTCGGGAAAAAGGCTTCCATGGTACTTCCTCCATGTAAGTGATAAGAAGTACTGTGAACTCCCAGTGGTGCTGCATCAGATGTCACCCCGTGAAAACTCATGACAGTCTCCTGGAGGAGCAAGATGGGAACCTTTCTCAGATGCTCAAGCTTCCAGAGGACAATTGAGAAGGAACACCAAGGAAAATGGGGCAGAATTTATGGCCCATGGAGAACCCATTTTAGATTTAGAAAGCACTTCCTCACTACGAAATTAGATAATCACTTATGTTTTGCTTAATTTTTATTTTTTTACACTTAACTCCACATTTGGAATTTATTTTAGTTATTGCTGGATGGTGAAGGTCTAATATGACATTTCCCTCAGTTACGAAACCAATTTCTTACACTATTTACTAAAAAGCCTTTATCTTCTTCACTGGTTGGTGATACTTCCTTTGAAACATATCAATTCCTTATGTGCCGTAGTGTCTGTTTCTTTGCTCTTTTTTTCCTATTCAAGGGGTTGGAAAACTATGGCCCACAGACCAAATCTGGTCTACAGCTGGTTTTTGTATAGCCATTGAGCTAAGAATAATTTTTACATTTTTAAATGATTGGGAAACAACAAAACACACAGTGTAATATTTCATGACACATGACAATTATGTAAATGTCAAATTTCACTGTATAATCAATAAAGGTTCATTGGAACATGCCATGCTCTTTTGTTTATATAATGTCTATGGCCACTTTTGTGCTACAGTCAAGATGGATACTTTGGCTCTCAAAGCCAAAAATAAGTACTGTCTGCCGTTTACAGAAAAAGTTTGGCAACCATGGTAATATTCTATTCATCTGTCTATTGAGTCTAAACCCATAATTGGAAGGCAAAATTTACTAGGTATTATTTATTGTCTATTTTTCCAAATAAAATCATAATTATTTAATCAAATTACTATTCTGGGATGAAAGGTTATCCCCCCCCCCTCAATTCATAGGGTAATATAACGCCCTGACCCCCAATGTGCTTGTTCCTGGAGGTGGAGCTTTTGGGAGGTGATTAGGATTAGATGAGGTCAAGATGTTAGACTCCTGGTTTGATGGGATTAGTGCCCTTTTAAGAAGACATGCCTAAGAGCTTATCTTCCTCTTTCCCAGCAAGCAAGGAAGGCCACGTGATGACACAGCAAAAATCACCAGACTCCAACCATGCTACCATGTTTCCCCAAAAATAAGACCTAGCTGGACAATCAGCTCTAATGCGTCTTTTGGAGCAAAAATTAATATAAGACCCAGTCTTATTTTACTATACTATAAGACTGGGTATAATGTAATGTAATGTAATATAAGGTAATGTAATGCAATGCGATGTAATGTAATATACTATAACATAATATAATATAATATAATATAATATAATATAATATAATATAATATAATACCCTGTCTTATTTTACTAGAATATAAAACCAGGTATAATATAATATAGTATAATATAATATAATATAATATAATACAATAAACATAATATAATAAATACAATATAATGCCAGGTCTTATATTAATTTTTGCTCCAAAAGACACATGGGGGCTGATTGTCCATCTAGGTCTTATTTTCGGGGAATGCCCTGAACTCAGACTTCTAGTCTCTACAACTGTGAAAAAATAAATTTCTATCTTTTAAGCCACCTAGTTAATGGTATTTTGTTATGATAGCCAGGCCGACTAACATGATTATCAAAAAGGTCCATTGGTACATTAATTGAGTTTACTAACATAAATGAATTTAGTAAGGACTGACCTTGTTACAGTATTTACTATTTTCACGCAACAACATATGTGCCCCCATTCTCCATTTATTTGGAGCTTTTATGTCTCTCAGGAAAGAATTTTAGTTTTCTCCTACATCTCATTTTTCTTTTTAATTTACTCCGAAAAATTGTACACTTTAAAATATTGACAATAGAGTTCTATCTTCTATTACATTTTCCTAGTTGAATATTACTGAAGTAAAGAAAGCCTTATTGGCTTCTTACATTGCTTCTACTCACTTTTCTTGGTTCTCTTGGGTTTTTCTGGTAACAATGCAATATTTGCAATGACAATAACAGATGATATAATAATAATAATAATAACACATTTCCCATTCTTCTCTAATATTTGTAACATTTTTCATTCCATGACCAATTGTATTGACAAGTACTGCCACGATAATTTAATAAAACTGCTGACCTGTCATGGCCCCTTTAGTGGGAGGGTGAGATGAGCAATGAGTCCTGGACACCGTGAAGCTCCACCCCTAACTGGTCCTTCCTCTAAATGTTTTTATCCCCTCCTCTATGGCCCTACATTTATAGACCCTTTAATTGCTCTTTCTTCTCCATATCTCTCCCTTACTTGTTCATAACATGTAATAGGATCATACACTTAAATCAATTGTTATCATTCTGAATATTGATTCTATTTCTATTCTTAATTTAAGAGGAGAGGCCTCATCTAGGAAGTCATCCAGACAGGTTTTTGTCAGCTCCCCTATTCCAGGCACCTGGCCCTATGTGAGACTCTGGGAATTCGCAGATGAATTCCACCCATTTCCTGGGAGGTACAGAGAACCTATTAGCAGTGGCACTCTGGCAAAGGGGACTGAGCTGGGGAAAGGGAAATTTCCCTTTTTCCTGTGCTTCGGATTTTATTTTTTTTTTACTATGAACATGTATCACATTCATAATAAATGTCAATGCTTTCAACTTGAAGTTAAATGAAAATAAAACTGAGACTAAAATTCTTACATTATAAAACGGTGCCATGTCAGTACTTCACAGCATGGCAGAGAAGAAGTCAAATGGAGAGCTCCAATTCCAGTCACTGCCCATGGCTGCCAAAGGGGACTTAACACGCCGTTTACTAGGTGACCATGCAGGAGGAAAGACATTGGCCTGGCAGGAAGCAGGCCTGCTGAGACTTCCTGGAGCAGATGAGCTGAGTCCCAAGGGATGAGATGAAGTGAGTCATGTGAATGACATACCACTGCGACTGAAAGACAGGGCGCTGGGCCTCAGCAGGCGAAGGGTTTGGGTCTGGACTCTACCCGTCATTGATTATATAATTCTGGGTAATGTCATGTCATGTCATATATACCATATCATATCATATCATATCACTCTACAGAGATCTATCCGTAGAGACAAAGACATAGACAAAAATTCTCCACATCCACACACATACAAGCTCACTTCATTTTTACCTTCACTTGCCCACAGCCATCATTTCAAGATGTCTCTTCATTCACATGAGCAGTGTAATAAATCACCCACAACAGTCTGCAGACTTACAAGGCTACTTGGCTGCAGGCCTTTCCTTTCTCTGACAGTCTTACGTGTAGATAGTCTGGAAAATTAAAGACAGACACTTAGCTACCTCAGTATATCCCTTGGGAAATGCAACACTCCAGGTCCTTATCACTTACTTATTAGATTAGTTTGTCTCCTATGCCGAAAGCAAGCCCTGTAGCAAATGTGACAAAATTTAATTCACTGTGCATTTTCTTTGTCACATTTGTCAGAATTTGGGAATTGACTTAGAATTGCCTGGTACACACATCCACCGGTGCTGAGGAGACCCTGGGAAGGGAGAGAGCAAGGATAAGGCTGGATGAGTTTGAGAGAAGCTGACAAAACGGACAGGCCTGTACATTCATCTGAGACCTTAAAAGCTGGCTGCTTTTAAAATTACAATGCTGATTTGAATTTCCACATCAATAATTTAATGGAACATTTTTTTCTCAACCCTGAAACTTCATCTATCAACTTGGTACAGATTTGTCCAAACTAACAATGCTGCTTTGCCACAAAAAAGAAATGAGATAAATAAAATCAGTGGATTAGTTTCCTTCAAAATATAGCCATAATCAAATCTATCAGTCTAGACACAGGAAAAAAAATATAAGCTATGCCGGCTGAACTTGGGGGCAAGCTTATTCTTGCCTAACACAGAATTGAACGCAGTATTTTTCTTTCGTAATGCGGCCTGCATTTCCTCGCTTATATATAAGGCCTACCTGTACGATTATTGTGCTATGCTACAGCTACTGGGAAATAATGTGGGTGTTTAGCAAACAGCAAAATGAGTAATATTTTTTCATCCCAGAAGAACCAGCATCAGACAACATGCTGACACGGAACAGTATATAGATGCAGGGTACACACGACAATCTTGCCAATAAGTGGTGTTATCATTCTTTTAAATTGAGCCATTTTGGTTTGCTGGTGGTGTTACACCATTATGGCCTTAATTTGCATTTCCCTGTTGACTGATGAATTTGAGGCCCTTTTCATATATCATCCTTTGTGAAACAAATGTCTGTTCAGATCTTTCGCACTCTGTTTAATTTTAATTAGGTTGTTTTTCTTTATATTATTGAACTGTAGGAGTTCTTTATATATTCCAGATAAAACTTTGTAAGACCCATGTTTGTAACATGTTTCCCTATCTTTGGTTTACTTATTCATGTTCTAGACAGTGTTTTTGATGTGAAGTTTGATTTGGAGTTTGAAGGTTATTATTTTCTGAGTCCTGCATAAGAAACTTCTCTATGTTAGCCCTAGCAGAGATGTCCTTTTATGTTTGTATTTAGAAGCTTTACAGTTTTAGCTTTTGTAGTCAGCTACAATTGAATTATTTATCCGGGTTTAATTTGTTCATATTGTGAGAGGCAGAGACAGAGGGTTTTGGGGTGTTTTTGTAGGTGTATCCCATCATTTCCACACCATGTTGGAAAGACTCATTTATCCTGAGATGACTTTAGTATCTCTGCCCCAAATCAGATGACGACGTGAGTTGGGTTGTCTGGAGCTCACTATGCTGTTCCATTGGTCGATGGGGTGATCTTCACATAATATCTCCCTGTCTTGAATAGGAAAGCTAACCCAAGTAAGTACTTTAACTCTGTTCTACTTTTATAAGATGACTTTGACTATTCTAAGTCCTTTGCACCTCAGTATAAATTTTATAATCCACTTATGCATTGCTACAAAAAGCCTGCTGGATTTATACTTGGGATTAACTGAATATACACAACAACCTGGAGAAAATTTACATTTTAACAATTTTGAGGTCCTCAAGCCATGAACACAGCATACTGCTCCAATCACATTCTTTTAAAAATGTCTTTCGGCAACTGTGTAATTTTATATTTAGAGGTTGCGCTTGTCTTTTCTGAAATTCATTATATATTTTTTGACATAACTGAAAATGGAATTATATTTTTACTTTCTTTTTTCCATTTTTTTCCTGTCAGTTATACAAAAATAGAATTGGTATTTGTATATTGGCTTTGTAGTCTTCAACCTGGGTACATCTGCATATTAGATTTCTTATTTGTTTAATTGATTCCTTGGATTGTCACTGTAAATAATTAGTTCTCTGTGAAGACACGCAGTTTTACTTGTTAGTTTCTATGTTTTATACCTTTTATTTCTTTTTACTGCCTCATCTCAAGTGTATGACCTGCAGTAAAATACTGAACAGAGGTGACTTGTTCCTATCATTTCGATAGGAAATACATCTGGCTACTTACGAGTAGTCCTTACTTGCCCCTGTGTGTCTTTATCCCACTCCTACACCTAGTCTACCAGAAAAGACCGGGTGTGGACTCAGAATGGTGTACACACCACCTTTCACTACCCTGTTTCCCCAAAAATAAGATCCAGCTGGACCATCAGCTCTAATGCGTCTTTTGGAGCAAAAATTAATATAAGACCTGGTCTTTTTTTAATATAAGACTGGGCATAATATAATACTGGGTATAATATAATATAATATAAAATAATATAATACTGGGTCCTGTATTAATTTTTGCTCCAAAGAATGCATTAGAGCTGATGGCCTGGCTAGGTCTTATTTTCGGGGAAGCACGGTATACATTTCCGAGGAGCTCCACTCTGCAGGGAGCACCAAAGAGTGGAAGGGAGAGGGAGAGGGGGGAGGGCCTGGCAGGAGGGCTGGACACTGACTGTCCAAATATGAAAGCTGGACGTGGAGGGGAGTCCCCAGCATTAACACTGCTCACGGACACTACAGAGTTACATATGGGCAATGCTCTGAACATTATACACGCACAGTTCTCAAACAGTTACTTCAGAGAAACTAGAAAAATGAACAACACATTTATTCCAAAAATGCCACCACCACAACAAGAGAAAAGCAAAACAACAAAAAAGGGAGAACTTGCTAAAGAGAATAATTTCTCTTTCAAAAATACTCAAGCAGCAAGTAGGAACGCATGAAAATATTTCGGCATACGGAAAAGGTGAGAATAAAGAGCGCAGTGTTAGGGTAGGGAAACCTCAGTGCTGTATTTACATAATTCTGTAAATAAAAAAGTGCTGGGAGCTAATTCCAGACTTCTCTTTCAGTGTGGCACTGGCACTGTATCACTGCACAGGTTAACACTTCACAAGGCCTTCTCTCTCTGGGAATTCTCAACGTGAACAAGACGGCAAGTGAAACCCACATCAGAAGCATTCTCATTTCATATGGATTTGATCAGTGCATATTTTGTACATATAAATGAACTAGCCAGGATCACAGGAGGTACCCAGCAAGGAGCCCTCAGGTTTCTGTTTGCTTGTTTTTGAGATCGCTGAGGAAGGATGCAGAGAGCGTGACATCTTTTCTGCCAACTGGGGAAGGTTCCTTTAAGAGACACTTACAGGTGTGTTCCTGCCTGTCCCGGTGCCCCAGCCCTAACAGCTACTTCTCCTGTCCTCCTTCTCTCCAAACGGCTCCAGGGACTGACTTTCCTACTCTCGTCAGCAATCAAAATTTAAGTGTTGAACCAAACACTTTTCCTTTTTCTGGTCCATTGGAGTCAGGTAACAAATTCTTAAAGCTTCCCTTTTCATCCGGTTTTGCAGGCAAACTATGCCTCTTAAATTTCCTAAGTTTGTTTTAACTTATTTGTTATTATCACTTTATTATCTTAGTACTGTTGGTTATTAGAAAGTATAAGTCAAGGGGAAAACAGCACACCTACAGGGTCCTTATAACCTGGGGGACAGTCTTCTGAGACGTTTCTCAGGTGTTCTTTGAAACATGAGAGAGCCAGGAGTTAACACTTTCCACACAGGTTGACTCCATCCGCAATGTGCCAAATTCATCACCTCACTGTACTCCTTGAGTGAAATCACACTTTTCTTTCAGAAAAGCCTCTATCCCAGCTATATGCGTATTGAAATTATCCATGTGCATATTAATTGTAAACTTTGATAGAACATAAAATTGTATTGAAATATTCCAAATACCAAATGAATCCAGTGTATTAGAGCTGACATTAAATTAAAATAGAAAATGCTCATTACTTTAATGTAATATAATCATTTTGATCCCACAGGTCTCTGCCCTAACATGTGACCTATACAGATTGGATTTCCCTGGCTACCCTGCAACACATCAATGGTTCCATTTGTCTGGCTAGCACAGCCTGACTAGTGTTGGGAATAAGAGACAGTCTATGAAAAAAAGAGAGAATAACAACATCCCTGTCATGAACTCAAGGAAAAAAGAATAATTTTTGATTCAAATTAATGAAAAAGAAATTAGGCATCTTGAGATGTGGGAACTTCTTAATGAAGACATACACGGAGATGTGGTGTGGCATTAAAAACTTGCATTTTCAGCAAAGGTAAATCTAATCAGGTAAACCACACTTGTACATGTAATTTCCCCAAAATAGTCTGCCAACTTTAAAGAGGCTTGCTAGCTCTACTCATCAAACAAAATCTGTTTAATGCTTGGGGATGTGCTTAAAATAAATCCCCTAGTTAAGAAAGCACTAACAATGATGTTGGGGTTGGAGTGTGTGTGTGTATAAAATGGTTTAATTGCTGTCTTCATTTACAAACTGCATGACCTTTAGCAAGTTACTTAAACTATCTCAGTCTCACTTTAATGTTCTGTAAAGTAGGACCTCTGTACTTAGGTGCCTTTAAAACAAAATAATATGTTGAATAATATTGCTTTGTACAGTGTCCAGCACACAGCAAATTCGAAAATAGTAACTATTATTCTTATTTAACGAAGAACTGTTGGAATTCTTGGATTCTACTGCAGGCTTTTATGGAAGACAACAGGAGAGGATTTCTTATATTTTGTTACCCTGCTTCACCTAAACCATGTCACATGTCTCTGTCCAGTTGATTCCAAATGCAAACCTGGGAAAGCAGATGCAAGAGAGGGAAGGGGAAGACTTTGCCACCTATCATTAATGGGCATGCGTCTGCCCACTAACCCACAAGGAGAGTCTCTGGAGTGACATGAGCACAGTTTCCAGCCATCTCATCTGTCCCCAAAGGAGGCAGACACTGAGGCTGCAGATTTAGCACACAACCATCTGCGGCAGCCCTGTGACAGCTCTGTTAGTGCCACCCGCCTCCTGGGAGGGCCTGTGTGCAGCACAATGAGCCAGAAAGAAAACGTTTTGGGCTCCACTTCAGTGGGGGCTGGAGGAGGGCAGGCAGAAGCCGCTCAGACTGGCAGACTTTTGGTAAAGAAGTCTAACCCCAGAACACCATATATCCAGATGGTCAATTCCAACATATCACAGTCCAAATAATGCTTCCTTATTGCTTTTGCAAACAGAAAGAGAATAGATCTACGTGCCCAAAACAGCCAGACACGCACACACAGATACATGCACACACCCTCATGAATAGGCTCAATATTTCTTAATTCTTGAAAAACAAAAATATTACGTTGGAGTTAATTCATTTTAAAAATGTTAGTTTTAAGGAAGGATCCAAGATGGCGGAGTAGATAAATGCAGTGCTTGCCTTTTCTGTGACCACATTAAAGTTACAACTCAGTTATGGAACAATAAACCTGGAGAACCACCTGAAGTCTGGCTGAATAGGAGTTTTATAACTAAGGATATAAAGAAGAAGCCATGTCCAGACTAGTAGGAGGGGTGGAGATGCGAAACAGGCCGGCCTCAAACTTCCACGTTGCAGTTGAGAACTGGGAGAGATATCTCAGGCATGGAGGTTCACTCTGGAGGAGTGAGGGGTCCCAGTCCCACACTGGGCTTCCCAGCCCAGAGTACCAATGCCAGGAAGAGGAGCCACCACAACATCTGGCTGTGAAAAACAGTGGGGATTCTGCCCATCAGGGTGGGATGGAACGCTACGGGAAACCCAGACACCCCTGTGAATGGCCTATGCACAGACTCGCTCACAGGCATTCACCCTGGGCTCAGGCAGAGGCATGGTGACTCGGCGGGCATCACAGACATGTGCGAAGAGACTGAAGTGTATGGCTGTGGGGTGAGGACTGGAAGGACAATCACCATTGTCCATGTAAGGAATTTTCCTCCCATGCAGCCGGGCGCCATCTTTTCTGTGTTGAGCCCGCCCCCACAGGCCAAATCTGAATCTGATTGGCCTGGTGAGCTCTGCTGGCTCCACCTGCCTAACCCAACTAGCCCCATGCCAGAAGCACTTTCTCAATGAGCAGCCAACCCCACGAGCATTTAACTTTCTCAGACAATTCTCAGGGGTGTGAGGGAATTGTGTGAGGGGTGTGAGGGTCCAAGACAGGCAGCAGCTGGCCTCAGTGTGCTCTAAGACTTTTGCTGAGCACTGACACCAAACCAGAGTCTACATTAACCTGGTGCACACTCGTCCCATCGTGGTGACTCCCTCAACTCACGTACCACACAAGGCTTTATCAGCAGCTGGGCCTTACTGGAGCCGGCAAATGGCAGCAGGCCAAGATGGGAGGCAGCCTAGGTGTCTGCTCATGGATGAATGGATAAAGAGGAGGTGGTACATATATACAATGCAGTGTTGCTCAGCCATGGAAGGGAATGGGTTCTTGCCATCTGCGGCACCATGGATGGACCTGGAGGGTATTGTGCTGAGTGGAGTATGTCAGTCAGAGAAAGACAGATGCCATGTGATTTCACTTATATGTGGAATCTAAAGAACAAAATAAATGAACAAAATAGATTCAGAGAACATTTTGATGGTTGCCAGATGTGAGTGGGGTCTGGGGGTGGATGAAAAAGGGGAAAGGATTAAGAAGTACAAATCTGTTGTTACAAAACAGACTTGGGGATGTAAAGTAAAGTAAAGCATGG